>NW_023270389.1:8774960-8906538 GCF_011800145.1 Mirounga leonina
AAACATCTCCACAAGCAGGTGCCCCCTTGAGAAATAATGGCCAACTTAGCCATTTGTGTGGAGATGGCCGGGGGTCAGGGGGACAGTCACCACGTGGGAGGTCTCTGAGCTGCAGAACACACGGCCAGCTTGTCCCTTGGAGGCCAAAGCAGTGAGCGAGGCAAAGGGATACAGGGCTTCACCGAACCAGCCTCTAAGAATCAAACTTTCCAGGATGCTTCCAAATGGACTCCAGCAACTCTGGTTCTTTGCTGACATTCTCTTTTTTTTTTTTTTTCTTTTTTAAGTTTCAGAGATAGAATTTCGTGATTCTTCGGTTGAATACAACACCCAGTGCTCATTCCATCAAGTGCCCTCCTTAATGCCATCCCCCAGTTGCCCCGTCCCCCCACCCCTCTCCCCTCCCGCCACCCTCAGTTTCTTTCCTAGAGCTCAGCATCTCTGCCGCATTCTAAGCGCCGGGTGCCTCTGAGTCTCTGGGGGCGTTTTCACAAGTCTCCTCTCCTGACTTTAAGATCTGACAAAAGACAGGATGCCATAACCCAAACGTTAAGACCAGCCCCCTTTCTAGCTGGTCCTGCATTGGTTTTCCTTCGTTGAGTCTTGGCTTCTCCTTCTCTTCATTTCTTCTAGTCTCTCCTTTACATTTTTAAAATGTTTTAATCCGGTATCGGTTTCAGCTCTCATCCCAAAAATTCTCTCCCTGTTCCCTTTAGTCTCTCAGTGCTTGAACATGTCTCCAGACCCACAAGACTTCTAGCACCTTCTCCCTTGATGCAGAACTGGCAGTTTCCCTTTCCTCTAGCAGCCGGGCATGTTGCCTTTCCCTGTAAGAAGCACCCAACATTGACAGGAATTACTGGAGTGACACACAGCCAGCAGGTTGACACTCGGTGGTGTCCTTTTCACACCAGTTAGGAGCATGGTGGCCACAGGCAGTCCACTCCCTCCCAGGCCAAAGCACTGGAGAGCCGCACCCCAGAGGCTCCTGGTGGACTGGCTACGTAGTTCCTTTTTCAGTCACCCACCGGCAGGTGAGATCAGATCCCCATACAAGAAAGGACAGTCTCGAGTTCCACCGTTTGTCCCCGACATGTCCAACAAGACGTGTCTATCAATTATTTCTGTCTCTTAATAGGTCTGTTCTCTCCATCTTTCCCCCATCATTCCATTCTCTAGGCCTCCCCACTCAGTGAAAATCAGGCTTCTAGAAAGCCACAGCCCTTGTGTTTACGATGTTGTCACGGCTCCTGACAAGGGCCAAACCGATCTGGGGGCTGGCTCCACCCACCTTCCCTAAGCTCCCCCAGCATCCACGCTACCCCAAGAACACTCAGGAAAAGCCCCATTGCCTTTCATCTCCTCCAGCTCCAACCTTGGTTGAAAGCCTTCTGGGACACCAGCACAGGAAATCCTAACCATGGCTTTGTACTTTGAATCCTGGCATTGAAGTATGTGCTAACAGCTGTAATTGGCATTATGGAAGAAGGTTAGAATAAATTACTCGTAGCTAAGGAGCCGGCAAAGAGAAAATTATGCAAGTCATCTTGTATTTGGTCCTTAATCCAACACTGTAAAACTAAATCCTTATCACCCTGACTCCGAGGGAGTGTGCAGCTCAGTGAGGGACTTCACTGCCCTGCACTCAGCCCGACGACCTTGAGACGTGGCCCCTCCAGCCGGCAGGGCCCCTGGCAGAAGCTCAAAAGCATCCAACAGGCACAAGAGGCTCTGGAGAGTCCCCTCCAACCCTGACACGGCTGCAGACACGTGTGCCCCCCCCCCCCAGCACCTGGGAACCCCTGTCCTGGAAACCCGTCTCCAGCAGCTGAGAGCTCATCGGGACCAAGGTGCTGCCTAAGAAAACCCTCAGGGAGCACGCAACATAAATCGGGGTCCTGACACTCGAAAGTCTTATAGGCCCAAAGGGCTCACCCCCGTGGCCGTGTCTCACATCCCGTCACGGGAGGCGGACCAGAGCCGCTTAAGCGGGGACCAGCAGGTGCCCGAATCTGAGTCCAGACCCTTGCCCCATCTGTGTGTGTGACAGGTTGGCATGGGGCAGAAGAAGGAAGGTTTTTCTCTTAGCTGAGTGCCTTAGTCAGCTCTGGTGGTTTTCCGCCTTGTGTGTGAGGGAGAGGCAGGTCATCACTAGGCACTGGAGGGGGTCGCAGTGTCTGTCCCCTCCCCAGTCCCACAAACTCGCTCCAAGAGCTCACAGGGAAATGGGGGAGGGCAGAGTAGAGAGGCCTGGGAGCACAGGACCCAGCTTCCATGGGGACCCCAGGTCACCCGAGGCCTGGCCGCCCTGGGAACCCTGGCGTCGCCCCACGGTAGCCACACCACCAGCCTCGTGGCAGGCACCCCGGGCCGTGGAGCCTGTGGCTCACGCTCAAGCTGCTGCCTGCGTAGACAGCACCGCGGGGAGGAGCCAGAACAGGAGAGAAAGCCGGGAGGAATTCTGCTTGAAGACCAGGGCTGACAGACTGCTGCAGAACCACATACAGAAACACTTGGGGGATGGGGGGGAAGGAGGGTGGTGTTTGCAGAGTCCTCAAGGTCCTGCAGAGGTGGTGGTGCAGACCAGGGAGTCTCAGTTTACTGTTAACTTGGCCACACTGGCAGGTGGGGCCCCGGGACACACACCTGAGCTACACACATGCGGCTGGCTAAGCAGCTGGTAGCTCTGCCCTTTCACGGCACGTGGAAGGATGGGACCGAAGCGAGCCCCGGGGAGGCCCACAGCCAGCAGGAACAGCACCTTCCCGCCTGCGTCCCCAGACGCACCCGGGCCTGGGCAAGGCTTCTACCCACCACAGGCCTGAGGCTTCCCTTCCCATTTCTGATCACGACCTGGTTCGGTGACAGTGAGTTTGGAATAATGAGGAAAAAAACAAAACAAAACCCCACCCTGATAGGGTCATTTATGGACTTGATACTTTAAGTGCCCAAGAAGCAACTGAACCGGGGCGCCTGGGTGGCTCAGTCGGCTAAGCGGCTGCCTTCGGCTCAGGTCATGATCCCAGGATCCTGGGATCGAGCCCCGCATCGGGCTCCCGGCTCAGCGGGAAGCCTGCTTCTCCCTCTCCCTCTGCCTGCCACTCTGCCTACTTGTGCTGTCTCTCTATCTGTCAAATAAATAAGTAAAATCTTTAAAAAAAAAAAAGCAACTGAACCCTCATCCATTTGTGATCCCCCCTCCCTCCACGGTACCTAGCATACATATTACACACGGCCCTCATGAAGGTTAATCGTTCTGTTCTTCAAGAGGTGCTCTGAATTTGTGGAAGCAGGTCCGAGCGAGAAGAGTCAAGAGATGGGACTCCCAAATAGCTCTGATTCTGGTTTCTAAAGCCCCAAGAAACGCCGCTCTCCACAAGTACGATTAACACACACACCCCAACTCTCCCAATGGTGTGACACCCACAGAGGGACACCCTGGATATTCCTAAAGGAGCAAATCATAAATAAGGCAGCAGGATGGATGGATGACCTATTGAACTTACCCTTCTGTTTGTATTCGTTAGAATCTTAGGCTTCAGTATAAGGCAAAATCGGAATTTACTTGTTAATACAAAATATAATAAACAGGGAACGCCCACACACCATGACATTTCCAACGGGTCAACTTGGGCTTACGCCATGCGGGGGGGAACGATGAAGCCATTCTGGGAATGGCTGGGATATAGGCATAGCCCTAAAAAGGAAAGCATGACGACACAAGAGGATAAAACCCCTCTGAGTGGGGTTCCAAGCCCAGAAGATTTCTGCAAACTATTATCTAATTTGATTCCCCTCACTGCATTACAGGGGGATTTAAAACACATCACCTCCAGCTGAAATGGGTTCTGGTAAATTTCTCGAGCTCTCTCTCGGATCTCACGTCATCCTCTGGGTTCAGGGTCAACACTACATTAATGACCCACCATTTATCCACTGGGTAATTCACTCCCTGGCAACCTGCTTTATTAATGCCATATAAATTCAGGAAGCAATTAATAGTTGCCACAAAAGCAACATGATTGAGGGTGCTTTTCCCAGTCAAACTGTGAAGCTAGGCATTTCTCATACCCCAAGGCAGATAAGAGAAGCAATGCAGGCTGGGGAAAAGCACTAAACAGCGCCATTACGCCTTCTGTCTTCCTCCTTCCGCTTGTTGGGGGAGAAGCTGAGACAACTTTCTGCCTTTCTGTCTTAGCACCTTATTTCCACTCCTTTTCAAAGGAGTCACTCCTGGGGCACCTGGGTGGCTCAGTCGGTTAAGCATCTGTTCTTCAGCTCAGGTCATGATCCCAAGGTCCTGGGATGGAGCCCCGCGTTGGGCTCCCCGCCTCCCTGCTGAGCGGGGAGTCAGCTTCTCCCTCTCCCTCTGCCCCTCCCCCCAGCGTATGTGAACTCTCTTTGTCTCTCTCAAATAGATAAATAAAATCTTTAAAACAAAAAAACGAAAGGAGTCATTCCTATTGCTAACAGCTGTCCAGGCTCCCTTTTTTGACATCCTGTTCACCTTTTGGTTCTGTTCAGGCAAAAGTAATTTAATAATAACGCCATAAAAATCAGGGAGAAAGAACAGTTTACTCATTAACCAAAAAACAAACAAACACAAAAATTATCCTAACACCAAAAACGGCATGAAAATAGGAGTGCTTTCAGGATTTGACTTTATCTGTCCTTCACAACCACCCTTCTAGGCAGCCTAGGCAGACAGCACCCCATGAACAGAGAGGCTGAGTGACTTACTCATGCTGGCACAGAGGGTCAAGAGAGAAGTTCGGCTGGCTCCCTGAGGTATTACTTTATTTCTCTTCTCTGAGGGATCCAAGCCACTTGCTTCCAAGTTGGGGCAGCTACTGTTGGTTGGCTGATCTGCCAGCATGCTCGGACGATTTCTGCTCTTGGGGATCTCCCATCTGGCTCAGTGAGACACAAGCAGAAGAGCCTGGGTGGCCCCTAGGAGAGCTCGTTAAGGGAGAAAAGACTCAGCTGGTGTGACTCGGGCCTTTTTACGCTTCACCTTCAGGCCCCGCCCTCTTCTTCCCACCTGGAATGTGGTTTCACGGCTGGGACTGCAAGAGGATAAAGGCCCCTGTGTCAAGGATGGAAAGAAGAAGCACAGGGAGAGGTGGTTGCTGATGGGACTGATGGCCACCACATCACCTCTGTTCACCAGACTTCTTGCAGTGTGGAAAAACACAAACTCCCCTTCTGTTTAAACCAGGGTTAGCTGGGTTTGCTGTCAGCTGAAGCTGAACGTAATTCAGCTGGGATCTCTCTCTTACATACGCACCAATCAATGCCCACCAACTTCATCGCAGGGAACAGAGCTATTCCTTATATATGGATACACAGTGGAATATTACTCAGCCATCAAAAAGAATGAAATCTTGACATTTGCAACGACGTGGATGGAGCTAGAGTGCTAAGCGAAATAAGTCAGAGAGAAATAAATATATGATTTCACTCATATGTGGAATTTAAGAAACAAAACAGATGAATATAGGGGAAGGGAAGGAAAAATAAAATAAGATGAAAACAGAGAGGGAGACAAACCATAAGAGACTCTTAACTCTAGGAAACAAACTGAGGGTTGCTGGAGGGGAAGAGGGTGGGGGGGATGGGGTAACTGGGGGATGGACGTTAAGGAGGGCATGTGATGTGATGAGCCCTGGATGTTGTATACAACTGATGAATCACTGACCTCTACCTCTGAAACTAATACTATACTATACGTTAATTTTAAAAAAAGTCAACCTTAAACTTACAGCCAACATCATACTTAAGAAACCAAAAGGCAGGGACACCTGGGTGACTCAGTTGGTTAAGCAGCTGCCTTCGACTCAGGTCATGATCCCAGGGTCCTGGGATCGAGCCCCGCATCAGGCTTCTGGATCTGCGGGAAGCCTGCATCTCCCTCTCCCTGCCACTCTGCCTACTTGTGCTCTCTCTCTCTCTGCCAAATAAATAAATAAAATCTTAAAAAAAAAAAAAAAAGTCATTCATTTCCTCCCTTAAAATCCAGAGAAAAGATAAGAATGTTCCCTATGAAACCTCCAGTATTTAAATACTTAAAAAGTTCTGTGTAAAGAAACAGATAAAACAGACAAATAGACTTACAACTACTGGAAACCAGAAGATACAATACATTTTCATTATTTGAAGATGAATCAAACCAAGAAAGCCATGAAAAACAAAATTAATAGATTGGGTAAAATATAGAGACAAGACAATCCATAAGAATTAATTTTTCTATATGTAAACATTTTTACATGTAAACATTTAATTTTTCAAACAAAATTTATGATAAAAATCCACAGCAGCAAGAAAACACACAATATCTAGGAATAACCCTAAAACAGAATATGTGGGACCATCACAATGAAAATGCAACCTCACAGAGAGATGGAAAAGATTTGCAGAGACACAGCCTGTTCCTTAAGGAGGAGACTGATTTACCAAGGCCATCCTTTCCCAACGTTGAGGACAATCCCCGTCAAAATCCTAATCATATTTTTTTCTCTAACTTGACAAAATAAATACAAAGTACAGCATGAAGAATGAATTGAGGGGAACAAAAAAAGTTTTTATTTAAAATAAACTATGGTGATAAACTGTGGAAAGAGCCAAGATGTCCATTGACAGATGAATGGATAAAGAAGATGTGGTATATATATACAATGGAATATTATGCAGCCATCAAAAGGAATGAGATCTTGCCATTTGCAACGACGTGGATGGAACTGGAGGGTGTTATGCTGTGTGAAATAAGTCAATCAGAGAAAGACATGTATGATATGATCTCACTGATATGAGGAATTCTTAATCTCAGGAAACAAACTGAGGGTTGCTGGAGTGGGGGGGTGGGAGGGATGGGGTAGCTGGGTGATAGACATTGGGGAGGGTATATGCTATGGCGAGCGCTGTGAATTGTGCAAGACTTGAATCACAGATCTGTACCTCTGAAACAAATAATGCAATATATGTTAAGAAAAAAAAAAGAAGAAGAAGAAGGTAGCAGGAGGGGAAGAATGAAGCGGGGGAAATCGGAGGGGTAGACGAACCATGAGAGACGATGGACTCTGAAAAACAAACTGAGGGTTCTAGAGGGGAGGGGGGTGGGAGGATGGGTTAGCCTGGTGGTGGGTATTGAGGAGGGCACATTCTGCATGGAGCACTGGGTGTTATGCACAAACAATGAATCATGGAACACTTCATCTAAAACTAATGATGTAATGTATGGGGATTAACATAAGAATAAAAAAAAGAAAAAAAAACTATGGTGATAAGAGAGGCCATGCTCTATTGAGGATATGAAAATAAATTATAAGGTACAAAAATTAAAATAGCAGGGTACTGGCAGCCTTAGATTTGATAGAAAGTCAGTGACACAATTTCAGTTGCCCTGAAAACCCTCTGACGTACAAGGAGTCAGCACGTAACAAAAGCACTATAAACCACGGAGAAGAGAGAAGCTCTCCTACAACAGACGTCAGGAAAATTGGATATTGGAGAAAAACAAAGTGATCTCCTCACGTGACAATATACAGTAGTAGAATTCTAGATGGGCAGAAAAGTTAACTGTGAAAGAATCAAGGCAAGAATAAAGGGTCAATGGTCTCAGGAACTCCAAGCTCCATGAAGACAGGAACCATGTCTGCCCCTTCATGGTTATTTCCACAGTGCTCCGTGCACTTCCTGGCCCAGACGTGGGCTCTCATTCCTCTTTGTTTACTGACTGACAAGCATTAATGCCGTGGAAGAAATCACAAAAGGAAAGGAACATTTCATTATAGAATAAATGTATGTATGGGATAAAAAAATTATGTTTAAAGATTTTACTTATTTATTTGAGAGAGAGAGAACAGCAGAGGGAGAGGGAGAAGCAGACTCCCCACTGAGCAGGGAGCCTGATGCGGGGCTCGACCCCAGGACCATGACCCGAGCTGAAGGCAGACACTTCACTGACTGAGCCACCCAGGCGTCACTGAGATAAAAAAAAATTATAAAGCAAATGACAAACTAGGAAAAACATATCTAGTAAATATGATAAAGTGTTCATTCGTATATACACGTGAAAGAGAAGAAAAAGTGCTATAAGAGAAGAGACAAAGAAAAAAATAGCCATTAACCCTTTGAAAAATTACTCAAATTCCTACATAATCTAAAATCCCATTTAACACTATCAGTCAGCAAATGTTCGTACGTAAGAAATGGTCAGTGAAGCAGCACCTGGGTGGCTCAGTTGGTTAAGTCTCCAACTCTTGATTTCAGCTCAGGTCATGGTCTTAGGGTCGTGAGATCAAGCCCCACGTCGGGCTCTGTGCTGGGCGTGGAGCCTGCTTCAGATTCTTTCTCTCCCTCTACGTCTGCCCCGCCCCCTCTAAAAAAAATGGTCAATGAGAAACAGCGAGAGACCCCCTTCACCGTTATTAGAAAACCAAAATCCAATCACTGACAGCACCAAATGCTGGCAAGGATGTGGAGCAACAGGAACTCTCACTCACTGCTGGTGGGAATGCAAAATGGCACAGCACCGTGGAATACAGTTTGGTGGTTTCTTACAAGATGACACATACTCTTACTACACGATCCAATAATTGGTATTACCCAAAGGAACTGAAAACTAACGTCCACACAAAAACTGACACATGACTGTTTACAACAGCTTACTCCGTAATGGCCAAAACTCTGAGGCACCAAAATTTCCTTTGGTAGGTGAATGAATAAATAAAGCTGGAGTGCATCCAGACAATGGAATATTATTCAGTGCTAAACAGAAACGGGCTATCGAGTCATGAAAAGCATGGAGGAATCTGAAGTCCCTATCCCTGAGTGAAAGAAGCCAATCTGAAGAGACCGCATACTGTGTCGTTCCAACTACATGACGTTCTGGAAAAGGCAAAGGTATGGAGCCAGTAAAGAGATCAGCGGTTACCAGGGGTTTGCAGAGAGGAAGGGATGAATAGGTGGCACACAGATGTGTTTAGGACAGTGAAGCTGCTCTGTGCAATACTATCATGGTGAATACGTGTCATTATAAACTGGCCCAAACCCATAAAATTTACACCAAGAGGGAACCCTAATATAAACTATGGGCTCTGGGGGATAATGACTTGCCCACGTAGGTTCATCGACAATAACAAATGGACCACCACTCTGGTGAGGGATGTTAATAATGGGAGGGGCTGTGCACATGGGGGTGCAGGGAGCATATGGGAGAGCAAGCTCTGTACATTCCACTCAATTTCTCTGTGAGCCTGAAACTGTTCTAAAAGATAAAATCTAGGGGCGCCTATGTGGCTCAGGTGGTTAAGCGCCTGCCTACAACTCAGATCATGATCTCAGGGTTCTGGGATCGAGCCCCACATCAGGCTCTCTGCTCAGTGGGGAGTCTGCTTCTCCCTCTGCCTCTGCCTGCCATTCCCCCTGCTTGTGCTCTCTCTCTCTCTCTGTCAAATAAATAACATCTTTAAAAAAAAAATAAAAGATAAGATCTATTTTTAAAAAAATGGTCAGTGAGGGAAAGATGAAAAGAGCCTGACACCTTCCCATACTGCTAATGGGAGTGCAAACTGGTAGAAACTTTCTGGAAAGTAACTCAGAAGCAGACAACTGTTTCAAAAACAAGATTTAAAAGACTGCCTTTTCCTTTATCGTTTCTCCTTAAAAAGGTTGCATTAACACAGATCTGTACCTCTGAAACAAATAATACAATATATGTTTAAAAAGAAGATAGCAGGAGGGGAAGAATGAAGGGGGGGAAATCGGAGGGGGAGAAGAACCATGAGAGACTATGGACCCTGAGAAACAAACTGAGGGTTTTAGAGGGGAGGGGGGTGGGGGGGTGGGTTAGCCCAGTGATGGGCATTAAAGAGGGCACGTACTGCATGGAGCACTGGGTGTCATACGCAAACAATGAATCATGGAACACTACATCAAAAACTAATGATGTAATGTATGGTGATTAACATAACAATAAAAATTGTTTTTAAAAAGGTTGCATTAAGTTAATACAGTAACTTAATATTCATGACATCCTAACGCTGAAAACCATAGTACAGAAGTTTTCTCTGAAGTCCCAACAAAAACCAGATTGTGAAGACCTGTTTATGAGTGAGGAACTCCATCTGGAAAGTAATGGAGAGGCCATACAGGTATTTTAAACAAGTGAGCAAGTAGACTAGATTGGTTTTACCACAGTAAATAGTCAAAACTGATAGAAAGGAAGGACTAGAGGGAGCAGCAGAAGACAAGGGGCAAGGTCAGCAATTAGATAGCTATGTTTGGCTGCTGCAACATTTTTCGAGCTAGGTCTTCTCGGGCAAGGGAAACAAAAGCAAAAATAAATTATCGGGACTACACCAAAACAAAAAACTCTGGGCACAGCAAAGGAAACCATCAACAGAATGAAAAGGCAGCCTACTGAATGGGAGGAGATATTTGCAAATGATATACCTGATAAGGAGTTAATATCCAAAATGTACAAAGAATTAATACAACTCAACAGCAAAAACACAAATAATCTGATAAAAATGGGCAGAGGAACCGATAGATATTTTTCCAAAGAGGGTATACAGATGGTCAACAGACACATGAAAAGATGTTCATCACTAATCATTAGAGAAATACAAGTCAAAACCACAATGAGATATCACCTCACACCTGTCAGAATGGCTATAACCAAAAAGACAAGAACTAACAAGTGTTGGCGAGGACGTGGAGAAGGAATCGTGTGCTGTAGGTGGGAATGTCAACTGGTGAAAAACAGTATGGAGGTTCCTCAAAAAAAATTTATAAAAAGAACTACCCTGTGAATCAGCAATTCTACTTCTGGGCATTTACTCAAAGAAAACAAAAACACTAATTTGAAAAGATATTTGCACTGCTGTGTTTATTGCAGCATTGTTTACAAAGAGCCAAGATATGGAAGCAACCCAAGTGTCCATCAAGGGATGAATGGGTAAAGATGACGTGGGTATACATATAGGATGGAATATTACTTGGCCATAAAAAAGATGAGATCTTGCCATCTGCAACAACATGGATGGACCTAGAGGGCATTAGGCTCAGTGAAATAAGTCAGTCAGAGAAAGACCAATACCATATGATTTCACTCCTATGTGGCGTCTAAAAAACAAAACCAGTGAATAAACAAACAGCAGAAACAGACTCAGATGCAGAGCACAAACTGGTGGTTGCCAGAGGGGAGGGGGTGGAGGATGGGCAAAATGAGTGAAGGCGAGTGGGAGGGACAGGCTTCCAGTTACGGCATGATTACATCACGAGTACAAAAGGCACAGCATGCAGAGTACAACCAACATGTCGTAGTAGCCTCGTATGGTGACAGATGGCGGACACAGACCGCACAGACCTGTCCAGTCACGACATTGTACACCTGAAACCCCTGTCACACTGTGTAGCAGCTATACTTCAACAAAACAAATAAACAAATAGCTATTTGTATAGGACAGAAAAAAGTCAAAGCAAATCCAAGAGGCGTTTCAGCAACAGAACGTACAATACGCACTTGTCACTTCACTATATGGTTGGGAGGAAAGGGACAGGCAGGTGAGAAAAACCACATTGATTCTATGATTCAGACCTAGAACCAGAAGGGAGAAAAATGATTGGGCTTCATGAGTATATTCTCCAAAATACCTCATATTCGAAAACAGGTAAATTCTGGTGAAAAGAGAGACAAGAAAGCCATGTCACTGAAACACTGTGAGGCCACCTCAGAGATGGAAGAGATGGTATGGACCCTTTTAAGGCATTTGACCCCTGACCAACAAACACCCAGGCCCTGCCACAGCTTAACACCATTTCCAAACTGATTTTCACTCAACCTGGTCCCTTTCAAGGGGAAGGAAGGAAGGAAGGAAGGAAGGAAGGAAGGAAGGAAGGAAGGAAGGAAGGAAGGAAGGAAAGAAAGAAAGAAAGAAAGAAAGAAAGAAAGAAAGAAAGAAAGAAAGAAAGAAAGAAAGAAAGAAAGAAAGAAAGAAAGAAGGAAAGAAAGAAGGAAAGAAAGAAGGGGGGGAGAAGAGAGGAAGGGAGGGGAGGGAGAGGAGGAAAGGGATGGGGGAGGGGGAGAAGGAGGCAGGGGGGAAGGAGGGAGGGAAGGGGAGAGGAAGAAAAGAAAGAAAATAAAAAGAGAAAAAAGAAAAGAAGGAAGGAAGGAAGGAAGGAAAAGATCTCAAGACCCTTTAAAAATGTTAATATATTTTATGCTGTAATCCTCCCTTCAGCAATCTAAGGAAATAATCTAAGATACAATAAAATATGTATTACCAGGAAGATCAACTAAATGTTAATTATAATAACATAAATGACTATACAAATTAGGCTATAATTAAGTTTCATAACCAATAAAACCATACTTTCAAAGACTAATGATATGGGGAAACGTTCCCCACATAGAGTCAAATGAAGATAGGAGGTTCTAAGAATGTACATTCAGTATGAATAAACAAAGGGCAATCAGACAGGCAGATACACATAAATACCCATGGAAAAAAGGGAGGAAAAAAAAAGACTAGAAAGAAATACAACAAAATACTAAGAGGGTGTTCTGTAAATAGTGATATTATAGATGATTTCCATTTTCCTTATATTTTTAATATTTTCCAAATGTTCCCCAGTAAGCATTTAATTACCTCATAATTCAGTGTCTTTGACAATTACAACCTTGTAACACTCAACAACGTCGACCCCCTTGTTTTAAAATTAAAACAAAAGAAAGGATAGATCATTGGATTTCATTACAATTTAAAGCTTCTATATACCAGAAGAAGGAAATGAAAAGACAACCCACAGAATGGGAGAAAATGTTTGCAGATCACATAACTGATAAGGGTCTAGTTCCAGAATAGGTAAAGACTCTTTCAGTTCAGCAACAAAAAGACAAAAACCACTATTTGAAAATGGACATAGGATTTGCAGAGATATTTCTGCAAAGAAAACATGCAAATGGCCAATAAGCACATGAAAAGATGCTCAACATGATTAGTCATCAGGAAAATACAGATCAAAGCCACGATAAAATACCACTCCATACCCACTAGGATGGCTAGAATCAGAAGAGAATGGGAAAATAACAAGTGTTGGTGAGAATATGGAGAAACTGGAGCCCTCATGCATTGCAGGAGGGAATGAAACACAGTGTAGCTGCTGTTGGAAAATAGCTTGATGATTCCTCAAAAAGTTAAATGTAAAGTTACCATGTGACCCAGCAACTGCACTCCTGGGTATATACCCAAGAGAACTGAAAACAGGTGTTCAAGCAAAATTTGTATATGAACTTTCGCAGCAATGTTACTCATAATAGCTGAAAAATAGAAACAAATCAAACATCTATCAGTGGAAGAATGATAAACCAAATGTGGTCCATGCAACAGAATATTATTCACCCACAAAAAGGAATGAAATACTGATATTTACTACAGCACAGATAAGCCTTGAAAGAGGATGCTAAGTGAAAGAAGCCAGATATAAAGGCCCTATATTGCATGATTCGATTTACATGAAAATATCCAGAATGGGCAAATCCATAGAAACAGAGAGCAGAGCAGTGTTTGCCAGGGGTAAGGGAAGGAAAGAACGGGGTGTTTGCTTAATGGGTACAGGGCTGATGGAATGGGGATGATGGCAATGTTCTAGAGTCAGTGGCGACAACGGCTCAACATCGCGAATGGACTGAAAGTCACCACACTGTATACTTTAAAATGGTTAAGGTGGTCAATTTCATGTTATATGACTTTTACATTATTACTACTACTACTAAAGAACACACACTGTTCCCTTAACACCTAGACTTTGAGAACCCTCTCTAATTATCCCCACGCTTGTCCCTCCCAATTTTTTGATTCATGTGTAATCGTGTTCTAACTCAGTGCACCAGTTTCTTGCTGCATCCCTTGTATTAGAACACAATTTTCCAGCTGTAACTCTATGTCTTAAAGTCCCATTACCTCGACCTGGAATACCTCCTTACTCCTCTACGATGGAATAACTGTCTCCGAATCAAAAGGCCCAGGACCTAACCCCAGTCCACTACTCACTCGTTGTCTCTCCTTGGGTAAGGTGACTTCTCCAAGCCTCATTTCCTCATGTGTAAAATAAATCGTCAAAATTCCATGAACAAATAAGTACATTAAAATTCCAATCTACGCCAAGGTCGTGGTGTGCCGGCCCACCATCTGGAGCACTCAGGACGACAGGCCACAGAAAATAGATGAAACCATATCAAACTGTAAACGATAAAACCCCCAACCTATGTAAAGTGATAATCTCTTCTGCGCCAGTACTCCCCTAAGCTTCAGGAATTTTCACGTCCACAGACGTGGTTTAGGCCAAGCGTCCCACCACCTGCATGGTTATAACTTATCACTTGTAATCCATTCACTTACTTTAGGTAAACCAGATTTATTTTAATCACATTTTTTTAAAGATTTTTTTTTTATTTATTCCTTTGACAGAGATAGAGAGAAAGAGCATGAGCTGGGGAGAGAGGGAGAGGGAGAAGTAGGTTCCCCGCCGAGCCAGGAGCCCGACACGGGGCTTGATCCCAGGACCCCAGGACCATGACCCGAGCCGAAGGCAGATGCTCAACCATCCGAGCCACCCAGGCGCCCCAAACCAGATTTATTTTAAAGGAAACTTTAGATCACTTTTAGGACATCATTGGTCTGATGCGATGATTCTTTACACATGTTAGAAGACATGACAGCCCCTGTGGAAACTGTGTACCTGCACGCCATGTAGAGTCACTATCGGCAACGCGGCTGGCAGCACGCCTAGGAAACCCTGATCTCTGCCTACGGTCTTCTCGAAGACCCGAATCAAAACCTACCTCCTCTAGGAAACCTTCTCTGTTTGGCTTTTTACCCGTTTGAGAGACTCCTTCGTGATAAGCCTGTGCATGTTTAATTTACACCTTTGCACTTGTTTAACAACAACGTTGTTGTCGGCGTTCTCAATTCGTTCCCACCTAGGCTTTCAAGTCCAGCACTAGCTCATAAAACACCAAAAGGCAACGATCTTGTCTTGTTCCTTTTATTCCCTCCCCTAGGCCCAACGACACTACAGCAAACATTTGCTGAATGGATCAGGTTTAAGTGAACGAAAAGCGCCCACCGAATGCTTACAGTTATCTTTTTATCATCTGTGTTCTAAATTAGAGAGAAATTCACCCACATCATTTCCTCATCTACTGTGTGGCCGCATCAACAGCCTGATGCAGATGTCAATCGGTGAGAAGGATGGTTTGTTAAAACAAGACGAGTGCCTGGCACATAGGCATGCAGTAGATTTGGGGGAATGAGTGTTGATTAAGTGGGACCAGTACTCAGAAGGCCCTGCCTCCTTGGACAGACCAGCTGCAGAAGGTGAGAGGGATGACGGGCTGAAAGTCGGGGTGTTCTCAGGGCTGGGACCACACGGCTCCACCCAGGGCTCCATGCTAAGCCTCCTTCCATCAGCCCAAGAGTGGCTCTACCCTGATGAGGGGCCCCGTTCTCAATTTGATACTCTCCTAATTAGAAGTAAATCCCCGTAATACAGGAGAGCCTTTGCGTGTCCACAGTGCATTTTGGCCATGAGTCTCAGAGCACTGACAAAAGAAGCTGCAAGTGAAAATTACTGATTGAATACATCCAGACACAGAGCAATCCCTGTGTCAATGTTGACACAGCGGCTCTTTATCGTCCAGCGCCAGGAGGGTGAACGTAAAGCAAAACCACCAGAGAGGCTGGGAGAAAAAGAATGTCTGCAACTGCACAGATGTGGAGGCTCGTATGCATAAAACAATGATAAATATTAATAATAACAATAATTGCTTTCAACCTTGAAGGGATAGAGCGCTTTCCAGTCTGCAAAGCATTACTCTGATCTGGTCGTCTCGTGCAATCCTTCTACCAACCCTGTCAGACATCATTGGCCCTACTTTCACACAAAAAGTAACTCAGGTTCAAAGGGTGTCTTAAACCTGGTTTCCTGCCTCCAAATCCAATGCTCTTTTGATCTCCAAGTCATCGAGTTAGGCCAGCTTTTTTCTTTGTACTGAAGGATCGCAGATAGTAAATATATGTTTAACATAAGGATTTGGGACGCCTTCTATACCACCATTATAGTAAGGGACTCACTCTCTTCAAGTTCAAAAGCAGTGCTGGAAAGTCTTCCTTAAGTTGAGCTGAATGGCTCTCCAAGGAGCCAGTCCCAGCCCTGAGCCCCAGAGGGCCCCCGCACCTTCACCTCTAAAACCCTCCAAAGGCAACCGTACAACCCCCAGAAGGAACCCGAGGAAACCAACCTACTGGGTCCCTAATCCCGGGTACCATCTTATCAGTTTCAAAATAGTGAAATGTCCCTGCCCCCCAGCAAATTGTCCTCCTCGTCATAATCCTCATCAAAAGTTTTCTATCTGACCTCTCCAGATCTGCATAATCAGTTTCTTCCCTCATTTAGTGGGTCTTGGATTAACTGCACTAGTGAATTACTTCAGGGACAGAACGGGAATTTCCAATTAAACCATTCCAGCTTTTTTATTTTATTTTTTTCCCGTTTTGTATTTTGTACCAATGGTAACTAGGGGAAAGAAGGTATGCTTCCTTCCTATCCTGTTCCATTGAGATCTCTATTTTTAAACAAAAATATTCCTTCCAACACAGCCTTTTAGAAGCTATGCAGTGGCCCCAAGATGAGGCTAATCTCTGACAGCCCCACGGTCCTTGGATGAGGGAGCACAGAGAGCATCCTCCTCTCTCAGTTAATTACCATTTCTTGCCCGGGCATTTGATTTCAATAAAGTCTAATTACTTCAAATATCACTGTTCCTGCCCCTCCCCTCTCTCCTGTGCCCCTCTTTCTCTTAGAGAGCCTGAGACTGATGAACTCAAACACACCCGCAAGGCTCAGGCAGATGCTGTGACGAGCAAAGACTTGGCAAAGTTAATAAGCCAGGAGAGTTAATAAACGAGACTTCCCAAAGTTAATAAACCTGGAAAACACAATTATTACTATTTTTACTATTATGAAAATACCGCCATTATTATTGTTGTTGTTATTCCAGGCGTCGTAGGCAGCGAGCCCGAGACCCTCCCCGTGCCTGCCCGCCCCCCACAACCTCACCAGTGGCAGTAATATTGTGAGAGTAATCCCAGAGGGGCTCCCCGGCACTGCCCTGCTGGAGGAACCAATATTGGAGCTCGTGCAGCCCCCAGTCCCTGCAGGCTCAGCTCTGCCCTTTTATATTACACACTGTTCAGTCAAATCCATCACCAGCCTCCCAGATCTTTCCAGTAGGCTGGAGGAGGCTGGATGGGAATGGTGATTAGGGGGGGTTGGAGACGGGGGGGGGGGGGGGAAGCGGGCAGACGAGGCAGGAGGGAAGATACTTGGGTTTTGGATGCGCCTGAGCCGTCAGGGAGGCTTATTTCCATACGATGGCCCCCGAGGCTCAGTACTTCTCTGCACCCTCGAGGCGATGCGTGGGTCTCTTAGGGTCAGCTAGGAACATCTGCCCATGGGGGCCATATTAGACACAAGGGCTTCCTAGCTCCCCGCCAGGGTGCTCTCCTCCACCTGCTTTCTGTGCCTGGGAAGGGCCAGCGCCATCCATGAAGGCAGCCTTTGCGAACTGGTCAGTGGTGCAAATCCAGTGCAGTCACGGACAGCAGAGCCTTGCTGTCCCTCTGGACCAGCTTCTCCTTTTAGGCCCAACTAAGTCATGGGACTGGGAGAACCAGAGGAGAACGTCGAGGCCAGAGAGCCCGGCCTTCTGGTCACCAGCACCTCCTTCTGCAGTGATGGCATCCTTTTCTTCCCAGTCCTTCCCAGGCCCTCCCCAGGCTGTTTTCTGCCAACACCCCAAGTGTCAAATCTCAAAAACCCAACTCATCTCTTGCCCCAATCTTGATCAGTTCCATGTGGTTCCTAGTATCCCTATACCCCAGTGGTTCTCACCTGGGCGAGATTTTGCCCCCGTGGAGGATACCGCAACGTTAAGAGATAGTCCTGATTGTCACGACTGAGACTGGCATCTGTCTAGGGGGTTGAGGCCAAGGAAGCTGCTAAACATCCTACGGTGCCCAGGGCAGCCCCCTCGGCAAACAGTGATCCAGCTCGAAATGTGAACAGGCTGAGGTGGACAAGCCCCACCCTGACCTCTCTGGCTCAACACCTCACTTAGCTCCAAGTCTCCTTGAGAGGCCGTTGAAAACACAGGTCTAGAGACGAGGGTACCGGGGGCTTGGTGGGTTTCAGATCCAAAAGCCCCTCTCCTCGGGGCACCAGCTGAAATGAGGGGAGTGGAAAAACTCACTGGTGGGGACAAGGCAGGCAGAAGAGAGATAAGGGTGACGGGAAAAGACCACAGAGGGACCAAAAGGAGGAAGAAGCGACGAACCCAAGGAGAGAAGACATCCCAACCCAACCCAACCCAAATCACGGGCTAACGCTACCTTGGCACATCATCCAGAACAAACTACGGCGCCAGCCCTGTTTCAGGGAGCTGCTGTGGCTGATAGGGCCACCCAGAAAACGCTCTAGGTCATCCTGACCTCAACAGAGTCCAACCCGACTTAAGAGAGAGAGAGAGATGCCAAAACATGGTGCCAGCGCCCTGGGTGTGCGGGACAACCGGGAGGCAGGAGCTGGGTGGCCGCCGCCGTGTCCTGGAGCTGAGCACTGCACTCCGAGTCCCAGCCCAGAACCCACTAGAGGCAACACCAGACCCAAGGGCGGCCATCGTGGGTTGCTCCAAACACTGCGCTTGGCGGTCACCGCCCTCCAGCAGGCCCAGGTTTCTCTGGGACAGCGCTCCTCCACCAGGGAGGGGACGGCTGGACTGGGGGCCCCGAGGGGTCTGCACACACCGCCCAGCCCGGAGCCTCCCGAGTCGCTCTCAGCCCAGATCCTGGCCCTTTTCAACAAGGTAGCTCCAGCCAGCGGGAGGCTTTGGAAGGAGTCAAGTGTAATTAAAAGCTGTGAAAGCGGCATTGTCTCAATTGTAAATCCTTCTCACTAAGAGGCCTTAACTGGGGATTTCTCAGAGGTGGGGTGAGCCTGCTGCAGCCACCACCTCTATTTAGAGAGTCCAACCAGGAGCTTTAATGGAAAATATTTCCATCGAGTATGGAGGCCTGGAACCTGCAGGGCTTCATTCCCTCTAGCTCCCGGGTCGGGACTGGAGGAAGGAAGAGCAATGAGAGAGGCCAGGGAGAGAAGACGAGCAAGGGACACAAACTGGGGGGAAGAAAAACCCCATAACAAAAACACCAAGCTGTGCCCTTGTTTAGCACTTTCGCAGGATTTCACACAGAAACCTCTGGATTTTGATCAGCTGCCCACTGGGCCAAGTATCTGCTCCTGCGAGGAGTGTTGGGGAGAGGGTTCGCTGGTGGAGACTGTTAGTCCCAGCCCCGGCAACAACCTGGCAGCGTGTGAAAGGAGCAGGGCACAGAGATGCTGGGCACAAAGGCAGTCCCACGGAGCTACCTCCCGAGAGCGAACAGTTAACATGTGAGTCTGATGCGAGCCCCTCAGCTCTGAAAACCAAGCTCCCCGTTGTACCTCCGCAGTGTTCCCAGCCGGCTACAAGTCTGTCCCAGCACCTGGCCAGGAACCCAGCAAAGACTGAGACAGGTGATTCACAGGGTGGGGGCCCCTTCAGGGCTTGTGCACCTGTGTGGTGCTGGCCGGCGGCCCGAGGGAGGCGCAGCTGTGGGGGTGAACCTCAGGGAAGTGGGCCAACAGAAAGTCACATTCAGAGACGACCCAGGCAGACTTTAGTCTTCCAGTGAGTTCTAGGTTTCCTGCTGAATCATAAAGAGAGATGTGTGCCCTATTACCTCACTCTCTTGGGCCTCCTGTCTTATCTCAACCCCCCATGGAGAGAACACAGCTTTCCCAAGACCATCTCAGCTCATGTGGCAGTTGTCAGGAGAGAAGAAGCAATTTGTCTCTCTGGGGCAGAAATCTCAGAATACAAAATGATGCTCATGACGATATCAATTTGCATCGGGCACACCTCGTCCCATGGTGAGAGAGAGTCCTGAGCTGAGAACTGTAGGGGAAACCCCCCCCACACACACACATACACACTTTTGCAGCAACACGGGGCCTCTCTGTCCCCAAAACGTGTCAGAAACCAGAAAGCCACTCAGTGAAGGGCAACCAGCATGACATGGGTCTGGAGAGGCTGATTCATGAATGAAGTAAAGGGAGTGAAACTGGACAGTCCCACTAAGTGGGAAAAGAGGACAGAGCCGTGTCATTGAAGGCAGTAAGTGCCCACACGCCTAAATAACTCCCCCAAAAAGCCTCACACTGATGCAGCTGATGGAGAGCTAATCAAATGGAGGAAAGAAAAAACTCTCGTGGCATTTGACAGAAAAGGCTGTTAGTAAAATTTGTCAGACTGCCCTCTTACCTCTCCAAATATCAAATCCCATAGAAACATAAAATAATGTACAGAGTTACAGCACACCAAATAATCACAAACATTTCTGATAGGCAAAGAGCCATCTCTAAGATTGACATTATTTCTCATTTGTGTGTATGGAGTATATGTGTAGCCCAGCTGAAGATCGGGGTTCAGTGCTGGGTGCACCCCCATCAGCTAGTGACTTCTACATAAGCAAATGACAACACTGAGACCGAATTACATTCACAGCAGCCAGAAATAACTAAGTCCACTTGCCGCACCTCCTTGACCTTCATGACAATCTTGTCAGGTTGGTATTATTATTCCCATTTTACAGATGAGGGAACCGAGGCATCGCAGGTAGTAACAAGGTCACACAGGAGATGGCTGAGTCAAGATCTGAAACAAACTGAGTAGCTCCTACTGCCCAATTCTCCCACAGGTAACTGGAAACTCTAGGCAAAATATAGAAAATAACTATGTGAAGATACCAGATAATGACCAAAAGCAGACAGACATTGAAGGGGAGTCAGCACATGGAAGAAAGGACTAGAACTGGGTGATTTTCCTGTTTTTACAGTGCTTAGTCACACAGAGTAACGAAGAGACTCGAATGGAAAAGTTCCAGTCTCACTGACGGAAAGGACCAGAAGACAGAATTTGGAGCAATCACAGCATCTAAGAGTGAGAAAAGAAACCTGGGGAGATCCACAGAGGGGGAAGCCCTAATTCTATGTATAAGCTCTGCCTAAATCTCTAGGTGGTCCCTGGATCCCAGGTGCACTGGGCAGACTCCAAGCAGCCCAACTAAGGATCAAAATGCTGAAATAAGATTCTAGCTATAGTTCACCTTAGGAAAGTCAGAGTTTGCAGTCTGAGTTCAACCAAGTTGGCTGCCTCCTAGAAATTTCTTAAGATACAAATACTCTTTGAGGGAACATAAGAATTCAGGTTACATACACTGTATCATTTCCGGGGCACAATTTAAAATCATCAACATGACCCGTACTTAAGAGAAAGGAGAATCCACAGAGATTGACCCTAAAATGACCCAGAGGTTAGAATTATCTGACAGGGATTTTAAAGCTTTTTTAAATTAATTAATTAATTAATTTATTTATTTATTTTAGTGATCTCTACACGCAACGTAGGGCTCGAACCCACAACCCTGAGATCAAGAGCCACATGCTCTACTGACTGAGCCAGCCAGGCACCCCTATCCGACAAGGATTTTAAAGCATCTAATATAACTACGCTTGTCCTGAAAAAAATATGCTTAAAAAAATGGAATGATAGGAAATATCATCAAAAAATTCAAACTATGAAAAAGAATCAAACAGAGACTCTGTAACAGCGCTGTTCGAAAGGATTTTCTGCAATGATGGAAGTGTTTTATGTCTTTGTTGCCCAACAGTGCCACTAGCCACATGGTAACAACTGAGTGCTTACCATGTGGCTAGTGCAACTGAGGAACTGCATTTTACACTGCAGTCAATTGCATTTAATGTAGAGTTAAATAACCATATGTTGCTAATGCACAAAGGAGCTCTAGAACTGAGAAGTACCATATCTGAAATTAAACAAATATACTGGATTGGCTTAACAGCAGATCAAAGATGACAAAGAAAGTGTTGATGAACTTACATATAGATTAATAGAAATGACACAATCCAAAGAACAGAGAAAAAAATCCAACAACTATAGCAAACAGAATAGAGGGAGAAAGTAAAGGGGTATATACAGTTCCAAGGTTCTTATGTGTTATGTGCAATGGTATAATATCAACTCTACACACATTGTGTTAGGGATGCATATTATAATCCTGGGAACAACCATTAAAAATTAATAATTTAAAGAAATATAGTTAAGAAGCCAATAAGTAAATTAAAATAAAATTCTTTTAAAAATCCATTAAATAAAAGAAGGTATGAAAGGAGAAATGGAGAACAAAAAAATAGAGTGCATAAATAGAAAGCAAAAACAAAAGAGAAAATAAAATAGCATAAAATAGCAAAACGGTAGACTGAAATCCAACTATATCAATAATCACATCAAATACTAATGGACAAAACACTTCAACAAAAAGAAAGAGATTGTCAGAATAGATAAAGAAGAAAGACTCAGCTATATGCCATCTATAGAAGAGTACTTTAAAAATAAAGATTAGAGGGCGCCTGGGTGGCTCAGTTGGTTAAGCGACTGCCTTTCAGGTCATGATCCTGGAGTCCCGGGATCGAGTCCCGCATCGGGCTCCCTGCTCAGCAGGGAGTCTGCTTCTCCCTCTCCCGCTCCCCCCTCTTGTGCTCTCTCTCAAATAAATAAATAAAATCTTTAAAAAAATAAAACAAAATAAAAAGATAATAAAGATTAGAAATCAGGCTATCAAGGTGCCTGGAGGGCTCAGTTGGTTTAGCATCTGCCTTCGGCTCAGGTCGTGATCCCAGGGTGCTGGGATCGAGCCCCGCATCAAGCTCCTTGCTCAGTGGGGAGCCTGCTTCTCCCTCTCCCTCTGCCTCTCCCCACCCCCCTCATGTACTCTCTCTCTAAAATAAATAAATAAAATATTTTTTAAAAAATAGAAATCAGGCAGTCTGTCTCCTGTTTTTCACTACTTATACCATCCAAAATCTACGAAGTACCTTCCGTCACTAAAATCCAATGATTCCACATGTGTATGTGTTGATACATATCAAATACACATATATAATATATAAACATCTCTTATGCTTAAGATACAGTTATAGTTCACAATGGTCAAATGTATGCATCCAAACCCAGACCAAATAGTGGAAGGAATCATCTACCAAGTTAACACATCTATCATTGCAGATTTCATTTCTCCATCACTGTTTTGTCAATTTTGGGCAATTGTGTCCAGGATAATCACTTCACTCATTCTTAGAGGGTGACTTAAACCTATGGGCTCAGCAACAGATCTGTCCCAGAACTGCTTGAATTTAAGTTTCCACAGAAGGGACTGGCATGACCTTTCCACACAACCTGGTGATGAGAACAGGCAACATCTCCAGGGCTTTGCCCCACAGACAAAGCAGCTGTGACATTGTGCAGGGAGCTCTGGAAAGCGTGAGCCTGATTCCCATCTACACCGCTTAGAAAGAAACCATGTGACATCGGGACGGCAGTTCAGCCTCTGTGAGCCTCAATCCCTCATCTTGAATGAGGGATAGTGATTACATGATGAAGTGTCTATTATCTTAGCCTCTCCAGGTTTCTCTCTCATTTAGGCTCTCACTGTCCATTGCCGGTAGTTTTCATGCTGGCTTCAAAGTAAGTATTAGAAGAATTGAGAGAAACTGTGATTTTAAAAAGAAAATACAAATGAGGACTTTGAATTCCCTCATAAAAGCTAAAATACTCATGGGGGCGCCTGGATGGCACAGTCGGTTAAGCATCCAACTCTTGGTTTCGGCTCAGGTAGTGATCTCAGGGTCATGAGATCGAGCCCCGCATCAGGCTCCACGCCAAGTGTGGAGTCGGCTTGAGAGTCCTTCTCCCTCCCCCTCTGCCCCTCCCCCTGCTCTCTCTCTAAAATAAATAAATACATCTTTTTTTAAAAGGCTAAAATACAGGGCGCCTGGGTGGCTCAGTTGGTTAAGCGACTGCCTTCAGCTCAGGTCATGATCCTGGAGTCCCGGGATCGAGTCCCACATCGGGCTCCCTGCTCAGCGGGGAGTCTGCTTCTCCCTCTGACCCTCCCCCCTCTCATGCTCTCTGTCTCTCATTCTCTCTCTCACAAATAAATAAAAAAAAAAATCTTAAAAAAAAAGGCTAAAATACAATATACGCATAAATAAATTCATATTATAGGTAAACGTGAAAACTGGAGTGCACGCCCACTCGCCAAGTTACTATTAGTGAATTGTTTAATTAGGGTCCATTCTGCCTTGCTTATAAAGGATGATCAATAACTTAATAAGTCTCATCATTATTAGTACCTTCTGAGAGAGACTAAGCCTCTGTTAAATATAACATGAGACCTAGAAAGTTCACACGTCTGTGAAACTCAAGTGCATTATTTCCTCCTGACAACTGTGATCAAGACAGGAGGACTCAGTACAACCTTCAGTGGCCAACAAATGATCACAATTGTTGGCAAAGAAGGGTAAACATAAGCCTACTTAACAAATTTGCTAATTATCTTTTGGTTTAGGATTAATGTAACAAATAAATACCGGATGCCTGTGGCTTAAGTTTATCAAGTCAGTTCATATAAACCAACAATGGGAAGTAGATTTTATCTCTTTGAAAGCCCCCATTCTCAAACCAAGTATTTCTTGCTCTTGATTTTTCTTTCTTGCATCTGATGTGTGTTTTTACTTTACAAGGCAATCTGTCTTTATGTCCTTTTAAAATATTAGGTACATCCACGGAGAACTCTTAGAAAAGTAATGCTGAGGTTTAAAAGTAATGAAAGAAACAAACCACTGGTATGAGAATAAAATTGCCCATATGGGCATAATAATCTATAATTGGCTGGCAGTGCTGAACATTAGTGAGTAAATTATTAGTATAATTAGCTGCCATCTACCAAGGATCTTTACTAGATGCTGTATAAACACACATAATCTTTAATCCCTACAACATATGTAAAGAGATAGTTTCTGCCTTTTAAGAAATAAGGAGGCAGATTCCTCAGAGGTTCATCTGCCAAGTAACGGAGCTGAGATTTGAACCCTTGTCCACATGCGGAGTGGGGCTAAGAGGGTACGTCTGACTTTCTGCCGTCCATTCTCATCGTCTCCTTTCTTCCACATCACTAACTCTTACCCATTTGGGGATGACAGACAGCTTCTAGGGTCTGACAAAATCTATGGACCCAGAAAAGTGCACGTGTGTACCCACGCATGCTCGCACACACACACACACTTACTTCCGAGAAAATAATTCAAGGGACTCACGGACACCCTGAAGCAAAACCCAGGCTTGAAACCTCTACTCCAAACAAAGTCTCTAAGTATCAACACTGCTGGGTATTTTTTTTAAAGATTTTATTTATTTATTTGAGAGAGAGTGAGCACTCATGAGCAGGGGGGAATGGCAGAGGGAGAAGCAGGCTTCCCGCTAAGCAGGGAGCCCGATGCGGGGCTCAATCCCAGGACCCTGGGATCATGACCTGAGCCGAAGGCAGGTGCTTCATTGACTGAGCCACCCAGGCGCCCTACTGGATTTTTCACTCACTTGTCTCCTTTGCGCTTCCTCCTCCTTTCTGGCTTCTATGGGAGTGTTTAAAGAATAAAATAAGGCTCAGAAATAAGTCCATCAGAGAAAGACATGTATCATATGACCTCACTGATATGAGGAATTCTTAATCTCAGGAAACAAACTGAGGGTTGCTGGAGTGGTGGGGGGTGGGAGGGATGGGGTGGCTGGGTGATAGACATTGGGGAGGGTATGTGCTATGGTGAGAGCTGTGAATTGTGCAAGACTGTTGAATCACAGATCTGTACCTCTGAAACAAATAATGCAATATATGTTAAGAAAAAAAAAAAAGAAGAAGATAGCAGGAGGGGAAGAATGAAGGGGGGGAAATCGGAGGGGTAGACGAACCATGAGAGACGATGGACTCTGAGAAACAAACTGAGGGTTCTAGAGGGGAGGGGGGTGGGAGGATGGGTTAGCCTGGTGATGGGTATTAAAGAGGGCACGTTCTGCATGGAGCACTGGGTGTTATACACAAACAATGAATCATGGAACACTTCATCTAAAACTAATGATGTAATGTATGGTGATTAACATAACAATAAAAAATTTAAAAAAAAAGAAATTCTGAAAAAAAAAATAAGGCTCAGAAACAGATATATTATCTTGTCCACATCCAAGAAAACTCTTGCTGCCCCCATGGCCCCCACGGCCCCCTCTCCCCTCCTGTCTTCTCAAACTCAGGAGAAGTGAAACACCCAGCTCAGGGGAATACCTGAAATCACCTCCCGTCTGCTCTTCTGTTTCCCACCGG
The DNA here is from genome assembly GCF_011800145.1 of Mirounga leonina. Lineage (NCBI taxonomy): Eukaryota > Metazoa > Chordata > Mammalia > Carnivora > Phocidae > Mirounga > Mirounga leonina. The sequence continues at coordinate 8,801,351 of NW_023270389.1, forward strand.
TGTGAGACAGCTTTATCAATGAATCCGTCACCTCAGGCCTCCCACCGCCAGCACAGGGTACCTATTATGTTCCAGGCACTGGACTAGTAAACAAAACTGATCCAGGTTCTGTTCTCGTGAGACTTGCCTGCTAATGGGGGAAACAATATATTGGCATGATAAAAAAGTAAATTACAGCATATGCTAGAAGGTGGTCAGTGGCTGGAAAAAGGGAAAATAATAGACAAATAATGGGCTAGTGGCGACTGCAGGGGTGGCTTGCGCATCAAATAGATGGATATTGAAGTAGGAAGACAAGGCAAACTTGTGGATATCAGTGGCGGGGCAGGGAAGGTGTATTTTGTTTCTTTACTGTCTTCCTTCCCCTCTGGAATGTCAGCTCCGTGAAGTTAGGGATTCCCTCTTTGCTGTTGTTCACGGTTCTCTCCCAAGTGCCTGTAACGATGTCTAGCATGTCGTAGGTCCTCAACAAATACAGCTCAATAGGTAAATAAGTGAACAAAGTAAAATTTACCTGTCAGGCTGGCCGAAATGAAGGGTTAGGACCACTGGTCTAAATCCTACCCTAACTACAACAATATTCTCAATTAAATGATAAATTCAGAGCAGAGAGAAAAGAAACTGAGTCAAGACAGATGCGCCTCTTAAAAGGGAAAACTGAAAACTATACAGGAAAAATGATGCTAATCTGAACTCCAACTTTAGAACAACCAAATAAGGAATGGGATTAAAAAAAAAAAACAAAACAACAACAAAAAACAAGGAGATTCTATACAAATAGGGTTTTAAAATTAGAAATGACCCTTGAAACATAAGGCTTCTTAGTACTGAGTGATTCAGGACGCCTGGGTGGCTCAGTTGGTGAAGCGTCTGCCTTTGGCTCAGGCCATGATCCCAAGGGCCTGAGATCGAGCCCCACATCGGGCTCCCGGCTCAGCGGGGAGCCTGCTTCTCCCGCTCTCTGCAGCTCCCCCTGCTTGTGCTCTCTCGCTCTCTCTCTGACAAAAAGAAATAAATAAAATCTTTAAAGATAAATAAATGCTGAGTGATTCATCAATTAGGCTGTCAGTGAGGTGCATGGATATGTGGCAATTAGGACAGATGCCCCCACCCTGGGAAGTGCCAGCCACTCACCCCTCGCTGTACCCCCCACTGCAGACCCACACACCCACAACACCCACCGTGCACTGATGACCGTGGATTTTAAGCTTGGTTGTGGCTATTAGCTCAGTATTTACCCCTTGATGCTGATGAGTCTGAGGATACGGGCTGGGTCCCCAAGGAAACGAACAAGTGCTGACTCAGTTCTCTGGCCACAGGTTACACCTCTGACTTTGTCCAGTTATCCCACATGTGCGTATCCCCAGTTATAGAAGGGGACAGAGTGCATCCGTGCGTGTGCATGTGCACACGCGTGTTACTCCCCCCAACACACAAAAGGGCACATGCTTCATGTTCAAGAAGGCTAAAAGTGACCACTGAGAACCGAACGACCGCCTTATGCACAGTTACAGTATCAAACCACGGCCCTAAATACACCTCTTCCATCAGCTTCTCCTGAAAATGCTATCCAACTCTAAGAAAGAATAAGTACTATCTGGATGGAGGGCCACGGGCAGGACATACTGTCCCTCCATCTTGCCCCCAGAAGATGGCTCAACCTGGTAAAAAGTCAGGAGTGTGAGCTGCGGGGGATGCCAGAGCACGTGACCTTACTGATGGTGCATCTTCCCCTATTACAGGTAACGTGAGCCTCAGAACCTTCCTTTCTCTCCGATTAACTAGTGATATCAGGGCAAAGCTGAATCACTTTGTCGTAACAGTTCGACCCCTGCAATACTGTACATCGTTAAATTTTTAAGGGAGCTCATTGGGGAAGTCCTTTAATCCTTTAATAATTGAGTTGAGGGAACGGGGCCAGCAAGGAAGAGCATTTACCTGAGCTGATATGAACTAGGTTTGGCTGCTAATGCCTTTCTAACGATCCCACTGTGTCCATGTTGCCACTTAGAAGAGTGCAGTCCGTTTGGCCCTTGCCCTTTAACTGTCAACAGGGAAATGGAAAAATAATACATCATAAAGTACCAAAACGTGCATCACAGCGCTCCACACAGCTTTCCCTTCTAGCACTGTGGAACTCAGTCGAAACCAAATAGAAAAATTCATTCCGTGAATCAGCTGGGTGTGTATGATATCAAATAACCTGTCACTGATTTTTTCCACTGAATTTACTGGCCACAGAGGCAGAGCCATTGAAAAATACTCAACTCCCTTGGTAACACCAATTTCAGCTTCATCCTCTTCTAAGTGAAGAGGTCTGGCCCCTTATGACACTTACTTTTTTCTTTCCTAGGGTCATATGGCTATGACGGCCCGAGACCCAAGGAAAGATTCATACCCTCCCAAACACTGTTCTCCCGCTCTCTGTCAAAAACATTCCCACACCCTCACTGCACACATCAGACAGTTTGCGATCATGCTCCACACCTCTGAGAACTCAAAGGAAAGGCACGGAGGCAAACCATATAAACTCAAAGAGATTATGTGATTTGCCCAGGCCCACTCAGCCAAAGCAGAGGCAAAGGCAGGATTAAGGCTCGAGGCTTCTGGAAAAACCCACTGCTATCTTCCGGGTCACTCCAGTCTCCAGTCTGAGAAAGTTCACATACAAACCAGTCGTGAATGAGACCATAAGCAGTGATAGCCAGGTGGAGAGAGACGGGGCCACCACAGCCGACAAGGAGGACCGCGTCCCCATCCTGGACGCCCTTCTCTTCAGGTTTCTGCTGAGTCTCCCAGGAAGCAAAGGCCCTTCCACTGCCAGACATGTGCACGGTCTAGCTGCCAAGCCCAGCTGATGAGCTCCAGGCTTGGGGAATCGGCCACACCATGTACACCCTGGACCACGCCGTAACCAAATGGAGTTCGGACAGATGAACAGCAGAGACAGGAAGGTGACAGACAGCTTGGGTTTGCACTAAGACAACTAGTGTCTGAAGAAGAAGGACACAGGCTGGAGCCTCACTCTGCTGGCCCCCACCAGCCCCTGACCCAGGGTGGCCTTGGGAAAGAAGCAATGTGGGAGGTTGCAGTGGCTACCTGAGGAGAGACAGAAAACAGACCCACCTCTCTTGGCCTCCGTTCTGTGGTTCAGTTCCGGCTAATCCACAGAATACAGGGAATAAACGGTCAGGACAGAGGAGAGCAGGGCCAGATCCTGTGCCCTACATGGGTCCCTGAGCCTTCCCCAGGCTTCTCCTCTGTTAGTTGGATGCCCCTCACTCTCTTTGATCCTCAACCTCCTTCCCTTCCTGGTGAAACTCATCTGAGCCATGAAGGAGGCTCAAGACTAGCCCATCATATGATGTCTTCCCTTCATTCTAGCTCCACCCCAGGTACTGCTATGTTTTTTTCCTTCTGATCTTTCTTCTGCTGTCCACCTTCTCAGAAGAGCTGGTCATATCACTCCCTCTGCTACTTCAACTACGTTTTACTCTACAACCCATTAAAATGCTGTCCCGTCCCCTCTATGCCTCTGATGAAACTACTCTTGAGGGACACCTGCATGGCTCAGTCGGTTAAGTATCTGCCTTCAGCTCAGGCCATGATCTCAGGGTCCTGGGATCGAGCCCCACATCGGGCTCCCTGCTCAGCGGGGAGCCTGCTTGTCCCTCTGCTGTTCCCCCTGCTTGTGCTCTCTCTCCCTCTCTGACAAATAAGTAAATAAAATCTTAAAAAAAAAAAAAAAAGAAAAGAAAAGAAAAGAAAAACCTACTCTTGATAAGGTTACCAATGACTAACTGCCAATTTCAAGAGCAAATAGGCAGCCCTACTTTTGGGAAGTCCCCACCACTGCCCTGTCTTCCAGAACCTCACTCACCCCGATGTACTCTCCTGCCTCTGTGCCATCCCCCCACGGATGGACTTCTTGAATGCCGGTGCTCTTCTTACCCTATGTAGCATCCCCTTGGCCATTCCCCTCTTCCCGTGACTTATGTGATAATATATCCTAAACTCGGGGTCCCTTGGTTATGTATTACTACGTACTATTCAGTAGCTTCTTGGCGCTTACCACAATTTGAAATATGCCTTTATTTATTGGTTTATTTTCTGTCACCTCTTCCATGAAGCTTTTATAACAACCCCAAGCAAGTCCCCCATTGATTAACTTATCCATTCAACCCACAGACATTTGTCTAACGCCTACTGTGTGTCAGGTACCGTGCAAGATGCTGGAGAGAGAGGTCTCAAGAAACAAAACACCACACAAAAACAGGAAGGGCCCTGCCCTCACAGAGTTTATGACCTACTGACTCAGGCCACAAAGCAACAAATAAATGTAGACTTCATATGATGACAAGCACTATGGAGATCATGAAGAGCACAGAGTAGTGCAGAACCAAGGGACTTAAATGAGTGGGCTCTCTGTCCTACAGGCCAGGGCTCTCTTCAAACAATCTTATTCTTCTCTTAGGCATCTTTTTAATTTATATCTCTAAACAGTCTCTGCTAGATTGTTAATACATCCGTGCTTCATTTTACTCATTTTTTACATACCTGGCACATAGAGGAATTTAATAAGTCTGTCTGATGATTAGATGAATGAATGAGTGATTTAATTAATAAACCAACTGTTTATAAGATTCCATTTAATTCTCAATTTGAGAAATCCGCATACAACCAGGTAAAATGCATTCCAGTTACTGCTGTATTACCTGAAATCTCTAGTTTCATTACACGCCAGTTTACAGAGATTAAATTCAGACCCACATTCCATCTCTCTAAAATTGACTGGAACTAGTTTTAAGTGAACCAAGCGTCAGCACCGGTGAGTGAAATAATACAATACAGGAATACTTAATTTCCTTAAAAACCAAGATTCCATTATCCCTTTTTCGATCCAGCCAGGTCACGTAATAAACAAGAGGGAGTCAACAGTTCTGGAAATCAGCCTCATACCAGGGCAGAGCGGGATCTTTTCTAGCTGAGGCTGGGGCTTGCTTGAGCATACAACATGGTTCAGAAGAAACCTTGGAAAAGGGTTATGCAAGGAATGGATGGACAGCTGCTGGCTAGTCCCAATGGAAGTTATGTTTGGAAGGCTCCAGATCTGATATTTAACAGTTCTGCTGCCAAATGTGCAGACAGGCTCCCCAGAACAAGGCACCAATAGCAAACTCTGGGAGCTGCAGAGAGAGAAAAATGGATGCTTGTCTGCCTTTTTGTCATTATTCCGGTGGGGAAGAACAGCTAAGCTAGAGGGACAATGGAGCCCAGGGCAGATGGGATGGGACAGGAAAGGATGGAGGCAGGATGGCTTTGTGGGTATAGAGTTTGATAAACAGGAGTGATGGGTGTTTGCTAGCAACTTTCACACACACACACACACACACACACACACAGGCAATCCCCAAATCCAAAGAACTTCCTTTAAAATCACGCAATATATAAACAGCTGACCGTCAGAAGGCTGCCTAAAAGCTCAAGTATCTAGCAGGTGGGGACTTGTTTTCCAAGAGCTGGTTCAACAGGACAAACTGAGAATTGTGATCTCACTGAGGTATGAACACCAGAATTCAAGCAGCAGATGGCGTGATTTAGAGGAAAGGCCATTGGACCAGGAGTCCGTGGTTGGAGACAGCATCCCAGCTTCCCTCTTTACCAACAGCGTGACCTTGGGCAAGTTCTTAACCTCTCTGAGCCTCAGTTTCCTAGCTATAAAATGCAGAGGGAGGAAAAAAAAAACCTCTCCTTATCTAACTTTAAAAACTGTTGTGAGGTCCAAAAAAGATAATGCATGCAAAGGCTCTTTGAAAATGGGAAAGTGGGGCACCTGGGTGGCTCAGTCGTTTAAGCAACTGCCTTTGGCTCAGGTCATGATCCCAAGGTCCTGGGATCGGATCCCGCATCGGGCTCCCTGTTCAGCAGGGAGCCTGCTTCTCCCTCTGCCCCTCCCTTCTGCTTGTTCTCTCTCTCTCTCTCTCAAAAATAAATAAATAAAATCTTAAAAAAAAAAAAAGAAAGAAAATGGAAAAGGATACATTTTTTTCAACACGTCCTTTTATGGTAATTCCTACAAGCCAAGCATTGACCTGTATACTTTATAAATATTAACCCAAAATGACCCTATGAGGTTGGTACTTTCATTACTCTCCATTTTATTTTATTATTTTTTAAGATTTTATTTATTTTTTTTGACAGAGAGAGCAAGAGAGCACAAGCAGGGGGAGCAGGAGCAGAGGGAGAAGCAGGTTCCCCGCTGTGCAGGGAGCCTGATGCAGGGGCTCGATCCCAGGACTCTGGAATCATGACCTGAGCCGGAGGCAGACACTTAATGACTGAGCCACCCAGGCGCCCCTCATTACCCCATTTTAGAGAGAGGAAACCAGCACTGACAAAGTAAGACCCTTGCCCATGGAAATGGCTAGCGAGCAACAGAGCAAGGATGTGATCCCAGACACCCTGTGTCCACAGTCTATGCTCTCAGCCACTACCCCACGCAGAGTTATCATGCACAGCTCCTGAGAATCTACATTCGTTCACTCGTATAAAAAAAGTCAACAATAATACCCAACCCTGTATAGTTCTCTGTATTTTACCAAAAAGCTTTCCGTGTTCATTTTCTTACTCAAGTCTCACAATAATGCTACGAGGTTGTTAGCATATTCCCTTATACAAATAAGGACTTTGTGGTTTGGACGTTTCTTGACAGTAGGACATGTGTTTCCAGTTATTTTCCAGTAATGGAGGGAGCTACGCAGTGCCCAAACCAACCATACCCACCTGTCCAACCCCTTCCATCTATGGACATGGACTTTTGAAATGGAAGATCCCAACCAAGAGCAGAACCCAGAAGAAAAGGAGCAGGTGTATAATCACAACCAGCCTTACACACAGACAAACAGAAAAACACCTACAAAGTGGTATTTGCATTCTGTCCAAAATTACCTCCTATACTGGTCCCATTCTAGGGCCTCAAATCCTACTATAAGGTAGTCATTCCTTTTCAACTGAATGCCCTTCGAGTTAAAAAGTATCTTTGAAAGAACACCACATTCTCATGTACATCCCAAGTGAATTATTTCATAATAGCTTGTCCAATTCGACAGATAGCTAAGACCAAGGGCTAGCCTGTACACAAGATAATATGAAATTTAAAAGGTCACAAGATGGGTTCAGAGCGCAAGATAAGCAAGAAGGCAAGACTGAGCTGAGATCCTGAAAATGGGGTGGTATAACTAGTGCTCTGGATAAATCTAGGGATGCCAGGTGCATAGAGCCCCAAGGGAAAGAGAGGCACAGGGACCAAGCAACACTCCTGCCAAAGAAATGCAAGGGAGGGTCTTCTGGAATGTTCTTCCACTTTGGGTTTCCAAAGTATACCTCGCAGCTCTGCCAACTGGATTTCGTCTCTGAGGAGCTGTGCCTGGATCCCTGTGAAGGGGGCGGCCATCATTGTCTGTGTAGCCGGAAGACATGCACAAAGGAATCCCTGCTACAACGTAGGAGGGGCAAGAGGAGAAGGGGTGAGGGGAGCCAGCAGCAGGGGAGGAAGCTCTCGATGGTTATGTTAAAAAGGATTTGTTCCACTGTCAAAACCAGAAAGCTCTCCCCAAGAGCCAGCTTTAGGAAAGGAAGCCTGAAATGACAGAGAGGGGGTGGGTGTATTAAGGAGGCTCCTTGGAAAAGAGGCTGAAGTGACGGGGAGAGCGGCACTGGGCCAAAGGCAGGTATGGCCGGAAAAATCCACCTCTGAACTGGGATGATCCACCAACGCCTGGGGAAAGAACAGAAACTGGGCTCTGGCATTTCTGCTGGGTCCCAGAAAGAGGGCTCCCCAAGCCAACCTCACTCTCTAGGGCAAGGACAGTCCTTTAAGTCCAGCCCCTGGAGCACTCATCCATCCCGGTTCTCCCCAGGGACTAGGAGAGGGCCCAGTGGCCACCAAGCTCCTGAAAACTGTACTCCACTCAACTGCCCATTCCCCGTTGGGGGCCCCACCTTATCTCCCAAAGACATCAACCTCTTCTCCAGCATGGAGCTGGGGGCCCCAGGCCAAGCTGTGGCATCAGCTCCTACTTAGTTAGGTTCAGGCTATTGGAGTACTCAAACAAAGACATATTTGGACCCTCCTGCGGAGAGAGAGGGGACCATTTCTGGGCCCAGAGGGAGCTGCCCTTAATCTGCTGCACAGTGAATGACAACAATGTTAAGAATGAAAATATGGTTTGGGGGGATCATCCCCAGGAGCCCAACATTTTGGTATTTAAAGGAACTTTAATGAGCTTAAGAGGCTAATCTGGAGTTCAGGAGGGGGTGTTTTGTTTTGTTTTGTTTTGTTTTCAAAAATCCTTTTAAAGGTTCCTGAGGCTCCATAGGGAGGGGGCACCAGAACTGTGAGTCAAGGCGTGGGGCTGAGTAGCTGAGGGGCCCAGATGGAACAGGAGAGGAGGCTGCTGGAAAGATCCCCCCCCACTGCAGCCGCAGAACCTGGTGCTCTAGAGATAAAGGAGGGTTCTTCCCAGGCTGGAGAAGTGCCATGTCCACAGAAGCAGCAAGAAGCTGAGAATGAGTGGTGTGTTTACATCCTATCAGGATGCCAGTCAGGTTTCTCACCAAAGAACTCCTTCTGGTTTACTGGTGACAGCATCAGACACAGGTGCTTCTCTGACCCCCCCCACCCCCCCGCCAAGAAACATCCATCTAGAGCAGAAGCACATAAGATGGCATCCACAGAGTACCAGGCACACTCAGAAGATGTGCAGGGGCCCCTAGCCGGTCACCCAAAGAGCCAGGGTCATGGGATCATGCAAACCTGAGGGGTATGCCCCCTGCCAACGACTGAGCTGAGCCCTGCTCCATAACTCGGTGGCCATGGGACAGGACTCTGACTTTTGCATCCAGAAGACTAATTAGTTTCCCCCACGTGAGCAAATCAAAAGAGGACTCATGGTCCATACGGATGGCCTGGGGGGAAAAAATGAGGCAGTTGATGAGATGGTATTTAAGTAAGATCTGATGCTGGCAAGAGTCAAGTTACTAGAATTCCACAGGGCATAGGGGAGTGAGGGGGAGGCAGAATGGGACGGGGCCAGATGTGAGCACCAGATAGAGCATGTGGTCCATTCCCAGCAATGCTGGACGCTAAAGATATTTGTTATATGCACAGAGTTTAATTGGGCCTGTCAGGCAAGGTAGGCCGGCCCATAGTGGCCAGACATCTATCAGGGCTGGTCCGTTATAGGATAATAATGATCAAACACCGTTCTAATAGGATGGGGAGACACTGGAGTCAGAAAAGCCAGACATCTTTACTGTTATCCAAAAACAGGATCCCCAAACTGGAAGCCAGAAAGGCTGGGAGAGACCAAACTCTTTCATGGAGCTTCAGCTAGAGGGCTGGGAAAAGCACAGTCCATTTTGTATTTTCAGTTGTTGTGACATTACGGTGCACTAATGGGGAATCCGGCAACGGTTTCCTTCGATTCTGGCTAATCCAAGCATGGCGGCCAGGTGACAAGCTCCTCGGTTCGCCAACTGAGAAGAACAGCCCAGAGGTAGGTTTTAAAAATCTTTTTTTTTTTTTTAATTACTCAGCTGGGGTTGTCTGTGATGGGACCAAGTCTACACACAAGGTGGGAAACGGATGGAGGGCCATGGTTTTTATTCCTTCCTTGATGTCTTCGCTAATACGTCAGTGTTTCTGCCGCATTCCAATTGAATCTGCTGTGTAATGCCCAAAGAAACTTAATCCCTATCCTAAGTCTCATTTTATTTATTTTCAGTAGTGTGAAAACAAACATGTAGCAAGATGACAGTGTTTATACCTCCTTTTTAGCCGATACAGCTCTAATCCTCCCGCTAATTAATGCCAGGGCCCGTAGCAATTTTATTAATTTCGTCTTGGTTAAAAATATAGAGACAGATAATTGTGCTTGACTAAAATAACAATCTGACATTTGGAAGGTGTTCCCTTCATTTCAGCAAGGCGGTTGGCCGAGTTTCATTTAATATATGACAAAGAGACACAAAGTGGCAGCCGACACTGGTCAGCGATAACATAACTAATTCTAATTGTGATAAATTGACTAAAATGTCCCACGGCGTGCTAGTCAAAAAGACTACGGAGACAATGTAAATCCCAAGCCGGTTTTCCTGTAGGTTCCAGTAAAACAGGGCACACAGGAAAGAAGGGTCTCTGGTCTCTTGTCCCCTGATATCATTTCCTTCAGAACCCTTTCTTCATTTTGCTCCTAAAATCACCAACTTTCCCACACCAAAGCTGCAAAGGCCACTGGCAACACTGTTCTGCATGTCACTAAGAGACTTTCAGAAAAAAACAGGTGTTCCTAGGGGGCAGCCTTAGGCCTGCTGGTAAGAGGACAGGGCCCTCCTGGGATAGGGACCCTGCTGCTCGCTGCAGAGGCTGGGAGAGGCACGCCACCCTGGGGGGGGGGGGGGGGCAATCCTCCTGATCTCAGCCTGCAAGTGGCTTGCTAAGAGCTCCCCTCTGAAGATGTGAAAGGACACTAAAAAATCCACATTAGAAAGATATTAAAAAAAAAAATTGAAAAACACTCAAATAGGGCTAAGCGTTCACAGTTATGGTAGAAATTATTTTTAAATCTTTCCATGTGATTGCACATTCCCCCCACATCGTTCATTCCCTAATGTTGCACAACTGTACTTAACACTCAAGTGATCGGGATTCAATATGGGTCATTTTGAACGTGACGGGATTCAACAATGACCTGTGGTATGGGCGTTGACTCTAAGAGGCTTTACTAAATTTCTGATAATATAAGGAATATTTTAAATCCTCGCCTCTTGTTACACTTCAAAATGCCGTGACCCAAACAATTTCTCTGTCCGCAAAAAATAATTAGCTGATAATTTAAGAAATGGAATTGTTCTCATTAGAGAAAGAGTACCTGTTCATGACCTCCAAAAAAATTTCTTCCGGAATTAGAAAGCAACGATGACGAGCCCTCTCTAAAATCAATAACAGTATTTTGGCGAATGCAAAACTTATAAATGAGAAAAATGAAACTGAAAGGCAAGACAAACAGTGAACTTTCAGAACAGCTCCTATCACTGAAATCTAAAAGCAAAAACAGCTCCTTAGCTGGGTGGATGACAGAAGTCCCAGGACTCTAGAGTATGTACAACTGGACTGGATAAATAACTTTTTATAATGTGCTTCATTTATGTAAGGATCAAAAGAATCCCACAGCCCTCCACTGAAAAGCAATGTTCGTATACAATTCCCAGAATACTATTAATATCTACTTGTGCTAATTTTATTTCAAAATTTTAAGTCTTAGATTCCAAGGAAGTCCTACCCAGGGACCAATCCATATAAAAAGAGAAAACACCTCTGAGCAAGGGCTGTTTCCAATCACCCTGCAAATAAAAGAAGAGATTATTCGGCCCACACCAACACACAGCCACAGCCGTGGACGGCGCTTATCCCGAGCTAAACCCCCTGCAATTTAATGCAGACATCAATTTATTACCTAGCTGTGTTTGATTTTTGTATTCCTTACATTTTATTATGCCAGGAGTGGGGCCAACAAAAGATCAAGTACAGCAAAAATCTACAATTGCCTCTGTAATTTCATCTGTGGGCTCCCTTCTAGGAGTAACTGCATGCCCAATTTTAATCTGCAAGTAATGTCACAGTAATAAAACCAAACTAATTAACTAATTCTTCTCCCTATACACACACACACACACACACACACACATCCTACACCACCTTGATAAAATGCAGAATTAGTTCATTACTGGTCCTAATAGAGATCATTACCCCGGTCATTTTCTCCGAGGGGCTGCCAATCAGCAGGGCGAAGGCAAGACAGAGAAAGCTCTAAATGTGATATCCGCTCGGCCCCCATTTTAGTCCCTGTCTTCAGAAAATTGGTCTGCTCCAAAAGAAAGGGGAGAAAACATGGACCGGCCCTCTGAGGAAAGGTCTCCCAAGGCCTGGGATTTGCTGACATGTGGGGAGTCGTGATGTTATGAGAACAGCCTGATAATAGCAGCACCATCCCACTCTGCTCCTAGGGTGTCCAGAACAATCTAAGGGATAATGATAAACTTCACATGTGAGGGGAGAGGGCCCCGGCTGACGCACCAAGCTGCCAGGCACATGAAAGAAACAATATAAACTTGATTTAAATGTGGGATCCCTTCCAGAAGGCTTAATTATCTATTGTATTACCACATTCCCGTTATTCAGCAGCCTCTTCTGTCTCCAGCTGAAGTCCAACTACAGTATTTGTTTGGAACAAATTCAGGGAAAACTCCAAACTACCCAGATCACAGAGGACTCAGTTAAATAGGGAACAACAGTTATATAAATAGAAGTCCCCTAGGCTGGAAAATATTTTGGTTATCTGCTAACTTTCAGGCACACTGAAAAGAGTGGAATCCAGTTTTTAAACGTCCCTACCTATAGCACGCTCCTGTTTTAAATCACCTGGTACAACTTCAGTAATTCTGTAAACGTCTCATCCCACCTAACTAGTTATTTTTCTTTGATGACCTGTCATGCTCAAAAAAGATCACCTCCAGTTCTTAATTTCTGAGGACATTCATAAATCAGTGTTCTGCACTCCAGCCTTAAATGCTTATTTGTTTTGGATGATCAGAAGATAAATGACTCCTAAGGGTGTCATAGTGTAAGAGACAAATATTTAACAAAACATCCTGAAGTCTGAAATGAATGGCTGTGCCTCAGATGCCACTGTCCATTCCATTTTTTTTTAATTAGACAAGTTTGGTGTTTGACACCAAGAAGGTGTAACCACTAGCTGATAGAGCAGAATTTGCACTGTTTAGCTGACCACCTGACACCACGAATAGGCAGCTAGTAATTCAAATGTAAAACTGCCCACAGCCAGGAAAGCACTTATAAATGGCTAAAACAAATACAATAAACTTGCTCTGTTAATATTATGTTTCTGCCCTTCACCGAAGACTGCACACTAGCTCTACGTTCTTTCATTTTAACGTGTAGGAACAGCATTTCAACTCGGCAAATCTGGCGAGCAGGGCATGCCTGACCTGCATCTTCATGATGTGCTTCCTCATTTACCCCCACGCGGCCCCACCATCTCACCTCCAGCTCTTTTTCCTCTCCCTCCGTTTGCCTTGTCTGGGCCTCAGATTTTAAAAAGATCCACACAAAAGGGCAAAACTATTTTTAAATAATCAATTCATTCAAGAGGAAAAAAGTGCTCTCTGTGACTGTCTCATGATACCTGCAACTGAAAACGTCCCTCTGGACGACAAAGATCTGGTCATTCCAGAGGGCTCCTAGGCAATACGTATTCCTGCACTTAGAGGAGGCTTCTAAGAAATCCTTGATAGTTGGGAGAATACAGAAGGCAAACGGGCTAGGCTGAAAGCCCCCTGAAGGCAGCCCTGTCTCATAGCCTCTCAGCACACAGCCCCCTGCCTTGCACAGAGAAGCTTGATGATAACAGGTGGCTGAATAAAGGAATTTGTCCACAGCCTAGTTTTGAAACAAACAACCACAGCAACCACCATGCATGCTGATGCCATGAAGATGATCAGATATATTAAAACCCCATTTTGTTGGGAAAAGGGAATGGGATTGGGACAGGGAACAGAGGAGAAACTAAGAATAAAACTCATCTTTTAAAAAAAAAAAATATTGAGGGGTTGGGCACAGACCCGTGCTGATAGGGTGCCATGAGCTAAACGAGGGCAAGCAACTCCGTTTTGGACATGTGTTTCCGAAATAGATGTTAAAATTAAAATCAAACCCCCTCATTGTAATGTCAACACCTCTCTGAACAATGCAGCTTACGTTCCTCTACAAAATCTTCCTGGTTCCGGCCAACAGCTTGCAAGTCGATCCCTGCAATTTTCCCTTTGCAGAAATAGCTGTGAGAGAGGAGAACTGACCTTAGTGGGCTCCTAATAAGCCCAAACCACGCCAAACCTGGGGGGCTGGAATGGAGGGGACACTGTTGTGTTAAGTACTTTACAACAACTGTTTCTTCCCCTCTTGACACAGCCTGACTTCCTTAAAGAAGATCTGACTGGCCAGACAGCTGTGTTGACCCTTGAGCCTTCTTTGATTCGTGATTTTTTTTTTTTTCCAACAAACAGAATAGAAATTCACAACCCAAATCCTTTCCTAAGCTCCAATACTTTCGAATTCGCTAGTGTTGTGCCTGAAGGATGTGGACATTTCGGTAATCTATAAGCAGAAAGATAAAGATTGGGTCGACACAATCCCAAAACCTTCAGATGAAAAGCAAGATGGGGGAGGGGGGGAAGCGAGCAATCAACCAGAATCTTTATCCAAAGGTGATACTTGAAGTTCTGTGGGCAAAATCTGCTTAATTCCCTAAAAATTGCACTTTTCACTCAGACACTGTGGCAACAAACAGACAACCAAGAACAGATACGGGCATGTCTTCTTTAAAAAATGTTAACCATAATTACCACTTTGCAAAGTGGTCATGTGTTTTCATTTCTTTATTCATTTCTGTATTGTCCAACTGGTCCAAAGCAGAACGTGTATTCTTTTTAGTGCTAAAGATGTAAAGTTATCTTTTCAAAATGCCCAGTACCCCTTCCACAGGAGGGTTAGGGTTAGTAAAATTCAAGAAGAGATGGCAAAGAAGCACTGTCCCGCAGCAAAAATAGCGCGTGCGTGTGTGGTCACTAGGTGTAACCGCTTTGCCTGTTTTCAGGAAACCTCACAGCCCAGGCAACCCTGAAAGGAAGATATTTCTGTTCTTTCTCAGTGTTTTTTTTTTTTTTTCTTTTTTGTTATATGGAGACTTCTGCACACCCCCCTTTGCTGTGTTTTTAATAACGTGATAGGAACTGCTTTTCCTGCACACTGCCCATCCCTTGATTATCCTCACCGACTGCTGTCTCTTTTATTCACCAGCAACAAATGCGGAATTCTGCGCGCGCACGCGCATCCCCTCGGCCACACACACCAATCTAGTGTGCAAAAAAGAGAGGCCTGCGTTGCCGCCGCTTTTCTTTCCTTCAGTACCGCGCACAGCTTTGCGAAGTCCGTGTCCCCATTGACTAGCCCTTTTGACAAGGAAAAGCAGTTCTCTCTCCATGGACCCACTAAGCAACCCCGGGCCTGCCTGGCGAGAACCAGGAAATCCTTCTAACTCCCATCCAGGCCGCATCCAGGCTTTAGGCATTACAGAAATCTAGATTCCAAATAATCTACTTTCTTAAATACCTGCCGCCTAATTCTCCTCCAAACACACCAGAACGGTCACGTCGGCAGGAGAGAGCTAAATCCGGTGCAAGGCTGCAGGGCACACCCACGCGGGAATTCGGGGTAGGGGGGAAGCTGTGCGGTGGAGGAGGGAGCCTCAGATCAGGCCCCGCTTCTGGCCTAACGGCCCCTGCACCCCAGAGTTTTTGAGAAACGGGGCGGGGGTGGGGACAGTGAGAGAAAAGGCAAACAGGATGTGCGCGGAGCTCGGAGGGGCCGCCGCGCCATTTCTGAGCCCAGTCTGTCGCGACGCCGGGGGACAAAGCCGAGCGGGAACCGCGCACAGGGGACGGAAGCCGTGGGAGCAGAAACCTCGCTGCTCGCCCTAAGCGCCCGGGCGGCGCAGACACGTGGCTCAGACGGAGTGGGAACCCCGCGAGCAGACGTGGGCCACTGGCAGCCCGCGGGGCACCCCAGGGAAGGGGAGAGCCGGGAACGAGACGGATGGGGTCGGAGCCCCCACAGAGGTGTGTCCCCCTGGGAAGGGCCAGGTCGGAGTAGGAGCCTGGGAAGACTGCACACCAGGCGAGCACACCGTGGACGGAGCCGTCGCTCGCGCCCCTGCGGGCCGGGCCGTGGCAGGGCGCACCGCGCACGTCTCCGCGGCCCGGGGGAGGGCAACCCGCGACAAGCTGGGGGTGAACCGGCCCTCCGCGTCTCGGGGTGCGCGGGTGCCTCTCGCGCCTTTCGGAAGCCGATGGGGGTAAAGGAGGACCGAGTCTCCAGCGCTTGCTGGTGCCCGCGTGGGGGACGCGCTCCGGCGACGCGATCACTTACTTCTCGTAGTCATACTTGCAGTAGAGCTTCTTGTCCCGGTAGAAGCAGGTGGTCTCCAGGGGCTCTTTGCAGGAGGCGCACTGCACGCACTGCTCATGCCAGAAGCTGTCGTTGAGCCTCAGCAGAAACCTGTCCGAGATGACCCGTTGACAGCCCTCGCAGACAGACTTGGGGCTCACCGCTCTGCCTACAGCAGCAATAGACGTTCTCTGGTCAACCGCGCCGGCCCAGCATCCCGGCCAAAGCCGGCCGGGACCCGCTCCGTTCACGCCATGCCCGCGGATCTCTCCCGCGGCCCCCACCCTGGGAAGCCCCCCGTTAATCAACCAAACCGCGTTTTAGAGAACAGAGAAAAATCAAACCGGGTGTTGTTTCTAACAAACAGCAACTCTATGGGAAGGTTCACATTCTACCGGGGAGGGGGCAGAAATCAATAATAAGGGACCTTAATTATCAAACCTACCCAGGTATTCGCACAAATGTGCGCACAACCAGTAAAATTAGGCTACAGATACATTTGCGCTCCCAGGTTTATCACCTAAGCATTAAGTCACTCACTATACTTGTCTCTTTTGACTATTATGAAAACTGCGAGTCTATAAAAAGAATTTGGGGGGGCGCCTGGGTGGCTCAGTCGTTAAGCATCTGCCTTCGGCTCAGGTCATGATCCCAGGGTCCTGGGATCGAGCCCCACATTGGGCTCTCTGCTCAGCAGAAAGCCTGCTTCTCCCTCTCCCAGTCCCCCTGCTTGTGTTCCCTCTCGCTGTCTCTCTGTCAAATAAATAAATAAAATATTTTTAAAAAAATTGGGGGGGATTGGTTTTTTCTTTTGCTAAAACGCAATTCTGTTGTATTTTTTGAGGGAAAACTTTAAAATTTTTATTTCCTTCCTAAAAAGTCTCAGACGTACAGAAAAATACCATCTCGCTCCAGGCAAACTCAGTATTGTTGAAAGAAACGAACCCCAAAGTGCTGCACCTTGGCTGGAGTACAAGCTGCAGGTGGGTTTACACGTATACTTTCAAGTGTATATATGTATGTAGACATATGCATAATTTAAAAGCATCAAAATAGAAGGGGGAAAAAAGGAAAGAAGCAGGGCGCCGAGATGCCGCGGGCATTCCGGGAATCCCCACGCTCAGCTACCGCGTGTGCGAATGACACCCACCCCAAACCCACTCCACGCAAATGGGGAATGCCCTCTACCCTACCCCCTTGGATTTTTGTCTGTTTTGTTCCTTTATTTTGCTGGGGGGATGCCCTTTTCTAGGATGTGGGAACGCTTGGCCGCCTTTGTCGGCACATTTCACAGCTATTTAAAGAAGGCCTTGTCCCCTGATAACAATACTCTTGCGCGTGGTGTCCCAAAGGGCCTGACCCTTCCCGTTTCCTTGCTACACTCCTGTCACTTTTTCCCTTGGGGGATCCTGCCACCAGCTCCTGAGTGGGGCCAGTCGCCCTGGGGCACGCAGGGAGGGCTAAGAAAAGTAGCGAGATAGTCCTCAGTTGTAAAATTCTCTATTCCTTCTGCCCTGTGTCGGCGTTCAGGGCCAGGCCCCGGGCGTTGGGAGCCGCCGGGAGCCCGCGGAGCGCACACTGCGCGCCCCGACGCCCGCGGTAGGCACAAGGTCGCGCGCGCTCCGTGCCAGGGCAATGCCAGCTCTGCCCCCCCCCACCCTGCGCTCTTCCGACGCTGCACGGAGTCGAGAAGTTTCCCAAATCGCGGTTGAAAGAGGGGAACGCAGTGCGCGTGATTTCGTTTCATCTGGGGAGTAGGAGGGAATTCCTCTCCGGATGTGGTTTCTCCAGCCAAACTGTCTCATCGCCTTCACCCCGCTCTAGCGGTTCCGAAGGACGGAAAGAGGCAAGAGGTTTAAATGACAAAACGAAAATCCCTCCCGCTAAAATACCCAAACACCCGCTGCCCACACCTGAAAACCACCAAGGTCGGGGTGGGAGGTGGGGTTGAGAATCCTTGGCCTCAGATCAGCGAGACCCGCGCGTGTGGACACCCTTCCGAGGCCCTTGGCTCGCGGCTCCTAGCGGTCGCTGCAAATGGATTGGGGAGGCAGCGGGGAAACCCGCCGGCCTCGAGGTCCGGCTCCAGTTAATTAAAACCGAAGCGAGGGCCCTGCGGTGCGGGCTAATCCCCGCGCTGCGCTGCCCACCGGCCCGGAAAAGCCCTTCGGCCGTGCCCGAGACTGAGATTGGGGCTGGAGTTGGTGGGGACCAGAAGCCGCCTCGAACTTGGGCGCCTTCAAGCCTCGGGTTCCCTATGCTCGCCCCTAGGCCCCCGAGAAGCGGGCGGCATTTATGAGATGTCGATCAGCTCCGTGATTAAAAATCCAGCCCGGAGTATTTTTAATCACTTGCCACTCAGACGCCCGCGAGCAATCTCGCCCGCCCCTCGCGGCTTTGGGGAATTCGGTGCCCGGCGAGTGAGGCCTGGGGCGGCTTGTCGGTTTGGGGTAGGAAGGACCCACAGGGACTGACGGACAGACGGAGCGTGGGCTCCACTGAGTGCCCGACGCGGGGCGCCGTCTCCCTTATTGCCGAACAGGTCCCGGCGGGCTGGGCTGCAGAGCTGGGGTCTGTCTGCTGGAAAGAGGGTGCGCCCGGGGCGCACGGCCTGAACACTCACCCAGCAGCGAGGAAAAGGACGCCGAAGTCTCGATGGCGCTTTGGAAGTTCTCCTCCATCTTCAGGCCGTCCAGCATGTTCGGGCCGGGCCGGGAGGACCTGTAGAGGGGAGGAAACGATGCTTCTGGGGTCCGTGCCCTCTGGGACCGGGAGCCCGCAGCCACCACGCTCCTGGGAAAGGACGGAGGGAGTGTCCAGGGTCACCAGAATGAGCCGGGAGGGTAGAGTCCAGCCCAGAGAAAGGTGGGGTGGGAGGAGAGAGACGAGTCACGGCGAACTGCTCTGACTGATCTGATTTCACTTGAAGTCAACGCGTTTTGTACTTAGACCTCCGCCCCTCAACTGCGCTTCTCCTTCGCTTGCCCCCACCCCCCTCCCCACACACACACCCTCACCCGGTCCCCAGGCCCAGGTTTCCCATCCCGAGTCCGACTCCGCCCTAACCTATACTAACGCGGGCCCTAGGGACAGCTCTGCGGGAACCCAGCGACGGGGGGAGACCGGGATAAAAGGAGTGGGTGTTCCCCTCGCGGGGCCGGGCGCAGGCACGAGGGCCTGCGAGGTCTCCGGCCCGCGCCCCGACCGGCCCGGGGCGTCCCTCACCTGCCCCGGCCCAGGCGGGGCCGAGAGAGCGAGCCGGAGCGCGCCCGCCTGCTCGCGGACCCCGGGCGCTGAGAGCTGCTGGGGGCGCGCGGGGCGGTCCTCCCACCGGTCGGCTGGTGCCGGGAACGTCTGCACGAGCGAAGAAGTCGCCTCGGGGAGGAGCCGCGGCTGGCCCTGCTCACTCTTGGATGCATTTCAAATCAACTTTCCGAAACACGCCCGCCCGAGCCGGAGCCCAGGAACGCGCAGCCCTCCTTACCTGGTGGGCGAGCTCGCTCCCCGCGGCAGGGGCGGGAGGAAGGGGCCGCGCGCCGCGGGGAGCTGCGGCCGGGAGAGGCGTAGGCCCTCGAGGCTGCAGCCGGCGCGGCCGGGAGGGAGCCCGAGCGAGCGCCGGCCCCTGGCTCCGCTCCTCGGCGCGCCCGGGCCGGGCCGGGACGTGGCCGCGGGCGGCCGGCCTTCTCGGGGCGTCCTGGCCGGCCGCGTCGCTTCCTCGGGGCGGGCGGGGAGGGGGCGGGGAGGGCCGGCGCTTCTCCGAGGCCGGGAGGGAGCGCCGAGGCCCGGGGTCGTGGGTGCGAGTCGGGCCCTGCTGCGCCGGGGCGGATCCGGCCGCTGCTGACAGGGGCCGCGGCGCGGCGCGCGGCGGAGGGAAGGGGTGGGGTGCGCGGGGAGGCGGGCTGGGAACGCGCCCCTGGAGCGGCCGCCGAGCTCCCTTTCCCGGCCCGGCTGCGCGGCCCAGCTCGCCGCGGCCGCCTCGCAGGCACGCAAAGTTTCCTCCCCTCCACGTGCAAGGGCTCCCTCGGGGCGCGCCGGCGGGGTCGCCGCCCGGGCCCCCCGCGCCCCCGGCCCCGGCGCTCGCACGCCGCGTCCCCGGCCGCTCGCCGCCGCCGCAGGCGACAGCAGCACCGCGGCCCTCCCCGCGCCGTCGGAAGCGCCGGGAAGCTGTTGGCGGCGTGTGGTTGCTTGCGGGGGGGGTGGGGAGGCCCACAGCTCTGAGCTCCTCAATCCCCCTCTCGGCCAGCCGGGGCTCCCGCAAAGCTCCCCACTTCCGCCGGGCTCGAAACCGGTTGACCGGTTCAGATCGAAACCCGTGCAGAGGCCGGAGGAGCCATGGCCAAAGCTCGAATGGGGCTCCTGGCAGAGACTAGGTGGGATCTGAGCCCCAGACACCGAGCCCTCAATGACACTGAGTCAGCTAAGGGGGCATACTGAGGGGAGCAAAGTACTGGGGGGAAATGTCAACTCCCTACACCTCCTGACCTTAGCTTACAGTGGGAGACCTTTAGCCCTCCAGGAGCAGGAACAGGGTCTTAATCATCTGTGTACTCCAGGAGGTTAGCACGGTGCCGGGCCCCAAGTGGATACTCAATAAATAAATCATAATGCGGGCTCACATTTATCGAACATTTTATTATGTGCCAGGCTTGGTTACACAGTTAACTCATTTAATCTTTACAGCAACCCTATGAGGTGGAGACAATTATTATCCCCATATTACAGGTGAGGAAAACGGGAGCAGAGTGAATACCACGGGGAGAGTCGGTTCAACCCCATTCTCTGGGGGCCCCTCAATTCCTGCCCTGAAGGGAACTGAATTGGAATTGCCAGGCGCTTTGGCAGAGTGAACCTGAGCAGGCGAGATGCCACAGGGCCAGCCCTTCTATTCCCTTCTCCAAGGACAGGACCACTTCCTTCTTTTTAAAGAAAAAGTGCTGGGCGCTCCTACTCCAATGGGCTTGGGGGGGCCTTGACCCCGCTCACCCTGGTAAGTGCTGTCTGCCAGCCACCACAAGCCAAACCCAGAACATGACTTTGAGGGAACAAGGGAAAAGGGCAAAGACTTTAATACTTTACATTTGAATGCTGTGTTACACTTTCCAAGGTACTTTCACACACATGATTTTGCTTGATCTTTACAACAAACCTGTGAGGTAGGCAGAACAAATAGTTTTATCCATTGTCTTAGATGAATTTTAGGGCTTAGCAGGGCTGGGCGATTTCTCTGATGTTGCCCAGATGGCTAGTGGCATGTCCCCGGACACCTGTCCTTTGTCCTTTCTTGCCACCCCAGTAGCGTGTGGGGGAAAAAATATGAATTACAGAAGTATTCTTAGGATAACATATAAAGGAGAAGTCAGGCAAGAAAAAGAAAATGGAGTCGGGCAAACACAAGCATAAGGAATATTTTTAAATGCCCAACAGAGTTTTGGTTTCACTAAAGGTCTTGAATTTACGAGCTATGTTTAACTAGTGGTAAGAATTTAGAGAATAAATAGCTTGAAAGTGGATAGGGATAGATGAGAACATCTGATCTGGGACCCAAATCCCTGAAATGGCCTTTGCATCTGGAAAGCAGCCTGATGAGTATAGATCACTCACAAGTGTTGGGTAGGACTGTCTTTCCCCCAGCTGGCTCTTGGGCACCTTCACCATGGGGACTGTCTCATAATCCCATTATAAGCCCTGGGGTCCTTCGTGCGGAGCCAGGCACATATATGTGATTAACAAATGCCACTTACTTAACTGATGGGTG
The DNA here is from genome assembly GCF_011800145.1 of Mirounga leonina. Classification (NCBI taxonomy): domain Eukaryota; kingdom Metazoa; phylum Chordata; class Mammalia; order Carnivora; family Phocidae; genus Mirounga; species Mirounga leonina. The sequence goes on from NW_023270389.1 coordinate 8,823,187, forward strand.
AGCGCTGTGCTCACTAGGGTGGGGGGGGGGCACTCTAGGAAAGGTGAAAGCTCATGGTTTCAGGAATCCAAGGACCTCACTTTCATGGCCAGCTCTGCCACTGAGTCCGGCGGGCCAAGTTCACCTTTCTGTGCAGTTGTCCTTCCTGTCTGTGATGGTCTGGAAGGCCTTCCCGGTCTGAAATCTGTGAAACAACAGTGTAGAGTTGGCAGTAGAACCAACAGCTCCTTGTTGTACTTTGCAGAATTGGTCCAGGGGTAGACGCTGATATGGCTAAGGGATGTGTCCAAATCATTAAAGATACACCTTGTATATTCAGGGTTTTCTCTTTTATGCTTTATTTTCCCTCTCAATGAATTGGAGATCGTGAACCCCACTCCTCCCTCAATATCATCTCACTTTGGCCTGAGCCACCCCGGTGACATCGTGGGTAGGTAGACAGACATCTTGCCATCTATGAAAGATTCTCCTGATCATACCGCGTGGTTTTTCATTTTAGACTCAAATGCTATGATTTCACCTTTTTAATGACTGAAGAGGCCACAAAGCCTCATGTCCGGAAGCCATATTCTCCCTTTTATCAGAAATACTGTTTTCTGAGAGTTTGTGGAAGTGAGGTAAACAGGCTTTAGAAGAGACACCACATATGACTGACTTTTAGAGAGGGAGGTGACCTTAAAGCTCATCTGGTCCAAGTGTTAAGTTTATATTGGGTCAAAATTCATTTCCCTAGCGCAGCCACATCTGGTCCATTGATTGCTCAGGGTTGGCCATCGGAAATGTCAAATCCTACTTCCAAGATCTGCCAGATGTGGGCAGAGCTGCCCTCTCTGTTCTGTTCCGTTTGTTTCTGAACCTGCTCCGGTTTTTTCTCTATCCCTCCTAAATTATGCCACCCAGACCTGCTTTCCAGTGATCGTGCGTTCGGGACCTCATCTCCTCTCTCTGGCCATAAAACACCCATTAACATGGCCTGATTTGGGGGTTAGCATTTTCCGTGGCTGCCGCAGACTCACCCTGTGTGTGTGAGTAACAAAACCTCCCTCTGTCCTTTTCCACATGGGCTGCTGGTAGGCCACATCCCCCCCACCAATTGCAATTGTATAATTGGTGTTTGGCCCCAAGTGTGGAAACTTAACATTTATCCCTGTTAAGAGAGAGGCAGCTCTTCCAAACATCAGGAATCCTGCAACTTCAAGCAGATTCCAAGAGATCCAGAGACGATGTCTGAAGCCTAGTACTTTGCTGTGAGGAGGAGGTGGAAGGGCCCATGCCAGGCTGGTCTGGAAGCTGCCATCGGAGGAAGACAGGCCAGGATAACAAATAAGGAGCAACAATGAATAAGGAGCCTCAAGAGGATGCGCAGGGACCTCATAACCGGCCGGTACCTCTTCACCTGGGAGGGGGCCCTGGTCCTCTTTGGGCTCTCCGCCATCACCTGTCCCCAAGTAGCCATCTGTGGAAGATTCGGGAAGACCAGCAGACTGGCCGTGGAGCCCCTTTCTATGGCAGAGACACCAAAGTACCACCACCAGACTCACGAACGCTTGTGGCTGAGATTTGGGGTGAGGAGTGAGGATGGGGTAGGCAGAGGCCCTCGCGTGGTGGGAGGGAGACAGCGAGGGAGGGGGGACATCCTGCTACAGAGTGGAGATGACAGGAACATGTTTTTTTACTTTCCTTTTCTTGCTCTCATTTCTGTGTTTTATTAAGGGAAACACAAAGGGAAAATTGTGTTATTTGTTAAAAAATGTCAAAGTGTGTTTCCAGCGAGAGGAAAAAAAGCAGACACGTTACTGCCTAGACACAGAGAAGGCCGTACTCTGGTGGGGCGGCCAGAGACCAGTGTGGTGGGGGGGCGCTGGAGCTGCAAACCCTCCTGACCTCGGAAATCTTCCCCCAGGAATCCCCTGGTCCTGCGCTCACATTCAGATCTCTCAAAGGAGCTGGAGCACCAGGTGCTTCGGCACTTTCTGGGGGTGAAAGGGGGCATCCCAAACCAACTGCCGGACTGGGGGGGCGGGGAACGGTCAGCTAACAAAAGCACCATTTACAGCACCGCATTCTTTGGATCTTGTCTAGAATCATCTGCATGGCCCGCTCCACCTCGCCGTTGGATTGTATGCTCCTTCGGAGAGGGCTCCATGGCAGACTCCTCTGTCTCTCCTGCACCCAGCACAATGCTTTCCCTCCAGAGCCTCAGCGAGTACTGTTAACAGAGAGTGTCCTTAAGTTTTAGTCGATTCCATGGCATAACCGGGTGTACTAGAAAGAACATGCCTGGCTTTGGAAACACGGAGGCCTGAGTTCAAATCCCAGCTGTGACATTTATGAACTGTTCAAACTTAAATCAGCCAACTCCTCCAGGCTCCAGCGTACTTATCTGTACAAGGAAAAGAATAAAATAGTCTTCAAGAGTTAATGAAGAGATGGCTGTGAAACCTCTAATAATCCATCTGGTTCACTTAATGCTCGAATATCCTTTACGGCCCCATCTAGCCTCCCGGGGATCAAGCAGATAGAGCGTCTGATGGGAAATCATCCGGGCTTTGCCATGTTCTCAGGAGCACATACGAGTGATACCAGCATTCAGACAGAGTCCCTGTGTGTAGCCATGACACTTGTCGCTGGGTAGTTGAGGTGTCTCTGTGCCCTGGAGAGGCTGTGCCCTCTGACTGGGAGGGTGGCACTGGAGGGCAGTTAGAGGTCACAGAGACCTGGGACTGATCACTGACTCTGCCCCTTATGATGGCCTTGGGCAAGTTCCTTAATCTCTCCAAGCCTCAGTTTCCCCTTTTGATAACTCGAGGGAATAATTTGGGGTGAATTTGTGTGTGCTAAATGAAATAATACAAAATACCTCACACAGGAAGGGCACGTAGTAAGGGTTCAGTGAATTTCAGCTGCTGTCATCACCATCATCATCATCGTCATCATCATGAGACAATAAGCACCTCTGGGACCATATTTTACTTATATGTGTGGCCCTAGTACCGCGCATGTGGGCATCGGCGTCCAGAGAACGTGCCTTAAATTAAACAGAGCAAAGACAGACTTTGGCACCCAGTGAGGTTCGGGTAGAATCTGGCTGCCCCCAACCTGAGAAGGGATTTCTTCTGGAAAAATCCCACATGCTCCATACCCAAGTCCCCAGATTGCAGGCTTCCTGCCCAAGCTTCTCACTTGTGGGCTCTAACAAGCCCCATCTTTGACATCTACATGTGATACTTCACACTCAATACCAAGAACCTGGAAATAATGGGCGGGGAGGGGGAGGGTACAAGGAGTGAACCCCCCAGGCACCCAAATAGAGAGAGATCTCTAAAGACATGAGGTCTGTTAAAATCCTGGGCCCAGTTCACTGATTCACGTGCCTGCCACACCTCAGTCGCCACGTGGTGAATGTGTCGGTGGATCGGGCAGAAATCCCTGAACACAGGGCCTGGGGGGACAGTTGGAGGCCCGACTAAAGCCTTCTGCAGGACTGGGGCATTCAGTGCTGGGGTGCAGCACCTCCAAACGTGCCCACGGGCAGGCACTGCCCAGCAAAGAGGTAGCTCTGTGCTAAGCAGGTGCAGAGCCCACCTCCACCAACCCAGTAGCAAGGCCCTGGCTCCTTACAGGTATTTTCAGGAGGGAGGGGACCCCACCTGCCTCTCCACCCACCGAGTCCATTAAACCAGAATGGCCTCTGAGAGAATGCTGAGGAGACCCCTAACCCCTGAACCTCCATGCTCTCATTTCTTCTGATGGATATGCCATGTTTACTCAAATGCTAATTTATTTACATCACATACCCCGCCTAGTTTCTAGAAAGGATCTGAGGTGCCATACAACTATTATCAATACCGTATTAGATTTTTAAAATTAAAATTACATACTGGGAACAGAAAAGCAAGTCATCCCCCAAAATAATAACTTGGGGCCAATATTTTCATCGCAACAGAATGAGAAAGGTCACTCTGAGTTTACAAGGTGGAACAGAGAAAAATAAAGCCCTGCAAGATTGATGTGATCACATCAAACTTTTTATTGGTTATATTTACATGTCTAGCTGGCTTTAGGAGAGATCCCATGATAGAAGAGCAAAAATACATAATTCATGACAACAGAGATCAAATCTGGGACCTCATTATCAGTGTTGGAACATTTTTACTTTTATATATGGACTGTACTTCTCCTCATCTGAAAGTAATTTTAGTTAACATGAGACTAAAGGTATATTTGAGCACTGGGTGTTGTATGTAAGGGATAAAATCACTAAATTCTAGTCCTAAAACTAATGTTACACTACATGTTAACTAACTGGAATTTAAATAAAAACTTGAAACAAACAAACAAACAAAAACCTCCTAAAGATAGATTCAACAAACTGCAAGATCAGGAATAGAGAAAACAGAAATGAAGATGTGCTAACTATATAAGAATTAATAGATGCCTCTTCAGGGCAGAAACTATGTATATGTCTTTCTCATCAGTTTGATGTAACGGAGCTCTGATTACATCCTTGGCACCTATTATGTGTGATTATTTGAACAAGCTAATGAATACTGTGACTGAGAGTCAGATTTGCCTTTGAGCTTCCCAGTAGCTGGAGCAAAAAGAGACACAGCCACTCCACAGATATTTTTGTGCTAGCACTGGAGTTGCAGTTGTGATTTGAGTAAGTAAAAAAAGAAGGCGTATGCTTCATCCTCAGAGCTCTGGATCCCTGTGCCCACGTGTATGCCCAGTGAGCCTTTCCACCCCGCCCTGCAGCATAGTGCCCTGCACAAAATGAATCTATGCTGCGTGAATACATTAATGAGATCGTTTTTTTAAAAAAAGATTCTTTGATGCATCTAAAATATAACAATTCCCACCTTTCGTATCCTGTACATAATTTATGTACCACCCTTTTTGAACCTTGAAGGATGGAGAAAAGACTTGTCAGGAGGTTTTTGAAAGTGAAGACATTCCAGGCAGACTGCCGGGCTTGAGTGAAAGCACAAAGGGCAAAAAGCCAAGGTGAGCCAGAGGATCTCTGTGAACACAGGGACGTGGGCCAGCCGGGAGGCCTGAATACTGGACCTCAGAGTTTATCACTCTGAAGACAACAGATAGCCTTTGAACGCTTTGGACTGGAGGAGTAAAATAATCAGGAGTATGGTCTAAGATGACGACATCTGGTAGCAGTGTGGCTGATAATTCAAAAGAAGAAAGGGGAAGTAGAACAGATAGACTTTATTATTCTAGTATAAGTAAGAAATGCAGGGCTTGGGCCAGGGCAGGGACCACAGAAATGAAGTCAAGGGGCATGCATGTAAAAGACATCTCAGAAATCGAGTCAACAAAGCTCAGTGTCCACTTAGTTGGGAGGTGAGAACAGCAGAAGGAGAAAAGGCATCAAAGAAGCTTTGGGGGATGGGGGCACAGACACAGAAGTGGGAAATGCACAAGAAGAGCAGGAGCATGGGGATGCAAGACGTTTGGTGACTTTTCAAAATGTTTTCACATTCATTATCTCATTGATTTCATATGCAAGTAGAGAGAGATCCACCCTGAACATCAGCCTGAAAAGTACTCTGCCCCTGTCTGGAGCTGCCAAGTCCCAGTGACTAAACCTTTGCCTCGGATCCTTCTAACCACAGCAGGGCACTCACCTGAGGTGCCTTGCCCATTCTGGGCATCACGGAGTCCTCGCAAGGACTAAGCCGTCCCGTCCTGGTTCTGTGCCAGCAGCAGCTAAAAGCCAGGTAGTGAAACACTCCGGCCTGCCATGCTTGCCAGGAACATGGATGGGTGTGCCCCAGAGTTCAGCCAGAGTCTCCCAGAACATCTGGGCAGGGTGGGGAGGGAGGAGCACAGCCATCAGTTTCTTTAGCGACTCATCTTTCTTCCCACTGGGTAGCAGGCTTTGGCTCCACCACCGACTCACTCCCAGGCCAGGCGGTGACTTCTGCCCAGGCTGTATCTTCTCCCCTGAGCAACGGGGCAGAGGACTGCTCCCCTCCTGGAGGCAGGGCCTGGATGAGAGGCCTCCCCGGGGTACCTGGCTGAGCCTCAGCAGGATGGGTCTACCGATTTCATAAAGAGAAGAAACATTGACCTGGTCACAAAAACTTAGCCCTGCGAGGGACCGGAGGCTCAGCTAGTCCAACCCCCCCATTTCACAGACCGGGGACCCCCAGTCTGTAGCCACTGCTGGCCCACGCCCTGTTTGCTGTGGGTCCTCTGAGGGATCCCCCCAGCCCCAGAAAAGTACAAATTTCTTCTCACACACTGCCCCCCACGGACTTTCCAGGCCTCATCCCCCCCACTCCCCTTCTCTTCTCTGCCCTCAATCACTCAACCCCAGACACCACCCCCTACCCTAGCAGCGATGCAGACATTGCCCAGACGCTTGCCAGCACGCCCCTACACCCCCGTGCTGGGGCGCAGGCCCCGTCCTCAGCCAGCAGTCCCCCTCCCTTCCTCCTCTGGCCAGCCGAATACCTACCTCTTCTGCTCCTGGACGAGGTAATTAGCACTTCGTCTGGATCCCTTCACGGGCTCTTTAGCATTTACCACATGGTATTACCAGCTTTCCTTTATATGCCCTCCTCCTTCACTGGAAACACACACATCTGTGTCTTCTGGAACCTTGTGTCCTCACAGCCCGGCAGTCAGGTCCTGCTGACAGGTGGGGAGGCAAAAGGGAAGAGGCAGATGGAGAGATAGGGCTCACAATCAGGGAATAAAAACGGATGCAGTGAAGTGTGTCCCCCACATCCACCAGGTATTCAGTTCTTGGGCATTTTTTCCAAGCTTCTGTACACACACCAAAGACAACACAAACAGATCCACGCCCTACTTTGTAACCCAAAAGGTAACACTGCCCTCAACTTTTTTTCCACCAAAGCCCTTTAAAATCCTGCAGAGTTCTTCATATGTACCCTGTCTCCATCTGAATCTCCAGTTTAAATATCCATGAGACAAAAGAAACCATACACGTTGAATATAAGTTGTAATACAGTGCTGCTTGCTTTTGAAAAGGATGGTGTTTCTGGGAAACCATGTAAAAAATCACACTGTCATTAAACCCATCATATTCTCAGTGCATTGAGGGCGTGTGTTATTTAAAGATATCTGGAGTGATTCTTCTCATCAGTGATGAAATGGTAGACTACGCTACTCTTCAAACTATGTATTAGGTTCAGATGGACAGCACAATTTGTTAGAACCCAGCACCACACATTTAAGTGAGAATAAGTTTCTCTGTCTCGTTAAAAAAAAAAAAAAAAAGGTGGAAAATTTAAAGCCAGAGTTTCTCCCACAGAAACCCCCTCAAACCTGCAAAGAAGGGCACAGAAAGCTCAGGCTGACCTCACGGCCTGTGGGCTCCTGTAGGTACACAGCTAACTTTCTAGAACTTGCAAGGTAGTACAGAAGCCGCTTGGATGATTTTAGCTCACAGTGGCACCACCGAACTGTTGAATACTGTAAATCAAGGGTCCATCAACTCTAGCCATGGGCCCAATCCAACTCACCGCCTGTTTTTATAAGGCTTGCAAGCCCAGAATGATTTTTATATTTTTAAATAATTTCATAAAATCAAAAGGAGATTAATATTTCATGACAGGTAAAAATTATATGAAATTTAAACTTCCGTGTCACTAATAAAGCTGTATCTGAACACAATCTACCCTTTTGTTTGGTTACCGTCCATGACCACTGTCCCCCTAAGACAGCAGAGTGAATCACTGAGACAGACACAGCACGGTCGCAAGCCTCAAGTATTTACTATCTGGGCCATTTACAGAGAAGGTCTGCACCCTGCCCCACTTTAAAAGATACTCCAAGGCCCAAAGCCTATGTCTAGATGAGATAGGCTTGTCTTTTAGCTTTGGGTCTCTGCAGCTGGCCAAACAGGCCATTGGGTTCTTTGCGCAGTGGATCTGGATCTCAGTGATGAGACTTTCATCCCTTTTGAAGAAAGTCACCGTCATCATGAACCAGTGACTCCTCATTGACATCAGAGAATCAAACTGACCTTTCCAAGCCAACTCCCTCCTTACTCCTGGAGTTCAAGGTGGGCAGGTGAAGTCCTACCAAGGGCAGGTCACATTGCCCTCATGCAGAACCGCAGGTGTCCACAAGAGGGAGGCAGCACTCCTGTTTGCATTCCCAGCTTGGCAGAGCAGCCCCAAAGACCTCGTGTCTTCAAGCCCGCACAGAACTTTCTCTGGATTGATAGCCGAACTGAATAGAAACCAGAGTATCCGAGAATGGGGCCATCTTACTGTGCAGGAACCACATAAGCCTCCTGTCCCAGGCAGCCAGTCTGACATCTTAGGGGTCGATCATCAAACCTATTAGTCTTGAAGTATCAGCAATAAAAAAAAGAAAGGAAAAAAAAAATACTGGTTGAGTGTCTCTCCCTTGCCCTTGCCCACACCTGACCCCCTCTGCTATTCTAGTCAAGCACACTGTGCCAGTCTAAAATCACCCTTGCAATGCTGGGGCTAGGATTCTGTACATTTCTGTTTTTCTGTTTTTCCGGATGACTCCATGTTAGGCTTTGCCAAGTGAAGATGGTGGAAGAAGGGATTTACCTCCTCCTGGAAGTTTGCCTCTTTGGGCTTCCTTGCTGCTATCTGTGGCTCTGAGAGATGCCCCAGCAATATTTTCTCACCCCAGTAATAGCAATGCTGAAGGCCATCTGCATCCCCCCAATACCACACAGCTAGCTCCCCGGTGTCTACGTCAGAGACAAACCAGCTGGCCATGCCCCACCCTCAGAGGTCTGGGTCCCAGGTCCACCAGGCCAATCCTCCAGGGTTCTAATTTTATATTTTTTATTTATTTTAGGGGAGGGCGGTGCAGAGAGGGAGAGAGAATCTCAAGCAGACTCCATGCTGAGCTCAGAGCCCAACGTGGGGCTCGACCCCAGGACCCTGAGATCAGGACCCTAGCTGAAACCAAGAGTTGGACACTGAACTGACTGAGCTCCCCCAGGCACCCCCCCCAAGGTCCTAATTTTTATAATTCCTCCTTCTTCCCTTTGACCCCCAAGTCCTACAAGTGGTAGGGTCTCCTGTGATTGCTAGTGTTCTCTTCCTGCCTTTTCAGTGACCTAATTGACAATGTGATGCCTAGTTAACTATTGTTTATATTAAATTCTCACTGTTTAAGTAACTGGGGTGGCTTCTGTCCCCTACTGGACTCTAACTGATACACAACTTTGCTCAAGTCTAAAACTAACAAGAGATTCTTGGATCACAGAGGCTCCTATAGCCTGCCTGGAAAATTAAGTCTATAAACGCCTCGTGTGCATTTAGATGGAAAAGACACTGGTTGGAAGCTGAGAAACAGGCACAAACCACCCGCTCGGGTCTCATCCTCCTGGGGCCTCCGCTCAGCCTCAGACCCTAGCGCCCTCTTGTCCTTCTCCAGCCAGGCAGCTCCACACCTGTGCGTGCTGGGGGACAGGGGAGGACTCTCACCCAGCCCCTCAACCCCCTCATCCAGACGGAGGAACCCCGGAAAAATAAAAGTACCCACTGCCCCACGATGGCCTGGTGAGAAAGGGTCAGACTCTCGCGGGTCTTCGCAATTGTTTCTGGGCTGGCAGAGAACAATTCTCAGATACAACTTCTTTCCAGGCGGCACCACACCTGGGGAAGGAGAAAGAAGCCACAGTGGGCACGAGAGAAGGGGACACAGAATGCCTGCTGGTTCAAAAAGAACCAAATGGCAAGGAAAGAAGACACCTTCATGTCAGGAGCTCATGTGCAGCTGATGGGATCTTGGCAAAGATTATTTCCCAGTGTTGGAAAAAATTAAAATTAAAAATTAAAACCGCCTGGCAGCAAGCTCTGGCTCCGAGGCGGGGGAAGGGCGGGAAGAGAAGCCGGCGGGCACCGAGGAGGGAGAAAGGAAGGGCGATGGCCCACGGGTCTCTGCTTAAGACAGAGCTGGGCTCTGGGCGGACCAGTGCCACCTCGTCAGGGGCCCCTGAAATGACCCCGGGTGCTGGCCGTGGCGTTTAGGAAGCAGAACCTCCTCCCTGTCATCCCTGGGAAGCACAGACTCAAACACATTACTTTGCTAGGGTTCCTTTCAAGAAAGTCTTCGCCCTCCTTTCCCAGAATGCCCCGGACCCAGACCCGGCAGGACCAGGACTTTGCCATGAACTCGGGCGCCCCCTGGCGGCCCGTGCCCGAAAGGCGCGAGGGTCGCGTTCCCCGCCTCCAGGCCCACTTGCGTGCACAGCAGGGGTGACCTTGAAAGTTTACTTTACCTAAATCTTTCTGTTCTCTTTCGGCATTTCGATGGGGTTAAACAAGCTTCAGCATCCTCGTCTCCCTCTTCGCTCTGATTTTTATTACCAGCTTTCTCCATCTGCCTGCCCCCCTGCTTGACCCACCGCAGTCCCCTTTTAGTTTGAAGGCTGTCTGTTTACCCCCGTCAAGCGTGGCTCTTGGTGGAAGTCACTGTATTTATTGCAGGGGAGGGTGGGGATGGGGAAGGGGAGTCTCTTCCAACTCTCAGACTACCTGGGTGTAGAGGCCTGGAGGAAGAGAACCAAATGTAGGGACTGGGGCACAAGGACAACACTGAGCGGGTCCTTGAGGGTCACTCCTCCAAGCTGATGGCAGGCTACCAGAGCCCAGGATGAGAGAAGCTAACTGGTCAACCCCTCCCACTTCTTCTGGGGACTGGGGACCATGGCTCTGAAGAGTTGTGCGTCTGAGCAGACACAATCCATCCCTAGCAGGTATGGATTCCTGTTTCTAGAATCCACTTCCTTTCCTAATGGACAATAAGAATTTAACTTCCTTGCTTGAGTCTCCTTCCCAAGAAACTTTGGGGAGATGCAAATAGTTTTTGAGAACCTCTCTGACCTTCCTCTGCCCTCTTCACTCTGTCAACAAGCAGGGTGAAGGTATGTGAGGAGGTCAGATCGAGGTGGGGGGAGATGGTCAGGGCTGAAAAGGCAGGCGTGACTATGGGTGCTTATCTCTCCCAGGTCTTGTTCCAGTGTCCGCTAACAAGGAGATCTTTTAGAAACCTCAATGTACATTCTCCTCAAGCCACCCTACTTCCAGGATGGCCAATATAAGGCCTCCGTGCCATCCGACCCGACCCCACATGCACACGCTCACTCCCATGGATGACACAACTGACCACAGCCATTCCAATTCCTGCTCCACAGCAAGCTCCAAACAGCCACTTCAAATTCAGTGGAGGTGATGAATGAGATAAAACCTTCTCATCCTGGCATATCTTAAAACATAAATACAAATATGTGATTTATTGTCATCTGGAACATTCATTATTCCAAATCTGAGTTTCAAACCAGCTTAACTACGACCTTGGACATATCTCAAATTCCTCTCCACCTCTTTAAAATCGGAGTATCTTAGTTTCTTCAGTATGCTCTCTCACCTCAGGGCCTTTGCACTTCCTTCCCTTCTGCCTGCCCTGCTCATTTCCTGGATACCTACGTGCCTCATGCCTTCACTTCTTTAGGTTTGTGTTCAATTACTGCTTTATCAGAGGTGTCCCTGGACCTCTCTAGATAAACAAGCACCCTCTGCTCTCATCTTCACTCTGCGCATGCTCACCCGGTCTGCATAGCATTTATCACCATCAGATTTATTACTCAGTTATTTATGGCTTGATTTTTTCATTTCCACTACCAGGAAGTAAGGTCCATAGATTAGGGGCTGTTTTGCTTGTTGCTGTTTCCACAATGCCCAGAGTGAGCCATCAATGAATGCATGCTTCATGAATGAATAAACGAGTCTATTAATAAACAAATAAAGAATTTTGTGACAGAAACCTTCCAAAAGGGAACCACCTGCTCTCTGCACAGAGAGGCTGGCAATAAAGACAAGATACAGAAAGTAGACAACCTCCAAGTAGGTCTTCCCCACACAAAATTCATAGTAGTAATTTGACTGTAAATATAAACCTTCCTATTCCCCTTTACTGATATAAGCCCCAAGTTGGACAGCATATGCAAACATATAGAGAATACGCCCTCAGCACATATAAAATGCCTCACTAACTCAGACTAATTAAAAATAAGGCAAAAGTGAACTACTGGAAAGTTCAGGCTATTAAAATTGTTAATGAAATACACTTTTATTATTTTCAAGTCCAGGGGCACTTTCTTTACCCAGCATTTGGACACTTAATATCTCCATTCCATTTAATTCAATTCCACTGCCCCCCCCCAAAAGCCACAAACCCAGAAATAATCAAAGAGTCCTTCGGGCATCCACAGCAATGAAAATATCCAAAAATAGCCCAAAGCAGGAAATTTGCTGAGATTCAGTTATTTTGCTAACCAAAAGAAAGTGGGACTCCCATTGATTATCAGTGCCTATGAAAGTGAAACTCTGGCAACATCCAAGTCAGGAAACAGATAGAACAGTAAGAGTATCAAATAACATCAATGGCTAGTATTTACTGGGCACTTACTACATGACCGGCCCTACTCCAATTGCTTCCCATATATTACTTACCTAATCCATCTAACAACCAAACCAGGGAAGGACTGTCATTTCCTCATTTTGCAGACGAGGACACTGAGGCACAGACCATACAATCATGAAGGAAAAAAGCAGAGAATTTAGGCAGTTAGGACAGCAGAGAACAGGGGAGGCTGAGAGGGAAGGCTCAGTGACTCCAGGCACCACTGTCCTATGAGACAGGCCACTGACTCTGTAGGTCATAGGTCAGCCCGCTCCCATAAAACCTCCAGAGTGATGACCCAGGAGGGAGGGGACTCAACTTGTTTGAATTTTCATAAACTGATTATCCAGAAAATCACTTGTCTAGAATTCCTCATCTAGATGTGTTGACAACTCAAGTCATTGCAGGAGCTACTTTAAATTTTTGAATGGGTTTGGGGGGCTTATGGGGGGCTCAGTTGGCTGAGCAACCCACTCTTGGTTTCAGTTCAGGTCATGATCTTGAGGTTGTGAGATCGAGCCCCGCATGGGGCTCCACACTCAGGCTGAGTCTGCTTCAGATTCTCTCTCTGCCCCTATCCCCGCACTCTCTCTCTCTCTTATAAATCAATCAATCAATCAATCTTGAAAAAAAATTTTTTTGAATCAGTGTAACCAACACACTTATTTTATGTGAATACCTTTAAAAGGCCTCGAACCTTACTTGTTCTCAAGTAGTTCTAGGAATTCCTACAACAATTTTGTTCTCGCCATCCACCCTGTATTTCCTTTTCTTTTTTTCAGCGGGAATGGGTTTCACGTCGGAACACTTCTGCACGATCGATCATGGGTTCCGAATCAGGAGATCCTGTGCATGGGTATGTGTGTGTTTCTCCTTCAAACCTGGGCCGTCCCCAGTCCTCCCCCTCCCGGAGCTGACAATGACATCTGGTCTGCAAGCGGGAACCACACGCACAAGTCAGTCTCCCCACTGGTCCGGAGAGCGCGGGGGCAGGGGTGGGGTAGTCACTCGGGGTTTACGACCTTCTCCACTCACACATAAAATCTGTCAGCGCCCAGCCTGGAATCAGAAGCGGGACGAGTAAAACTTTCTAGGTTGCCATGGTTCTTTCCAAGTTGTGCGTTCAGAGCCAAACAGGCTACAGTTCCTGGGGAATGTCTTCAACAACCCCTAAAAGAAGCCCTCTTGTCTTATGTGTTCTAGCAAATCTACCACTGCAGGAGTGGAAATTGAGACTTTATGTAGTTTTTAAATGCTGTAATATTTTTTCAAATAAATCTCGCTTATAAAAAAAAAAAAAACCCACAAAAAAACCCAAAACCCTTAAGTCTCGTCCATGATATACTGAACATTCTTGCCCAGGACTGATTTTTTTCCTCCAGGTTTCATTGAGTAACTTCTGAGGCAGCTCCCAGTAATTATTTCCATTCACAAGCTGGTCTCAGTTCTTCCTCTAATTTAGAGTGTGGCCCCAAAGTACCCCACATAAGCCAAGCCTCTCACTCCCACAGGCCCCGATACTTCAACCTCAGAGCTGACTCCAACCCAAATGTTTCCACTTGCTCTGGGAGGACCGTAGGAAGACCGGTCCCGCGTAGCTGCAGGAGCCCAGAGGGGCCTCATCTGCTTCGTGGGGCACTGGATGGGGTCCCTCTCCAGATGCCAGCTAGGACACTGGATCTGCCCTCCCACCACGGCCACTGGTACAGCTAAGTCTACTCATGGATACTCCAAGACTTGGTGCCTCGAGGTACCCACGGGCACTGATGTTTTCCCAATGTTTGTGTTTTTTTTTCAAACCCTATTCCTCCTAAGGAACTTGGGGTCTCACCGCCCCTTCCAGGGGCAGATGGCCCTTGCCCTGTGATCTGCTTCTCCTCTTCAGGTGGCCTGGCAGAGGCCCGAGAGCCTAGGGCACCCCCCAGAGTACTGCTCACTCCACCGTGGACACCCCCCCCCCAAACTACCGCAGCCTCCAAAAGACAAAGCCAAATGAAGTCCTGTGTTCAGGCTTCCTGTCGGTGAGCTTTTGCGTCATCGCACAACTTTGCAGGTGACCTGGGTCGCCTGAGGTTAACAAGGCTTAATGTTTGAGTAGCGAGATCTAGGACGGATGTATTACCTTCAGAAAGAACAACATCTTTCCTTAATAAAAAGAAATAGAATGTAGATTTGATAGGAACTGATTCCCTATATTGTAAAGTTTTTTAAAAAGTGTGTAATGGTTTATTCCAAGTTTGTGTTATTTCAGAGTGATACTTATATTTAATAAATTGACCTGGAACACATGTACTGGAAAGATCCATGATCCAGCTCCGTGCACGTCTGTCATCAGATTTGCTCCCCCCCAGCCCCAGGCGAGGGAGGGCTGCACAGTCTCCCCTACCTGACCAGCTGTCAGTCACCAGCAAAGCAGAGCACCAGGCCTCAGACTTGGCATGTCCCCCCAGGAAAGCTCCCAGTGGGAAATTGCAGAAGTTCATCTTTTGCCTCACCCCAAGAGATGCCCAAAGGCCAGACACAGTAGTTTGGGTCTTTCAGGTGAGTAAACTCAGCTGCTGGGAGTGACCTCCCTTGGATTTTCCAGCTACTGATGGGGGCAGGGGGTGGTTCCCTGTTCTGTCTGTTAAGACTGATCCTTTGGGAGTGATCATCCGATAGATTTCTCAGACTCCCTTTAGAGTCCTCAGGGGTGACCATCAGCCGGGCAGGAGAGGGATTGGAAACATATTTCGTAAATTCTCGCAAGTTACTTCCAAAATGAAGTCACCCAAATGGATCACAAGATAAGCCTGCCAACAATTAGATCTTGTTTCCTTTTAAAAAGTGGCTCACAGTAGCAAAAATCTCACCTTCGCTGTACTTACCTGAAGCTCCTGGGACCTATCAGCCCTCCTGCGTGTGGAAAGGAGAGGAGAAAAGAGAGGAGAGGGGATGGTTTTAGGTCAAAGAGCCTCTCCTCCCACCCACTTCCACGGTGCGCCCCACCCCCACCGCAGCAGCCGGCCACGCCCACCCACCCATTGGGCAACTACAGGCCCGGTGCGGGGCTCCCAGCGAGGCTGCCGGGGGTGGCCCAAGGTTGCTGCAGGGCCGTAGAAGACCCAGGCAGCGGTGTCGTTGAGTCACACCTGTGTGGCATGGAATGCCGCCCTCCAAGAAGATGGTCATGGACTCTTGAAACGTGGCTTTGCCTTCCAGCACTTTGCACTCAGTCCCCTTCCTTGGTATTAGATGTCCATTTTTCCACCGCCCTGTCTGTCCAGTGAGATGTTATAAGCCTCTTAGGCGAGGATTTCTACTTTTGTGGGTTTTACTGTGTTTTGTATGTTGCTGCTTTTGAAAACACGAAATATTTTGATTTTTGTTGGCCCCGAATCCCGCGCAAATAATCAGGGGGAAACAGTAACCCCAAATGTTCAAAGGCGTGGGAACGTGCACGCCCATTGTGAGGACAAGGCGGCACAGGGTTACACGGAAGGTTGAGCAGGAAATCGCACACGCCTACTAATAATCAATACTATTTAATGCTAGTCCTTGTGTAATACACACGGCAAGTACGCCTCACGCTTCCCGCATTTGAGTTTGCCAGCAAACCCGGGAGGAGGGCGGGTTCCGCCACTCCCGTTTCACAGAGCAGGAAACTGAGGCTTGGAGAAGCGGGGGCCTGTGCGGGTGGCGAGGCCGAGCCGGCCGCCTGCGCTCTGTACCCCCCCCCCCGGCCCGCCCCCCGGCGCCCCGCGCGCCCCGCCCCGACCGCTCGGCCCTTCGCTCGCGGCGTTAGATAATCTCCGGGGCAGCCAAGGCGCTTTCCCTGCCAAACCGCAGGGAGGGACGAGGCCGGGCGGAGGGAGGGGGCTGGGAACTGTTTGTTGTTGCTTTTTCTGAATTAAAAGAAAACAGGGGAACGGAGCAAGGGGGGGAGCAAAGTTCAAGGGAGAATCTGGCAAGTCACCTTGGGCAGACCCCTGGACTGCTTCCAGAACTCTCTCTTGGAAAGGGTGAGGCTGCCGAGTGTGTGATGAGTGCTTGGTGAGTATTCATTGCGGATGATGGATGACTGGCCTGGAATTCGTCCACACCACAAATTTGTCCCTCTGCACACCCAGGCAACCAAGAAGCCAAAGGAGGTGGGGGGGACCGGGGTGCTGCTGTAATGTTAGTTGCACTAGGCGGCTGGCACCCGGGCCTCGCAAACCCTGGGCCCCGCCCTCCTGCATCGTCTCTGCCGCTGCGCATTCCTTTCCCGGGGCCCTGGAAGCAGAGCCCCCAGCGACCCTTTCCTGTCCGTGTGCGCGCTCACAGCCCAGCCTAAACCCCCTAAGCCCCAGGCAGAGATCGGCGCTCGAGAACCAGGAAGTTTTGAGGGCAGTCTCCGGCCTCCCTGCCTCCAACCCCTTCCCTCTGCGGCTCCCATCCTCCCTCGAAGCTGCCAGAGTCACGTTTCCGTTCCCTGGTTTTGATCATGTAACATCCCCACTTGGAAGGCCAGAGCGAGTCCCAGGGGTCTTATATGTCAAATCTCAATTTCTAACTATGAGCATTAAGATCCGCCCCCATGGCCCCCCATCTTGCCTGCCCCACCTCAGGGACTCTCTCTCCTAACTCTTGCAAAGCACAACTTCTGCCGGGGTGTATGCAAAACTCTCGAGCCACGCCCTCCCCTCCCCCCACCACTTAGTCATTCAGCAAGTATTTACCGAGCATCTATAAAGCGCCAGGCACTGAGCCACGGACTGCAAATACAATAAAGAACACAAAAATAAACATCTCTGCCCTCGCAGTCGGTACAGTCAAGTGAGGAAGACAGTTACACAAGAAATAAAATTTTCTTGCCCCCAGTTGCCCCTGAAACCGCAGAGCTCCTATTTAAACCTGCGCGGGACTGTGTAAAATACACCAATAAACAGGCCATGCGCAGGAAGAAAAGACACCCAACTAGTTGTCCCTGGACAGCTAAGTAGGGAGATTAGAATAACTATTTCCTTCCTTCTACTTTTAGATAGTTTCCAAAATTTCAGTACCGATCAGGTATTAATTTTATAATAAAAAGCAAACTGTTTTGGGGTGCCTGGGTGGCTCAGTCGGTTAAGCATCTGCCTTCGGCTCAGGGCATGATCCCAGGGTCCTGGGATCGAGCCCCGCATCGGGCTCCCTGCTCAGTGGGGAGCCTGCTTCTCCCTCTCCCTCTGCTTCCCTGCTTCTGCTCTCTGGCTCACATGTGTTCTATCTCAAATAAATAAATAAAATCTTTTAAAAAAACTGTTTTGTGGGGTGCCTGGGTGGCTCAGTTGGTTAAGCTACTGCCTTCGGCTCAGGTCATGATCTCAGCGTCCTGGGATCAAGCCCCACATCTGGCTCCCTGCTCAGCGGGAAGCTTTCCCTGCTCAGCGGGAAGCTTGCTTCTCCCTCTCCCACTCCCCCTGCTTGTGTTCCCTCTCTCACTGTCTCTCTCTCTATCAAATAAATAAATAAAATCTTTAAAAAAATAAAAATAAATAAATAAACTGTTTTGTGGTATAGCTTACCTTTTTCTGGTTAAAAGAAGCCACACCCTTTCTTTTAAGAAAACGTTGAGACTACAGAAAGCATTAATAAGAAAATAAAAATCACCCACAATTCGATATTAACACATAACAAATATGAACATTTTATTTCATTAGCACCTAACTGCTGTCATATTTTTTCATAAAATCAGGCTCACGTCGTACACAGTGATTCATGACCTATTTTTTTACTTAATATATTATAGTTTTCCATGGCAAAATGTTGTACGTCACTTTTCATGTCTTTCTCATACGTACGTGATGTATGAGCCATAATTAGTTTAATCAGTCCCTATACATAAATCACTGTATTTCTTCCTAAAGACGGAGAAGATTGTCAAGGCTGGAAATAGGCTTTGGAATCACTCAGATGTGGATTCAAATCCTAACTTTACTTCTTGATCATGATAACTTTACTAAATTTATAAATCCACTAAATTCTCCTACGTCTCATTTTCCTCACACATTGCATGGTGATAATAATATCTTCTGTATAGGTTATTGGGGAGAACAAAATTAAAATAATATCTTGAATTGTTTGGGCCACGCCTGGCACAGAGAACTCAGTTAATGGTAGCTGTTAGCCCTGATTATTTCTTTGGAATACAACTTCTGGGTGAAGGGGTTTAACCATTTGGAAGTTTTTTGGGGTTTTGTTTTTTTAAGATTTTGTGTATTTATTCGAGAGAGAGGGAGAGAGTGAACGGGAGGGAGAGGGAGAGAGAGAGAATCTGAAGCAGACTCCATGGGGAGCTCAGAGCCAGACCCGGAGCTTGATCCCATGATGGCTGCAACATCATGACCTGAGCCAAAACCAAGAGTCCGATGCTTAACGCCCCGAGCCACCCAGGCGCCCCCATTTTGAAGGTTTTTGAGACGTACCACCAAGTTGCACCACAAGGAAGAAGGGTATAAATTTCACTTAAAAGGAGGTGGAGGCAGGGAGAAATTTTTAAAAATCACAGTTGTACTGTGATTGAGCTCTATGTGCCCATGCTCTAATGGGCTTCTTCAGGAACAGACATGAACGAAACCCTCCCAACCCTCCAAATGTTATGATCCGGCTGTCACCAGCCTCTTTCCACCAGTGCTAATCTCCCCGTCCCCTAAAAATTTCCTCCTCTGAGTGCGGTGATGGTTCTTGCTGTCACCTGACCCTTTCCACCTTCTAGGGCATCCTCCAGGGAACCCCTGTTTAATCCTGAAATCACTCTTAGTTCTTCAGTTCACCTTTTACCTTTTCAGAAGAGAATAAATTGCCCCCAGGTCAGAAGTGTTCAGCAAGACCTGAGACATGGAATCACATGCTTAAAGATGTCATGTCTGGGTGGGAAAATGGGGGCTCCAGCAGGGCTGTGTCCCCCCCCCGAGGTCACACAGAAGCAATGACCCTCTCCGCGGACACCCCTGGTCACTCTGCATCCCTCCCACCGCTGGGCCACACCCCCACACCCCCAGTCGGCCTATTTTATGGCTCAGGCTCAGCCCTGAGTTATCCACCGCGATATCTCAATTTGAAAAATCTTGCCTTTGACTCTTGCTTTCATGCAGCCCGCTGCCCTGCTATCTGTCCAGATCATTTCTGCATTTGGACACCACACTCCCACCCACCAGCCTTCCTTGAACTGGGGGAGATAACAGATTCTGTGCCCACCCCAGCATTCCTGCACATCCCAGACATGAAAGCAGTTGGGAAACATGCAGAATCCTCCCCGATTTATTTCTTCTTACCTTACATCCCTTCCACTTTGATGTCAGGAGAATATTTGAAAGAGAAGCATCTAACGTGACCTGCTACCCTGGAGTGCCAAGCAAAACAATTACCAGGGTAATGGAGTGTGGTGAGGAGATGGCGGTTGTGGATGAGCTGGGTGAGAATGGGTGTGCTTTCTGAACCCCTGTTCCACCTTAGGGCTGGCCAGCAGGACCTTCTGCTGGAAGCTCCCAGGGCACCCCACTCACGGAGTTCTGGGGTGGCACAATCCATTCCAAAGACGGAGGGGCTCCTGTCTTTCTCTCAGACCACTCTGGCTCTTATTGGGGCTCTGTAAGAGCCCTGGAAACTTCCCAGGAGTAAAATAGAGTCACAACCCCAAGCATTGTAAGGATGGGTGGTGGAGTGGGGTGGATAGAAGCAAGCGGGGTGGAAAGGAGGCTCTACTTGCTCCCCAGGCCTGCTGCTGAGTGATGCCAAACTCCCTCGGGACACAGCGAGGGTCATCACAGAGCCTGGACCCCAGAGCCTGGGATGGCCAGCATCCCCCCCCCCCACAGTGATTATGGCACCACGCCCCTTCTGCAGCAGAGCTGTGCCATGCCCGGTGAAAGGCAGTGTGAGCCTGGAAAGGGGCTACATTTTGGGGGCATCAGAATTTGACTCTTCCTGTGGACAACAAGGCTGTCTCGATGGGGCCCATCATCCCTTCCCTCTCCTCCCCTAGCTCAGCAGGTCACCAGGTCACACTTACCTTCTTGCTGCTCTTCAAACAGGCCAAACTATACCTGGCTCAGGGCCTTGACACTTGCTCTGACCTCCCTCTGTACCGCACACTGAACTTCACGCCCCATGTATGTACCAATCTGCACAAAACAGGATGGCCTATAACCTGCCCTGCCCTGGACATTGTTACTCATGGACACGGGAGCGTGCGTACACACACACACACACACACACACCCTCTCAACGGGCCACTCAGCTCTATCGCATCACCAGCACTTTCTCCTCATTCACTCCTCTGATTAGTTGCTCCTCTTCAGAAAAGTCTTCCTGAGCCCTTCTAGAATAGCCTTCTCCTCCCCAACCCAGGAAACCCCCTCCTCTGTACACTTTTCTTTCTCATATGCTCTGCCTGAGATAGAATTCCTTATGTCTGGGCTTCCTTGTTTGTCTTTCTGTTCCTTCCCCCGAACATCCGCTCCAGGAGAGCAAGGAGTGGTCTGACTCACCGCTGAGTCCTGAAATCCAGAAGGAAAACTGAATGTAAGACGCATATGTAACCGGTCACTAAAAAGCCTGATGCAGGACTCCATCCCAGGACCCTAGGATCATGACCCAGGCCGAAGCCAGACGCTTAACCAACTGAACCACCCAGGCGCCCCGAGTGTTCTGATTTTCTGTGAATGGATGGGGGTTTCGGTGGACCTGCTGCTCTCTGCAGAGCCGGGAGAGCCCCCGAATCCAGGGCTCCGCCAGTGAGAATGGTAAGGATTCTTCTAGAGGGGGTTGGCTGACCGCGGACGTCCTTGCGCACACCTGCTCGGGGACCCATAACGTAAACGGACGCCCTCATGTCAAAAGCATGTATTGAAGAATGATGTATCTTTTGTAAGTCATACCTCAAATTCCATTGTTTACTGAGGAAGTAGGATTGCTGACAAGCACAAGCCACTTAGAAATACGACGGGCATTATGAGCCCTGGCAGAAGGAGCCAGCCCTGAGCCAGAGGGCTGGGCCGTGGACTCTCGTTCTGTTTGCTCTGACATTTTTGTGATCATTGGAAATGTTTCTTTTCAGTCTTCAACTAGAGGAGGGGCGCATGAGTCAGACGGGAGAGTTCATGCAGCAGAAAGCAGGCCATTGGCAGCCACGCGCTTCGGGGCATGAGATTCAGCCTGGGAGGGGAGCCCAGGAAGCTGGGCCCTCATCTTGGGTGATCGTTCTTGCGCCGCCTGGACATGAACCAGACCTTACACGCGGCGGTGGGCGTGACCAGTGCTCTCCAAGGCTTCCGATTCTCTTCCCTTCCTGAGCGCAGCTCCCTCAAACTTAGATGCATTCTTGCACCTTGCTTTGGCCAATGGAATGTCGATGGAATGATGCACTTACTTCTGGAGAACATTTAAGAGCTGGCATGTGATCCTCCATGTGAACCCCGAAGCCTGATGTGGAGACTGTCAGCTTGGGTTGCTCCACCATCCACGGAGTCCCACCTTCTACCACCCCTCGCCTGAGCCTGTGGTGTGTGTGAGAAATACAGCCCTGCTTTCCGCGCTGAGATCTTGAGGTCTGTTAGGGCAGCAAACCCAGCCTATCCTGATGTCATCCACCCAGTAAGGCAGGTGCTCCCCCATACGCACATTGCCTCGTGCGATCACACGTCCTCCTTTGAGCCTCGTTTTACACTTCACGAAACTGAAGCTCAGCAAGGCCGGGATTCAAAGCTCAGATTCAAAAACTGATTCCAAAGCTGATTGGCCTGATCCTCTCTCCACTATACTCTGATGCGTCCCACTCTGGAAGAGATCCCACTTTTATGGCTCTCCAAGCCTCGTGGGGCCCACCCACAGTCCTTGTCCTGGACCATAACTTAGAGGTTGATTTGTTGAGACAAGTAAAATTTTTTTCTTTCCTAAAAAGCAGATTAAAGTGCAGGCACAGCACGACCGTGTGGCCGAGTGGGGTGGTGTGGCCGAGTGGGGTCAGGAAGGCCCCGAGGGTGCCATGGGGTGGGGTGGGCAGGCCTCAGCTGGGATAGCATGACAGTCACGGAATGATACAAGCCTGGTCCAGGGGCTAGAAGACGTGTGGGTCCTGGGCCCGGCTCGGCCAGCCCCGGTGAGTCACTCTTCTGGGCCCCCCGCCCAGATGTGGAGTCAGCATCTTGGATTTGACCTTGCCTGCACATGAGTGTCACCGGGGGAGCTTTAAAAAGACAACTATCCAGCTACCCTCAGAGACTGTGATTCCACAGATCAGGGCCAGTGCTCGGGCCTCCGTGGTTTTCAGAGGCTTTTTTAATTTTATAAGGACTTTGATGCACAGGCAGATTTGGGTGTCACTGGTCTAGATCATTCCAGGACACCTTTCTGCTCTCCCAGTAGCCACCCAGTGAGCACTGCGGTGTCCTCTTTGTCATGGGTGTTCAAGCCATGCCCACGGTTGACCTCAGACCTCTGGGAGGAACGTGTCTGAGGCCTCTGCCACAATTCTAGCAGCCACTCAACCCCCAGCAATTCCTGGGGCCTCCAAACCCACTTCTCAAGGGGTGGCTCCCCTTCTGGGTGCTAAGAGCGGGTGGGGCTGGGAAGGTTAGTAAGCAGAAGGCTTCCTGGAGGCGGCGCCTAAACTTGCCCGACAGGTGGAGCTCCCAGGCCCGAGAGGCCTCATCCTGAAGAGGGTCCCTGTGCTCGGCCTTGGACATCGCTCTCACTCGGAATCCCCTACACCAGGCGGTGCCCTCCCGGCCGCACAGCGCGAGGTAGCTAACCTTCAAAGCTTCCTCGGGTCTGGCTCTTGGGAGAGCCCTGCTCCAGGTCCTCCATTCCCCTTTGCCTTTGTCCTTCTGACACCAGTGGCCTTAGCGTGGCTGGGTTGGAGGAGTGACCACAGCAATGCCAGGGAGCCAGCAGAGAAGACCTCCGGCTTCCCCATAGCTCTTGGCAGGACTCAGGGTGGCCTCGTGGCTGGTGCGCTGGGGCCAGGCTGCTGGGGACTTGCCCAGCCCTAGCGCCAGGCTACACAGCAGGGGGCAAGGCGAGTGGCCCCTTGGGGGCCTGAGCACATTCCGGCTCCCAGGAGTCCAGTGGAATCGCGCTGCAAATCAGCCATCCAATGAAGCCAACCAAAGGCTCACTCCCACTTCATCATCAGCGCAGGGGAGGCTGCTTAACAGAATGGAAAGAAAGCCTCACCTGGTTCCCACATCCCTCTCTGCGGATCCTGAGCCACATAAGGAACAACCAGGGAGGTGGCCGTGGCGTGGTCTTTCTCTACAAAGCCAGTGTGTCTTGCCTGAAGGACTTATGGTGGCCACTGGCTTGCCCTGCTCCTCTTGCTGGCACAGCAGCCTCCTGCCACTTTCTCAATCCCAGAACCCTGGGATCATGACCCGAGCCAAAGGCAGACGCTCAACTGTCTGAGCCACCCAGGTGCCCATTTTTTTTTTAAAGATTTATTTATGTATTTATTTGGGAGAGAGAGAGAATGAGAGACAGAGAGACTGACTCATGCCACCTTCACCTGCTCTGTGCTGCACAATGCCAGGGAGGCTCAGATTTGGCGCACAATCCTGGTGCCGTGGGCCACATCTATATCTTGACCTTGCCTCTGTGGTGTGATATGAGGAGGCTGGAGTAGGCCCATGGCCCCAAATAACTCAACCATCTGCCTATCATGGCACCGAAGTCTACCTTGATCACCCCACTGGTCTGGTTTCTACATCTTGCCAATTTCTGGAAAGGATTTGAAAATCCATGTCATGAATGGTACTGTTAGCCATCAAACTAATAAGAGAAAGGAAGGAGACCAAGGGGCTGGTATGGAGGAAGGCCAGGGTGAATGAGCAATAGGAAGAACGATTGTACCAGAAAACCGAACATAAGGTATCCCTGCAATCTGCTGCAAAACTTGGCCCTGAGCATCCCAAGAGATGACATAAAAGTAGGAACTAGGTTATAGCACAAAGCCCTTATTTGTCTGCAAGAGAAAACACATCGGATGGTGCAGAAAGGCCAACGTTTTCAGCTCGGAAAGAATAAACATTTTATTTTAAAGATCTTTGTATAAATATCAGTGAACAAGAAAGTAGTATCTCCAAGAATCATTTCACCAAAATGACCCAGTCTAAAAAGAACAATAAATTATCATTTTGTGGTGATATTTCTATGGGAAACTAAAGTGATACATTCTGGGGGCGCCTGGGTGGCTCAGTGGGTCAAGCGTCTGCCTTCGGCCCAGGTCATGATCCTAGGGTCCTGGGACTGAGTCCCACATTGGGCTCCCTGCTCAGTGGGGAGCCTGCTTCTCTCTCTCCCTCTGTGTGTTCTCTCTCTCAAATAAATAAATAAATCTTTTTTAAAAAATAGAGTAATACATTCCAGGCTTGTAGTTTGTAGTGACTGGGCTGGATTTTTATCACTATGAATATATATTTATGGCTTCTATGGGGTCTGACCAAGGATGGTAATCTGGGTTTCCAATTGCATACTCCATCCCCCACTGGGGAAGGAACAGGGGGTGTGGGCTGGCGGAGGATAGGAGAGCATGGTTGAGGGGTCCGAGTTGAGGAGCCAGGTTCTACTCCAGCCAGGGACAAGCCATCCGTGTTCTACCAGACCAGAAATACAGACCCACACCCATGATCTCCTGGGGCCACACTGCAGCATCTGATGCTCTTCTCCCTTGGGCTTCTCAGCTGCATCTGCTCTTTCTTCACCTCCTTCACTGGTTACTTCTGCCCAAAGTGCTTTCCTAAGCCTCCCCTCTCATCCCTGGAGCCCTCCCACTGTGGGGGCCTCTCTTCTCGCTGCCCGTGTACCAGGAGGCCCCACCAGCATCCCCAACTCACCGTCCCCTCATCTCCATCCTCGCCCTGCCCTGTATGCCCTGTCAAGACCACCATTGCCAGTGGCTCAGAACCTCCACGCCACCTCATAGCCGCTCCCCAGTTAAGTGCCTCGCTGGCCGATCTGCCTCTGATTCTCTTGCCTGTTCTCTTTCTTTGCACTTGCATCCTACTTCAAGTCCTTGCTTCCTCTGATGGGACCCCACGTGGTCTTCCTGTGTCTGTTCTGTCCTCCAATGAATCAGACGCGGTTCTGCCAAGAAGATCTCCCCATCTCACCCCTCGCACATGCCACTGCTACATTTAAAAACAAAACAGGGGCACCTGGGTGGCACAGTCAGTTAAGCGGCCGACTCTTGATTTCGGCTCAGGTTGTGATCTCGGAGTCGTGGGATCGAGCCCCATGCCAGGCTCTGAGTCCAGTGGGGAGTCTGCTTGTCCCTCTCACTCTGCTCTGCCCCCTGCTTGCACTCTCTCTCTCTCTCAAATAAATAAATAAAATCTTTAAACACAAAACAAAGTTCCCAATTGTTCTTATTTTAGGTCGAGTCCTCTGGGAACAGATTTAAATGGGAGAACCGCATGCAGAAGGTCAACTGGGGAGTGCTTTCGAGAAACAGACCTGTAAGGAAGCGAGGAGCATCTTTCTTCTCTCCTCCACTTCTTAGAGTTCTCTCCATCTCTGCTGGGCAGAAAACACGCCTCCTAAAGAGACCTTCATTTCCTAATCCCCAAAACCTGTGAATATTACCTTCGATGGCAAAAGGACGTAATTGAGAATCTTGAGGAAGCACAGCCTGCCAGCATCTTGATTAGGGACTTCTAGCCCCAAGGTTGTTAGTGATGTGTTACGGCAGCCCCGGGAAACTGTTATATCCATTTCAAAATCCTTCCCAGACCTCACCTTCTCTGTGAAGCCTGCTCTGATTACCTCTGACAGAAACTATAGTTCCCTTTACTGACCCCCTTTGCTCTTTGCTTATCCCTCTTCAGGAGACCTTGCATCATCTGTTTTGTAACATGGTTATAAGTGTGGTCATCTGGATTTTAAAATCTCTAAGTGCAAGCAGCAAGCTTTACATACCAAAGTATTTAATTAATTCACATATTAAGTACTCAGCATAAGCCAGGCTCTGTTCCAGAGGCTTAAGCCCTGCATTTGGAACATACATATTTTTGCAAACTTTTTTTTTTATTTTGTCGATAGTTCTTTCATTGGGTCAGTAAATACATACTGAACACTTCCTCAGTGCCAGACACTGTTTTGGGGATACAATAGTAAAAAAAATAGATGCCCCTCGTCCATGACATCCCCCCAAGAGTCCCTGTCCTCATGAGAGACAGAAAATAAACAAATTCATATGCATTTTTTATTTAATAAAAGAAATGACGAATGTCATGAGGAATCTCAGAAGTGATGTATGAATGCCTTTGAATGCTCATTGTGAAAGGAAATAGAGAAGTAGAGTAAAAAGTAAAAGCACACTTAGCCTCCAACCCCACTCTGCTCCCAGAAGTAGCCACCCGCCGCACCTCAGCAAGTCCTTCCTGTCTTTCTTCTGTGCATTTATATACACCATATAAACCCGTATATGGTTATTTTTGTATAAATGGAAAAGTACTTTATGTATATTGCATGTATGTTGTATAGAGTAAATGTCTGCTCTAAATGCAGTGCACGTTGGATGAGCAAACTTCTTGGAAGGCCCACCTAACGCTGAACCTCAGAGCCAGGTCCAAGTTTGGCACCTGGTCCTTCCGGCCCCCCTGGTAATGGGCACGTGCTTTGGCGAGCCCCCCACCACCTGGGGACAAAGAAGAGGTAGAACAAGGCACTGTTTGTCAGCCAGCTGGGGAAGGTTTGGGGGACTCCTCCCCAGGACGCCCAGAGTTCAATGCATAGACAGTCTTTGTGGCCCCAGCCCCGGCACTCCATCCAACAATACTCCCTGGAGAAGCAGAAGGCCCCTTACTGTTCAGATCCTTGTTACCGCACCCATCATAAGACGCAAAGGCCCTGAGTTGGAAGGAACACTCCAAAAAAGAATTTCTCTGCCTCCAGGAAGCCCTATGTCTAAGTCATGGACAATAGCTGGGTGTTTTCCAGCTTTTAAAGCTATTCGAGGAAATTGGAACATGTCTGATCCCATCCTGGACCAAATTTCAAAATACATTTTTGCAGACAAATTAACTTCCTAGCTGTGTCACCTGACTCACTCCTAAACCACACTGTCTCCTTCCATTGACTGCATGCCCCCCAGTAAGAGATTCTTTTTTTTTTTTTTAAAGATTTTATTTATTTATTTGACAGAGAGAGAGATAGCTAGAGCAGGAACACAAGCAGGGGGAGTGGGAGAGGGAGAGGCAGGCTTCCTGCTGAGCAGGGAGCCCGATGTGGGACTCGATCCCAGGACCCCAGGATCATGACCTGAGCCCAAGGCAGACGCTTAACGACTGAGCCACCCAGGCGCCCCCAGTAAGAGATTCTGCCTTCTCGTCATTACTGGAAAATTTTCATCCTTGGTTCCAGCTCATTCCTCTTCTAGGACTTATGTATACTAGATGTTTGACATTGCAATTTTGAAAGGAGAAATGCAAGTCACTCTTAAAATATATATGAAATATTCGTTAATTTTTGTTCAATGTTTATCTTTACATTTTTCCAACATTTTCCCCTCTTTTTCTTATGTGAATTGGTGCTCTGTAAGCCAACTGATGGGCCCCTGAGTCAGTGTCACTGTTTCTAATTATTGAATATCGAGAAATAGTTCCAGACAACTGCTCAGCATTACGTTCCTACCACCAAAACCTGAGGGACAGAATTCTTGGTTACAAACGCCGGAGTTAAGGCTTGAGAGACAACATCCATTATAACCTCCTATTTTCACTCACTCATAATTATCCAAAAACGGTCCTTTTGCTCCACATCATTCCATGCTCTGTTTCCACCCCGAGGATGAAATTGCTCGGGAAATCTGAACAAAAGTGGTTTAGCCAGTTTGGAACCGGGCAACTTGGGGGAAGAATATCCTTCTTTTCAGCTGCAAAACAAATAAAATGTCTCTCTGGCTGTGGACAACCCCAAAACAGCTGTCCCCTTAAAACGTCAGCCCTCTCATGTGGGTGGTCAGCCTTTTCCAAGGGAGGAAGTGTCTGTGAGTGGAGCGGAAATCCAGAATTTCTAAAAAGAAATCACAGGCAGTGCAAGTATGGATTTGTGCTCTCTGTGCTACAGTGGGGTGGGGGAGGGGGGAGGGAGTGGGGGGAGATGTATGTCATATTATCTGCAGAATGCAGGGAGTCCTCTTTCCCTGGGATTAGCTGCCTTCTGTGCCCTAGACGCAGTGGTGAATGGCATGTGAATTAAGTCAAGGCGTTCCTGAGTTTGGGTTTGGGTTCTGTACCTTACTATCCATGTGACCTTGAATTAGTTATAGAACTTCCCTGAGCTTTGAGAGCCTCATCACGAAAACGGGGATCATGGTGGTCCCCACATCACAGAAGCGCACCGAGGATGAAATGAGGTGATGTACACAGGCCCCTCGGCCCCGTGTCTGGCACCCCACACGGGTGGCCTGGGAGTGGAGGGGGCTAGCAATAGAGAAATACACGCGAACGACCGCATATTGAATTTGCCAGCTGTATTGACACCTTGCTTTTTCGCCTCCCTGCACCTCTTCGGGGGACCATGCCTCAGTTTCCTTTTAGTTTTGGGAAACCACCGCCTCACCGTCTCAGCCCGTGTGATTCAGGGGTCGCCGCTCCTGGCATCAGCCCCACAGGTGTATCCGGAACTCAGTTCCAACAGATTAGAGGTTGTGAGCGCCAGGCTTTCCCCGGGAATCCAGCAGGGAGAGAAACCCTTCTCTTTCCGCTGTGAGCACCGGCTGGCAGGGATTCCCATGCAGAGCTCCCAGGAGTCATCTTCGGTCGCCCTTGCCAAGAATGGCTCTAACAAGGAGAAAGGCAGGCCCTGGAGACGGTGTGAGGAGTCCAGGAGGCACCGTCCGGGTGCTCGCGGCCCTGCCTTCAGACCTCTCTGTTTTGTGGGACAATACATTCCCCTTTTTGCTCAAGTTGGTTTGTGTTGGGTCTTCTGCTGTTGACAGTGGTCCTCTTCGGAGCACTAGCTCGAGGCTGAAAGCATCCCCCACTCCCTCCCCCCTCCCCCACCCCACCGGCAGAACACTTCGCGGGGCGCTTGGTGGATGCCCGCTCTCTGCCCCAAGTCGCTGGTGGCGCTGGGCAAGCCCTTTTGCCCGCTGGGCTCTCAGCAGTAAAGTTCTCAACAATACAACCAGGCCTCTGTGAGAGACGGACACTGACGATCCAACATCATGGGCATCTGTGATTCGAGAGCGCTAGAGCATGGAGGGGGTCAGAGTCCGCCCTTCTGTCTGGGGTAACCGAGGGGAAATTACGAGCTTGTCTCTACAGTCAGGCAGACTCTAGGCACTAGTGTTCACTTCTGGCTGCACTACTTGCTGGTCCTACGTGGTCACACATTCGGTGTGACCATGGGCAAGTTACTCAACCTCTCTGAGCCACATTCCCTTCAACTGTAATAGGAAGCTATTCAGATTGCCTAGGGAAAGGCCTTGTTTTACTCTGTGCCTAATCTCACATTTCCCTCTCAACCTAAAGACACAAGACTTCTGCTACTTTACTGGAAGTAGAAATACTGGGAGAGACCATTCGGCCTCCCTTTCCACCCCGTCACTTGCTTCTCCTCGTGGAAAGGAAGATGACGAGTCTGAAAGGTGAGAATGGGGAGAGCAGACATTCAGCCACATTTCCCCCCTCGAGGGGGGTGGATCCAAAAGGTGGATGAGTGAAGGCCTGAGCGGCTAACTGGACCTGGGCGTGTTCAAGTGCAGTGAGCCATGCGCTCCCGGGGTCCACAGGACGGCCCCGAGCAGGGCTGCTCCCGCCACCGGCCGTGTCCCTCCTCCAGCTTCCCCACCTGTGCTGTGGGTCCGGGAATGTGGGAAGAGAGGCCCGTTGTGTTCTCCAGGCCAAATCTATCACTTACAGAGCAGGTAGTTTGCTCCTTGAGTCTCTCGTTAGGTTAATCCTGTACATACTTCAGAACGAGAGAGCGTTTCTGAAACTCTGGAGTGAACTTCTCCTACAGGACTCCAGCATTGCAAGCCTTAAAGTAGGGGAATGGATTTGACTACTACCTCCAAAGTAAAATTCTGTTCAAGTTAATAAGTAGTATTAGTTTGGGAGAAGCTACTTGTAACATCTCTAGCTTTCAAAGTTGTAATATAGAGAATATTTTTAAAACTGCTGCTTGGGGCACCTGGGTGGCTCAGTCAGCTAAGCGTCTGCCTTTGGCTCAGGTCATGATCCCAAGGTCCTGGGATCGAGCCCCACGACGGGCTCCCTGCTCAGTGGGACAGTCTCCTTCTCCCTCTGCTCCTCCCCCTGCTCATGCTCTCTCTCATGTGCACGCTCTCTCTCTCAAAAAAAAATAAATAAAAATAAACTGCCAATTGGTAACAAGAAGTCAAGAAATACAATAGAAATAAGGACAAAGAAGGAATCAAATATTAGGCATTTGGCTAAAAAAAGGCAATAACTCCCTCGAGGCCAAGCCTAACTTCCAATTAAGATAAGCAGCAAAACAGAAACTTCAGGATACTTCCAAATTGTCATTCGGCCCCCCCGTTTATTCTCTACCCGACACGCTATCATACAGCATTCGGATTTGCCATACGTGTGTCAGTATTCTTCTTGAGATTTCTGTTTCCCTATATCCAAGCAAAACTGGACCCTTCCCCAGTTTTTAGGGGGCTTTGACTGTGCTTATGTGTCTGCCTCTGAATGTGAGAGATGGTTATTCCCGCACGCCTGTTAGGGTAGACCTGACTGACAGTGATAACGATCCGTCAAAATCCCACTGGCCATTTGAGGCTCATCAAACAGGCAGGCTCCTCTCTGTTTTCCAGCAGCTGTGCAGAATAGCAAGCCGGTCCAAGTTCTGACCCCAAATTTCTCATAGGATGTATACACGCATTATGTACTCTAGTTGTTGCCAAGATGTGAAATGTACCTTTCTGAGGAAGTTGCATATAAATCTTGCTGTGATTTATTTGAGTGAAGAGAGAACAGGAACAATGTTCTGAGCCCATTGGTTTCCTATAAAAAAAAAATATATGGGGAATGTTGGGGCTTCAGGTCACTAAGAATTTGGTCGAGTCCCTTAGAACACTACAAATAGGTAACTCACAGAATAGGAAATCTGAAAGGCTAATAAAGACCCTGAGAGAAGGCCAATTTTCCTACTAATCAGAGAAAGGCAATTCAGAGAAAGGTCTCCCTTGATGTGCAGCCCACAAAATTAATCACTTGACCTCTACCAAATGCTAGGAAGGACATGTAGACATGGGATATATCGTGTAGACGTGTAGACATGGGATGTATATTGCAACCTCTTGGAGAGCAGTGTGGATGTGTTCGGGATGTGGGTATGTGACTACAATGTAGGCAAGTCCTATTCCTGGGGTATGCCCCAGACAAACTCCTACACAAGTTAGCAAGGAGATTCAAGCAAGCATGCCTATCCTGGCAGAGAACTACAGGCCACTGAGGATTTTACTGGAATACTGGGCCGCAGGCAGGAGGAATTAGCCGGGGTTACCTAGAGCATCACTGATCGATCTCAGCGCATAGCACAGAGTTTGCTGATAGCCAAACAATTACGTACATTTTAAAAACACATAAAACAGAACTATGTAATTCCCATTGATGTCATCTGGAGAAGTAACAAATGGAAGGTGGATTTTCAAGGACCTACTAGAAATACATGAGAAATAGTTACCTTTGGGAGGATTTCGATCTGAGAGAGAAGATAAAAGGTGAAAAAAATTAAGCAAAAGAGGTGCTTTGGATGGTCGGCTTCGCCATCAGCTGAGAAGGATAAACTAATTCCGTCTCCCTGGCGCTAGGAACCACCTTCCTACCTCTGTCATTTAATGGAGCACTAAACCCACAGCAAGTGCTCACGTAAATAATTTAACAGTTTTTAACCTGTTTCATCCTTCAGATTCGCAGCTCTCTGAGGAATAGGATCTTTCAGGGTTTTCTCTGGGCTCAGTACTGAAGAGCTCAGGGTGATCCCATGCTTCCATGGAAGCTTGTGGAATAGAGAGGCCATCAAGTTCTAAAAGACACGACTGGTTCAGTGAGGTGGAAGGAACTCAGAGATCATCTTGTCAGAACCTTTGACTTCGTTGAGGAGGGATTCGAAGCCCTGAGGGGTCCAGAGACCTTACCAGGGTCAGATGAGGAGCTGCTGCAAAACCTCAGGCTTCTGGTCCTCTTCTCTTTCCACCAGGTAAGCTGATACGCAGGTGACCTCACTTGCTGGGAACGTGCATCTGGCTCTGCAAACTCGGGAAGGGCCAGGGCAGCACGTTTACACTTGGCAGTATAAGCGGCTCACAGCCTTCACAAGCAAAGACCACAACGTTTCCCTAAAACACAGTCCCGTTGGAAGCGCACACACAAGCACGCTCCCAGGGCCCCGCTCCGCCTCGGAGGCAGAAGTCTAACGGGCGGACGGTGTGGTCCTAGGAGCGTCCGCGGTGCCGCCTGGGGGTAAGGGGTTGAGCCAGCCCTGCTGTGGCCTGACCCTTCGACTTCACGTGTGATGTTGGGGACGTGGCAGATGTCGCAGGTCTGCATCTAGCTGGTGTTTAGCTGGTGAGGGGCTGGCAGCTGAGAAGGAGGTGGTCCCTCCCGGCTGAGATCCGCTCCTGCTTCTAGGCATTCCCCATGAGATTCTGCATTCTTCCCTCTTTGAGGTTCCTCTCTGGAGCCCATTTGCCCAGAAACTAAAACTCCACTGAGTGAGCATCTGGCCGGGGGCATATCTGACCTTCCGAGTCTCCCTGAGGCTCGTTTTTCAAACCCTTCTTTTTGTTTTCCATCTTGAAAGCTCTGTCCCTCCCAGACCTCCTGGAAGCCTCTTTCCCAGGTCGGTGGGGGGTGATACCCCGAGCCGGCAGCAGAGGGCGCCCGCGCCCAACGAGCTTGGCACCGGGTGTCCCGGGGGGCTGGGCGGGTCGCAGGAGTCCCCGCAGCTGCACCCGCCTCGCGGAGCTCCCCCCGGGGCCTGGACCCCGGCCAGTGCAGTGTGGTCGGAGATGGCTGTGTGCTCCACACTGTCATGGGAGACATTTCCATGGAGTTTTCCATGGAACGGGGTGAAGGCTGGCTGGGAAAGCGTTTGGCTCCCCAGTCCGCTGCTTCCCTCTCCCAGATCCGCCATCCCTGCCTGCCTTAGGGGGAAGGGGGGGCGTGCTTTTCACTCCACTCCCACCGCAGTGCCTCCCAGGAATGCCCTAAATTCATTCCACATCAGGGGCCCCAATCTTCCTCCCAGGGGGGGAAAGACATTATTGGCTTATGACCTTATTTGGGGGAAGGAACCTTCAGAGCCTGAGCCCCAGTCTTTTGAATGACATCAGTGATGGCAAATTATCACTAGCAGAGAGAGTAGATTTGATTTTTGGAAACAGCCAAAAATCATCCAGAGCTGAATCTATTAAACAGAGGAAATAAAGCTGCTATGAAAGTAACTGAGCCCAGGGTCTGGTGTAGAGTAGGTTCTGGGTAGATGGGAGTCGAGTGTGAATCGGGGTCACATGGGTAGTTATTGTCCCTGTTGTTATTTGATGAGTTTTTAATATAGAACCATGAGATCATGTTTCTTAGGTGGCCTCTAAAGCAGCTCTGAAGACAAATGGAAGAGAGAACTTTCCAAAGAAAATATCATCGCAGCGGAAGTCTTAAAGAAGATTTCAAGGCTAAATGTGATGTGTTTGTCCAAGTTCATTTATTAAAAAAAAACACCCTCCTTATTTTATATTTGCTCGTTGTTTATGCCGATCCCTCAATGGACAGATACTTATTTCTCGGGCACAGAATATACAGTTCAGTGAGGATATAGGTGCGAAGTTCTTGACGCTGGGGGGACACTTGCTGTGTATGGGCAGGGACAGTGGCTGAGTCCCATCCCCACCATGTGTGTCCTGGCACAACTCTCTGAGTTCCCAGCATCTTACTTTCTTCATCTTTAAAGTGAAGATAACGATGGGTGCGTGGGTGGCTCAGTCGGTTAAGCGTCTGCCTTCAGCTCCGGTCATGATCTAAGGGTCCTGGGATCGAGCCCCGCGTCGGGCTCCCTGCTCAGCAGGGGAGCCTGCTTCTCCCTCTCCCTCTCCCTCTGGACTCTCCCTCCCTCTCTCAAATTAATAAATAAAATCTTTAAAAAATAAATAAATAAATAAAAGGAAGTTAACAAAAGTTCTCTTGCCCACTTCTCCCGGGCCACATGACAATCACAGATCTTTACGTGTCTTCGTAAACTCTGAAGTGCTACAGGACATATCATTGCTTCGTATCCCTTGACCCTTGTGCCTTGTACTGTTTTCAGCTAGAAGTTCCCTGAAGGCAAAGAACATGCCTCCACGTCTTCGGTCGCGGCCCACTGTGCCCGTGAAAAGTGACTTGACAGACAGTGGAGACCTTACACCTTCTGTTAACATCTGCCCGAGGCTGGTTTTCCGGCTCGTGGCTCCAGTGGGGAGGCTCCCGGGCTCCCTGCAGGACTGAACTACTGGCGACAGGCTGCCATCTTGGGGATGAAACCAAAGGCACCAATCCCACCTAACATTTATGGAATGCCAGCTTCGGGCTGGGCACCCTGTCCAGAGCTGTCATGGAGACACAGACGAATCAGACATGATGTGTGTTCCCGAGGCGTTTACAAGGGACGTCGGCTGTATATACCGCCACCCCATAATGGCAAGCGCAGTGTGGATGTGGGCGAAATGCAGACACAAAATAATGTGACATCACAAGGATGGAGCGATCGGGAAAGGCGCCCGAGGGATGTGGCGCCTGAGCGGGCCTTGCAGGTGGAGTCGGACTTGAGTGGGTACGGCCGGCGCATCTGTGGGGCCAGGCCTTAGCGCGGACGGACAGCAGGGGCTGCAGGAGGAGCTGAGCCGGCCAGAGGCGGGTGTGCTGTGGGCGTGGAAGAGAGAGGAAGCTGGCGACTTTTTCTGTGGGCCCAGCCACAGAGAGCCTCGATTGCCCTGCTAAAAAGCCCGGGCTTGTGTCCGCGGTGAAATGAAATCACTGTAGCTGATGCACAAAGCCGCCTGCACTCACTCCCGGGGCGGGGGAGGCGCCCAGCTGAGGGGCAAAGACCGCAAAGCCCAGTGGTGCCTGCCCGTGGCCCCAGTCTGGACGCGCGCAGCTGGTACTGGGAAGCCCTGGAAGGCAGCGAGACACACACAGGAAAAGGCTTTCTTTTCCTCCAGCCCCAGCCTCCAGGCCTGCTCTACGGGATCTCCGCTGCTTGCCTGTTGGCCGACGGTACCTCCCGCAAAGCTCAGAACATCTCATTCTGGCAGGTAAGAGACCCAGGCCAATGCAAACATCAACCTCACGTGGACCCCCAAGCCTCGTCCCGTCGGGCCTGACTCCCGGCCCAGGGACAACGCTCTCCCTCTTCCTCCACCTTCCTCCGCCTCTTTTGGGTCTTCCTGCCCTCTCTCCACCAGGGAATTGGGGCCTTGGGGGAAGGATGGGAAGAGGGGAAACGTTCTTAAGGAGGTAATGCTGTCGATGCATTCCGTGGGGCAAGGACCCACCCGATGGCTCAGCTTGTTCTGCTGACCCGTGTCTGTTTGAGCCCTTCATCACTGCCCACGATAGCTCAACCCACGGCCTGTTGTTGCTGGGGCCCCCTTGCCTTGGCCTTGACAAAGGCCCAATGAAGGGCTCGATCCCACGACCCCGAGATCATGACCTGAGCCAAAACCAAGAGCTGGATGCTCAACCGACTGAGCCACCCGCATGCTCAGTACCTTTGGGAAATTCTAAGCACAACCGCCTTCCAGAGTATTAATTTGGCTCACAGAAAATGCCACACCCTGACCAGACCAAGTGCAGGGGAGGGGTGAGCACACACTGCTGCCCCCTCCCTTGTCCCACTGTCACCCTCAAGATGGATTCCTGTCCTCCGAGCTCTCTAGTCAAGAGGAAGGCATCAGTCTCTATGTTCACAAGTATCCCCGAGCCCTTCCAAGCACTCCCTCACTCCCTTTAGGGTGACTTGGTGTTTCTGCTGCTGAGCAAGGCATCCAGCCAGGAAGGAGGCACCAGCCTCCCTTCCTACAGGTACCCTCTCCCGAGAGGTCCAGTCTCAGCGAATGGTTCTTCTGTGGTCCTCATTTGGCCTGGGGGTGGGGGTCCTTCCCTCCTCCTGGAGGAGTGGGATAAAGCCACAGCACGGCCCCCAAGTACCCCTTATTCTTAGGAACTTCCTTCTTAAATTCCAATCTTCTGTGAATATAAGCTGGAGAAGAAATATAAGGTAAAAGCTACAGAAAGAATTCTTCTACCTTAGTAAGTTCGTGTGGGTACATCCATTAGTTCCTCTTGAACATTCGGGGGCCTCCTGGCCTCACCTTGGGGCTTTAGCCAAAATTCTAAGGCAACAGGAAAGCCCATTTGATTTTCTGTTCCAGTAACGATGCTTTACAGCCAAGTTTCCCGGTCTCAGCACTGTTGCCATTTGGGCCAGACGCTTCTTTGTTGTAGGGGGCTGGGCCATGCCCTGTCGATGTTCGGTAGCATCTCTGGCCTCGACCCACTAGAGCTCCCCAGTTGTGACAACCTCTTCGGACATCAGTGAACCTTCCCTGGGGGCAGACGGGGGGGCAGAGGAAAATGGCCCCCTGGTGACCACCATTGCTTAATAGACAAGAGGAGGTCCTTGAAAATTTTGGAGCAAGGAAGTGACATAGAATTATAATCAGGGGTGCCTGGGTGGCTCAGTTGTTAAGCGTCTGCCTTCGGCTCAGGTCATGATCCCAGGGTCCTGGGATCGAGCCCCGCATCGGGCTCCCTGCTCGGCAGGAAGCCTGCTTCTCCCTCTCCCTCTCCCCCTGCTTGTGTTCTTTCTCTCACTATCTCTGTCAAATAAATAAATAAAATCTTAAAAAAAAATTATAATCAAATGCCATTTGGTTGGTTTCACTGAATGGGACAAACAGGAGTGGTCAAGGCCAAGAAATGTCTACCGTACAGATGACACCTTTTCAGTCATCCCTGCTAGGGTATGAAGGGCTGTCATGAGATGTCTCACTGACTTCCACTCAGACCATCCAAGGAAGGTAGGGGACCGTGACACTGATGCAGTGTAAGCCTGGAGGGTGGGGGCCCCGTGGGGGGGGGGCAGGAAGGCTGAGGAATGAAGTTGTGAAGAGGGGTGAGGCATAGGGACAATGCTCTCCCTCTTGGTGGGAGGGCTTATCCCCGGAGTCTAGGACTTTCTTTTCAGAACAGGAATCTTGTAGAAATATTTGGATCAATAATAGTATATCTACAGTTAATTGAGAGCTCACCACGTGCCATGTATCCATTATAGATCACCCCGTTTTGTTCCCTCGACAACCCTGGGAACAAGTGTCATTATTAGTCCCTGTTTACAGAGTCAAACACGAAGGTCTAGGAGGTGAAGCCGCTGAGAGATCAGAGGTGGAGTTCTAACAGTGGTCGGGGCACACGGGCGCCCTCGTGGGGGAGCGTGGCAGCTTCCTCGGGACGCGGGCCTCACGGCTCCCACAAGCTTCCCCCGACGCTCTGCACTGTCAGTGCTGCTGGGGGGCTGGGGGGCTGATTCCCACTGTACCGAGGAAGATACGAACGAGAAGAAGAGTGTAAAGCAAAACTAGAAACCACAACTTGGTGATTCCTTATGTAGAAGTAGGTTGGGCGATCCTGACCAGGCTGTGGAATGGGATGTTCTAGTAATCTCCTCAAAAACCTGAGCCCAAAGTGGGACTCGATCCCGGGACCCTGAGATCGTGACCTGAGCCGAAGGCAGACGCTTCACCAACTGAGCCCCCCAGGTGCCCCTTTAAGGTGTGCATTATTACTGACATTTACAAATAAGGGAAAGAAATAGGAGTCACCGAGGTTGAGCGGCCTCCCCGCAAGCACAGGACCACCAGCCGCTAGACCCAGGAGCAGGCTCTGGCGGGCTGTGTCCAGAATCCAGCCTCCGTTCACCCAGAGCCTTGGCCCTGGCTCTACGAAAAGCCTGGGGAACACGAGGCTGAGTCCCTTGGTTTTGTTTACCTGTGTCATCAGCCTGGATGGTGGCTCTCAGCAAACACTAGTCTGCTAGGTAGGACAATGTGTTCTCTCCACGGCTGACTCCTCTTGTTGGGGAGGTGAGCAGAACGAGGAGGGTTTCTCTCTGGGGAAGCTTCTTGTGGTTGCTGTGGAGTCGAGCCTTAAGGAAGATTGAACATCCACTCAGTGGCTCATCTTGGGGCGGGAGGGGAATGGGGTCAGGAAGGAGATGGCCTCTGGGGCCACAAATGTCACAGACCCAGCCTGGGGAGAGATGCCTACTCCTCTCCGGCCAAGCTCAGTGGGGTTCTAGGACAACAGTTCTGGGGGACATGGCCTGATGGATGGGCAGACACCCTGCTGCACCTTCATCAGGCTGTGCTCCGCTCCAGGGATCAAGGATCAGAAGGGCACTCGGGCTCCCGTGAATGGTTGGCCACGGTGAATTCCCCTGGAAGCCACATGTTACCATAAGGCAGTCGAATGTGGCCGGTGAGCTACACTGGCAGAAAGGGGGGGCCAGGGAGCCTACGATTAAGTCTTAGTCTCCCCCACTCCAGTCATTTTCATCATGGTTCACGGTAAACTTAGATAAAAAAGAGAAGGGGAAAAAAACCAGCTTAATTAAGATTATCATTCCATTGCTTAATGTCCAAGGCTAAGGGATCCCTAAACTTTCCCCAGGAATAAAACAATTTTAATTTCTCCAAAATTGTATGACCATGGATGGATGTATTTGGACTGGAGAGTTAGCTCTAGGGTCTTCTGAGAGGACAAGTGATCGATGGGGAACGGGGCAACTGCCATCCACAATGCCCTTTAGGAAATTCATTCCAGTTACGTGGACCCCAATTCAACAACACACGTTTACTATGCATCTGCTGTGTGCCAGGCCCTAGATCAGGTTCCTGTGGTACAGAAAAGGTAAGTAGGACTGCCATGGGCAGTTGTTCATGTTGTACACTGACAACCCTAGGGGGTGTCATGTAAATCATAGTATAAATTTGTGTATCCATTAAGTCCTATTCCTGCAGATGGCAGGATGATGACTCGAAGAAGATGGGCTATATATACAGTCTAACTGTGGTGTCAGACATAGTTTCTGCCCTTGAGGAGCTTACTGTCCGGCAAACAGGAGGGCTCCAGGACCACCAGGAAATGATAGGCTGGGAGAGGTTTTCTCTTTCCATTTTAAGAACAGGCTATGTAAGGTCAGATAATGGTGGAAAACAAATTAGGTGTACTCTGGTCTTTTTGCTGGTTAACAACAGAAAATTCTTTTGTTACTACCTCCTATCAACTCCCAGGATCCAAGAATCTTCTTCCATCAAGGGAGCATCTTCCCTTGGCCTTAGGCTCAATTGCTCCCAAACAGGACAAGGCTGTTTGTACTCATTATCCTTAGGGGGAAGAAAACAAACACAAAAAACCAAGCTGACTCTGAAAGACCATGTTTCTTCCCAATCTTGCCGGGGCGGGGCGGGGGGGGGGTGGCTGCTCTGAGGCAAAGCGCGCTGTGCCCGGTTTAGTCTCAGGGTGCCCGACCGTGGGATTGACTATTTCAGGACCCCAGCCCCATTCCCCACCCAGCGGCTTTCCTCCGCCCGCTGAGAACACTTCCCCACAGTACAATAACACACCCCATGCTCCACGCAGTGCCAACATCATATATATTATTTTATTATTCGCTCGTTTGCTTTCCATGGCAAGTGAAAAAATAATTTAAACCAGTTATATGTACAGAGGCTTGGTTCGTTTTTCCAAGAGCTTCCAGAAAGAACCCCAGCCCCTCAGATGGCAAGGAAGGGCTTCCTTTAACATCTGTACAAAACTCCACCTATAAAAGTCGCACATGTAGAAAGGTTTCTTTATTGTAAGCATCACATTTGTGGAACAGGAAGGGGTCAGGGTGGGAGGTGGGGGAACGTGTGCAGGGTGGGGGTCCACACACACCGGCCCAGGGGCGGTCCTGGCGGGGGGGGGGGGGGGGCGGCGGGGGGGGGCGTTCAGGTGATCTGCAGCGGGGTCTCTAGCATCTCCATGAGGAAGGTGTCGATGGGCGTGTCCCCGATGAGCTTGAAGAAGAACAGGTGCTCCAGGCATTTCAAGCCGATGGAGCGCAGGGCTGGGAGGCGCAGCAACAGCTTGGCGAACCTGCAGGGAGGCCGAGGGGGCGTCAGGAGCCGGGAGCGGCCGCCTGGGGGTCTGCTCTCCAACGCGGGGTGGGAGAGGGAGCCGGCAAGGGCCACGGAGGCAGCCGGGCAAGCTCCAATCCTAGGCCGCTTCCCTCCTACCTCCCCGGCGGACCGCGCTGTCCTCACGCCTCACTACCCGCCCCGGACCGCGGCCGGTCCAGGTGCCACGGCTGGTTACCGACGGACGTGCAAGCAGCTGTTACCAACCCGCGGGCTCAGCTCCCCTCTCAGTCGGAGCAGAGGGCGATCCAGTGCGCTCCTCTCTGCCCCTGAGGGGCCGTGGTCTGGCTGGGAGACAACACACACACGTGTGCACACACGCTCGCACACTCTCACGTGGGTGTGCACGCGACAGAACCCCACCACGCGCACACACGCACACCCAGATGCACACCCCCACGTGCCTGACACTTGTCACGCATACGCACGTGTGCTCACACGTACACACCCACACACATTCCCACACGGGTGTGAACATGCACACACATAGCCCCACCACTGTCACACACGCACACACTCACACATGCACACCGGCCTCACACGTCACAATACACACACGGGCACACACACACACCAGCCTCACACATGTCACGCATACACATGTGCACACACAGTCCCACATGCACACCCTTATACACAACCATACACACCTGCCTGACGCGTGTCACACATACACACACGTGCACAGTCATACATACAACTCACACGTGCCCTCACCACTGCCACACGGGGGCGCACACACACACACACTCCTACACACCCTCACACGCATGAGCTTGTGCACACACGTACACACCTACACACATTCTCCTACGCTCTCAGCGTCCTCGTACACGTGCACACTCACACCCGGGCTTGCCCGCATTCCTGCACACTCCCGTATAGTAAAGGACCGTGGCTGTGAGGTTCACCACAGGGAGGGACGCCGGTGTGCAAAGAATTCGTCTCACATGTGCACATCCTCTGACGCCCCTCAACCTGCCATGTCTTCCATCCTGCCTCAGTGGTCATTCTTCGTCTCTCAAAATCCTTTTTGCCAATGAAGCTTATTTTTTAACGTTATTAACAACAACTGGAAATCAGTAAGTCGTAACTTCCAATAAAAGGACAAGGACCAAAACTATATCAGCCACTCTGGCCTTAAATCAGAGACTCTGGTTAGGCTGGATCTTCAATGAGCATCACAACATTACTTCATGAGTGAGTTTCAAGTTGGAATTTTAATACTCCTTGAAAATGTGTATATTTCTATATTCACACCCCATGAAGGGTTAAGGAACTGGGGTAATATAAGAAAGATGAAATGGCACCATCTAAAAAGGTAGGCATCACTTCTTTACATGGAAAAATTAAAGGTCTACACCAAGGCCCACACAACCCTTCAGAAATTGTGGATGATAAAGCTTCGGAGCGCATCTGCATGATGTCACCAAGCAGGAAGACGCAGTTAGATATAAACGCCGAGCTCCTGGTCCTAACTCTGCCACGGAAGAGTTTCAGGAGATTAGGGGAAGGGAGTGGCTTCTCTGCAAAGTACAAAGTTAGGCTGAGCTGTAACTCTGAAAATGTATTTATATTTAGAATGTATTATACATTCTAAAAATGCCAAAGTTTTACCATACGTAAAATGCTAAATACACGAGGATTTAGCATTCTCTTAGCGTTTCTTCAGCATGTCTTTGCTGACTGCCCCTGATTTGGGAACTGAGACCAGGGCCGTGGAAATAAGCACGACCATGAAGAGCCACAGCCTCGGGGAGGGCGCCGTGTTCCTCCCTCACCCGCTGGCTGCCCCAGCGCGAGACAATGTGCCCACAGCGGGCAGGCGCTGCGTCCTCCCGGATTTTCTCTTTGCTTTCAGGCTACAGAAAGCAGAACTCGGCCTCTGCGAAGTGTACTTCTGAAGAGTCTCCATGGGGTGGCAGCACTCCACCGCTGAGAGCTCTCCTTGACCCGGCGCCAGGATCCCCGTCCACCACTTTTTGCAAAGTGGAGGTGACCAGCCGTCCGCACAATCACCTGCCTGATTGAGCCAAGTGACACCCCTGATGCACCTGGTCACCCTCTGTCCAGGCTGCATTGGATGCGCCCGAGAGACACGCAGAGGGCCCAGCCTCTACACCCCGCCCCTGCACCCTCAGGTCCTGCCCTCGTCCAGCCAACAAGTAGGCAGCCCAGGCCCCTGGTAGTCCTGTTCCTAGGAGAACAGGCAAGTTCCAAAGTTTTGAAAGTAATATTCAGTAGAAACAACCTAAATGTTCCACAGGACAAGGGCTAAACATACAAGGATACATCCACCCTGTGAAATATTACAAAATCACGGAAAAGGATAATGTTGTACTTTTCAGTATCTGATAAAGTGCCTAAAATGGCTAAGAGAGGAAAACAATAACCACCTGTATGATTTTTCTCTCTGTAAATACACACTTCTATGTACAGATGCATTGATACACAAGGATACTGGAAAAAAAATATACCCCCCAAAATTTATGATTCATTTCATTACCTACTTTATTTCTTAAATACTTCCCTTATTCCCCACAAAAGCATGCTCTGCTTTTATAATAAGGAAAAAGACTGGTTTAGGGTTTTTTGTTGTTTTTTTTTTTTTAAGATTTTATTTATTTATTTGAGAGAGACGAGATAGAGAGAGCATGAGAGGGGATAGGGTCAGAGGGAGAAGCAGACTCCCTGCCGAGCAAGGAGCCCGATGCGGGACTCGATCCCAGGACTCCAGGATCATGACCCGAGCCGAAGGCAGTCGCTTAACCAACTGAGCCACCCAGGCACCCCTTTTGTCGTTTTTTTTTTAAGATTTTATTTATTTGTCTGAGAGAGATCCAATGGAGCAGCAGGCAGAGGGAGAAGCAGGCTCCCCACTGAGCAAGGAGCACAAGGCAGGACTCGATCCCAGGACCCTGAAATCATAACCTGAGTCAAAGGCTGACACTAAACCGACGGAGCCACCCAGGTGTCCCTCAGGTGTCCCTAGGGGTTTTTTTGTTTGTTTTTTTAAGAGATAAATAATAGAACCTAGAGACAATTCGAAGAAAAGGATGAGTATGAGCCTTCTTACTCCTAATGCCCTGCACACAACAGGTACCCAAAAAAACATGCTGAATGCGGCCTTCGAGCTAGAAGATCCAGTAGAAATCATCCACTACCAGGCCCTCAGGTAGCTCTCACCGGCCAGCGCTGAGCAGCCAGCCCTGTCTGTTGGGTAGAGCTCTGTAACATCACCTATTGCAGGTATAGGGGAGACCTCCAGGTGTCCACCCTCCTTCCTTGGCATACAGCTGCATCCGTTCTCCAGAATCCTTCATGACTCGCTGGGCCATGTGACTGAGTTTCAGCCAATGGCAGTGAGTGAAGGGATGGGGGACCTTTCCAAGGCCAGGTCTGCCCAGATAGCCTCACCTCTGTGTTCCTCCCCCACACTTTCCCCTTCCATCATCCGGATGCAGAACAGGATGTGGCTCTGGGACACGGTGGAGCCCCAAGAAGGAAGGAGTGGACCCCTGAGTCTTGGTGCAGAAGAGA
This sequence comes from Mirounga leonina, assembly GCF_011800145.1. Lineage (NCBI taxonomy): Eukaryota > Metazoa > Chordata > Mammalia > Carnivora > Phocidae > Mirounga > Mirounga leonina. The sequence continues at coordinate 8,867,357 of NW_023270389.1, forward strand.
GCCAGCTCTCCGAACGGACTGCCCACCCAGGACTGACAGGTGAGCAAAAAATACATTTCTCTCGTGTTCAACTACTGACAACTGGGAGGTCTATTACCCCAGCTTAGGCTCCTGACCCCTCAAGGCCTGCATATGTGTCGTACTGAAGGCCTGAAACCCACCCTCTTGGAGTTAAATAAAAAACTCCAATAAAAACTGGAGCTTGACTTCTTCTGGACAATTGATACATACTGGCTTAGGATCCAGAAAAAACAGCTTAAATGGAAATTAGACTTCACAGAGAAATGAAAACGATGAGTGAGAATTCAGAGCATGTAATATTAATCCTAAAAGCAAAACTAATGTCTTTAAGGCAGTTTCGTCAGTCTCATTTTCGGATTTCTGTGAGATCTGAGGAGCGCATTCTCTCTATTCAACTGGAGTTAGCCGAGGAGGAACACTTTTGTTTAGCTGTGCTTTGGGGGAAACATTTGAGAAAAGTTGTTTTTTTTTTTAAACGACTCAGAACACCTAAACGGGTAGATGGCCTCGGAGATCTTCTGACCAATGTCCTCCTCTTTATACAAGGAGCCCAGAGCCAGAGCCAGCACCTTGCCAGATGCCACACAGATGGCCCTGGGGGACAGGGGTCACGTGTCCCGGCTGCCCTGGAGCTTTTAGCTTCTAGCTAAAAGGGCTTCCGTGGGGCAGAGCAGAAAGCAAGGCCTGGAAAGCACAAGCTCTTTGAAATCAGACAGCCCTGAGTTCACATCCCAGCCCCACTGCACACCAGCTCCGTGATCTCGGGCAACTGCCTTATCCCTTTGGAGCTTCGGTGCCTTGTTAGAAACTGGAGATAATGAGGCCCACGTTCATTTGTTCATTTGCTTGTTCATTCAACATTGAATGCTGTATACAGGGGCGCCTGGGTGGCTCAGTCGGTTAAGCGTCTGCCTTCGGCTCAGGTCGTGATCTCAGGGTCCTGGGATCGAGTCCCGCGTCTGGCTCCCTGCTCGGCGGGGAGCCTGCTTCTCCTTCTCCTCCCTGCTCATGCTCTCTCTTGCTATCTCTCTCTCTCTCAAACAGATAAATAAAATCTTTAAAATAAATAAATAAAGCTGTACACTATGTGTCAGGCACGTCTTAGGCTCTGATTCTGGAGTGGGGAACGGCGCACAAGATAAGACCTCTGGTTTCATGAAGCCAATGTTTTAGCAGCTTTCAGCTTGTTATAAAGATTAAATAACACGTGAAAGACCTAGACAGTGCCTGCTGCATGTTGCCATGTATTCAGGGCAAGTAGGACGCATCACTGCTGCCATAAGATTCTTCCAGCCCCCCCTCACCTGCCAGGTTGTTCCGGATACTTCTGCTTTGTGTAGGCCTCAAGGGTAGCATAAACCTTCTCTCGCAGAGTCTCCACCTCCGAGGGGTTGGACAGCCCCTTGGCATCTGGAAAAGATGACTGATTTAGCCTCGGGTGACACAGGTCAGGTGGACCCCCTTGCACAGGGGGCTGTCCCCATCCACTCAGGCCTCTGCCCCAAGAGTTACTACAGACGGGGAACAACAGTGAAAAAACAAAGCTGGGGGTCCTTTGTGCCCCCAGCTCTCCTCTCTGTGCCCAGTCTACCCAACAGACTCTTGGAACAAAGGTATAAAACCCTGTAAATAGCCAAAGGCACCCACTGCTGACCCCAAGGAGGAGAGTTTTATTTTATCCGATCATTCTAGAAATATTACAGTCACACATTTACTGAGTGCCTACTATGTGTTAAGCACGGACAGGATGATGAGATGGGGTACAAAAACCAACTCCACTCACATGCTGCCTCAACTTACTAACAACCTAATTCATGAGATGAAGCATGGGCCTCAATTACCATGGAATTCTGAACGGTCATCTTTCTTGACCCACGGCAGCTTTGGACAAAGCTGATCACTTCCTCCTTCTCGAAAAACATTTCTTCCCTGGGCCTCCAGGATACCCTCTTCTGCTTCTCTCCCTGCCTCTCTCTGTCCTGTCTCAGGCTCCCCTGTTGGCTCTTCCTTTTCTCCCCAGCCCCTACACGAGGGCTCACCCCAGTGCCCAGCCCCCAGCCCCCTTCTCTGCCCAGCCTTTACTGACTCCCACGTGCACTGACCCCTGTCTCAGAGCCCCACGTGCCAGGCAGAGGCTGACAGCCCTCCAACACACATCTCCGGTCCTGACTTCTCCTCTGAACCCCAGACTCATAAACAAGACTTTCCTGGCCGGCTACTCTTGGATGTCTACTATCCACCTGAGATTTGAATGCACAAGACAAAGTCCTAAGTCCTACCCACTCACCCTTAGGACCCCCATCTCAGCAAATACAACTCCGTCTTTCCAATTACTCAGGAAAATGAAACAAAACGTGCTGAGAATTGCATTTAACACTGCTTTTTCACACACTATCTCTAATCCATCAGCAAATCCCACTGGCTTTGCCTAAAACTATATGTAGAATCTGACCACTTTTTACCACCTCCTTGACCTGACCCTAGAGGCCGCTATCCTCTCTCGTCTCCCCCACCTGCCCCCAAATATGCACACTCCAGGCCCATTCGAGACGCTTTCAAGATGGCACTAGGAGTAGAAACCATGAAGAATCAGCTTCCCGCCTTTGCCAAGGACAGGTTCCTCGGCTCTGCCTTGTCTCGGCTGAGCTAGAGGACCAGAGGATGTCAGAGCTTGGAGGCCAAGCACAGAGGAGGGCAAACCACTGCACATCACCTGGGTTAAACAGCACGATGGCTCGCAGGCACCCCAGCTCTGACTTGTCCATCTGCATGTCTTTCATTTTGGAGACCAGCTCAGTCAGGACTCTGTTCACAGGAAAACAATGAGAGGCAATGAGAAAACCATGAGTCCCAGGCCAAGGGCTGATACAATGAATGCAACCAAGACTTCTTATGCACCCACCCCATTTTCCAGATGATGCGTCAGGTACTAGGGGCACAGAGATGAATAGGATGCCGTCCCTGATCTCAAGGAGCTCACCGTTTAATTGAAGAAACAGACATGGAAACAATAGGTAGCAACATAAAGCCAACAAATGCCAGGAGCCAAGTCCAAGAGAACACCCAGGGGGAAGCAGCGGGGGGGCAGGGGGGCTGGACACTCTGCTGGGAGGGCTGGGAAGGCAGCCTAGAGGATTTAGAAATGCAACAGGCAAAGCAGGGCGAGGGTGTGGCATGTCTGGAGGAAGAGGGCAGAGGGCAGCATCCAGAGACAGGGTAGAAATCTCCAGGGGTCACGAAGAGGGCTGAGTCGGCCAAAAACCACATTGGTCTCTGCATGGACCGTGCAGCAGGAAAGGGCAGGGAAGGAGCAGAGACACCTTGCGTGGACATGCACATGGCCTGGAAGATCATTTTTCGTGGAAATGGAAAGGGGCCATGGGGCCCTGGCTCCAGACAGAGAGGCTATTTTCAACCCTAGGCTCCTCTTTACCAGCTCTCCATCCCTCTGTCCCAAGTCATTCACCCCTCCTCGTTTCATTCATCTCTTTAAATCACATGCCTTCATTTTCCTTTCATGCCACTTACGACAGAGAATCCCAGAGCGAGGCTGCAGCCGCCTGACTGAGGTGGGTCTGCTCCTACTGCAGACCTTCCCCAGAGATCCTGCTACAGAGTCCAGCAAAAACCTCAGCTCATCCCTCCTGCCTCAAGTCAGATCCTGGCTGCTTGTCCCTAGCCCGGCCTCCTACGATAAGCAGTTCAACCTCCCCCACCAAACCTTCGAGGTAATGTCCATGATCCAGTCCCTCCTTTGGAGACCGCTGGAGATAACAGGTTCTCCCTTCTGCCCAGCAACTCTGCTGGTCCCTGACAGGCTCCATCAAGTCGTTTCAAATGTTCTTGTAATCCACCTGTCATTCCCCAGGGGTCTGTTCGAGTGTATTTCATGGTCTCTGCTTCTTGCCCCATGCAGCTGTTAGGGTGGTCTGTCCTGCATCCCAGCACTACCCCCAGGCCCACACACTCACACACACACACACACACACACACACACACTGGAAGCAGAAGAGAGCCACCTGTCAAAGATGGAGCCAACCCCAGCACTGTGGGCACTGCTCCGGTGGACGTGTAAGCCCGTGGCCAGGAGAATGCCATCCTGCACAGAGACGGAGCGGTGGGAGAAGGAGGCAATCAGCAGCTCATTCCACCCTGCAGGGAGAAGAAGGAGGCCTTGAGGGAAAACTGACCACATTCTTGCTTCACTGATGATCATCCAGGGCATGTATTGTGACCCGCATGGAACAAAAGCAGAATCAGAAATGCAGGGAGGTTAAAAACCAGCTCCGGACAACACAGCTAATTAGTGAAGAAACAGGGTAAGACTGGGGGCCCCTGACTCATGGCCCTGCACATCCCCCACCGTCTCCCCAGTACAGGTCAGAATGGCAGCTTGTGGATAAGGACTTTTCCCCCCAGCCAACACCTATGAACTGAACATTGAACAGGTAACAGTCAACGTGTTAGCTGCCCTGGTGGATAAAGCGAGGGAGTATACCTCGCAGCCTCTGCCCCCAGGACCTGACAACCCAGTTTTATTTCTTTGGTGTTGCCTGGCAGCACCCAGCACAGCACGGAGCTTCCCGTCAACACTCAGAGCCTGCTCATTGTCTCACAGGGATGAAATGAGCGTCTGGCTCCCAACGCTCAGCCAGTCTTCACGACATCTCCCCGCTGGCCTGGTCACCAAGAGGAGGTGTGGCATGTGTCCCCTGCACAGTGTCCCGGAAATGGAAGCCAAGACAGCATACAGCACACAGAACCTTAGCGTAGGAAGGGACCCTGGATAAATGACCTTGAGCAGACAACCTCTGACTTCTCTTACCTCATCTGTGAAATGGGAATTCCTCTATTTCCCGACAGTATGATAACAAGGAGGCACTGCTTTAGACTGCCCTCGATAAAATTGACTTAACTGTCTTTGAAAATTAAACGCAAATTATAAAACCACGGTAAAATTTGCATGGAAGAAGAGCCTCACCCTCCACTAATGATGTTTCACTTGGGAATAAAAGTTGTGGAGGAGAGGCCACCCAAATGTAAGAGCCTATAATTAACAGAAAAAGAACAACTCTGACTAGGGTTATCCTGTCATCACCATGGCACACAGCTCGGATGGGTCACAGCTTCATCAGCTGACTTGACTTAGGATCCCAAGGGTAATTTCAAAATGGCAGCCCAAGTGATTGTCCCAAGAAAAAAACAAACCCCGATGTCCTTTACCTGCCCGGAGCAGAATGACCTGGTCCTCCAAGGTGAGGTCAGAGAAGTGGGGGATGCGCTTCGCCCATTCAACAAGAGTGAAAAGCTGCTTATCAGCAGCATGGCATATGTTGGTGACAGGGTCATTTGTCTTAAAAAAAACAAAAAAACAAAAACCAAAGCGCTGTGAGGGGCAGGCTCCAGGACTCTAGCACACCCCTTTCCCATCTCCAGCCCCGCCAAGGAGTGGGAGGTGGATGGAGGTCTCAGACCACATACCGAGTTCTCCAGGTTCATATCACCGTAGGATTCTGTCTTTGGTTCGACAGCAAGTTCAGCTTCTAGAATCCTCTCCACAGGCATATCGTCATGGCCACTACCGGCACATTCTGCCTCACTCTCGGCCCGCTCCCGGCTCCTCTGCCTTTCTTCTTGCACAGCTGGTACACAGGAAGACATGCAGATGTCACCACATGCCCAGGACAACTGTGGCAAAGCAGGTTACCTACTGGAACTTCCACTGCCTCATCTGTAAAATGGGCATCCTCATGGTCCCCGATCAAAGATGTCGTAATGTTGACAGATGAAACACAGCAAGCAAAGTGATTTGCTTATGCACATGTACACCTGCAGGCTCTTTAGTCCGCATCCTTCCTGGTTCATTATGGAGGAGTCTAAGGAGTTTGCATTGCAAATTTTAAGAACCTCTGATCCTGCCCTCTCTTCTAAGGAGCCACTTCTTCCTTGGTCTTTCAAGGACAGTCTCCTGTGTTTTACCTCTAGCTGCTCCCTCTAATGAACTGTGGGCATGCCATGGTTAAGTGGCAATCGCATTACTTCGAAAATTCCCTCTGTCAGATCCTATGCATCATGCTTGGCATTCACATCCCATTAGGTCTGCCCCTAATGCTCCAGCCTGAACACAACATCACCTGATCCAACTTGTCAGGGAAGATCTTCAGGGAGCCATGAAGGTATTTAGTAAGTGAAGAGGTGGAGGAATGTCACCTAGATGACATCTCAGAGTCAGCAGCTGATTTTGGGGGTGGGGAAGGGTACACAGGCAGAGGTGTGGGCTGGAATGATCTCTGCCCCTCCACCCTTAGGGTTTTCACTGAAGTTCATTCTAACCCTCAGAGCCCTAAGGGTCTATACGTGAGGAGGTCAGGCAGACCCCCTTCCCAATTCTGTCCTCTCTGTTGACAAACATTTTCTGTTGGGTTAGTTTCCATAATCTAGAAAGCTGTGGTTTCCATCTTCCTATTCCCAGCACTATGGGGCAAAATTCAATATTGGTATACTTTTTTTTTTTAAATCCCAAGAATCAAGAAAATTATCCTCTAAGCAGGTGACTAATCTGGATCTTGAAGGGATAATGAGGCACAAAGCCTGCAGAATGAACTGGAACCAGATGCTGGGCATCCAGTTTGTCACACAAGTGATGTCAGTGAACTGTCAAGGTAGGTCAGAGAAGGGTATGACTGGAAAAACACAACTCACATCCAAAGTCTCCAGGAGAGACACCCGAAGACACCTCAAGATGAGAATGATATTCAGTGGTTGGGACGGAGGGAGAGAGGGTCAGAAGGAAGGAGTAGAGGGAGACATGGAATAAAGAGAATAAAGCAGGGCAGTGACAAAAAGAAGAAACAGAAGGGAGAGAGAATAAAGACAAATTAGGAAAGAGGAGAGCAAAAGTCATGTACTTTGGAGTCCAAGAAGTCTTTTTCAAAATGGGCTCTACCACTTCCTAGCTAAAGGACATTGAACATATGACTCAGCCCACTCAGCCTCAGTTTCCCTAATGTAAAGTGGGGATTACCATACTTGAGTGAGGTTGTTTGGGGAAGATTAAATGAAATAATTATAAAAAGATCCCAAAAAGGTAGTTTTCCCTCCCCTTTGTCTCTGTTTGTGCTCCTGAACTTCTGTCTGGTCCTCTCTCCATCTCCCCTTTGGACCTCTTCCTCCCTCTCCTTGTTTCTCTTCCTCCCTCATCCTTCCTTCTGGACCACTCTGTTAGTCTTCACCCACTGACGGCATACAAACATGACCATATGTATTTTTATTATCAGCTGGATTGACTGGTTAAAGTTGAGTGCTTCTTGTATTAATTGTCCTAACGTAGGTTAATAGGCTTCCATTTGTCTTGATTTTAAAAGATGGGGAGAAGCAAACTAAGTTAAGTTTCCTTTACGGTCCTCAATTGATTTCTTCTACAGATTTGTAACATGGAAGGAAAATAACCTTGGCTTCCGGAAAGTAGATTCTAATTCCAATCTTGCCATTTAATCGAGTGATCCTTTGCTATTCCTCTCTTCTCTTTGTGCCATAAATCTTACTGTCACATTAGACGAATCATATATCTGTTGCTGGGGGAAATCTTCTATGTGGCAGACATTCTGAGCTACCATACTACACACATTTGGGATATATCCAGGGGACACTGGGTGACCTAAAACAGTACCAAACTTGGGGCCAGTGGGTGGCTCAGTCGGTTAAGCGTCTGCCTTCGGCTCAGGTCATGATCTTGGGGTCCTGGGATCGAGTCTTGTGTCGGGCTCCCTGCTCAGCAGGGAGTCTGCTTCTCCCCCTCCCCTACTCATTCTCTAATAAGTAAATAAAGGCTTCAAATAAATAAATAAATAAATAAATAAAATCGTACAAACTCCTGCCTTCTAACAGAATTTTATCCATTAGTCCAACATACATTTATTGGACACGCACTATAATAGCCAAAATTTATGGAGTGTTTTTTTCTGTGTCAGGAATTATGCTCAACACTTTACATAGATTGCACTTCGTTGAATCCCCACAATAACCCTCTCAAGTACTATGAGCCACAGAGTAGTTATGTAACCTGCCAGAGGTCCCAGTACTAAGAAAAGATGGAGCCAACATGTAGACCTGGGCTGACAGATTTCTAAGCCCACCCCTCAGCCCTCCTTAAACCGCCTCGAGGTTCTGGGCTGGTTGCACTAATAAAGATCACACAGGGCTCAAGAGGGATGTCAAATGCAGCCCCCTGAACTCCCTCAAAAATATCCATTATCTAACTATCCAAACTCTAGTAAATGACCAGAAATCATGGAAATAGACTTCCCCAAGACCCCTGAGGGTTATCTGGTAGCTTGGAAGTCAGAGGGTCCCGGTCCTATATCAGCTCTGTCATTAGCTTGCTCAGTAAGCTTAGTCAAGTCCCTAGGCTCTCAGGACCTTTGTTTCTTCTTTCAGGAAACAAATGTGTTACATCCGAGAATAGCAAATGTCCATTCCAGCTTCACCACTACGTATCCTGAAAAGGCAATGGGTCCTGGCCCCTAGCTCCCGACAGATACATTCTGAGTCCATCCTCACGTCCCTCCTTTTCTATCTGTTCAACTCTTCCAGAAGTATCGATTCAATAGTTTCTCTCAGTTAACTGTTCCAGATTTTTGTTATTCTTGTCCTCAAGGCAGTGTCCAACCTGAGCCCCCGATTCTGTAAATCGAGGTCAGAAATGAGAGTGGTGAAGGAAAGGCTGCCGAGCAGCTTTCTGGAAGTGGCCCTTCCTATAGTGATACCAGGGACCCATTCACTCCTTTGCCTTCTCTTCATCAGGGTAAATAGTACCAATTCCTTTCGAAATTTCTCTAGGAGCCCCTTTCCCCTCTGAATTTTTACTACTCAACTTTTCATCACTCCCATTTCTCCACATTCTTTTCAAAAAATCAGAAGCCAAAACTAGACACTTCTCCATCAAAGTGTCAGAACAATGCCAGGTTTAAAGGAAGGACTGCCCAGGCCCTTGGAATTCACATGCCCCCATCTGACTGACGTTTTCTTTCATGAAAGAGCCACGCTTCCTGCCCTTTGTGCGCCAACCCTCTGACGGTAACAGAGCCGAGGGCTGCTGGGGCTGAGGTTTGAGAGACAGATGGTGAGCAGCAAACATGGCTGCTTGGCTGATGGAAGCATTTCACCTGCCTTTAGTTCAATCTCACCTGCAGAAGGAAAATGATTATTTTTCCAAGTCATCCTGAAACTTATCTCATCTGTCCTGAGAGGCAAAAATGACCCCCACAGCCATCATGCTCTTGCTGATGGGAGACATTCTTTGGGGTCATTAATTTTACGTTTGACCATCATGGTGGCAGAAGCCCTACAGAGCATCAGTTCTATCTTGGTGAAGAGAAGACAGTCTCCACCACATCACATGTTCCGATGGATAAGATCATTGACTCCTTGACAGCAAGAATGACATGAGCATGAAGCAGGCACTCAGTTAATACTTGGTGCACGAGTGAATGAGTCCTTTTAGGAGCTCGTGCATGACTAAAACTTTTGATTCCAATATTCAGTTTAAACCACTCACCCATTCATTCAGCAATTATATATTAAATGCCTACTATGTGCTAGTCACTGGTGATATAGCGGGTTGGGGGGGAAGCAGAAAAAATCCTTGCCTTGGTGGAGACAGGTAGTAAACAAAATAAGTAAGTATGTTAGATACAGTGATAAACCCTGTGGAAAAGAGACCACGAAGCACCCGGGGTGCCTGATGCGATTCTAGATGCTGTAGATAAGCAAGGCTTTACCTAGAAGTTGACAATTGAGTAAAGGTCTGAAGGAAGAGTAGAAGGGAGCCACGCAGGCACCTGGGAAGTGGGCGTTCCAAGCCCTCTTCACTCCAAGGGAGACAGTAAGTGCAAAACTCCTGGTGGCCCAACAGAGACCAGCAAGGCTGGACCAGACAGACACAGGACAGTCAGACCATGCACAACCTTGAATTCATAACCAGGGTTTTGCCTTTTCTCTGAGCAAGAAGGGAAGGGGCTGGAGCATTCTGGGGCAGGAAGGGTTTGACCGGAGCTACTTGTTCAAAGCCTCACTGGTTGCTCTTGGAGAGTGTAGGAAGACAAAGATGGAAGCAGGGGGAGTTCTTAGGAGCCTGTGTGGATTATTACAGAAGATAGCAGTGGCTTATGCTGGTAGCATGAAAGTCATGAGACATGGAAAGATTCTGGACATATTCTGAGGGAGAGACAGGATTTCCTCACCCACTGAATGTGGTATATGAAAGAAAGAGGAGCCCAGTGGTTTTTCATCTGAGCAACTGTAAAAAAAAAAAAAAAGAAAAGGAAAAAAAAGGCTATTTCCTAAAATGGGGAAGACGGGAAGACTGCGTGATGAACAGGCTGGGAGGGCAGATCATCAGGAGCCCAGGTTTGGGTCTGCCAACTTGAGATTTCTGTCAGATAACAGAGTGAGGGCCATCCTCGTTCCAGAGCACCTCCACACCCTGGCAGGAGGGGAGGCTCCAGATGGGCTCTGATCTGGGAGGAAGAAGACCCACTCTCGGCTCCTCACCTACCTGTGGGACCTTGGAAAACTCACTTCACCAATCCACATGGTTTCCTCCACTGTAGAACAATGAGTGCTATTAAATTACTCTGAAGGGCCACCTCCATCCATCTCAGAATTGCTAAGAATGTCCATTTCTTCCTTCTTGGTAGCATTCTCTCCTAGGAGGGCCTCCAAGAACCTTTTCTTCATTGATCCTTTCAGTCAGCCTCCCCTCTCCCCAGAGAAAAGAAGTTCATGGAGAATGAGGAGTTTCACCTGGGGCTGACTAAATGCCTCGCTCCTATTTCCTGGAGAGACGCAGGACTTCCTCACTCTGAAATCTGGTAAGACGGACCTTTTACGTTATGTCCTTGCTTGAGTTCACGAGTTAATCAACTGCCCAATTCGATTCATTTGTTACTTAACAGAAAGATTTTTCGATTTTCTAAATGAACAGAAAGCACTTACAGATTTTTTTTTCTCTCTATAACAACCCAGCGAAGCCACGCTGTAAACTGAAAGACATAATGTTCTAAAAATGTACCATGATGGTCTCTCTGAATGAGAAGGCTACCTCTGATTACGGATAAAGCCAATACTCCTCCCCCGCCCAAGACCACGGAATACACCAACCTCAGATCTGTAGCAGCCCAAGGTTATAAAAGCCCAGAGAGACGACTCACACCAGCAGGCTTCCCCCCACGAGAATTAGAGGCGAGGAGTCTGCGCCGCCCAGAAAGGCAGTCGAATGATCTGAATGGTCCGCTTGTGGGGTGGTGCCCCGACACCAGGACACCAGCTCCTGAGACTTGCTGCCTGGCTCACAGAAGAGCCAGGGAGAGGGTCCAGTGTGCGGACCATCCGCTAAGCTCCGGGAGAGAAGACTGAGCACGGGGGAGGAAGGCGCGCCTGCTCTCTTTGCTCTGGGGCACCCACTGCCGAGGGCAGGGTCGCACAAGCGCGATCCTCGGGAGGTCCCGAGGGCGGGCCGGGGCCTCACCTTCCCTCTTCATGCCCATCACCAGGCACTTCTGGTAACGGCAGTATTGACACCGATTCCTTTGGCGCTTGTCAATGAGGCAGTCTTTGTTATCGCGGCAGGTGTACACAAGGTCTTTCCTTATGGTTCTCTTGAAGAAGCCCTTGCAGCCTTCACAACTGTACACACCGTAGTGCTTTCCTGCTCACAAGAACAAAAGTGAACACTGCAGAGACCGTCCTCGGGTTTATTTGGCTCTTTCACTCACAAGCGCGCCCTTGGCTTTCCCCCGGGGGGGGCCCTGGCACATCACCTGGGCACCAGGACGCGCCGCAAAGAGCAGCCAGCGGAGGAGGCAGGCTTGATCACAGGGACCAAACGAAGGCAGAGTAAATATGCCCTTCCTCGTGTCTCTCCCCCCCGCCCCGCCGCCCCGCCGCCCCCGGAATCGCCAGTTCCAGAGAGCACGATTAGAAAAGTCCTGACCCAAGATTTTGTTTACATTTATTTTATTAAGGCAACTCTTGTGTTTAGTTAAGCAAAATGTTCTGTCTCCATTCAAGACATGAGTATACATAATAAATAAAAATATTTATGCTTGCTATGTAGTATCTAGCAGGAAAAAAAAAAGAAAAACCTCAGCTTCACTAATATTTCCCCATAATTGAGGCCCAAAGACATGGGAGCCCCACTGAGAAGTATTCTCTTTCACCACAGACTAGGAACGGGAACCTGAGTTATGGATTTTCTAGATGCTCTTGCCTGTTGGAGAAATAAATTGGTATATGATCTTTAGAGCATAAAAGGACGTGCAGTCTTGTAACATAAAGATCTGATGGAAGGTGGTTTTGCTTGGTCTAGAATATCCTGTTACATGTTTCACTGTCTTTATTACGTGTTCCACACAGTTTTCAATGAGCCCAGCCACGGATGGCTAATTTGTGTCAAGAGAGCCGTCACACTCACTGGACATGGGCACCAAGAATCAGTCACAGCTCCTTCTAAGCAGCCCTTCTCAAATCTACACACCAGGGAGCAGTGCTCAACTGAACTGAAGGTGCGACTTGGAAAATAGAAGGAAGCAGATCATTTGAAATATATTGACCTCTAATTCTTCAGTGTCATACGTGATGCTGTTGAGCTGTAGACCTGACATCACTTTCTACTTCAGTTACATTTAGGCTGATATAAAAGTGAACGTGAAGAAGTCCTTGAGAACTAGTCAACATACAAATTTGCATCCCAAGAGCTGACATGTCAGAGGAAGCCAGCTCCAGATAGCCTGCCTGATGAAGCCAGTCTGGGCTTAATCAGTTGACCACACCAATCCACTGAATGCATAGCAATAGTAAGTATGGGATTTTATCTTGGACCTTAAAATCCTAATGCTCTCAACTCTGAAGTATTTGTCTTTGAGAAACATGGTACCTCCATGTCATTCCCATGACTCTCCCATTTTTGAGTGAACCTCCCAGACTTTCAAACAAGCCATAGCAGAGGAAACTCTGCTTGGGTGTGGCCGGCCTTCTGTTGCTATGGCAATGGCCAAGTCCGCACAATTTGGCAACCACTTTGTGAGAGCAAGCAAACAACAGCCACATAGCGAAGTCAGTTCCAGGCACCAGGAACTTTCGATGGAGTGCATTTTGCAGTGGCTTTGGTGACAACAGGAAGATGAGGAATCCTCAGCCAACTACTATGACAGCCATAGAAAAGAACCTTCCCCATCTTCTCATTCATCAAAACAGAGATTCTCATGTCCTCAAAAGTGGTGGGATTGGGAGTGAGGGAGAGGAAGGAGAAGTCAGGAAATAAATCATTTGGGCAAAAATAGAAGAGGATCAGAAAAGATGAAATCTGTGAAAACACACTGATTTCTATCCATGAAAACATGTTAAAAACCTAGAATGTTGTAGAAAGAAATATGCTAAAATAGTAAAGTCTTTATCTTTGTCGGGAACATTACAGATAATATTTTTAGTTTTCTTTTGTGCTTTTCTAGTTCTTTCCTACACTGGGACATTTCCTACACTGGGACAATATTTTTAGAATTATAAAAAAAATATATTTTTTAAAAAAATTAAAGAGATACTTGCTAATTACAACAGCTTCACTATCCCACATACACGGAATGCAACACAGTAACTCCAAAGACGTGTTTCTGAAATGCTTCCTATAAATCCAATCCTTAAAAATGAACTCATATTTAAAATTCATCCAGATTTCAGGCTATGAATCCAGTGACAGAAATTTACAGCCTGGGCCCCACACTGGACCCTAAAAGGCTCTTTTTCTTCCATTGGGTACAAAGTAGCCAGGTGAGCAGGGAACAGGCACCATCTCTGGGACCCTCACTGGACGGGACCCCCGAGAGTGGCGTCTGCTTCTACATGTACCTGAGGATCTGTCCCCACAGATGGCACAGATGTGTTTCACCAGAGATCCGGGGCTGGTTGATGGGTAGTTCATGCTTCCAATCCCAGGAAGCCCTGGTAAGGGCTTGATGTCCTCTGAAATGCTGACACTGTTGACCTCATTTAGCTGCAAGGGAAAACAATACAAGTAAACATGGAACCAGGGTAGACCCAACGCCTGAGATGGAAAGCAATAGGAGTATCCTCGCGAAAAAAAAAAAAAAAATTCTATTTCAAGAAATAGTTTCCAAGTATGGAGTATCCAAAACTGCCTGTTGGGGGATATGGATTTAAGGGAAGGAAAAAAGTGACACAGAGGAACTAAATCATTTCTAGACACCAACACCTAAGTCAAACATCACAACACATTATCAGAATTACTATTTTACTCATGTGTTTCATTAGAGCTGGAAATCCACCCTGGACACACTTAAGACCCACTTAGGACAAGTCAGTTGTATGTTTTTAGATTTTGTAATAACGACTGTCTATTCAGCACTGCTCCAAGAGGAGCTACGGCTCTTAGGCAAAAGACTTAGACTCCAAGAGAGCCAAGCAAAAAAATGCAAATCCATTCACTGAGTCAATCAACAGACACTCACTGAGTGCTCACCCTGCAGGCACTGTGCCAGGCTCCGGGGTACAAAGGTGAGGTCTAAAAATGCACTCTTAAGGAGTTCACAGTAAAATGGAAGAGAAGGTCATGTCAACAAGCCCACAGAAGATGCTAAACCAAATGCCCAAATCATTGCAGTAGCACCAAAGTTGGGTAGAAAGTCCCAGATCATGGTTTTGAACTTGACCGTAAGGAACGGGCCATCTTCCTGTGAAACCGGAAAATCCATACAGCCGGGGACTGTCTGCTTTGTCTTCCCCATGTCCAACGTGGTCCCGGCACGAGGTAGGGAGTTGGTGTGCCCAAATGGCTGAAGAAATGAACGTGTGCATCCCTGTCCTCAGTCCTGTCCCAAGGTCACATTGGCTTCTCACCACCACCACCTCCATGTCTCCCAGGGCTCAGGGAGATTACCGAGAAGCCGCTGCTTAGTGCTCTGTATTCATCAAAGAAATCGTCAATACATATGACTACGTCGTCCAATTAGCAGAAATTGTGAGTGCCCATGGGCACAGCTCAACCTTCTAGGCACTGTGAAGGGAGACAGAAAACCTAGAAGATCTCTCTTTCCTCAAAAATGCACACTCTCATTGAAGAGTGGGGACGTGCACAAAAATTAAGAACACTTACAAGTAAACTCACAGCTGGTGCAGAGTATGCATGTGTTTAAGTGTCCAGCAGAGGCACCTGGGAACTCTCTGGGAATTTAAGAGAGTTTCCACTGACTTCTATAGGGTCTATGTGAATTTCGAATCATACTGTCTCCCCAGAGTGACAGCAATTCTCAAACTAAACCAAAGGTAGGATTTGTTTCTCCATTCAAGGCCTTCGGGACAGAAGGAATGATCAATAAAGCATAAGACACAACATAGCCTGAGTTAGGTTCCTTCTAAATTTACCAGCTTTTCAATTCACTAAGCAAATATTTATTGAGCACAGGAGGTGGGCAGAGGCTCGGGTCAAGGGCAGTAAGGGATGCAGAAAAGACCAGACAGCCTGCAGCTCCTTGCTTTGAAGTCCAAGTCACCAGGAATTTTTAAAAATTAATTTGTATGAAGGATGAAAACACACATGCGATGGGAGAAGCTCTCTCTCTTCCTCGCCCACTTTTTACACAAGGCTAAGACAAGACACCTAGAACTTGTGCCCAGTATTTTGCTTTGTTTCAGTGTCGCACCATGGTCCTCAGCCCTGGATGTACACCTGGGAGCTTTAGGGGGAAAAAAACAAAAAACAAATGGATGCCAGGGCTCCACATCCAGAAATTGAGTCAATAGGTCTGAGGGCCATTGGTACTGCTATTTCTCTAGATTTACCAGGGAATGCAAATATGCAGCCAGGGCTAAGAATCACCAGGTTGGCAGGAAAAACATCGCTTTGGAGTTCCATGGAGCTAGGACCGACTCCCAGTCTGCCCTTACCAACGGCATGACTTCAAAGAAGTTACTTATCTTCATCCACCCTTAGTTTCTTGTAAAATGAGCCTAGTAAGACCTAGTATACAGAGTCACTGGGAGGATTAGATGACAGAACGCTGGAAAATCCCCACCATAGTGCCCGGCACACGGTATTGGTTCCGTAAATTCTGGCTCTTATCATTCCAATAAAATCTGGTTAATCAAGACATGACTTTTGAGTGTTTCTTATCAGCCAACACTCTACTCTGTCCTAGGAATTCTGCAGTAAATGAGCCCACATTCACCAAAGGGGTTAAATGATTCCATTTCTTGGCGGGGGGTGGGGGGGTCAGAAAATGAATGTTGTCATGATATTAGGTTATCATTACTTCAGATGTGGGACATATTTAGATGTGTACTGATTTTTCAGAAATAGGTTGAGGGGGTTTCTGTTGGTGTAAATTTTAGGTGACAACTTTTCTCGAGCGCCTTGGTGAAACACACGTCACCACTTAGATCCTCCCAAAAGGGAAACATTTTAGGTCAGATGACCCCGGAGAAAGAACCCTCTGGCTGACCAAGGCTCTGTCCCCCAAATCCTCAGACCGACAAAAAAGGATATGGGCATAAGGAGGAGGCCCCCACTCCCCTTCCCCTCCCACTGCCAGGTCCCGTGGGGTCAGTTCGCCACCGGCAGCCTGGGGAGGTCACAGGAGGCAAGTACTGTTAATGCTGGTAGCAACACCCTCTGTAGAAGGCTTGCGTGGCGCTCACAACAACCCCATGAGGTCATTCTAGTTTCCAGATGAGGGAACTGGGCCTTAGAGCGGTTTATTCGTGTGTTCCTTCAGAAATACTACGGCGATGCAGAAAGGAGGAAGACAGCAGCTACTCCCTCAATGCGACTGGCCATTGATGAGGTTAGAAGTCAGCGGGGATTGTTTAGGAAGGAAAGGCCCCAAACAACTGAGATTAGACTAGAAGGAAGACTACTTGAAGAAGGTGGCATCTGAGCCAGGGCTTCATAGCCTTCAAAAGTGGGTAAGACTCGGATGGGCTGGTGATGGGCTAAGGGCTCAGAGAGCAAAGGTCCCTGAGGGAAGCCCGGGGGCTCGTGTAGGGTGTGGATGGGTGGGAGGCGCCTCATAAGGAGAGTGGACTGAATCTTGAGAAGCAATTAAGAGCAGCCACTGGAGGTTTTCGGCTGAGGAATACTGCTCTGCCTCAGGGAAGGAAATGAGGCAGCCGCTCGAGGAAAACCTGGAGGGAGACACTGAGGCTGTCGATCTGCCCAGTCGCAGGTTAGGTGCCTTCCCAGGCTAACAGGCTGGAGGTAGGCCACTGGGCTCCCAGCTCATTCCTCCTTTACCACAAGACCTGTCTTGCATGGCAGGAGACGCTCAAGACCCCCTGCCCTAGTAGCTTCCTGGCCCACCCCCGTGGTGAGGAGCCCACTCTCTCCCAGGTGGGAGCCAGGAGCCCCCTCCACCCCTTCTCCTCATGGGTCAGGGGCAGCAGCAGGATGGAAGGGCTGGGACAGAAGGGTTGATACTCCCTTCTCCACTGGCCTCTTTGCTGGCTTGGGGTTTGCGTGGGCTCCGCGCAAAGACAGATGGGATAGAAGGAAGCTGTCAGGGTGCAAACCCATTAGCTGCGTGGCCTGGAGTCCCCTTGGCCGGCTGTCTTGTTCCATTAGAAGCGGCTCTGCAGAAGTGAGCACTTTCAGAGTGGGGATTCACCAGGCGGCTGGCCACTCTCTGAGAACAGGGCGAAACACACTTGACTGGCCTGGCTTCCATTTGCAGCCTCTCAGCCAGGGACCAAACGCTTCCTGGATGCCCTGGAGTCATCATGGAACATCAAGTCCTGCATTTCTGAGCTGCTTTCAGCCAAAATTATTCCACTAAATGCAGACATGTGGCCCGCCTGCCAGGCCTCAGGCAGGCACTCCTTTTCCAGGGAGTGGACTCTGTAGAGTGGGGCTCCTTTAATCCAGTGAGGGTCCTTGTTGTGAGCAGTAAGGAGCCTAGACTTCCCAACCGGGGAGAGAGAAGCCCCAGGTTCTGGTGGACCTGCCGCTGCCTCACCGTGTGATCTTGACCAGGTTACTGCATCAGAGACTCAGTTTCCTCATCCACAGGCTCGATCAGTGATTTTTCCAACTCAGGGTGTGCGTGTGGCTGGGCGGTGGGAAGGGCGACCAAGAAGCCTTCGGATCTCCTGCCCCGAGTTCACCCAGACCTGTTTGTATCGGCCACGCTCATCAGCCTTCCAAACATGCTTTCTCTTGGAGAAAAGACTTTACGGCTTAACTTTTTAAAATCATTAAACAAGATGATCTTTAAGGTCTGTTCCAGCTCTAACACTTGTAACTTTTATTAAGTATTCTCTATAAAAATCTGCAAGGATAGTAATTTGGTTATCAATCACTACCTGGGCAGGAATTATCAGGGACAGAACCCAGGTCAGGCAGCTGGGTTCAGGAGGGGAGAAAGAGGTGGGGGCATTCCAAGGACACGCAGGGCTTGCTTCCGAGTCCAGGCAACAGGCATCACACACACACAGTCATGAAAATGGGGTCTAGACACTTTTGTCTGAAAGCCCCATATGTATCTTCCCAGTTATATATTTGGTGTTTCTGGAAATTGCTCCCTCCACTTAGATACTCCCCAGAGCAGAGACTGATTCTTACAATTTTTTTTTTTTTTATCTCCAGTGCCTGGTTCAATGAATGCTTATTGAAATGAACTTCTCTCGAGCCTCTCGGCAAGAGTGCACCAGAATCAACAAGCACATGGGGGTAGAGTATAAATCACCGAGGTGCGTATTATCACCTAGGTATAATAATAATAATAATATCACTACCTTACTGCCATAGAGTGCTTAAGAAGTGATTTTTCAAATCCAGAGCTCCTTTAATATCCATAAATATCACAGTAGGGTAGCCAGGGAAAAGTGTGTTACCCCAAAATAGAGAAAAGGGAACTGAGATACATGTAAGCCTCAGTGGTTTGCAAAAGGTTACAGAGTACCCCCCGCCTCCATAGTATTGGGTTCAGTTCTCTTTACTCCTCAAGAATGAAAATCCAACAAGAGCAAAAAAGAGAGAAGCTCAAACACCAGAATGACAAGAGCAGGGAACGGGAGACAGAGCCCGCTGCTCCCACACCACAGCTCCCCCTTCCCCTCACCCCGAAACTGTACTTACCCTAGACCCGGGTCACAGGAGGAGCATGTTTCCAGCACGAGTCCCCCTCTGACCCATCCTGGGCGAGGAAGACGGGATGCATAGAGACCTTCTATCCAGATGGTTCAGAGCCCAGCTCACCGCAGCTAACACCTAGGGTCCTAGATGCCCTGTGTCATCTGGTTAATTGGGCAAAATGTTTCTGCCGGGTGGTTCCAGAGCCCGAGCCCACAACACTGCTCAGTGTCCGGGGCTGCTGAGCTTCCCCAGAGCTTGGCAAGCTTAATATAGCTCCCAGAGTGAAACTTGGCCTCGGCCTCTGCACACAGCCCAGTTGGCCAGGACCAAAGCTTTCAGCTGACCTTTCAACCCCAATCCCTCTGTACAGACATATGGTCCAGGAATAGCGGCCCTGCCACTCGCACAGCTAGGAAGCTGAATTTATTGGCTAGGTTTGGCTCAATCAGACCGGAGCATGGCTGCTAAAAGCAGCCTTGAAGGATGGTGCCTTGCCCACTCCCCACCCACAAGCCCTGTCACTGTCTATCACCTCACCCTGTCTTATTGCTTCATAGATAGAACGATTGCTGTTTGAACCATCTCATTCCTTCCTTTGCTGTTCGTCCGTCTTGCCTGCGACAGGGTCACTGCCATGGAAATAAAGACTTCAGCCACCTTATTCAGTGCTTATCCCCAGAACCTAGGACAGTGGCAAGTTCCACTAGATACATAGCAGGTCCTCCTAAATAGTTTATATGAGTGAACATGAGCGCCCTTGCAAGAGTTTACTTTCAGCCCAGAACTTCAACGTTTCCTTCTGTCCCTAGCCCACGGGCTATGACCTGCCTTCCTGGAGTCCATTCAAACGAAAGAACAAGGATAAACAAACCTCTTCAGGGTCTCACATTTTGAAGAGTACATGTCACCAGCCCTGCTGATTACAGTAGGTGAGAGTGGTATAAATATGTGGCCATCCCCGTGGCCGTCTGGTCCCCACTCCTTTGAGTGGTCACACACTCTCATGGAACACACATGTGGGATGTTCAGAGGTCCCTTTGTTCTGCTCCCTTCAGTTCTGCCCTCTTGCCTACCACAGCCCCCACACGCTGCCTTGCAATTTACCTGCATGATGTGCCACGCCCCCTGAGAGACTCCTTAGGAGCCCCGATTAGTCATCTTTAATCCTTGGCAGCCAGCCGAAGATCTTGGGGTCACGGACTGAGTCAGCACACACCACGGCAGCAGGTGAACGCAGTGTCATGAACATAGAGTGGGGGTCAGGACGCCTGGGCTCGAACCCTGGCTCTGCTGCCAAGTGGCTGTGTGCGGTGGGACATGTCACTTGAGTCCCCGAGCCCTGCTACTTTACTCCGTGGGATGAGGACGATGTAGACAGTAGCGGTTCTCCGGTGGGCTTTTACCAGCTTCACAAGGACCACAATATGCGATAGGGGAGAAATGTATACTCTGAAGATCGTACGAGTGACATCATCAGATTACAAACTGGGGTTAAAAGGGCCGGCCCAATGTGACCCATCTGCTTGACGTGCACATGCTTCAAATCTTTATATTTGAAGGGCTCAAGGGAAGGGTGCAGCTCCCTGCAGACGCCACCAGCCCTGCTGATACATGTCCACCTCACTCACCCACCTCTGCTGCCTGCCTGGCCCCGGCTTCCACAGTCCCACACTCGATGACCGCCCCCAAGGTCTTCTCCAGATTCTCGGATCCCTCATTCGATAGATTTCTGAATCCCTTACTGGCTCTAAAGTTCTGTGACTCCACATGGCTTTGCTTTCAGACCCTGTGCACAGGAAGCCTCTTGAAAGGGATGGTCTAGGGATGGCCTCAGAAATCCCCCCGTAGTAGGAAGAAATACTGACACAACGGGAGTCCTGGCTCTTCTCCAAAACTATAAATTCCAAGGAGACTTCAGAATCTACTAATTCTGCCTCCAGATGTGCTGACAGTTGGGGCAGGATGGTGTTGGCCCCAAAATGAGATGCCCATAAGTGACAGAGGAGAATGTGGTAGATGGTATTACTGTTCCTAATTTTTCACAACCTTCGCATTGTGTCTCCATAATACTTCCCACTAAAACAGGCACTGCCTATTTCTCTGCCCTGCCCATGTTGGGGTGAGCCATACTGCTTGCTTGGGCTGATGGGATACTGGTGGGCATGACGCCAGCAGAGGCTTCACTGTACCCTACTGATTTGGTTTTGATTTTGCCCTCCTGCGTGACACCACGAGGAAAGCGCGCCCGGAGTAGCTGTTGCTCCTTTCGTGTGGGACTCGAGGGGCAGCCCTGCACCCAGCCTGCAGCCTCGCCCAGCTCCCCCACCATCTGAAGCGGAGCCATCCCTGCCAACACAAATTTGCGAGCGAGGGGGAAAAAATGTGTTTTTGTAGACCACGACAACTTGGGGATTGTTACACAGCATCATTACATCAAGAGCTGACCACCACAGGAAAGGAAGGTGGACGGCCTCACTGCGACATTGCCAGGGGAGGCAAAAGGCAACCGGCCACCCGAGGGCTCCTCAGAGTGGGAGTGCAGTGTCCCCATGCACACACCTCCTCCCTCCCCTCTGTGTGCAGCAGGCGCACCAGGAATTAGGGGAGGATCCCCTCCTGAGTTTCCATTCCTTCCCTCTCTCTCAGAGACAACGGGCCATGTTCTAGACCGATCCATGTGCCACACCTGCCCATTTCCCCCCTCTGCGATAAGCTCCTGCAGAGCAGAGACTGCGTTCTGATCATTTCCGCATCGCCCTCAGCCTGTAGTAGAGCAGCAGGCACTTCACTGACTTGATAAACACTCATTATAGAATCGAGAACAGAGGGGGGCCTGTCCCCAGGATGACAAACGCCCTCAGGAACAGTGAAATCACTGCCAGGGCGGAACCACACTAAACCACAGGGGTGGCCTCTGGGCCACAGTCTCCTGGCCCATGCGGCCTGGTCGGTTCTCTGGGGCTGCCGGGCCTGCGCACACACTTAACGAACGCCCTGCAGGGGGCACGTCCCGTCAGCAGGTACACGTGGAGCACCTGCCGAGGGCTGGCTCGGCTCCAGGAACAGCCTGGGAAAACCTGTGCAAGATGACCGGGAAGTCTCGCGAGAGGAAGGGCACCTACCTGGGAGCTGGGCGGGACGACCAGATGGAAGTCCCGCGAGAGAAGGGCACCTACCTGGGGAGCCGGGCGGGACGACCAGATGGAAGTCTCGCGAGAGAAGGGCACCTACCTGGGGAGCCGGGCGGGACGACCAGATGGAAGTCTCGCGAGAGGAAGGGCACCTACCTGGGAGCTGGGCGGGGCGACCAGATTGATTCCTGGGGGCGCTGCTAGCGCTCCCGACGGCGGGCCCATGGCAGATGTGATGACTCGATATGGAGAACCCAGGGCGTTGAGGGGGGGCCCCACTGCACTCAGAGTCCGTGGGGCACTCACGGGGGTGTCCGTGTAGCTGGGGTGGCTGTCCATTGGCTTCCCTGTGGACAGGGCTGCCGATGGGCTCATGGACGTGGAGCCGGAGTGGCCAGGGGAGCCTGTAAGGAGAAGAACATAGATGAGGGGAGACTGGGGCGGGGCACAGGGATGGCCCCTGTGAGAGCAGAGCCGCTCCCCGCCCCGCCCCCCCGGCCCCCCGCTTGTGTCCTGTACCCTGCCGCTCGTGCTCCCACCCCACACTGAGCTGCTAGAATAAAGGCAAGGGAAGAACAGACAGGGCGAGGGCCTGCTCTCGGACAGAACACGCATCAGTGTTTTAGTTGTCTGCTGCCCGCCTGGAACCTACCTTGGACTGGGTCACATCAACAGCTAGGGCCACAAAGGGCATAGCCCACAAGCCTTCCACCCCCACCCCCGCCCGGGCCTAGGGGACTGGCCTGGGCCAGCCAGACAGGGAAGGGGAGTCAAGTCCAAACCCACATGAGGAGGTGAACTGAGCAGGTGCCTGAGCTGCTCCGGAACGTCCTGTCTCACACTCCTATTGCTCTGAGAGCTGGGGCAGGGCTGAGCCTGCAAGTCAGGAGAAATTCATTCACTCACATGCAGTGAACATGTACTAAGATGCAGGTACAATTCCAGGTGCTGGGGATTCGGAACCCAAGAGAACACAGTTCCAGCTGCCAGGGGTCACATTTCACCATGGCAAGGGGGGCAGGGGGCAGGCAGAGGCTCTAGTCATACCCTTGGCCGCCCGTATCTTTTGCAGCTTCGTGCCCATTAAGGTCTTTGCCCTGCCTATCTCCACAGCATGGGGTTTTATCAGAACTCAGGAAGAAGACTCAGGGTGGCTGGGCATGGCTTACTGGCCACAAAGGCCCAGGAAAGCAAGTGCAGACAGGCCTGCCCAGGCCGTTCCTACCTGCAGGCACAGGAGCTGTGGTCACAAGTGTCCACGGAACAGGCCCTGGGCACATGATCGTCTGGTACCATTTCTCCCGGGTAAGTTAACTCCAAGTTCCCTTATGGTGAGCTGCAGCTCAAGATGACAGAGAGGGGCGCCTGGGTGGCTCAGTTGGTTAAGCAATTGCCTTCAGCTCAGGTCATGATTCTGGAGTCCCGGGATCAAGTCCCACATCGGGCTCCCTGCTCAGCGGGGGGTCTGCTTCTCCCTCTGACCCATCCCCTCTCATGCTCTCTGTCTCCCATTCTCTCTCTCAGATAAATAAATAAAATCTTTAAAAAAAAAAAAGATGACAGAGAAGGAGGGTGTCCCACTGTCCTCTCAGGAGCCCATCATGGAACATTCTCTCCAGAAGAGAGAAGCTATAAACCTCAGGATCCGTAGCAGCAAAGCAGAGACTAGAAAAGCAACAGGGCAGCCTACCCTGAATCACAGCGCTGCT
This sequence comes from Mirounga leonina, assembly GCF_011800145.1. NCBI lineage: Eukaryota > Metazoa > Chordata > Mammalia > Carnivora > Phocidae > Mirounga > Mirounga leonina. The sequence goes on from NW_023270389.1 coordinate 8,891,356, forward strand.
TCCCCGCGTGGTTCCCTGTTCATTCAAGGAGCAGCTCTTGAGTACCTGCTAAACGCGGGGTGTTGTCCAAACCCTTGAGAGACCTCAGGGGTCACTAAGTGTAGTGGTATTATTATTATTATTATACTCCACATAAGTGAGATCACACACTATTTTTCTTTCCCTGTCTGACTTAGTTCACTTAGCACAATCCCCCAAGGTCCATCGTGTTGTCACAAATGACAAGATTTCATTCTTTCTTATGGCAGAATAACATTCCATCTCATACATATCCGTTAGCCATCCATTAATGGACACTTAGTTGCTTGCACAGCTTGGCTATTGTAAATAATGCTGCAGTGAACATGAGGGTGCATATATTTTTTTGAGTTAGTGTTTTCTAACTAGTATTTTCTCTGTGCAAATACTCTTTTTTTAAAAGATTTATTTATGGGGTGCTGGGTGGCTCAGTCGGTTAACGGTCTGCCTTCAGCTCAGGTCATGATCCCGGGGTCCTGGGATTAAGTCCCACGTCAGGCTCCCTGCTCAGTGGGGAGTCTGCTTCTCTCTCTCTCCCGCTGCCCCTCCCCCCACTCATGCTCTCTCTCACTCACGCACTCTCTCTCTCAAAATGAGAGATTATTTTCTCTCAAAATAAATTTGAGAGAGAGAGAATGTGGCAAGGGGAGGAGCAAAGGGAGAGAGAGAATCTAAGCAGACTCCTGCTGAGCATGGCTCATGACCTGAGCCAAAATCAGGAGTCAGACACTTAACCGACTGAGCCACCCAGGTGCCCTCTCTATGCAACTACTCTTAAACATAAATATTCCACTAGAAAAATGTCAACCTAGAGTTTCTCTTGAGCTTCTGCTAACATGGTTAAGGTCTCCCCATGGAGAGAAAAGTCACTGCCACGGTCAAGGAAAGTCTGACCCTCCATCATTCTAGCCAGGGAATTTCCATCCATCAGGGACAATGGTCTTACAAACAGATAAATCCCGTCACCTGTTCTAAGTAGCACAACTGAAGATGCACCACATTCTGTGGGTCCGCACAGGAGTGCCCAAGGGGTCACATGGGCAGCTCAGACTCTTATCCCGTGTCCTGAACAGCATTAGGCAAATTCCATACATCAACTCATTTCATCCTGACAGTAAGCCTGTGAGGATCACTTTAGCTTTTTACAGATGAGAAAACTTATGCTCAGCTTCACCCCCATGCTGCTCCCTGTTCTGGGATGATTTGCTCTCTCCTCCATTTCTAGCAAGTTCATATTCATCCTTCAAGGTCTAACTCAAGTGTCACCTCCTCCAGGAAGCCTTCCCCGGTGTTCCTGGTCTGGTTTGATGCCCTTTTCCATTTTCTAACAACAGCCTGTGCTTTACTCATATCTTAGCACTTATTATACTGTGTCGCCATATTTATTTATTTCCCTGGCTTTTCCATTAAACTGGGAGAGGGAGACAAGCGTCCGTTTTTGCTTCCCCACCCCCAGCAGGGTCCCTGGTGCTGCCCGGGTGTTCAGTGACAGAGCTGAGATTCCAACTGTCAATGTGAAGCCCACACTCTCCCCTGTGTGTGCTGTTAAGGACAGCGAGGATGATTTGGAGAGCCATCACCTCACAAAGCACAAGATGACTCAATTATGAAGGGATCTCAAGCTGAAAGTTTATCTGAAGGAGAGAGAAAAGGGCAGCTTCCAAGAACACGAGCCAGAAAAACCAACAATCTTCCCAGATGGCCACTGATTGGAAAGAACAATTTTAGACTCTTCTGAGGCCCTGGAAGGCTGTGACATTTAAAGAGGCCAATGTATATCTTGAGCCTGTTCCTAAGATAACATGTGACAGGTGAGCTGGGAGCCAGCCCACCCTAATGGGCGAGGAGCTGTGCTCTCCCCGCTGGGACAGCCCCACAGCCCGGCCACCTGAAGGCAATCTCTGTGCCCTTCCGGTTTCAGCTCTCCAGAGACAAACCAAAGGACCCCGCTACACTCCTTTTTATGCTGCTTTACGTGGATCTCAGAGAGCCCCTGTCTTTCCCTTCTGTACCCCGACAGCAGGCCCAGAGCGTGGGACAGACAGGGACGAGACGTCACTTCGCACATTCATCAACCCCAGAGTTCCCAAGGTGTGGAGCCTGTAACACAGTGCTAAGGGACATTTTGGGTGGTATTTTAAGTGCCAAACTTTAAATATATATATTAATAGTTCTATAATTATTTTTACTGTTTCCTTCTATTTATAGCAAGTAACAGCTTCTATTTTTGCATAAGATTATCTTTCTAAAAATAGCTATTTAAGTTTTCAAAAAGAGAGTAGGGGAGCCTAGGTGGCTCAGTCGGTTGAGCGTCTGACTCTTGGTTTCGGCTCAGGTCATGATCTCCAGGTTATGAGATGGAGCCCTGCATTGAGCTCCATGCTCAGGGAACTCTGCTTGAGATTCTCTCTCTCCCTCTCCTTCTGCCCCTCCCTCTGCTCACACTCTCACTTTCTCTCTAAATAGATAAATCTTAAAAAAAAAAAAAAAAAGAGTAAAGTGGCCTAGGACAAAGTCTAAGTACAAGGATACTCCATATGCAGAACACATGGGAATAACGTGTAAAGGGATGATGTGTAGGAGAAACACTGACCTGCACAAAAACATAGGAACGTGGGCTTTGGGGAACTCACAAGTTGTTCCAAGAATAAAATAAGATAATGTAAGGGTGACTGAAATGAAAAGTACACTGTTTTTATTAATAATAATAATAATAATAATGAGGACAATCAGAATATGCCTTGGCTGCTCAGTGAGGAGCATGATATGGCTGAGACAGACTGAAACAGAGTTAAAGCTTGGTTTGCAATGGCCTTAAAATATGGTTTGCTTCTGCTGAGTCAGTGATCCAGAAGAGGTGGCCTACTTTATAACCATATTTACAAAAATAATAATAAAATTCAAAAAGACAGATATATCTTACAGGATTGCAGTTTGGTCCTGTGCCTCTCCCATGACCCAGTGGTTCTTAGACATGAATGCTTTGCTTTTAGAAAAGGTGAGAAGCCGTGCCTTAAGGACAGACATGTTTCTCCATGGGAAATTAACCCGTCCTGGACACCTGAGCCGAGCTGTCCATGGCGCTTTCATCGGCCTCCCTCCCTCTCTCCTCTTTTTCTCAAGCCACATGGGAACCACAGCCAGGACCAAAAGCCACCACACATTTTCCAGAAACCCGGCTTCTAGCCCAGATCCAAAGTCAAGGTTTCCTCTAATGCTTCCTTCCCTCTTGTCCCTTCATCCCCATCCTCCCTGGCCCCCCCACCCCAGCAGCCTTGCTCTCTCCCTGACCCTACCCCCTCTTAATCCTCTTTAGCCACCTGGAGCCAGCCTGTGCCCGCTGCCAGACACCTGGGAAACGCACAAACCCTCTACTCTGTGGAGTTGATGCTCTTTGCTCAGGCAATGATTTGTTTAAATAAAAACTAACTCATCTGATGGGAAAGGGCTAGCGGGCTTTCTCAGGAGCTTCTTCAATTCTCTTCTGGCAACATACTTAAGGAAAGTCATATTTCTGGGCCTCATTCTGCCCAGGGGTCTCCAAGACCCCTCCCACTGCTGCTTCATGAACACAGAGTAGGATACAGCCCAGGGGCATCTCAAAGAAGCAGTGCAGGTCACAGCCATCTGGCACGGTCTGAGTCTGGACCACTTTCCGAGGGGCCCCCTGTCATCGGCAACTGGAGCGTGGTCGACCTTCGGGCTCTTTGGGATTCCAAACTGCAGTTTGCGATGCTGAGCGTCACCAGCAATCAAAGCTATTTGGGAATCTGCAGGGCGCATACACTATCATGATTCCTAAAGTCTGCGTGTGCCTCCTGGCGCGGGGGCGTCCTAGCAGAATACAAGACACTGAAGCCACAAAGTCTTAGGTTGGATTCGAGGCTCCGCCTCCTTCCAGTCACATAAAGTTGAGCAAGGAACTTGACGCCTCTGAACTGCAGTTCCGCACCCAAAGTGGAGACACACACACTTACAGTGGACTGCTGATGAGAGGCCCCGCGGTAGCAACTGCACTAAATGACTATCCTGTAAACGTTGTGAGGGAGGGACTGTGTCTGGCTTGAATGCCATTGTAGAAGATCATGGACATCAAGGGCTGAGCCCAAGCCAGGCCATTAGTAAATGCTCTATTAAGGATAGTCATTGCCATACACTGTTACGGGCATCCCAGTTGGTGATAATATTGAGTCTTCTTTTTTTTTTTTTTTTTAAAGGTTTATTTATTTGACACAGAGAGAGAGACAGCTAGAGAGGAAACACAAGAAGGGGGAGTGGAAGAGGGAGAAGCAGGCTCCTGGCTGAGCAGGGAGCCCGATGTGGGGCTCGATCCCAGGACCCTGGAGTCATGACCTGAGCCGAAGGCAGATGCTTAACGACTGAGCCACCCAGGCACCCCAATATTGAGTCTTCTGAATCGACTAGTAAATAGCCACTGCTGTGAGCCCAGAACACCCCTCTGTCATCCCAGCCACTCCACCCTTCCCCTAGGATCGCCCAGATCTCCCCATAATCCAGCCTGGCACAAAGAGGTCCTCCACGTGACTTCCAGTCTGACCATCTGCTGTCCTACTGGTTGTCACATACTTTTCATTTCTATCCCTTGCTATTAACCATTCCCATTATGGTACCCAGCACTGAGCCTGGAACGTAGCAGATGCTCAAAAGATACTTGACAACAGGATGGGAGCAGTGGTGGGATCATTTTTTGTTAATTAATGTGTATAACTATAGAGAGTTCATCGGTACAAATTACTTGCATCAGAAATCTCTGTCCCTGGTGTTTACCAAAACGAAAATCTCTGACTAACGAATTACACGCGTGTGCGTGCGTGTGTGTGTGTGTGTGTGTGGAGGGGGGCTTGTTGAGAAAGAGAAGCCCGGGTACTCAGAACTACAGAATTCTTACCAAAGTGAGGAAGTTGCCTAGCAACCTCCTCCTCAGCCAATGAAAGGAAAATGTCAAGCATGAGTCTTCCTGACTGGCCAGACAAGGGAGCCAAGGGCTCGGTGTTTCCACCCCTTTGAGGCTGTGCCAGGGCATTCGCTGGCCCGCTAACACGCCCCTCCTGCACGGAGTGGAAACTTGTAAGGAATCTTGATACTGGCTAATACCCATCCCCAGGGAAGGGGACAGAGGTAAAGATGTGCTATTTCTGAGAGTCAGGACTTTCCATCTGAAGGCAAGGGAGCATCGCACGGCCCAGTCCCGTTCAACTCTCTCCCACTGGGCACAATCACACGCCCAAGCCTGTCTCCTTGTCTCCAGTTGGGGGACGTGGTGCATGAGCCCTAGAATCATAGAGTAGTCAGACACCTGGCTTGTTCTTCCTTTAAAAAAAAAAAAGATTTATTATTTATTATTTGAGAGAGAAACAGAGAGCATGGGGGAGGGGCAGAGGCAGAGGGAGAGAATCTCCAGCAGACTCCCCACTGAGCACGGAGCCCTATCTCAGGACCCTGAGATCATGACCTGAGCCGAAATCAAGTGTCGGTCTCTTAACCGACTGAGCCACCCAGGCGCCCCCTGGCTTGTTCTTCCTAGTCTAAGGGAAACTTACTCACACATCCTTTCCCCTCTCTCCTGGCTCAGAACACACAGGCAGGCTGCAGAGCCAGGTAGGCAGAGGCCTGCCACAGGAAGGCACTTGAACTGACACTTTAATCGTCACCTCCCTTGATGACTAACAACAACAACAAAAGATAACACTCATTGAGCAACTGCCATGGGCCAGACATGGCTCTCAACACTTTACATATATTGACACACTTCATACCTACAAGCCCCGTTAAGTTTGGTACGCTTACCTCTGCTGTACAAATGTAAAAGCTGGAGGACGGAGAAATTAAATACACTGCCCAAGGGAACATGACCAGAAAATTACACAAGTGGCATCTGAATGGAGGGAGGAAAGCAGCAGATCCGGGTTTTAGCCCCAGCCCCACCATGAGCTTCACTGCTCTGGGGCTCCTTCCCAGCAGCCGCCAGGACGGCTCTCCCTGCCTTCCCCAATCCAACTAGATGCCTCCCTCTAGACTTTGACCCTGGCACTTTCTTAGTTTTTGGTGTTTTTCTAAAGATTTTATTTTTTTTTTAAGTAATCTCTACACCCAGCATAGGGCTCGAACTCACAACCCGGAGATCAGGAGTCACATGCTCTAGGGACTGAGCCAGCCAGATGCCCCTGACCCTGGCACTTTCTGACTAGGACACTCCCCATCCTGACTCTGGCCCCTCCCAGTTCCCAGCTGGCTGGGGCCCCATTCCCGGGAGTCCCAGCTCCGCCTGACCTTTCCCTCTCCCTTCTCCAGTAGAAGGGGCACTCGGATGCCAGGGGTTTGCTAGTCCACGTTTCTGATATCTGAGTCACGATCGGCATGTTCGAAAGCACCTGCACAGAAGCCTCGGAGCTTCACGGCCACCCTGACGTGGACGGGGGGTACTGCACAGGCAGAGAGCTCTACAGTTTAGCAGGTGCCAACCCCAAGGTGAGAGGCGCCGAACTCCCGGGCAGTGAGGAGCAGAAGCAGAAGCCACGTATTCTCTGCTCTCAAAGTGTTTTCTGACTTTCTCAATGGGGAAAATAAAGGAACGGGACAGAAGTGGACAGTGTGTGGCAGAAGGGGCTCAGCGGCCACGGCCCCTCAGCACCAAGGGAGGACGCAAAGATCAGCAGCTGACCGGTTGCACGCAGCTGGCCAGCCTTTCAGAGCCTCACAGGGCCGCTCGGGCTTCCTGCAGGCCCCCGAAGGAGGGCTTAGGGCTGTTCCGGGTGGGGGATGGGGTTGCTTCTCCTGGTGCTTGGGGGAGGGGGAGAGCACAGTGGCATCCCTTCTTCCTTCCCCCTCCCTGCCCCTCCCTGCTCCCATCCCCCCAGCCCCTTCCATCCCACCTCCCCTAAAATCTGCAATGATGGAGGTAGTGAAAAGCAGGCAAAGATTGATAATCAGCCTCATTATTACCAGCATTATATATAATTATAGCAAAACCTTACTCATTTCGATCAATTGAGAGAAAAAATCAGTCTAAATTCATGACAAGTTGGCAGATTACTTTTAAATTACAATTTTATTACTTCTAAGTAACACACGTGAAGAGTTTGTGTTTCGAGCACCACAAGCTAATGGTTATTAAGCGGAGATTTTATAAAATCTGCTTTAAAAGAGTCTTTTGTAATTAACACTCCGTTAATATGCTAATGATGCTCCTACCAGGCTTTTTAAATTGCTTCAAAACAGATGTAACTTAAATAGGGCAACACTTCTACAATCTTATTTGCTCGACAAATGTTTCTTTTTTTGGTCATTTTTTTCTTTTTGGGGAAGGAGCAAATACAAACTAGTTCATACCATGACCAATTTAATCACCTTTCCAAATCAGTTAGGTCATAAATTAATAGGGCCATATTGCTTGGGGTTAGAAAGCATACTTTCAGGACTTGAGGAATTACCTCATTTTAGAGAAAAGAAAATAATCCCAGAGAGTTTGCACGACTTGCTGAAGGCTACAGGGTCAGGACAAAAACACTGGGTCTTCTGGCTCCCAGATTCACCCTCTACATACCGTCTCACACTCACAAAACTCACAAAACTCTTCATAACGATACGCTATTTATTTCTATGTTTTTATTTCGTATATTATATATATTTCATATATTTATTTCGTATATCATATATACGCTATTTATTTCCATGTGTTTATTGGTTCAGTCAGTCAAAAAATATTTGTTGAGTGCCTACTATGTGCCAGACCCCAGTCTAGGCACTCGGGAGAGAGCAGTCCCTCCTGGGGGCCAGCGCCTAGTTCATAGAAGCTTCAAACTGACTCAGAGCGGTCAGTAGGGCAGAAATTATCCCCATTAGATCGATTTAGAAAAACAGGTTCAAAATGATAAAGTGACCTTTTTCAGTACTTGCTGTGAACGATTATGGACCTAGAATCTGAGTTGAGTGTAGCACAATTTCTGGTAAGCTTTCTGCATGTAATTAATGACATCTTGCTTGCATACCACCTTTCCTACCCAGGACCAAATTATCAACCTTGATGGTACAGGTGGATATTATGCTGTGTCTAACTCATAAGAGGTACGCCAGGATCCTGGAGCAGGGGCTCACTAACAAGGAACACTGTCTGTCCCTTTAAACCAGCTCCGTATACTGGCAGACCATGTACCCGTTGGTCCGCCAAGACAATGCCGATGAGTGTTTCAGGCATTGGCTGAGGGTGCCCCCACCTCACCCTGTGTTCCCCAAGTCCTTGAACATCCATCTTGTCCACATCCAGCTCTTGAACCCATGACCTCAAACCCGTTTTCTGTCTCTCTGGACTTCTTGTTCAGATATGCTCGCCCTGACCTCTAAATATGGACAGTCTTCTAAAGACTGCAATCATCCTAAAATACAGTGAACAACATCCCTCATGCAATGTTATCATTAGGTAATGCACACAGGATCATTTGTTCTCAGCTTCTAAATACCTAAATTCCTGGGACCCATTTACTTAGCCTCAGGCCCAAGAAACATTTCTAGAAATAATTCATCTCCAAATGTTAGGCAGATGCAGACTGCAGAGCTTGTAACAAGTTTATCATTCCTTCAGGACAGGGGATGGGTCCTAGTTCTCGGGGTCCTGCACAACCCTTGCACAAGCCAGATACTTAGCCAATGTGTGCTGAACAACCAACCTGGCATTCCCAGAAGAGTCTAGAATATTCTCTCCCTGCTGATGATCTCTACCCTTTGCTCTGCTCCCCTCATCACTGGGGCTGAGGAATCACAGGTACCATGAGCCCCCAGCTGTCCAAGAGACTGCTCCCCCATGACACTAGTGACCAGCAAAGGAGAGGAAGGAGACGCCGAGGCACAGACATGAAAACCAGGCCAACCAGCCTAGAAGAAACATCCCAACATATGTGTTAAGCACTTTCTTGGCCGCTCCTCTGACTTCTTGTAAACGCTTTCTGAATTAAAGATCACAAGCTTTTTCATTTTTTAAGTTCAGATGTTGGATTCTGAAATCCCATCAGGAATTTGAGCTTGATTTTGAACCTAGACATTTCCTGGGCCTCTGAGTCTTCCCCTTTCCCCTTCCTCCCCCTCTCTCAATCACAGTGTTTAATAAAGGCAGCAGGGGGCTCCAGGTTGTTCAGTGACTCATCAAAGTCACTGGCCCTGGGCCAGGGTCTCCTGAAAATTGGAGGGGTTGGAGGTCCCAGGTCCCAGCTCTCGTTCTGCCAGATCTCAGGAGTGCCTGCCCTAGAATGATTTGTTAAAACAGAACTTCCTGGAACAGGCGCAGAATCCATGTCTCACTTTGCTTTGTCAGCATCTCCTGGTGAGCCGCCGTCTGATGCTTTAAGAACAGGCACACCTCCCCTAAGAAAAATCTACGCATAAAATTCTAGCTGAATTTAGAACTATAGTCTCCAAATGTTCTGAAATGGGAAGGGGGATCTTTTACCGTGTGTTTACAATTGTCCAGGCTTTATTTTATGAAATCCCGACACTGTAGAAGGTTAACACTGACCCTGTGTGGTGAGTAGTATTGAGTTATTTTACCAAAGGCGGGGGGGGGGGGGGATCTGGGGAACCAGGTCTGAAGACCACAAGCAGCTGCAGGTCCTGGGCAAGCCACACCTGCTTCCCCAAGTGTCCTCACCTGTAACTAAGGGGTCACCCCCATGACCCGCAGTCCCCTCAGTCTAGCTCTGAAGACTCAGCTCTGTGACAGGGAAGCCAGGAAGAGGCTGTTCAGAGCCAGGGATGGGCACCACTGCAAACTGGAGAACACTCAGAAACTTCTCCAGAACAACCCCCTAGGGGTCCGCAAACATACGGGGACACTGAGCATCCCTATGCCTTAGTTTCTGCTATTTTAGTTATGGCTATTCTCACCCCACGACAGGATTCGGATTGGAGCAGTTGCAACGGGAGGCCCTAGAGCCAGCCAAGACTCAAAGGTTTACGCTCTGGTTCTTCAGAGAGAAAGTTTGCCGATTCCCACCCTAGAATGTAAAATCGGGCTCCGTGTATTAGAATAAAGTGGGGTCCATCTGGAGAAATTTTTGATTTTTGTTTTCTCAGTACCTTTGAGTGCCCTGCCCCCCGCCCCCAGTCATTTTATTCATTTGCTGCAATACACACATCCAAAAAATGCATTATGATCCCTAAGAAAGTTGTGACGAGCACAGAGATTATGTTAGTTGTTGTTCTTACACATAATTCACCCACTTGTGGCAGATCTGGGACTCCACCCCCCTGCACCCACCCCCTCTCCACCCTATGCCACCCCCCCCAACCCAGGCAAGCAGCAGGTGCAGCATAGGTCTTCAACACAGCAGCCCTGGCACCTGCCTGCATTTGGATCCTGGGTCAGCTGGGTGACCTTGAGCAGGTTACTAAACCTCCCCATGGCTCATTTTCCATCCATAAAATGGGGATGCTGATAATAGTAGTGCCTTCCCTCCAGGGGCCCTTGAGAATATTAAATAAGACGGTGCTTGCAATGCCCATGGAAGAGGGCCTGGCACACAGTAGGTGCCCAATACACATTAGTTACTATTTTCACTCTTTTGTGACGATCGCTGAGCCAGGACCTGGATCGATCCCATGAGAGCCACCCAAACCCAGGCATCCTAGAAAATAAACTTTTACATTCCCTGGGCCTCTGAGTCTTCCCCTTTCAAATAAGAGAAAATCGCAGCTTCCTCTGGGAGCCCCTGGCATCCCAGCCACCCAACTCTGGTGGAAAGTTCTCTGCAGACACAGAAGCAACATCATGAGGGGAAGGAAGAGGTGGAGAATTTAGATTCGTCTTTGCACAATTTCTTCCCCCAGTCCTATTCGGCTCTCTGTCTCCTGGTAAGACTGTAAATGTTTCAGAAAATAGTTTACACTAAATATGTTCCTTCCTAAATCTCATAAACAGTTCCTCCTTCCTACATAAACCCTAACCACTTACGTCCATGGTAGGTCCCAATTAACCACCCACACATTTGCGAGCGGAAAAATATGTTCTGGCGCACGCATCCATGTACAAACACACACACACACACACACATCCTCCTATTAACCCCCGGACATACACACATGTGCGTGGGCACACATGCCTCCAACCCCCCCGCCCCCGGCTACTCTGTGGCTACCCTTAGGTGAAAAGCAGAGTGTTCCACACAAATGTCAGGGTCAACTGGGCAGGACTCTTGCAGATCAGCAGGCCTCCAGGAGCAGCACCAATTAATGCCAGAGTCCCCTGCTCCTGAGTGACTGCAAGGCTCTCCTGTGTTTTATTCCTCAGAGGCCAGGCCGAGCGTCTGCAGCCACCCGGCAGTGCCGAGGCGGGAGTAGGGCTCCTCACCCCAGCAAGGGGGGTGCTGCTTCCCATGGCTTCCCGTCCCCATCCCAAAGCAAGTGTGTGGCCCTCGGTGTCCCGAGTGGCAGCTCAGCCGAGCGGGGGTTCTGGAGCCCGACTGCCTGCGTTCAAATCCTGGCCAGGGCCACTTTCGAGCCACGAGACCTTGAGCACGCCACTTCGCTGTGCGGTGCCTCGGCTTCCTCCTCTCCAAAAGGAGCAGGATCATCATGGTGCCTCCTGGGAGGGCTGTCCCAAGCCCATAGTGTCAAGTGCTCACAAGGGGAGCGGGCCCTGCGGACGTGTGGCCGCGCGCTCGGGAACTGATCTCCTGCTCTCGGCTCGCACCCTGAGGATTACCGCACAATTGCATGGGGGAATTACAGGCTTTGTTTTGCCATCTTCTTAGAAGCAGCAACTGTCTCCTCCAGGCCAACAAATCTCTTACTGAGCAGCCGGCCAAGCCAGAACTTGGCGGAGAAGGAGAGAAGGGTTCTCTGCTCATCACAAGGCAGGGCCAGGTGCTGGGAGATGGGGCACCTCTGCGAGACCACGGCAACCCAGGTAGTCACCACCCCTTGGCCAATCTAACCCGTCCCTCGTTCACCGATGGGACGATCATCTCACATCTGGGAAGCACAGCCCCAGACAAAATCCCCAGAGGTCATTTCCCAAGGGTGACTTGGTGTCCCTAGAGACCCTCATAGGGAATCACAGGAGCTCCCTGCGGTTCCATTTGCTGCTATATAAAAAGGCAGGGGGCATGCACCGAATCACTGCATGCACGTGGTTCCACTCTCTGTGCCAAGGCTGCAGGTGACAGCCACTCCAGTCCTCAGGTTTTCCCTGTGCCTGCGGCGGGTGGCTGGGGGGGGGGGGGGGGCCCCCCCCCCTCCCAAGTTCCCAGACAGCCCTCCCTGCACTGGGGGGGCGGTGCGGGCCGTGTCCTCTGGCTCGGTGTTTTAGCAGCCTCCTAACTGGCACACGCAAACAAAATGGAAAACATCAACAGAACTAAACAAAATAATTGTTCTCCTCCCTCGGGAACAAGGGAAAGTCGCATCAGAGGAAGACATTTAAACAACCTGATGGCCCTTTTCCCTCCCACTCCCCATGTTGCATCAGTGTATTTTCTTCTATGGCTGCTCTGGTGTGTTTCCTTGTATCCAAAACCGAATTACACCAACTACCAGAGCCCCCACAATTGTGAGACCCGAAGCCAGCAAAGTATATGCGTCTTCGAGGATTTCATTTTATTTCCCCAGATTCCTAATTCATTATTCTCCAGTAATGTTTGGTTTTTAAATTAATCCGCATGTTAATGCTTGAGCAAAATGGAGGGGATGAAAATATTAACTTTTATTAAGTACCAAATACATGGACAACACTAAAGTAGCTGCTTTTTCAAATTTAATTCTCAAAACAATACCCTGAGAATGGGATTATCAGCTCCATTTTACAGATGAAGGCACTGAGGCTCAGAGAGGTTCAATACCTTGCCTAAAGTCACACAGCTAGTATGTGAACCCAACTCAGTTCTCTCGCTCTTTCTCTCTTTCATGCTCGTTTCACTAGATCAGATTGAAGGAATACTATTATAAGTTTGAGTCAGGGGCTTTTCTGGAAGGTCTCTCCCATTCAGACCCCACATAGCCTTAGACTGGTCCCTGCCTTGTTGAGTCCCTCGTTTCCACTCATAAAATGAGAGGTCTAAGATGCTCTTTGAGGTCCCTGAGGAGACTAACATTCCAAGATTCCAGCAGGCAATCCCCATTGAATTTGGGGCTAGACCTTCTTTATCCAAACTTTCTCTTAGCTCTCTCCCTGGATCTTTCCATCTTTACCAGTTATTCACTCCCACTGGCTCAGAGGGTCTCCATGGCATTCATGAAGGCATGACCTCCCAGACCTTGGGGTTCCCGAGGATCTCGAGGACAAGCACATCCCTCAGACCTCAGACAGCTGAATTCAGAGGGAAAAGGAAAAAGTGTCTCAGCTGTGAATGGAACCAAGATGGGAGCCGAGAAGGCTTTTCACACCCAGGACCCAACTATAAATGGGATCAGATGTCCCGGTCAGAGCCTTGGCCACCACTTTTACTGGGTCATATCATGAGACTGGCCCCAATGACTTCAACATCCCCTCTTCCAGAACGGCATCCATGGCCCCCCACCTCTTTTGTCCCAGCAACAGCCTCCTCCTGCATCCCAAAGAGCACAGAGCATGAAATATTACAATGTGTCTGTGTGATAAGCCTACTCTGTCCAAGTGGCAGAGACCGTGTCTCATTCACATCTGTCTTCCCAGAACCTAACACCACGCTTGGCTCCCAGAAACTCCCCAAGGCACCCTGAATGAATGAGCAAGCCCCCTGGCCCAATGCCTCCCCAGCAGGGACCACATCCACCTTGCAATGTCCCTCCACGCCTCACAGAGGGTTCTGCCCTGCAAAGGAGGCAAGCTCTACCCGCCAAGCCCTCGGATGAATTGCCTATCTGTCCACACAGGAGGTCGGGAGAGCAGGGACTTTTCAGTTCTCAAGACCTAACAAGAATTTCTGCTTTGTCCTGTCTGCCAGCATCCGCAGGGCAAAAGATCCTCTTTGGCTCCCAAGAACGCAAGCTACAGGCCACCAGCTGACAAGTGAGAGGCCAGTTCGTCAGCTGTTGGTTCCATTTATTCAAAGCTGGACAGCTTCTGCCACTGAATCCAGGGAGCCTCCGGACGCCCGGAAGGCAGCCCCTGCGAAGTGGCGCCTTGGACCTTCAGCCTGCCGGTCCTGGGAGCGCAGACTCCCGCCCCCAGACCCGACCCTCCACCTCGGAGTGGAACTGCAGGCGGAGACCCTAGCAATGGAAAGCAGCAGGGAGGGGGCGCGGGGCTATTAGCAAATCAAAAGGGAAGACAACAGAGGAAGGAAAACACGGTGGCAAATTCAAGCGCTCCGTTTTCTTTTTTAAAAATCCAATCGTAGGGAGATCTGCTTTTAAACAAAACAATCACGCCCTTGTTCCCGAGTATCGCAGGGACTCTTAACAGACAGGGAAAACCTTTTTCAACGCATTTTTCTCATTACAAGTTGGATAATAGGTACATCCTGGTGATTGCCTTTGACCCTTCCACTTTGCACACGCACACAAACACACTGGGTTCTAACAAGGCTCTTGCTCTGTCTGGGTCTCCTATCTTCTCAGGCAGGTGGGTTTGAAGGCTCTTGGAATATCTGCACGCCCTCTCTTCTGCTCACTCACGCTGCTATGCACACAGCCTCACCTCCGACCATGCCCTCTCCCCTCCCCGCCCCTGCACGCACAGACACACTCGCGCGGGAACCCACTACGGACGCGTACAAACAGACATGCCCTCCTCCCAGTTCACTAGCATCCGGCTGTCCACGTTTCCCGAGTCCCCTCCGGCCCGTCCACACAGGTCCCCCCGGGGCCGCCCGAGCGCAGGACTCACCGCCAAAGCCTGTGGGAAACTTCATGAAGTGAGAATAATTCCCATACATGTTGACTCTTCAGTTCATGTTCCTCTCCCGAGCGTCTTCCGAAGAGCGCGGCCTCCCGGGTCCCGCGCGCAGCCCGGCTGCCTTCAACTTGGGCTAACAGGACTGGTCATCGCTTCCTCGCAGCCCGGGCAGCTCGGGCTGGGCCAGCCCTCCGGGATTAGTCTGGAATCTGCCCCTCGCTCGGAGCGGCCACATAGCGCGTCCGGGCGGCGGGCGGCGCAGCAGCTGGTGCCTGTCAGTAACCACGCACAGCGCCGCCGCCGCCCCGCCGCGTCCCGCCGCCGCCGCCCCGCCGCCCCGCCGC
>NW_023270389.1:8906938-9036616 GCF_011800145.1 Mirounga leonina
GCCGCTCTGCCTCCCTCGGGGCTGCGCCGCCGCGGGCGCTCCGCCGGCTCCGCGCCTCCCCCGGGCGCTGCGGGCGGCGCGGCCCAGCGTCCCGGAAGCCCGGATCGCGGCGTGCCCGCCCCCCGTAGGTCAGGAGCCAGGGAGGGAGGGGGCGGGTGGCAGGGGCCCGGAGCTCTGGAGGGGCCTCCTCCCTGACTTGCACCCGCAGGCATCGATGCGGGCTTCAGTAAGAGGCATTTTCCCACTCGGGCTCCTGTCTGTCCGGTGCCCAGGGTGTTTGATCTGTGCCGGGGGCGCGCGGTAGGGGTGAGGGCCGGGAGAGAACAGAGCGCGTTCATTAGCGCAAGATCGGAGAAGTGCGAGACTCCATCCCCAGCTACGGAAAACGAAGCTACAGCCTCCCTTGGATGTGGGGTGGGCCTGTCCTGCCCTACGGGCCAGAAGCTTTTGTCTGCGCTCTCCCAGTGGAAGCTGACAGGTGCAGTTGGGAGCCTGAGCTGGTTCACGGGGAACACGTGCGAGCAGGGAGGACGCCTTGGCTCGAGGCGGTGGTGGCGGCCCACTGGGGGGATGCATTCACCTTACACACCCGCCCTGGTTTGAAAGGCACCACTGAGTCCTCACTGAGCCGGAGACTCTCCGGTGGAAACCAGCCACAAGTCAAAGAGTCCAAGTCTCCCTTTGATATTCGGATCTGTTATACAGCTTTCCTGACAAGCCACTGCTGGGCCTATACTTGGACACCTCCAATCATGCGAGGCTCACTACTATCCCATTCCATTTCCGGATAGCTCTTACCATAAGAAAGTTTTTTAGTTGAACTGACATCTACCTCCTCTCTGTAGCTTCTGCCAACAGGCTCCTGGGTACTCGCTGCCACCACACAAGAGGGGCCTGTGGGGATCTTCTGCGAATTCACAGATAAATCTCCCGTGCCCATAATCTACTTCTGTAGGCACCCTTGCCTCGTTCAACCATCCCATGTATCACCAAGTATTCGAGTCTATTGACAACCTATTCTTTTTCTAGGAATACGCTTCAATTTCGGGAGACCCTCAGGGAGGGGAAGGGGGTCGGCCAGGCTTGAATATAACACTTCAGCTCTGATCCGGGTCTCCTCCCCCTGGTGTTTGGGTTGGCAGGGCAATGTGGGTGCTGTCAGAACACCCACCAGGGTCGTGGGCTGAGCTCAGAGAGGCTGGGACAGGATGAGAGGTTTGCCCTTGATGCGGCATGGCACATGGAGGGAGGCGAGGCAACTCAAGGCCCACAGGAAAAAAAAAAATCAAGATTGAAGTGCTAAGAGAACCCAGAGCAAAAACTAAGAATAAAGGCCCAGAGACAGGAACAGAGTCCGGATGACGAGGGAGGAGGGGGCCCAAATGGGAATCGGAGCCAAAGTCGGTCAGGAAGGAGGAAGAAAGATGCAGGCTGTCACTGGGAAGGTGTGGTGTGCCCGGGGCTTCCTTGGCTGGGGGCCAACCTCAGAGGCTCGGTTGAGAACTGGATAGATGTGGACCGTGCAGAATAGGGGGCTACTATTCGCCTCCCTGCATGAGCTCCTGGACAGCCCCATGTGTGAATTCGCATAGAACTAACTTGACAAATGACCCACCCACCCACCCAGCTGTATTCTCCTTTATACGCAGTCTTCATCCTCTTCTTGGGCAATCGGCTTTGGGGCCAACATGCAATATCATCCTCTCCTCCTCTGAAGTGCAACATTTGGGTTCACTCATCACTCTGGATCTTCTGGGGTTCCTGCTTCTTTCATCCAGTGTATGTTATTCTTCCCCCCATTTCGTGACTTCTGAAGATCTGACGCACTGCTCCCATATTTTATCTAACTTAGGGACAGAAATACTGAAAAGGCCATAGCAAGGACGTCCTACAGCAGACCAGCGTACCATCCATTTATGAGGACCATGGACACTTGGCTCATACAACACTCGTTGTGTGGCCTGAAGAGGCTGTGTCTGCAGAGAAAGCGAGTCAGAAGCCAGCCTTGCTGGGTACCAATCCCAGTTCCATTGCTTACAGCCTCACGATATTGGCAAGGGACTGACTCTCCCTGGGCCTCAGTGACCGCATAGGTTTGTGATGAGGATTGAGTCCACACGCGTTAATCACTTAGGAGATGGCAGATACACAATTAATGCTCAATAGGTAGAAGCTGTTTTGGTGATGGTGACGACGTAACGTAAGCAAGTCACTTTACCCCTTGTTTCTTTTTACTCATTGGTAAAATGATGGAACAGGGCTAGAGGAGTTCCAAAATCCCCTCCAACTTGAAAATTAAATGCAAATGGATCCACCCCCCAATTCCGTCACTGTCCATTTTCTCCACAGAAGCGTCTGCAGCGAGTGTCTTACTAAAACACAAACTACCATTTGGTACGCGTGTCCGAGAAAGGAATGAATTATTCCAGCACAACCGGCTTTTTGGTGAACCCGTGCTCGCAAGGGTTCTTCCAAGCTCTCAAAAACCATCCTTTGAAAAGCTCTCCTTAGAGCCTCATTCAAGGCCAATGTCAAGATGATCTGTCAGCAGTGTGGGGTAGACCCTACTTTCTTCCCCTTTTGCTAAGTTAGGTGTACCTGACCACTTCGGCTCCCAGAATAAAGACCAAAAGCCTTAGCCTGGCATGGAAAGGCCCCACCATCTTGTCTCAACCTACCCTTAAAGCTCCATCGGGAGGAAAGGGCTCTGGGATAGACATCATAAGGCCCAGGACCTCAGCCCCACTGCTCTCTAGCTGTGTAACCTTGGGCAAGCTCATTTAGTCTTGGGGGTAGGGCTGGGGGACACCCACACCACTCACCTCACTCAGGCTTCTGGGTTTTGTTTTGTTTCATGATCAAATGGGGTGAGAGGAGAGGACGTGTTTGGGTTTGGTTTTGGGGTTTTGTTTGTTTTACACGCCAGAGTTCTATACAAATACAAGGAAGTAATATCTTCTTGTTTGTCTGTTTTTTTTTTTTTTTCCTTCCCTTTCTCCAATGATCCCTTTTGGTCTATTTTGCTCACTGTGGGAGCACAGTACGTTCATCCCAACTTGTGGTTCAATGTTATGTCCATTCACCTTCCCCGACCTGCTTCCCCAAATAAATTGCTTTCCTGCCTAAATATGCTAGAACACAGTAGGTGCTCAATAAATATGTTCGCATTAAAAAAAATGCTTGCTCTGCTTATACCAAAATATCCCCGCATGCTTTCCTTGCGATACCTTCCATATGATTTAACATCCCATAACAAGCCATAAACTTTGTCTAAAGTACAAGGCATATAAATATGGTTTTTCTTTCTAATCCACATTTTTGACTGGTACCACAGTGTCTTGTCTAAGACCATTATTGATATAACAACATTAGCCTGACCTAAGCCCTTCCCAGACAACCCCACTGACTTCAGTCACCCCACTGCCCCCAGCTGTTACTGGGTTCTCATTAGGATAGCAAATGAAAAACCAAATGCTCGATGTCCATAGTGGGAATTAGCTAATTCATTCATAAGAATTCTGAGCTCACTTCTTGTCAAGGCTAATTATCTATTTCTCTTAAGTGGTATGTTCTGCTTTTATTAAAGCCATTAGTGCCTTTGAGTAAATGAAAAGGGCATCTGTTTTCACTAGTATGTTTGACCCAGACCCGGCATATGTTATGTTCACCCTGGTAATAAAAGGATATAGCTTAACCGCTGGTCTCTTTGTGTGTGTGTGTGTGTGTGCACGTGCTTTTGAACAATGGCAATAGAAAATACTATTTTGCAGTAAACATGACTAAAAAACCAAAGTCATTTATTAGATATAAAATGTAGAGGCAAATATCTCTACACTGATGACACCAATTAACATTTTTATATTTGTGTGTACTTCACCTGCCTAATAGTATATAAAGTTTCAATGTGTTTTCCCAAATATTAGAGTTAAGCAGGGCATACCGTATTACCCTATTTTTTTTTAAAGATTTTATTTATTTATTTGAGAGAGAGAGAATGAGAGAGAGCACATAAGAGGGGGGAGGGTCAGAGGGAGAAGCAGACTCCCTGCCAAGCAGGGAGCCCGACGTGGGACTCGATCCTGGGACTCCAGGATCATGACCTGAGCCGAAGGCAGTCGCTTAACCAACTGAGCCACCCAGGCGCCCTACCCTATTTTTATAAATGAGGAATTTGAGTCCAAGGCTGTGAAGTCAGGGAAGGAAAGCGAGCCACTCTAACCAGTCAGATTTCAGATGTGGTCTCAACTAGAACGTGACAGAAATGGGTATAAGACCAGGCCCCTGACTCCGACTCCCAGCCAACGTGTCTTTTACCAGACCTTGACCTTTCCCTTAATAGTGATGTGTTTCTATTATATGTGTTATGGGGTGGGAGGTTCTTACATATTGTTTTTTTTTTTTTTCCTCTTTGCTGTCACTCATTCATTCACTTATCATTCAGCCAAAACTTATTGAGAGCTTTTTGCCTGTCAATCACCGGGGTTGCACTAAGGGACAATAAGATCAAGTCCCTGACCTCATGGAGCTTATGCAGTCTGATGGAATAGCTGGAGAGCAAACAAATAGTCAGAGACATAAATATATCATTAGAAGCCATGATAAGTGCTATGAAGGAAAATAATTGGATGAGATGAGAGACTATAGCAGGGAAATCTAATTTAAATTGAAAGGTCAGGGAGACTTCTTTGAGGAAATGACAGTTATACTCAGATCTAAAGAAAGAATAAGATTCAGTTGGGGGAAAAGGAAGAGGTGGGGGGGAGCGTGGACCAGGCGGAGGGAACAGTAGGTCTCATTGCCCCGAGGAGGGAATGAGCTCAGTGTATTCCAGAAGCTGGGGAGTGCAATGTTCAGGTCTCCCCTTTAGATGACCTGGCTTCCAAGAGTTCCATGGGTGCATTGTGTCGCCCCTGATTCTGTGTTCCATGTGCCACGTCAGCTGCGCACTGCTGGAAACCTCCCTTCCTGGCTTTGTCTCCCCTTCACATGCTGGTCAGATTCAGATAACCCACTGTTTTCCAGGGCTGCCACCCCACGAATCCATCTCTGCGTGTGTGTTCCTTCTGCTCTTCTGCTCAGAAGAGTCTTCCCCTCTTTCTGGTCCCTGTCCAAATACCGCCATTCCCCAAGACTGTTCTCATGGGCACTTTTCGATGGCCCTCCGTTGGAACCACTCCTCCTAGATTCCCACAGCCCGTAGTTGGGACCATTCTTGTGTCCCTCATCACGTCCCTTCCCGGATGATTATCTTGAACGCATCTGAAAAGCCCTCTTACTAGGCAGGAAACCCTAAATAACTGGCAACTGGGTCTGAGTCACTTTTGCAACCCCAACAGCCTTTACGACAGTGTCTAACACATAACAGAAATCCAATAACTGCACGAAGGATGAATGAATGAACGAGAATTTGTTGATTATGCTAACCTCTCCTGATGTCAACCCCAGGGTCCTAGACATGAGGAGGGGGCTGT
Organism: Mirounga leonina; assembly: GCF_011800145.1. NCBI lineage: Eukaryota > Metazoa > Chordata > Mammalia > Carnivora > Phocidae > Mirounga > Mirounga leonina. The sequence continues at coordinate 8,912,410 of NW_023270389.1, forward strand.
TCCTAGACTCCCAACAGTTTTTACAACCCAATTTTCATTTTCATGGGCTCCTTCTCATGGAATCATATACTCCTGTGAGGACAGACTTGATACTGGTATTAATATAGTACATCCATCTTGGTCACTGAGAGCCTCTGAGGACGGAAATGAGGTGCCTGATTCAGAGAGAGAGCTGATCAGCTTTCAACGAGGACTGTCTCAGCTATCACTAAAACCTGGGCCATTTCCATAAGGTCTAAAAGGTGTTCAAAGACACATGCTTTATCTACAAGGTGTCCCCCATGGCTTAGCCACCAGTCCTGTTTGTATCATAGCCAGTGGCTCCAGTCACTAGTGAAACAAGCTGAGTTAAACTTGCCCTAAGGGAGTTGTTCCCGAACTTGGCATCACAAATACCCGGGAAGCTTAAAAAAATTACAGAAGCCTTTATCCACCTCTAGAGATTATGTATTGGCTTGGGGTTGTGGTCTGGGTTTGGGACCCGCTAAAAGAAGCCTGGGTGATCCTAATGCGCAGTTAGATGAGTTTGGGGACTACTGACTTAAAGAAAGAGAACCTTTCTTTAACAGGAAGCTAAGAAGGAGCCATCAGCAAAAAATGAGAAACCACTTCCTGGGATGATTCCAAGGAACCGGTAAAATCCACTTTGCCCATTTGCTAGAACATGCAATTAGAACTTATGAACACAAGAAGCTCTTGCTTAGCAGGAGATGTGGTGGCTGAGGCCATCTGCTGTGTGGACTTAGCATATACTGACTTGAGGTTTGCTGGGACCATGTATGACATATTCACACCCCAGCCCCTCTGCCATCAAAATCTTATTCATTAAAGGTACTACCTAAAGGCTGTCTCATCTGTCAAATCTTCCCTTACATACGGTTAGGACTTCCACTGTTCTCCAAAAAACTTGCTTAAATATTTATTTAATTTAATTTCCCTTTGTATCATAATTACTTGTTAAACTAGGACCTTCTTCTTGAATATAGGGACAACTTATTCATCTTTATAATATCAAAGAATCTAGCATTTTGCTTTGTACACAGTGAGTGCTTAATAAATGCTTATTGAATAGATGCTAAGATGACAGCTATGAACCAGAGAGGCTCTATCCCTGCTCTCACGAGGCTATAAGCTACAAGTTTAAGGGTAACTTTCAACCACCCTTAACTCCAAACTAATAACGTTGTCATAACATTTTCAAGGTGGAAAGAACGGTTACATAGATGCCTCCATCTCTTTGTTCCCAAATGACGGTCATAAAAACGTTCCCTGCATAAACAACTCGACCACAGCTGCCAAGCACATGGGGGCTCTCAGGATACAGAACAACCCTGATCACACAGAGCTGAGACCAGAGGGAAACATCTGGTCCCTTCTAGAGAGAGGCCAGCAGTTCAAATATGGGACACTCTAATCCAGACTGGGTCCAGATCCAAGGAGTCACAGCCAAAGAGGTGGATGTCAGCACCAGACCTCAGGAAGGCCTGCTCAAGTCCCATGAGGGAAGAAGAAATCCTGGAGTAGAGCCCAGCCCCCAAGACGAGGCCACTGGCACTTACATTCTGTTGAACAGACGTGTTTCGGGCTGGCTACTGGCTACATATATTCAGGTGTAGATTTAGAGGCTGCAACCCAATCGCACACAGGCCAAGCAATCTATTTTCAGATCCAGCTCGCTCTTGGGGAAGAGGCTCTAAATATACCCTCCAGTGACTGCAGGAGGCAGATTATCATTGCTGGCAGCTGAGCAGGGCGGGCAGACAGGGACGTCAAGAACCTCACCATTACCCTCAGCCCAGCACAAAGGCCCCACCACTTGTAGAGCTAAATTTACATAAGGGCAAGGGTCTGTTATATTTGACGGGGTTTTCTTGTATGAGCGCCTGGCCGTGGGCTCTGTATGGCAACAAAACCACTTTTTTGTCCCCTCGGAAGAGCCACTGAGCATATAGATGCCACAGAGGAGGACATAGGCAAAACTGACCTTGTTCTGTTCTCAGGTATTCACATCAGAGGAATGTCTTGCAATTATATAAGCAATGGTATTAAAATTTCCCCCGTGCATAACACCTGATCGTCTACAGCATGCTTTTATAGCTTGTTTATATGCAGGTATGAAATATTATTAAAAGCAAATCCAAGGGGGCTGCAGTCAGAAAGGATGTTGGATATTAGGACATGAGAATTTATCTTGCTGTAATGATTTTCTCTGTAGCGGGGAAGGCCTTTTGAGTTAGTGTTCAGCCAAGACATAGTTCTCTTACTGCCAAAAGCCAAACACTGTATAACTAACTCTATTTCCAGGCAGCTAATCCCAAAAGACCAGAAAACACTTAGTTCCAGAAGGCATTGAGCGAGAGCTGCATTAACCACCAGCATTCAGGTAACTCTGCCGAATAGCAAAAATGAATAGAAATAGCTAAAGCAGACGGAGAGTTGATCAGGGACAGGGGTGTGGCACAAGGAAGGTCTTAAAAGTTGATATTTAGCAACATCAGAGAGAGTTTGAGAAATCTCTGTACTTAGTGTATTAGAGTAGCCTCAGAAGGGAAACTAGGCCCAACTGAGCTGGTACCAACCACGGGACACGGAAGAGAATGAGTGGAGGAAGTCGGGATCTGAGACATTTACCCCTGCAGTAGGGTTGCTCAAAGGGTCCATACACCATCTGCACGAGACTCATCCAGGAGGCTTGTTAAACCCAGAGACTTCTGGGCCCTGCCTGGACTCTCTGATTCAGAATCTTTGGAGCTAGAGACGGCCTGGGCATGAGGGTCTTTAACAAGCTCCCCTGGTGATACCCATAGGCAGTGAAATTTAAGAATCACAGCTTTACGGAATGGTATCTAGAGAAGGCCAAACCTTAACCGGGTATGCACGCCATGTTGCAGTGTTAGAGATTACTCATTGGCGCCTCCTGGTTACTCTGTAAAGCCAACATTAATGTCTTTTCATAGGCCGAGCTCCTAAAGTCACGGTTGGTATAAGTAGTGGAGTCAAGCTTAGGAAATTCTTTTGACTCTAAATATTGTGTTCTCTCTACCACCCTTCACCTTGAAGATGCAATCCTTGAACTGTCCAAACCCTGTCCCCAGCAGGCAGGAGGCCGAGGCTCTGGTCAGATGAAGGTTCTGGAAAATGGGTTGAGGTCAGGGGTGAGGGAGGAGTGAGGGAGGAGTGAGGTGGTGTTTGCCTGCAGCTATAGGTTTTAGAAAGACTTAGTTGGGAGAAAGTAGGCCCGAGAGAGGAGAAATAGTTCAAAGCATTCAGGATACAGAGGGCTGGCTGAAGAGGAACACCCTGGCAGAAGGAGCCCCAGAGGATACCCAGTTAGAGCTGGGGATACAGGAAATGAAGGACGGTGGGGGAGGGGCAGATCTAGAAGCAGTTCCCCAGTGCAATGGCCCACAGGGAGAGGAAGGGTTTTCTGGCTGCCGGTGACGTCACCCTGGGCAGCTGTTAGCGTGAAGCGTTATTTCTGGAATTGCCCAAACATCAGTGACTCTTAAGGGGGAATTTCAGACACAGCAGCAGGCTGGGCACAGATATTTAAGGACTGGAGCCTTTGTGCCGCCTCATCAAAGCCTCTGTCTGAGGCTGATGCCGCCCCCTCCCGCCTTGGCCCTGTACGGATTCGGTTGGTCCTGATCCTTCACGGTCTTCAGCCAAGACTGGAAGGGCTCTGAAATCCAAGGTGGAGAAGGCAAGGGCAGCAGAGAGGACTTCCCCTTGACATCCTGGCAGATGGAAACAGCTCCCAAGGACTTCAGGCCCCCAAAAGCTAAAGCAGAAAGGGGGGAAATCCAGCTAATCCTATCAGCAGTTCCTGAACATCCATTATTTCCCCAACTGTTTGAGGGGCAGGGATACACGCTTTCTACACTTCAGGGAAGGATCAGTCATACCAGGTAATTTAAAAAAGCAATCACGATTAGGGCTAAAAATTCATCACCCCTTTTCCATTGGCAATTAGGCAGAGGACTGTTAAAACTTCCATTTATTGATCCCCCTGGTAGGCCAGGAGGACAGTGGGAGTGAGGCGAAAGGGCACCTCCCGCCCTCCCTCCCCATCCATCCTGTGCCCTCCCGACAGACTAATCCTCCTAATGCATAGCTCTGATGGGACTCCTCAGACCAGATACTCTTCATGGCCCCGCCTCTGCCCATGGAGGTATCTACACTGGGTCCCTTCCACTTCTCCAAACCTTCAGTCCTCCCCTTGACTGAGCCCATGCTAGTCTCCAGAAAAGTGCACAGCACGCTCTTCCCCAAACACACCTGGCACACTCCTTCTCCTTTGTTCTCTGCTTTCGCTCAAGCTGCTTTATCCTTCTGGAACACCATCCGCCCCACTATTCATCCCCATTAGCTGAATCCTAGCTGGTCCTTCTCTGGGCACCTACATGTCACCTCTTCCTGATCCTCCCAGGGAGGTCTCTCTCTCTCCCTCATCTCCCCCTCTCCCTCTTCTCTGTGTGGCTGTCTGTATCTCCCTCTCTCTCCCTGCTCTTGAAACTCCCCCCCCCACCTCCCAGCGCTGAGTACCTCCCTGTTGTGGTCCACAACTAGCTTAGCCTTGTGACCCTTGGGTTTTCTCAACATGAAGCATATCCACAGATGAATATCATTGAACTTGCTGCTACTAAAAACCCATCCTTCATGCCCTTTGAAATTCCTGCTCTTTTCTCAATGTCTACTGAAGGCCTGGCCTAATTGTGATGAGGCAAGGACCTCAGTTTCCTTTGGGGGTGGGGGGCAATGAGACTCATCATCCCACCTCTGTGGATCAAAGTCTTTTGCTTCGGAAGCTTTCTGTGTCACACGCCCCCCCATCCCTGCCCCCCAGCAAAAGTCGGGACCTTTGCTTCTATGCTCTGGCGGTACATCCAATCTCCCTTGCCAAGCACACATCCCAGGTATAATTAAACAATTGTACAACTCTTTGCTTAACACCTGTCTCCTTCCACAGACAGAAAGCTCCATGAGAGCAAGGCCCATATCTCTTTTATTCATCATTGAATCCTGGGACATGGCTGATAGGCAATGAATCGTTGGTGAATGGATGACTGGCTTTTATCACACTCTGTGCTGGATGATAGCTTCGTGTGCATAGTGTGTGTTTTACCCATCCTTCACTGTCGAAGAATACAGGTGATATAGGGCACTCTTTGTACTCCCCAACACTTCCATCGTGCCTTGTTCCTAGCAGGTGCTCAAAAGAAAAAAAAGAAAGAAAGAAAGAAAGAAAGAAAGAAAGAAAGAAAGAAAAAGAAAGAAAGAAAGAAAGAAAGAAAGAAAGAAAGAAAGAAAGAGAAAGAAAGAAAGAGAAGTTGTTGAATCTAATCCTCTACTGGGAAAGTAATCCAAAGCAGTGATGGTGAGTCAGTAACATCACATTTGATTCAAAAGCAGACACATTTAGTCCAATAAATCAACAAATGATTATTGAGCACCCAAAAGGCATAGAATGTTTTGTCTGTCTCTCTGTGTGCCTATCTGTCTGACAATGATAAGAGGGGTGTCTGTAGAGGGTCTGGTTTGAGTCCCAGCTTGGCCATTGGTACTGAGTGTCTGTATGACCTTGAACAGTCAGATTCCCTGAATGTCAGCTTCCAGTTTCTTCAGCCTTTAAAATGAGCACAAAATTCTTAGTTCACAGGAACACCATGAGGATTGAAGGCAGGGATGTATTTGAAATCCTTTTGTAAAATGTGAAGTGTGATAATGTATATAATTATTACAAGTGCATGATGCAAAGAAAAGGCAATGAGAGGAGACAGGGCTGTGAGTCCCAGTCACCGTGTAAGCAGTGAGGCGCGATCCACGAGTGGGGCGTGAGGTCCAAGCTCTCTGATCCTGTCTGTCCTGACCCCCTGACAGTCCCTAAGCCTCCCAAGACACAGGTTCATCACCTTCTCAAATGGGCTCCGAGGCGCCTGGCATCCTGGGAGGAGCAGGCTTACTAATAAAGAGATTGTCTTAATAACGTGAAGTACCGGGTGCCATGGTAACGGGCATTACATGATCTGGAGAAGAGGAGCAGCTTTTGATAAGAATAGGGAGCCTGCAGATGGGAAAAGGGGGGTGGGGATGCACACAGGATGGGGGTGGAGGAAATGCAAACATGGACAGACGCAGAGTAAGCACCAAAGGGAACGAACAAATAGTATTGGTGACGCCTGCCTCTCTGGGGAGCCTCTCCTGTCTGCACCCTGCCAGCAGCCGTGTATCTTGCATATCTCCAGATTTTCTGCTGCTACTGCAGTTGACGATCCCCCAGGATACTTAACCTGGTAGCCCCCAGTGTTTTTTAAAGATAAAAGCACGTGCAAAAATTTGGGCAAAAGCAGGTTGTGAATTTACCAAAAAACTAGAAACACGGGTTTTATTGGTACTCACCGACTCACCGATAACGACTTCAGGGGGTATTCTTGTAACTCGGTTTGGCGTGGCCTCTTGCTTGACGATGTTCTCCATGAGTCCTATCGATGTGGAGAACCAGGGTCTGTACACCGTGACTGGAAGGTCAATGCCAATGCTGATTTCCACACCATCAAACTTCATTACTCTCTTAAAATATTGTCTGTCCATCTGAGGACACGCCACACAGCCCAGGAGGCTGCCAGGGCAAGGAAAAGCTCATTAGATGGAGCAAGGAAGGGGACTCATGCCTGATGAGTCCTTGCATGCTCCAGATGCTGGATTGGGTGCTTTATCCACATTACCTTCTGCCAGGGAGTCTTACTATCTTGGGGATAGTAAGACTGACCCCCAGCCAGCTGTGAGATCTTTGGCTTTTATTTAAGACAAGAACTTCTGTTCACAGACATTTTTATGATTCTGTTATTAAAAGAGCTTCCGCTTCCAGGGGTCCCTAAGTGTCTCCTCCATAACCTTCATTTCCTTTTTCTTCCCTCCTGCTAGTTCATCAGTTAAAAGTGAGGTCCTGAGACAATCATCATGGTGAAGAGAGCCTGTTTCCTTCTGGGCTTTAGCTCTTTTGGCTTGGGCTCCTTCTGTAAAATAGTAGTTGCCTCAAGGGCAAATTGAGTGGCTCTTTTTGTATATATTGACTACATAGATGTTTTTACCATTGCCAGGACTAGTGGAGGTGGGTCTAACGAAGAGGAGGATTTATATTTGGAACTGAGAGAGTTCCCTAATACCAGGATGTGGGGTCCACTGGAATGTCATAGCATGGGTGGCTAAGAATATGACTTTTATGGGGATTTTTAAGGAAAACCAGACTCTTCTCTTCCTCTGCTCATGTAAGATCAACGTGATTGCCTGCAGGAAAAAGGAGGGACTGTCTATGATTCCTTTAAATATTTTATGTGAATTCAAAGGAGCTTTGGAATTTTTCAAAAATATTCTTTAGACCAGAATACGGCAAAATTCAAACAATGATTGACTCTAGGTCATGGAACTTTGAGGTGATTTTTATTTTCTTCTGCAAAACTCTCAATATTTTATGAGTTCCCTATTACATTTTCCTATTACCAATTACATTTACCATGAGAAAAATAATTAAAATATTTTTAAAATTTTAAACAAAATATTCTTTTTTCCTCTGAACTTGTTTGTTTTCTGCCATTGGTGCATCAGCAGTCACAGCCCCTTCCCTTCATACATTTTATTTCATAAGGCAAATAGTTGAGGAAGAGCAAATCAAACAAACAAAAAAGCCTGGAATCCTTACCTCCCTGAAAAGCCATAAGGTTGGAGCCAAAAACAAAGGTTTTACGAGTATCCCCTTGGCACAGCCGCTCAGGGTCCCACCCACCTGAATCTCATCCCATTAATGAATCAGTCTCTTCAGCTGTCCTTCCCCTCCCCTCTCCTCCACTTCCTCCCACCCGTGATCATTTAATTACCATCTGCTTTTCATGTCCCTCGAAAGTCACTGGAAAGATGAGCTATCAAGATTCTTGGACCATGAAAGCCCATCTTGCTCTTCTTCTATCCTGCTGATTTTCCATATGCCTTCATAGAGTAATGTGTGTGTCCTGTGAAATCAGAAGACCTGGGTACAAATCCTGGCTCTGCTATTTATAGCACATTAGGAAATACACTTACCTTCTCTGTGCTTTCATGTTCTCATCTGTGAAATGTGAATGACAGTTGGGAATATGAGAGATTTGTGAAAAGATGAGAAAACATGTGAAAACACAGGGCATAGTAGCTACTCACTAAACATTAGAAAACATCTGTTCTTATCTCGAGAGGACTGCTCAATTCTCCAACCAGCGCCTGGGGTTTATCAGCAGGCCCACCGGAGCCTTTTGGTCTTTCTCAAGTAGAACCTTCAGCAGTTTAATTCCAAGAGGTCAGGCTGACAATGGCAATTTCCACAAGTCACAACTGTTGACAGACATTCTGTGATTATCTGGACTTGTGATGGAACTCAGCAACAGCACTGCAGGCCAGGTGTTGAGCCAGCTCTACCTGCCATGGAACATTAGAGCAGTTCTCTTTCTAAGGATTTGTATATTCCAGGAGATTCAATAAACATGGTTTGATCATCTCCCATATTCCAGCCACTCTGCTGGCCTAGGGGACAGAAAGAAGTATAGGAAATGGCTCCTGCCCTTCTCAAGCTCATAATCCAGTGAATAATTTTGATGTGGAAATCTGTATTATGCTATACTTCCCTTTAGCCACCACTCTCTGTGGATTTGATCATATTACTCCTATGATTAAAATCCTTTAATGATTTATAATTGAACTGAAAAGTAACATCCTTTACCATAACTTGATCTTTAAGGTCCCCATGACCTGGACCCTGGCTACTTCTTTACCCTAAACTCATATACTCTTGAGCTCCATCTGTGTGTCATAGATGCCCAGCTGTCCTTTCAGTGCCTACAACATGCCACACCCTTTCCTGCCCCAGGGCCTTTAAACATGCTATCCTCGCTGCTTGGAAGGCTCTTATGCCAACTCTATCAGGCAACTCCAACCCATTTTCCAGGACCCAGTATAATTGTCACCTCCTCAGCAAATCCCTTCCTAAAACTCCAATCTAAATTAGATCTCCCCACTATACTCCTTCATAAGCCTTTTTCTCACCAAATCTTATCAAAATTTTACATTTACTTATCCCATTATATATATGATATTTGTATTGCTAGACTTCAACTAGCATGAGTGCAGGCATTTTTTCTATGACCTTAATTGTCTTCCACTGAGGAAAGAGACCTGGCAAACAAACAGTCCTCCACAACCACAAAGGAAATTCATGCTGGCTTTAGAGATTAATAAACTTTCTCCTTCATTCAAAAAGATAGGAGTGGAATTCCAAAGACTACTAGGTATTTGAGAAAAATCAGCATCACAGAAGAATCTAGATGAAGAAATAAAACACCCCAGAGAAAACAAAACAGAAGAGACCTTTTAAATGATTCTAATTCCTGTGCTCAGAAAGATTCAGGGAGATAGTACATGCATAAAACAAAAAGAGTTACTATAAAAATAAAACATCCAGAGAGCAAGAGATTGGAAATGACAAACACAGTGGCTAAAGAGAAGAGGTCGATAAAGCAACCGGAAGACAAATTCAAAAAGACCTCCAGACCATATAGATCATAAAGACAAAGAGATGGAAAATTTCAGACAAAAAGTTAAGAGACTTAAAGGATCAACCCAGTAGGTGGACCATCCATTTAATGAGCATTTCAGAAAGTGAGAATAGAGAAAATGGCAAAACAAAGAAAGAATGACAAATGCCTGGAGCTTACAAAAAACACAGATTAGGCCCACCACTCATATATATATCCCAGTAAGAGCTTAGAAACACCAAAGATACATAAAAACCTAAACATTTAGAAAAAATAAAGCTGGTTATCTATAAAGCAATGTGTATCAGACTGTATGCTAAAGGTCAGAAATTTGACATCCACTGCAACCTTTTTATAATGATCATTTGGAAGCATACTCCAGCCAAACAAAGAGAAATCTGAGAGGAGAGCATGGGGCTCAGAAAGAGTTAAAGTAACCCTGAAGTGAAAGGAATTGAAATCCTATTGTGACAGTTCTCTAGGGGACCTAGAAAATAAGCAAGCACATTAGGAAAGGAGGACAGAGCCCTTTGAGAAGAATATCTTCAAGAGTCAAGGGCCCTCTCAAAATTCATGGCTCTGAAGGTAGTTACTATCAATACTTAATTGAATAAATGCTCACAGGATCATTGGCATATATTGATTGTGGAAAGGGAGCTGAGAAATTCACAGAAACAACAGAACACAGCTAAGGAGAGTGTGGATTTTGGAGTCAGGCCACCTGGGTTCAAGCCTTGCCTCTGTGACTCACCACCTTGAGAAATTGCTTAGTCTTGCTAAATCTCAGCCCCTTGTGTCTGAAATTGCAATGATGATTGGCCCTAGCTCATGGGGTTATTTTGGAGATGGACCAAGGTAACGTATATACAGTGCTTAGAATGCTGTGCTTAGCACTTCATACATGCTCCATAAAATGATAGCCATCGTTGTTTTATGGAGGCTGATCCTGAGGTGGAGAGAAACTAAGTGGTGTATACAAACAAGAACATGAAGCCCAGATCCAGTTCCTTCCCCAGGAGGCCACGGGAATTTCATGGTTCTTCTATGATTTGGGAAACCTGGAACATTGATTCTGGAAACATTCTCCTTTGAATGGAAAAGTCTTAATAAGACAGTGTTAAAAAGATTAACTGAGGTACATTACATTTTTTTTTTAGAGAGAGCGAGCACCCAAGAGTGGGGAGAGGGCAGAGGGAAAGGGAGAGAGAGAATCTTAAGCAGGTTCCATGCCTAACATGGAGCCCAACACAGGGCTCAATCTCACGACCCTAAGATCATGACCTGAGCCGAAATCAAGAGTCAGATGCCCAACCAACTGACCCACCCAGGGATCCCATTAAATTTTTGAAGAGTTTATTTGAGCAAACATCAGTTGGAATCCACCAGTGCCAAGCCAAAAGTGGTTAGGGACACCTAGTGGACAGGAACTAGAGGAGAGATTTTATAGAGCAGATATATAAGCAAAGCAAGGAAATTATTTCATCTAAAGCTGAAGCCATGTCTGATTTAGGAAAGCCTAGTTGGCCGTTGTGATTGGCTGCTCTTAAATTTTGCTTTCTTGGATACAAGTACATTGATAGGAATTGACTCTGGCTTAGGTTTTGGTTTCCTTAGGTAGGCTACGAAGCCATTACAGCCACCTCAGTCAAATGGCCTCCATGTTTAATTCCTTCAATAAGAGAATTACATCTTTAGGGGCACCTGGCTGCCTTAGTCGAATAGGCATCTGCCTTTAGTTCAGGTCATGATCCCAGAGTCCTGGAATCGAGCCCTGCATTGGGCTCCCTGCTCAGTGGGGAGTTTGCTTCTCCTTCTGCCCCTCACCTCGCTCGTGCTCTCTCTCTCTCAAATAAATAAATAAAAATAAAATCTTTTTTTAAAAAGAGAGAATTACATCTTTCTGTGGGTCTAATCACACTGTGTAGTTCTGAGGAAAATAATAATTAAATAAACATAACACAAATACTCATTGATTTTTAATCTATAAAATCAGCATCTATACCAAACACAGAGGACCTAATGATAGTTATGAAATAGTGTGTAAAAATTTCAAATGAGCAATGGAAAAGTAAGAGAACAGCTGATAGACATCCAAACATGGAGGGAGGTGAATTTCTCATTTTGCAATGCAAAATCAAAAAGTCCTGTCTGAAGTTGAGATATCAAGAAAGATAATCTTTTGAAAATACAAATTTAAATACATTATTTAAAATGACACAGTGAAGAACAAAAAAAAAAAAAAAAAACAAAATTAGAAGGAGAGTTACCGTTACTGCAAAATAGTTGTATCCTTCCTCTCTTACAGTGAGAAATCAATAAATGCTATTTAAAATTGAAAAACCAAGAGAAAGGCATAAAAGCATTTAGATGGTTCAAGTCTGGAAATCACCTCCAGAAGAACTAGAGACTAGACACAGGGAGGGAAGGGAAGGAACATCTCTACTTTTCATTTTCTGTTGTCCTTTATTGCTTGAGGATTTCTTATTCTGTGCCTATATTACTTTAATTAATTAGTGAGCGAAGAACATGCCAAGCTACTAAACAGAACTTCTGGGTGAAGGGTGTCCTCCACAGAGCTCTGAGGTGAGACTTGTTGGAACTGAGCAGTTTTACAAGTAACCAGTGACCTCTGGAGCCATTCCAGAGTTCTCCCAACATGAGCATCACCCACAAGTGTTCTTCTTACATCTGAAATACACATGTCCTACAAATCTGAGCTGATTGATGGCTGGCATTACAGGAGAATAGGGCCTATGGAGTTTCATTGGCCACAGTGAAAGAGAGACCCACTGCTGAAAGTGGCCATAAGCTAGAGATTCTAAAGCAATGGTGGGCTGGGTGGAGGCCATGACATAGTGGTCAGCATGGTAGGCTCTGGAACCAACGGCCTATCTGGACTGACACTTAACAAGCTATGTGACTTCAGACAACTGATGAAAATAATTAGACCCGTTCCCTGGGGCTTGCGTAGCTTAAGTGAGCTCATTTGCGTTAAGATGAGCTTTAGCTGTTATTATTATAAAGACATGCAGATTATAGCCTCAGGGAGAACCTAATGTCAATGATGATGTTTTAGAGATTCTGCTAGGTGATGATCCCCTATAGCTTTTCCCTTCCCTAGAGACACAACTTGATTTTAGCCTTGGGAAAGAGAATGCCAATTTGGGGAACAAGAAACTATCAAGACTAATGCTACTAATAAAAGTTAACATCTATCTGCCTGGATGGCTCAGTGGGTTAAACGTCAAACTCTTGGTTTCAGCTCAGGTCTTGATCTCAGAGTTGTGAGTTCAAACACTGCGTTGAGCTCCATGCTAGGTGCCTACTTAACAAAAAAAGATACAAGTTAACATTTATCAAGCTGCATGTTTGCCATGGGCCAGGAACTGTGCAAAGTTACACACTTCTTAGCCCATCTTCACAATGGGGTGAGACAGACTTTATTATCTCTGTTCTTTTTTTTTTTTTTTTAAGATTTATTTGTTTGTCAGAGAGAGAGAGAGCACAAAAGCAGGGGGAGCGGCAGGCAGAGGGAGAAGCAGGCTCCCCGCTGAACAGGGAGCCCGATGCGGGACTCGATCCCAGGACCCTGGGATCATGACCTGAGCTGAAGACAGATGCTTAACCAACTGAGTCACCCAGGCATCCCTATTATCTCTGATTTTTTTTTTAATAGTGGTAAAACATAACAAAACTTAGCACATTAACTATTTTTAAGCGCAGACTCCAGTAGTGTTGAGTTCTGTTAAAAACAAGATGACAGACTCAAAATGGAGTTGCTTATGCTAAACCCCACATCACCAAATCCAGTCAACTCAATTACAGTTTCTGCTCTACTAGAGATGGAATTGTAAACCAGCCAATCAGGAATCTCCTGACCAGCAATGGGTAGGTGATCTGCCTTATAAAACCCCTGCCATCCTCTAAAGGGAAAGTAAACTTCTAATCACCCAGTATAACCTTCTAATCACCTAGTATAACCTCCTTGTTTCTGCTCCCTTCCAACTATAAAAGTCTTTCATTTCATAGTCCCTTCCTAGCTGCTGGATTGGGTGCCGCCTGATTCATCAATCACCAAAAAACTAAGAAGACCTTTAAAATCTACTCAGTTAAATTTTCACATTGTACATTCACATTGCTGTGCAACCAATCTCCAGAACTCTTTTCATCTTGCAAAATTGAAACTCTCTACCCATTAAACTATAACTCCTTTATGATCTCCATTTTGCGGAAAAGGAAACTCAGAGGAGTTACTATGTGAAGCCATGTGAAAATGTGGTTATCCAATCATTTTTAACCTATGAACAAATGGCAATTTGGAATCATTCCATTTAAGAGCCCAAGCCAGTTATTAGAAGAGCCAGATTTCCCAATATAGTCCACGGCGATAAGACCACTCCTGCAGGAAAGCCTGGGGACAGCACCCAGGCCATGGAACTAAGCCATGTGGGCGAAGAGAACCTACAAGAGTCACATGGAAAGTGACACGGACATTTTTATGACATTAGAAAGAGGCATTCAAATCATTCTAAATTATTCTAAGGCCAAACTATAGGGTGAATCCAGGTTTGCAATACCTGATATTGATTCACTTTGGAGGATCACTTTTTAATATATAAAATGTACAAATAGAGTATTTTCCATGTCTTCTCTTCTTTGGCTTCATCTCTTCATATGACTTTATAGATCTTTAGTCGCCGTGGATGCCATCCTCAGAAGTTGCAAGGCTGTAGTGGGCTTTGCAGGTGGATCTTCATGAGCATGAAATGCATTGGGAGGCAGGAGAGTGGGGGAGTGAACTGCGCATCTATCACAGTGATGGGGAGCATTCATGCATTACCCTGAAGCAGAGACGGGGGAGGGGTGCACCCGGAGGCCGATGTCCTCCCATGGCTCAGACAATGGCCTCAGTGGGAACTCTATGGTTTCAATATTCACGTGCACCTCCCCTGGAAGCTCCACACCCTCTGGAAGGTCCCTTTACCCATCAGTGTGTTTGATAAGTGGCTTTTCCCCTAACCCCTTCTTACCTGCCTGGCCTCACATTCTCTATGCCCTCTCTCTCTCATCACCTCTCAATACATCTCTGCTCCCTGAACACTTCAGCAGACTCAGGCTTCCTCTTATTATTACTTTCAGAAAATTCTGTAGGTGGAAAGAAATTTAATCGGTAATAATAAGGCTTTCTATTTTTAGAGCTCCTGCCTTCTGAGCAACCCGGAGGATGCCACAGTTATAACAGAATCAGTTAAAGGGTTGAAAGGGTCTTCCAAAGGTCTTCTCGAGAAGTCCCCTGCGGAGAGGCAAAACTTTCCTGAACCCCACCTTTCCGCCTCTTTCTAAAGGTGCTAGCCTCCTTTAGTCTGACCCTGGGGGTCAACTCAGTTCCATGTCTGGGAGTCCCGACCTCAGAACCTGCCCCCACCCCCAGCCAAGAACCCTTCTTTCCATCCCCTGCCCTGGTTCCCTTTCCCCAGAATGGTTGCAACAGACTCCAAATGTTCTCCCAGCTCTTAGCATCTCGTCCGGCCAACATCTGCACCACTGATACAGTGATTTGTCTAAAATACAGCTCTGATCATACTTGGAGTGCAAGGTTAGATGTGCAGTGTTAGGGGAAGACAGTGGGGATGAGGATTAGGGACAGCGTCACAAGTTGGGACTCAGAAGATCAGAGGAGGTCACCAAAAAGATGAGGGGACGGAGATGTGTCAGGCAAAGGGCACAGCCAGTGCAGAGCCTGGTAGTCAGAAGTACACGGAGCTGTGAGGCCCAGCAAGTGAGGCAGAGTGGCCTGAGTGGGGAGAGAAGCAGAGAGGAGCTCCCAGAATGGGAGCCGGGACTCTTTCCAGACGGCAGTGGGTTGCTGGGTGGTGGCAGTCATGGAGGAGGTCTTGGGCAGAGTTAAGTTGAAAGGCCCTGATCCCAAGAAGAGAGGAGGAGACAATATCGGGGAGGATGACATTAGGAAAGTGCATCATGGCCTCATCCTACCTCATTACTAGGCCTCCAAATTCCTTAAACCGGCCACCCCAGCCCCCACCACATACACACGTAGCAGCCCACGTCTTCCCTTCCGGAGTGCAAATAATCCTAGTCACCTGTTGTCATGTCTAAGCCTCGGGATAGAACAGAGGGTCTCAGATTTGGAGTCAAAGCCTGGTTTCAAGTCCACCACCTAAGGGTTTGCCCTCGCCATGGAGACTCACCCTCTTTAGCGCTAAAATGCCACAGAGACACCTCCCTCCAGGAGTGGATGGGAAGTGATGTATGTGGAATACTTCGGACACACGGACAGTGCTCAGTCAATGCAGTTTTACTGTAAATGTTGCTGTTTTCTATGTGATTCTCTCTCTATTGCCCCAGAGCACCCAGGATCTCTGTGTCCCCAAACTTGAGGCAGCTGGAGCTAATGGCACTTCTCCCTTTCCAGCGGGGCTTCCCTGGGTTCTCTGGGCTGAGTCGGATGAGGCTGACCCTCTCAGAGTGGATTAACGAGGACAGGGGTGTGTGTGTGTGTGTGTGTGTGTGTACAGGTACATCTGTGTCTGTCAGTTTTGCGGAGAGTAAAGGGGGGAAAGAGAGGGATCAAAAAGGCAAATGAATGTAAGACATGGACCTGAGTCCAGCAAGAATGGGGTTAAAGCAGATGAGCAGCAGGAGGTCTAAGGGGAGGGGTCAGGGTCCCCCTTGCTCAGTCCTCGACAGAGATGGGTTGGGTGCCACGGAGGGTGGACATGGCAGACTGCCACACCTTCTTGGCTCACAGCCCCACTCAGGCCACTCAGGCCAGGGTGAAGTCCTTCCCCTGCTGTGCTACCTCGAAGCTGGGGGAATCTAAGAGATTCTCCAGGGCTCGGGGCTGGGCTGAGATGGCAGGGAGTGGGTAACTCCACCAGCTTCAGGGATCCACTGAGGGTTTCCGTGCTTCGTCTGAGGACAGGCTCTGTGACCACATGCTTTTCCGTGACATCACTGTCAGTGACCTTTGGGGGCCAGCAGGGTGGGGTCCGAGGGGATGGGTACAGGCCATGATTCTTTGGTGGTCACAAAGATTGGGATTGTGAGCCGCCCAGAGCTAGAGAGCAGTCTCAATGGGCACAATGTTTCTTGCTGGACGGGGAATGGCTTCCCTGCCCTGGGATATGCCCAGGACTATAGTGGACCTGTTGTCTTTGCTCCTTCGCTATATTAAAAAGCACATTGTTGAGCACAGAGGCTGTGTGTGTGTGTGTGCATGCACACACACACATATACAGAAGTGTAAAGAGTCGCAGAAAATTGCATTTTGCTTTTAGAACAAATGATGATGATGTGAAGTGGAAAACTTGCAGCCCAGCCAGCAGAGAGAATTGTGTTTCTGCTTTTTAGAAGCCTCGGAAAGAAGAGGAGGAAGGAGGAGGAGGGGTGGGAGTAAGACTGCGCTGATGTTTCCAGAACACCAGATAGCGCTGGAAGAGATCAATATGCCCAATGAGTCCAAAGCTGATTACAGAAAACATAGCCAACTGCCCTGTGTTCACTTAAAGTAATAGCCTTAAACACTCAACAGAGATAACTTAATGACCTTATTGATTTGGGATTTCAGCCCCCTCCCCCCAACAGACAACACACATGAACACTATTACAGACCCATATGTGGTATTTCTTGTTTGTTTGTTTGCTTTGCTTCTTTTCAAAAACTAATGTAATTGGCATGACCTACTCCACCAGCTTGGAAAATAAAGCCATACCTGTTTTTCATACGTGCATTCATCACTCAGCACCCCTCCCCACCCAGCCCAAATTGAAGGATGGCCAGTAGCATCTCTCCTGGGACCCCCCCTCCCCACAAAACTAAAGAGCCTCAGGTGCTGGCTCAGCCCAAACCGGTGAGTGTAAAGAAATAATTGAGAAATCCGATCAGCTCACCAGCAGCCCCCTCCCCACCCTGCCAATTTCCTGCTGTTGTCACTTCTACCCGAGCCACATGGTGCTGCTGCTGAAATCATGTCTCCCCTTGCAGACTGATGTCACCGCATGGTGCCTGGTTCACCCAGACCCTACTCGGGCTGCAGAGCTTCCTGAGGGTGGACAAGCTTGGGTGCACCCACTCGCATGCCTCCCCACAGTCCCAAAGCCATGTCCTCCAAAGCAGGATTGGCAAGAGGCTTCCGGTGAAGATGATCCCCTGGAGACCCTTGCGAACAGTCAGGGCCATTAAACCCATCATAAGCAACTTTAACCGCTGACTTGCAACAGCTCAACAGGGGCTGGAAAGTACCTCGGACATCATCCAACCCTCTCTCCTTGTTTTACGTAGGAGGAATAGGAGGCCTGGTAAGACTGGGTGGCTTTCCAGCATCACATGGCTGCCCAGGGAATGTGCTTTTGTGGGGGTGGAGGTGAGGTGAGGTTCGATCCCTGGAAGGCCTCAGGAGGCATATAAACGTGTACCCTTAGTCACCTGTCCTCCCTCTCCACCAAAGTCACACCTGTGCCCACACCTGGCCAGCTCGGCTGGGCCAGCGTGCCCCACTGGATGTCCATGGAGAAGTCCCCTGCATGCCTCTTCCCACTTCCTGGGAAGCCCCTTAGTCCTGGGCCAGCCAGGGAGATCTGCACGCTAGACTCTGTCCAGTGATTAGCCCTTCCTTACCCTGCGTTCCTGCATTTTCAAACTCTCCCTGTCAACTGGCTCCTTCCCACCAATTCAAACATTTCTAAGATAAAAAAAAAAAAAGTCCTTTGCTCCAACATTTCTCTCTCCACCCTCGCCACCTACCCCTTCCTCCCCTCCTCTGCTTTTCCCTCTCCCTTGTGTTCTATCCTTCATTTCTCTTCTCTCAAAAGAAGTTTAAGCCAACACTCCCCCACCCCCTGCACACACTCATGGCCATCTTCCCAAGGTCACAGCTCCCATAGTGTCTGTCCTCAGCGGCCCCGGGGCAGTGTGCTGGCCACATGAGGGAAAAGTCTGGGGCTCACTCAGCACTGGGAGGGAAGGGTGGGCGCTGGAAGGACAGCAAAACCCAGCTGCTGTCCCCAGAAAGGCCCATGGCTCTACAGCTCTGCGAGTGGTCAGGTGGGAGCAGCCTCGACCTATCCCATGGCCTCGAGGATTCTAGGTGTCCGGATGCTGAGGCAGAGGACACCCCCAAACCAGTTCATTAGATAGACATAGGGCATCTGTTCTGCTGCTTCAGATTAAAAGATCCCCAGCACCAGGGTCTCCCTGCCCCCTCACTGGTCAGTCTCCTCCTCTTTGATGTGTGCATGCTCGGACTTTCGTGTCCTTGCAGAAGCTAGCTTAGAAGCTGCTGGTAAACCTGATCTTCCCGACACTGAGACTGACCACATGCTATTTACTGCCGAAGGGAAAGAAAGGGAACCAAAACATACTGAGCACCTACTAACTGCCAGGCATTGTTCTAGAAGTTAGAAATACAACAGTGAGTAAGACTAGAGTGTTCCCTGCCCTGGCGGGGGGATGGGGGGCTTACATTCTAGTAGGGAAACAACACATATGGACACAAATATAATAACTACAGATTGCAAGAAGTGTCGGGAAGGATTAACAGGGTGTTACATTCATGACAACGCCAGGGACTTCCTTAGGGTAGGGGGATGTCTCTCTTAGAAGGTGACATCTAAGCTGAGCCCTGAACATGGGGCTTGCACAGAATTCGAGATGCAGTTTAAAGCCATGCTCAAGGGCGCCTGGGTGGCTCAGTTGGTTAAGCGACTGCCTTCGGCTCAGGTCATGATCCTGGAGTCCCGGGATCGAGTCCCGCATCGGGCTCCCTGCTCGGCAGGGAGCCTGCTTCTCCCTCTGACCCTCCCCCCTCTCATGTGCTCTCTGTCTCTCTCATTCTCTCTGTCTCAAATAAATAAATAAAATCTTAAAATAAATAAATAAATAAATAAATAATAAAGCCATGCTCAAGACAACATTGTGATGGCATGTCGCTGTCATCCATGATTTCCACACCAGGACACTGAGGCCCTGAGAGACGGAGTCACATGCCCAGGAGCAGGGCACAAGCCAGTGTGATGGACACCAACCATGCTGTCTCTGTTCCGTCCCCTCCCTTGGGGTACTTGTACCTTCATTCCCAATCATACAAAGCACCTGGCAAGCCTTGAAATCCAGGTCTGCAGATTTTCCCTGAACCTTCTTTGAGATCTAGGTCCAGTCCTAGTAAAGCGTAAGTGCTGAGCACCTACTACGTGCTCTCTTCTCTCGAGGTTCTTGGAAGACGAGCCAGGACATAGTCCCCAGCCCAGGCGTGGCATGTGAAAGGAGCGCGGAGTAGGGGAAATGGCTGAGGTCAGGGTTCTTACACAGGGAACTCTGCTGTGGGCTGGAACCCCTGGGACAGTCTGGCCAGGCAGACGGGAGGGGGCGGGTTCGAGCCGGGCGCCGTGTGAGCTCAGGCAGGAAGCTGCCTCTTCCGGAAGAGACCTAGGGGCTGCAAGAGGCTGCCTGGAAAGTCTGCCAGAACTCTCCATGACCCGCCACAGCCTGAGAAAGTGGAAACATGGGTCCAAGACTCTGAATCAGTCCATCAGTTGACATTTTCTGAGTGTTTAACTTATGGGTCCTAAGTACCGGATGAGGCACCGTGAGGGCACTGAAAGAGCACAAAACCATGATCTCAACCCTGCAGGACTCGTAAACCTCCTTGCAGAGAAGTACTCAAGCTTATGAAACAACTAGAGAGCACTTGCACCCAGCCACCAGGCAGCACATTGAAAGCCACGTGGCTCAGACCGGTAAGGCTGTGAGGGAGGGCTTCCGGGAGGAGGGAGACCATATGTGTGTCAGGTTTGACAGGTGGGGAGAGCACCATGTTGGCAGAGAGGTGGTAATGGACATGCCATTTACTAGAACCCAGAGGAAGGCTAGGTGGAGGACAGTCAGTGAGAGCACAGGCATGGAAATTGAGAGGCCAGAATCCATCAGGTCAGGGAAGAGTGACTCACAGAAGGTTCCTGAGCAAGGCAGTCACAGGATAAAAGCAACACTTCCAAAATTATAATAGTCATTCCTCACTTGCATGCAACATTTTGCAATATTCAGATCACTCCACATACATTATTTCATTTGATGCTCACAAACACCCAGTGAGGGACAGAGTGATCACTGTCTTTTGGAGCTGAGGGAATGGATGAGAGACGTTTAAATGACTTGTCTGTGGTCACACATCTAAAGGAAGGAGCCAAAACTGGAGCGCATCCCTTGACCCATGGAAGGTGGGGAGCACAGTACCATGCCAAGGGCATGGCTTTTGACACCAGACAGACCTGAGCTCAATGCCAGTTCTGCCAACTACCAGTAAGCTGTGTGGCCCTGGGACAGATTATTAACGTCTCTGAGCCTCAGTTTTCTCATTTTTAAAATAAGCATAATCACACCTTAGAGAGACACGGGTGTGTGGTGAGGTGTAATGTACCGATGGGCCCGCACAGCACAGATGTCCTACAAGTACAAGCTTCCATCCTCTTTCTCTTCCGCTCCCCACTCAGATCCTGAACCAACCGAGTCATTAACCCAACTGCCTTCCATCCCGGAGTGATGCCTGTGAAGCTCGAGGCAGATCGTTCCACCCCCATGACCAAGCAGCAGGGGTCCCGCTTTCCACAAGGTTGCGGCCCCATCCCAAGCCAGGCAGGGGGTCCCCTCAGCTGGGGGGTCCCCTCAGCTGGAGTGTCCCCAGACAAGCAGCACATGTGCATCTGAGAACGAGCCACTGTGCGGGCAATGGCTAGACCCCAGACTTGAGAAACCATCTAGCACCCTGCCACTCTTCCTTGAACAGGGCAGGCTTGGATTTGTTTTCTATTTTTTTAAAAACAAAACAGGATTTGAAACAACAGCCCACACAAATGACTTCTTAGAAATCTCACCCTTGACTTATCATTTGGAATAAAAGCAATTTTTTATCCTGGCAAAGCTCTTTATTCTTTTTGGAACATTTTCATATACATTATTTCACTTGATCCTCAGAACGCCGAAAGGGAGACAGGCAGGCTTTACTGTTCCCTTCGAACAGATGAAAAATCCATGGCTTAGAGGTGGGGGTTGGGGGTCAGAGCTCCCAACTCCCTGCCCACAGCACCCTCCCCTCGCTCTGTGCTCAACTCCAGTCCACATCCACCCATTGACAAGCTCCACTCTGATGCCTGAAATCCTCCCCCGTCCCATTCAGCTTCTGAATCATCAGAGATGCTCACGTGAGGCTCTTACAACTGGAGGGAATGATGGAGCAATTTTGAAAAGAGACAGCTGCCTTGGACACATCCTGCAAGTGGGCTAAACTCTCTACCATACAATCGGGTGTCCCTAACCCACCACCCTGCCCAGGAGCCCTTCCTTACAGCTCCAACCACCCCCTCCAACCCTCTCTCAACCTGGAACCCTCAGAAAAGGAGAAGACTCCTTTGGAGTCAGCTCACCTGAGGGTTGAGCCTCCAACTTCAGCTGGAGAATTTCCGTCAGTCAGTCCACTCCTGGAGCCTAACTTAGCAATCCTAAGGAGAAGCTAGGGGCTGCCAACCCAGGCTGCTGATTGGCTCCTATGTACAGGAGACCATCCCCCCACCACCCCCCAAGTGGCAGAGAGCAGCTTAGGATGAGAACAACAAAGGAATACTTCCCACCAACCACTGTGTGTTCTAGGCACATAGGATACCTCAGTGAACATAACTGACGAAGTCCCCTGCCTTCACTTGGCCTATATTCTAGTGAGGGGAGACAGAAAAGCAAAAATGAGCATCATCAATCAATAAATGAAGAGGCAGTCTTGGTGTTATGTACCATTCGAGAAAAGAGTATTAGAGGGTAATGCGGATGGAGCACTCTGGGGATAGACAGGGTGGCGTGCGGGTTACTATTTTAAATAAGATTGTCATAGGCTTTGTTGAGAAGTTGACATTTAAGCAAAGATCCAAAGCAATAGAGGAGTTGGCATATGGATATCTGGAGAAAAGGCTTTCCATGCAGAGGGGACAGCCAGAGCTAAGGCCCTTGGGAACAGGGAGGAGGCCAGCGTAGCTGGAGTAGAGGACGCACGGGGGAGAACAGTAGGAGATGAAGTCACAGAGGGAACAGGGCCAGGTCCTGTGGTCACAAAGGGTTTTATAGGACATTGTAAGGATTCTAACTTTTACTCTGAGTAAAATGGGGGCATTTGGAGACTTTTAAGCAGAGGACTGAAATGACGTAACTGTTAGCATCATCACTCCGGCTGCTGGGAGGGGGCCGGGGGGACAGCTGGGAGACCAGTTAGGAGGCTGCTGCAGAATTCCAGGTGAGAGATAATGCACTTTCCAACGCGGAGCAGCAGTGGAGATGGTCAGAAGTGGTCAGCAGCAGCCATATTGGAAAGGTAGAGCCAACAGGACTGGCAGAGAGGTTAGGCGGAGGGATAGGGCAGTGAGAGGAAGAGGAGGTAAGGCAACTCGCAGGGCCCGGGCCTGAGCAGCTGGAAGAATGGAAATGCCCATCAAGTGAGAGGGGCAGGACTGCAAGGGAGCAGGGCATGGGAGAGGAGGGGTTCGGGTTCGGATGCCCTCTGGGTGAGCACTGGAGATGTTGAGGTAGCAGGCCATTCAGGGCAGCTGCTGCATCCTCGCTGACGGCCGCCAGGGCGCAGAAGCAGTGTCGACATCCACAGCCCAGCCCCCAGAGCCGATGGCCCATGAGGAGGGCCTACCCACCAGCCTCATGCTGTAAGCACTCGGTCCCCAGCTCTCCAGGCCTTGCCCCCACAAACCGCTCCCTATCCACGAGGCAGCTCTGAAGGCTCCGAGGCTCGTGGCACAGCAGCCTCAGGGAAGCATTTTCAGACCGAAGCTAATGGTGTCCGGGAAATCGGCACGCTGTCCTCTGTCCAGAACAGCTCTGTCCAATAGAACTTTCTACAGTGGTGGAAATGTTCTGCATCTTCCCAGTCCGATGCAATAGCCACTAGCCTGCTGTGGCTTTTGAGCACTTGAAATGTGGCCAGAATAACTGAGAAACTAAGTTTTTGATTTTGTTTGATTTTAAGTAATTTAAATCCAAACAGTCACATGTTGGCTAGTGGCTACCACACCGGATACCATAGTACTAGGTGGTCCTTACCACTCCATACCATCTAGCAAAACTGTGCTCGTCCTTCAAGGCCTCGTTCCAAGGTCTCTAACCTTCCTTCTGTTCATGCAAAGAGAGGGACCCCTCTTTGGTACTCCCATAGTGTTTCATACCCATTTCTAGTAGCTTGGTATTCAGGAACAATTTGGTGGCACTTCTACTCCCCGGTAGACTATGAGCTTCTTGCCGGCAGGAACTGTGACTTTCTCGTCTCTGTAGTGCCTGGACCTGGCAAAACGTCTGGCACATAGTAGGTGCTGAACAAGTAATTGTTGAATGAATAGATGAATGAACAAGTAGAGGTTTTACACTTGTGCCCAGTCCTTTTTTCTTATTTCTACTAAGTGGAGGTGAGGTCAGAGTTGGGAGACCAGAAGCCACTCATTCAGTCTCCATCAGTACCCCCCCCCTTCCTCCCCTGGCAGAGCGAGGGACAGAAATGAGATTGGACCAGGTTCAGAGCCCACTGCCCCCATCTTAGAATAAGCACCTATAAGGGAATTTCTAACTCGGAAGCCAAAGGAGGAGAAGATAATTTTTTTAAACAGATACTCATGACAAAATCGTTTTTAGTTAATAGGGGGATGCATTTTACCCAGGCATTTATGTCTATGAAAACTAAAGGATTCTCTGCTTTCTATTTTACTGCCAAAAGTCATATTTGTTGCTTGTTCTTTAAATAAGCGATCCAGCTTTATCTATGGCCAAGCTCACTGGTTCAAGCTGCATCACCAGGATGAGGAAACCCCATGCCGGTAGCTCCCTGCAACTCTAGGTCAGGGTCACTGAGGGGCTTACGAAGTGTCCTTAGAGCTAACTGCAGGCCTGAGCTTCTCAGAGCGTATGATTATTCTTGAAAGTATCATTGTTTTCTTCAAATAGCGTTTGAGTATTTCTATGCTGAAGGCATTGCACTGAGGGTCGTGGAAGGTACAATACCATCCCTGTTCATGAGAAGCTAGTACTTTAGGTAAGAATTATGAGAAAAGTGATTGTGCTTAAGGAAGAAACAGGGCTTAATGGCTTTGATATAACTGTTAGTTTGGGAAATACTAATTTTTTCATAGATTAGACATTGACTGGCCAAGACCCAATGTCTCCAGATAACCAAATTAAGCCTTGAAAGGGATAAGAATGGGAAGGTGGGGGGAAAGAGGGACTTGGAAAAGGAGCAATAAAATGGAGACAGACGGGGGAGAGGGAGGGAGAGAGGGAGGAGGGAGGAGGCAAGAGGGTGTGAGTTTGGGCCCAAGATGCCTCTGGCTGGGGTTATTTCTTATGTTCCAAACAGCTGGCTGGGTGTATGGAGTTTTGGATGACTCACCATGTAGGAGGGGTGCTGGGGAAAGAAAAGAAGAAGGCACAGGAGATGGGAACCCCCTTCAGTCCCCTCAGGTGGGGCTCTGCATTCTGTCTCATGGCCTCACCCAGGCCAGCCAACAGCAGAGCCTTCAGTGCTCAGAAGCCATTTTATGAGGTGCTTTTAAGAGTTCCCCCCCAGGCGACCAGGGCTTTACCCCAGAACCCGGGGACTTCGGTGTCCTTGTTCATAATCCTGAACAGCCACGTGTCAAGAATCTCTTAAAAAGGAGTGGTATTCACGTGTCAAAATGGAGGTGTGACCTTGAGTCATCCTCCCAGAAGAGGAAGGAAGGGGGAGGGGCAGGGAGGATTGACCTTGAGCATCGACTCTCAGACGGGAGCTGGATTGCAAAGCCCTCTACGGCTCTGCGGTCTTCAATCTTCTCTCCAGACGCAGGCTCAGTGAGGGCCTTGTGGCCTGAACTCCATCTGCTTCCCTGCAAATTCCTATATTGAAGTCCTAAACCTAGTACCTCAGAATGTGACCATGGAGATGCGGCCTTTAAAGAGATGATGACATTAACATGAGAGGGGTAGTGGGGGCCATGATCCAATCTGACCTGTGTCCTTACAAGAAGAGGAGAGTAGGACACGCGGAGAGACCCCAGGTGCGTGTGCACAGAGGGAAGGCCACACTAAGAGGCAGCAAGGGGGCAGCCATCTTTGAGCCCAGTGGAGAGTCCTCAGAGGAAACCAACCCTGTCAGCACCTGGATCTCGGACTCCAGACTCCAGAATAGAGAGAAAATCAATTCCTGCTGTTTGAACCACCCAGTCTGTGGTATTCTGTCATGGTGGCCCTAGCAGACTCATACAGTGGGGAGAGGAGCTCATCACGTGGCCTGAGGGCGGTCCTAGGAGTTTCTCAGCTGTGGGACATGTCCATCTGCCATTGCGTTGTGGTTCCTCCACCAGCCCAGACCCCAGACGGTCACTGCGAGAAACTAATGTTTGAGTTTTTCCCACATGCCAGATACTATGCGAAGTTGCCTTCTTATCTATTACCTCACATAACTGTTACTATATACCTGGGGCTTAAAGGAGTGACCTTTCCCTAAGGTCACCCAACTAGGACCTGCTGGACCCAGGGTGGAAGCCCAGGCCCTCTGGTCCTGGGGGCATCGTTCCCTCAGCCACACCTGCAAGGGGCTCCCTGGAGCTTTTAAAGACCAGGGATGTCAGGAACTGCCTACCACTCTCTCTTTCCAAAGTCCCAGAACACGGTCGCCCCTAACCCTTCACCAGGGTTTCTGTGTAAGTCCTGTGACATAGAGAAGAGAAATATTTATTAAGTCCTAATTCTATTTTTACTAAACTTTCTTTTTTTTTTAAGGTTTTATTTATTTATTTGAGAGAGAGAGAAAGAGAGGGCAGAGGGTCAGAGGGAGAAGCAGACTCCCCGCTGAGCTGAGAGCCCAATGTGGGACTCGATCCCAGGACCCCGAGATCATGACCTGAGCCAAAGGCAGACACTTAACCAACTGAGCTACCCAGGTGCCCCTTTACTGAACTTTCTAAACCATTCCCTTCTCTGACCACCCTACAGGATTTAGTAGCTAATTAAGAGCCATCTACAACCCCAAAGATATTACCAAGGAATCATTCAAAAAAATATTATAGCAGACCCTTGTGCGGTGTAGGGGTTAGGGGGGCTCACCCCCACCCCCGCATAGTTTGAAAATCCACATAGAAGTTTTGATCCCTCGGGGCGCCTGGGTGGCTCAGTCGTTAAGCGCCTGCCTTCGGCTCAGGTCATGATCCCAGGGTCCTGGGATCGAGCCCCGCATAGGGCTCCCTGCTCAGCAGGAGGCCTGCTTCTCCCTCTCCCACTCCCCCTGCTTGTGTTCCCTCTCTAGCTGTCTCCCTCTCTCTGTCAAATAAATAAAGAAAATCTTTAAAAAAAAAAAAAAAAGAAGTTTTGATCCCTCACAAACTTAACCACTAACAGCCTACTATTGACTGGAAGCTTTACCAATCACATAAACGGTCAACTAATACATATTTTATATGTTTTATGTATTCTATGCTGTACTCTTACAATAAAGCTAGAAAAAAGAAAATGTAATTAAGAAAGTCATAAGAGAAAATACATTTACAGTCCTGTGTTGTATTTATCAAAACAAATCCACGTATTTAGTGGATGCACACAGTTCAAACTCGTGTGGTTCGACGGTCCACTATATGGCTTTCTGGACACTCGGCTACTTTTTTCTCCTCGGCCAAGTCTGCCAAGCCCAACACTGTCTGGAGCTGCTTGTCAATATATATTTTCAATGGGATATATTTATAATTGGATGTATTTATAATCTCTTCTTCATGGGTACTTGTTTTCCTTCTGGAATCACAGAGGCATTTAATAGACTGGCTTTGACAGCAAAGAAGGGACTAGAAGCAGGTCCCGCCTACTCCTGGGCCAGGTGCTTGCCACACTCTGTGAAGAAAGGCACCTCACCATACACGCCCATGCCTACTTCTACAAGAGATCATTCCTGGGTGGGACAGAGGGCATCGGCTGAAAGGTTTAGTCAATGCTGAAAGAACCCTTCGATGGCCATCCCTATGATGGAATCCTGCTCGACAAATCCTCACTGTGTCTCTATTACATGCCAAGCACAGAATCGCTGTTCAGATACAGCGTTCTTAGCAAAATCACACAATCATCAAAACTGGAAGAAATCTTAGAGATGGTGTGATGGATTCCCTCCCCTCGAGAGGAGGGATGTGATGCCTAGACAGGGAAAGCGACTTGTCCTAGGTCAAGCAATGGGCAGGCAGAGGACTAGGCTCTTCCTGAGTCCTGGGCCAGTGGTCCCTGACGTCCTGTGTATCACGTCCAAGTTGGTTCACCGCACTGTGAAAACCACGTGCACATCTGGAAAGGATCCACAAAAAAATAACCCACATTGACAAGGGACGGAAAATCGATGTTTAAATTAAGTAGCAGAGATTCCAGCTGGACATAAGGAAGCACTTTTTAGCTGCCAGGGTGATAAAATATCAGAATGAGCCAATCAAAGGAAAGCACGCTGAGAAATTCTCAAATGGACAGGAGATAAGCATTGGTCTTTGATCCCTGAAGGGTCACCTGCCCCCAAACGGAGAGCTGCAGCAAAGCTTCTCCCGATCCCCACCAGCTCTATTAGAATCCACTCAGGATTCCAACCGCCTTGGGAAGACTCTGGCCAAGCAAACTGCTCTTGCTGAGTTCTGCATCACTGATCCTATAATTTGTTTGAAATTTCCTCTTAAGACCACTTCTTCCCCCTCTTGTTTTTTTTAATTTCAAAAAGCTTCTATATTAAATGCCTTTGTGAGGGGCCAGAGCAGAAACTGGAATGTCTGAATCTCGGGCTTTGGGATTTTTTTTTTTCTTTTGCCAGAAGTGACATGCTGAGGGATTAGAGTCTTGGCAGTAACTACAGGTCCAGGCAAGCAAAAGGTCAAGTGCAGGGCGAAGCTGGTTGACAGACACCATAGATCTCGACAGGCAGGGTCCTGGAGATCAAAGCAGCATTATCAAGCACAGCTGAACTCTGACCTTAGCGCAAAAAGGCCATTTGCTTTCTATCCTTTTTACATAATCTAAATATAGGTCACCTGAAGTTCAGCATACACATCAGAAGCAAATGAGGTCAGAGGCCTGACAACAGCAGGGTAGGAGATGCTAGGATGACCTTGCAAGGGGGAGGGGCACTGTTCCTCTCCCTTTGCCTGTGGGACCACATTAACACCCTGGGTACATCCAGAAAGAAAGTTTGTGGCATTCAAGTAGCATCCACCCATAATAATGAGATACCCTGGTGTCTTCAGGAACAGAGAAAACGCCAAACCCCCAGGTTATAAAGGCATCCATCCTTGCTTCTTTCCTATCTCTTCAAAAGGCCCTAAATAAATTTGTGATGTCCCTAAATAAATCACAACAACACGTCAGTCCTCTCCTGTGCTCCTCCTGGGACCTAGTTCAGTCTCAGGTTCTCACTGAGGTTGAACGGTGGTAAGATGCCCCTGTTGGTGTAGCTGTCTCCCTTGGCCAACACTAGCCTTGGCCAGCCAGCCTGCTCCTTGAAACCCTAACAGTTGCTCCGTTCCGAACGAATCTCCACAGCCAGCAAACATGAGAGGGACAGATCCTCGCATCTCAGCTAAAGGTCTCTTGCTCAGAGTCAGGACCCAAAGCAGGCATGTTATGACAGGGACACAGAGAAGCACAATAACCTCATGGCCTTCCACATGTTCTCAGAGACTTGCCTCCTCCTGGGCTTTGGTTCCACTTCTGGTGTTCAAAGATTTTGGCAAAAGTCCCTACCTAACAAGAAACCCTAGATGCTAAGTCCATTTGTTGGAAGGCGCAAACTGCCTCACCAAGGATGTTGGGGGACTCACAGGCAAGCAGGTCCCTGTCTGAGGAATCGTGAATGGAGCCATTTTACTGGCGCCTCGGACTTGTCCTGAAATCCCAACATCCTGCTGATGTCACCTTGTTTTGAGTCAAAAGAGAGCAGATCGTGTAGACCTGAATTTTCCTACATTCGCAGTCTGTGCTGGCTTGGGTTCCCGCATGATTTTGCACCAGAAAAACATTAAGAAAAAAACGATCGGTTCTCCCCCCTTCCTCCCCCACCTCATGCCAGTAGAGAATTCCTTCTAGATGAAAACTGTGTGCGCAGGCAGGTACATGTGCACACGCGTGTGCACACACACACAGCACGCAAGTCACAGATACTCGGTTAGAATTTGGCAGGTGGCCAAATGCTTCTTTTTAAAATGACTGAGCCACAGTTGGTTAAGCGACTGCCTTCGGCTCAGGTCATGATCCTGGAGTCCCGGGATCGAGTCCCGCATCGGGCTCCCTGCTCGGCAGGGAGTCTGCTTCTCCCGCTGACCCTCCCCCCTCTCATGCTCTCTCTATCTCATTCTCTCTCAAATAAATGAATAAAATCTTTTAAAAAAATAAATAAAAATAAAATAAAATAAAATAAAATAAAATGACTGAGCCATTTGCAAGAGATTCCTCAAAGACAACGCCACAACACTCCGGGTAAACAATGTCGTGCTCACTTGAATCACCACGAAACCATGGGCTCCTTGAGGGCAAGGGTTCTGTCATGATTTGGGGACCCCTGCCACCCGGCCCTGTGTCCACACACGATAGTCCTCCAAAAAAAATGTGAATGAATTAAAATCGCTCCCTTAGGGCGCCTGGGTGGCTCAGATGGTTAAGCGTCTGCCTTCAGCTCAGGTCATGATCCCAGGGTCCTGGGATCGAGTCCCGCATTGGGCTCCCTGCTCCTTGGGAGCCTGCTTCTCTCTCTCTCTCTCTCTGTCTCTCATGAATAAATGAATACAATCTTTAAAAAAGAAAATCGCTCCCTTATTCTGGAGACCATCTCTAGCTACAAGGAAAGGCCTCCTTCATCTCCTAAATTTCTCTAGTGGCATTTCCCAGCCCCCACCCCGCCCCCAAGGCCCAAGTCACATGCCTACATCCAGGAAAATGAAAAGGGCAAATTCCAAAACAACAGTGGAATGCCATGTGGCTAGTTAGCGTCAAAGCCAACTTCTTATCCAGCACTGCTATTCCACACCAACTTGCTTTTCTTTACGGTGGTTTTACCGTGAATTAAAAGCACAGTGCGAAATAGAAGTTTACAAGGCACCTTTTTTTTTTTAAAGATTTTATTTATTTATTTATTTGAGAGAGAGAGAGAGAGAGAAACAGCATGAGAGGGGAGAGGGTCAGAGGGAGAAGCAGGCTCCCCGCTGAGCCGGGAGCCCGATGTGGGACTTGATCCTGGGACTCCGGGACCATGACCTGAGCCGAAGGCAGTCGCTTAACCAACTAAGCCACCCAGGCGCCCTACAAGGCACCTTTAAGAAATGGATTTTAGCGGGGATGCGGAGAAAGGGGAACCCTCCTACACTGTTGGTGGGAATGCAAGCTGGTGCAGCCACTCTGGAAAACAGTATGGAGGTTCCTCAAAAAGCTGAAAATAGAGCTACCCTATGACCCAGCAATTGCACTACTGGGTATTTACCCCAAAGATACAAAAGTAGGGATCCGAAAGGGTACGTGCACCCCAATGTTTATAGCAGCAATGTCCACAATAGCCAAACTGTGGAAAGAGCCAAGATGTCCATCAACAGATGAATGGATAAAGAAGATGTGGTATATATATACAATGGAATATTATGCAGCCATCAAAAGGAATGAGATCTTGCCATTTGCAACGACGTGGATGGAACTGGAGGGTATTATGTTGAGTGAAATAAGTCAAACAGAGAAAGACATGTATCATATGATCTCACTGATATGAGGAATTCTTAATTGCAGGAAACTAACTGAGGGTTGCTGGAGTGGGGGGTGGGGTGGGAGGGATGGGGTGACTGGGTGATAGACACTGGGGAGGGTATGTGCTCTGGTAAGCGCTGTGAATTGTGCAAGACTGTTGAATCTCAGATCTGTACCTCTGAAACAAATAATGCAATATATGTTAAGAAAAAAAAAGAAGAAGGTAGCAGGAGGGGAAGAATGAAGCAGGGGAAATCGGAGGGGTAGACGAACCATGAGAGACGATGGACTCTGAAAAACAAACTGAGGGTTCTAGAGGGGAGGGGGGTGGGAGGATGGGTTAGCCTGGTGGTGGGTATTGAGGAGGGCACATTCTGCATGGAGCACTGGGTGTTATGCACAAACAATGAATCATGGAACACTTCATCTAAAACTAATGATGTAATGTATGGGGATTAACATAAGAATAAAAAAATAAATTAAAAAAAATAAACTAGCTAATTGGATTTTGGTACTTTGTATTTCTGACCTAGAACACGATATTGTATATGTGAAAACCAACGTGTCCATTTATATCATTTATTGTGTTAACCTACTCAATTAAAATAGTTAATTCATTAAAAATGCTAAAATAAAAAAAAGAAATGGATTTTAACTAATGATGTAATGTATGGTGATTAACATAACATAATAAAAAAAAAAGAAAGAAAGAAATGGATTTTATTTTCAGGCAAGCTGTGATCTGATCAGCACCGCACCCATGCTTTTCTATGGGATCCCCTGACAGGTGTGAATGTCCACTGTGTGGGGCCAACTGAACCAAACGCGGGCTCCTTGGCGGCTTCTCCATTGTTGCTCTAGCCCCTGTTGCAAGAAGCCACCTGCAATATCCTAGAAGAGTACCTAGCGCTTGGGAGCCATTCCGTTAAGTATCTCTCAACTCCAACAGAACGAGTAAATGTATAAATGAATGAACAACGCGCTGGCATTTTGTGCGCTATTGCTCGAAGCTCCAGCCCAGGTGAGCCTCGGAGGCAGAGTCCCACGAGACGAGGCAGTGGTTATAAACTGTTGGAATACCAGCCTTCCAAGCCAGAATCAGGGCCTACCCACCGCTTCCCTTTCGTTTACCCGGTTTCAGAATGTAGACTCTGTCACTTCACCTCCTCACCTCCTAGGAGCAGTTGTGAATGACTTAATACTCTTGGCTGCGTGTGACCAGAACTCAACTGGAATTTTCTTCTACAGAAAGGGTCCTTGTGTGACGCTGTATCCTTCTCAACAAGTTCACGGTTTCGACAGGCACCCTCCCCACACAGCTAGTCTGCCTGGCCCCCAGCTCAGGGATGCTCATGCCTCGCCGTGTTACTAGCCAGTTCTACAAACTGCACCTTTCCTGGTCGGTTTCCCTAAATCCTGCCTGGACCATGATAAAGAGCCCCTTTTTTATCCTACACACTCATCTAGTGTGGGCATGCCATCTCGTTCCTGCTGGGACCCGGACCCACATATCCACCCTGGTCTCCTTTCTGACCCAAAGTAAACAAGCAAAAAGTCCCTGGGAGGTGTTTCTAACCATGGTTTCCTTGCATATATAAAATCAATAAATACATATGAAATCATAAAATCATATGAATAATATAACTAACCTCCATCTTGTCCAACGACAAGCACCTAGATAATTTCCCCCAACCTCAAAAGTTAGGATGAGGATATGCAAGATTTTAATAAATAAGAATCTCATTGTAAGCTGGTAAGCTATCCATTTCTTGCTAGAACCATCGTCCGCCACCTTGGCTGCATAACAGAAGAGTATTATGCCTGGAGTACTTTTATAGTAATCCCTGGGCCCATCCCCCCAATTCTGAATTAATTAGTCTGGAGTGGATCCCAGACACAGGCAATTTTTTTAAAGCTTCCCAAGTGGTTCTAAAGGGCGTCTAGGGTTGCAAACCACCTTTCTTGTCAGCATCCAGCTTCTCCTTCCCAGGGGTGAGAAATCTCCGCTTCGGCCATAATGAGGTTGCAAAGGTGAAGAAAAAACTGCATGGACAACTGGAGGAAAAGATACCGAGGAAAGGATTTCAAAAATATTTTCTCTCTTCAACATAAATTTGTTGAATGAATAAAATGAATGAAATTACT
Source organism: Mirounga leonina (assembly GCF_011800145.1). Classification (NCBI taxonomy): domain Eukaryota; kingdom Metazoa; phylum Chordata; class Mammalia; order Carnivora; family Phocidae; genus Mirounga; species Mirounga leonina. The sequence continues at coordinate 8,945,878 of NW_023270389.1, forward strand.
ATAGCACTAAGATCACAGTGAAAACCCCAGAGCTCGGAGCCCTGTTTTAGGGTCAACCCCGGCTACCCACAAAAGTCAGTGAGGAGATTCGGAAGTGTTCATGTTAGTGTCTGCCAAGGGAGACAGGTACACCAATAGGGGCATCTTATCATCGTTCAACCCCAGACCAATCGTGTCAGAATCTCTGAGGTAGGGCCCAGGTGACAAGACTTTTTTTAAATCCCCCAGGTGAGTCTAATGTGGCCTGAGTTAAAGACCATTAGTCTAAATAAGGCTATTGCTTTAAATGCCTTAAAAATTACATCATAGAGGGCGCCTGGGTGGCTCAGATGGTTAAGCGTCTGCCTTCGGCTCAGGTCATGATCTCAGGGTCCTGGGATCGAGTTCCGCATCGGGTTCCCTGCTCAGTGCAGAGCCTGCTTCTCCCTCTCCCTCTGCCACTCCCTCTGCTTGTGCTCTTCTGTCTATCTCTCTGTCAAATAAATAAACAAAATCTTTAAAAAAAAAAGAAAAAAAGATTTAAAAAAATTACATCATAGATTTGCCATTCTTTTTTTTTTTAAGATTTTATTTATTTATTTAGAGAAAGAGAGCACACAGGCATGGGGAGGGGGAGAGGGAGACTCTCAAGCCGACCCCATGCTGAGCGCAGAGCCCAACACGCGACCCAACCTCACAACCCTGAGATTATGACCTGAGCCGAAATCAAGAGTCAGACGCTCAGCTGACTGAGCCACCCAGGTGCCCCGATTTGTCCATTCTTTTAACACAAGAAGAAATTCAAATTTTTTCAGAGACCAGAACACCTTGAAATCTTGTTTAAAGGTGCTTAGGTGGTATTGTTGGTAAATCCAGCTAAGAATTTCAGTTGCAAGGTGGCCAGCACGGTGGGCTGCACAAAAAAACAGTAAGCTTACACGGCTGGCTGGCATCTGGTTGGTAACCAGATGTCCATAGGGTCATACTCGCACAGCGTCTGGATGTGCCCTCTGCCAAAAAACCGTAGCTCTCCTAGACACGTGGTCCCCAGATGAAGTGAGTTCTGTGACAAATGTGTCTCTGGTAGATCCATGTACCACCAGCTAGAGGTTCACGGAGAGTGTCTTCCATCAACAAGGTGAATCACAGGAGTGTGCGAGGTTTCTGGAGGAGAAACAGAAGGCCCGCCTGCCGGGCCAGCCATGGAGAAGTCACCGAAGGAGCCCACATTCGACACAGCTGGTCCCAGACACAATGAACTCACACGGGCCCGAGGCTCACGTGGAAAACATCAGCGCAGTTGTGATTAAAGCCCTGTTTGCCTTAAAAGGAAATCCATTTTTTTTTTTTTTTTAAGATTTTATTTATTTGACAGAGAGAGACACAGCGAGAGAGGGAACACAAGCAGGGGGAGTGGGAGAGGGAGAAGCAGGCTTCCCCCCGAGCAGGGAGCCCAATGCTTTTTTTAAGATTTTATTTATTTATTAGAGAGAGAATGAGAGAGAGCACATGAGAGGAGGTAGGGTCAGAGGGAGAAGCAGGCTCCCCGCCGAGCAGGGAGCCCGATGCGGGGCTCGATCCCAGGATCCCAGGACCCCAGGATCATGACCTGAGCCGAAGGCAGACGCTTAACAACTGAGCCACCCAGGCGCCCCAGGAAATCCATTTCTTAAAGGTACTTGGTAAACCTACATTTTGAAGTGTGCTTTTAATTTATGGCAAAATTACAAAAAAAAAAAAAAGAGCGAGCGAGAGAGAGAGAGAGAAGCTATTTAATGTGCAGAAGAAGGGCTAAGTGAGAGTCTGGTCTGGACACTTAATTTCTTCATATGTCAGATTCGACTAGTGTGGTGTTTCTCAACCTTGGCTACACGGCAGGATGCCTGGGGAGGGTGTTAAAACGTAGGGATGGGGGGGTGCAGACATTCTGATTTGATTTGCCTGGAATGCAGCCCAGGCATCAGTCTTTCTATAATATCCCCAAGGGATTCCAGTGTGGGACCAAGTTGAGAAGCAGGGCAGTGGATGTTTCAGTGGAGGTTCCTGGCCCTCTCTTCTCAGCCCCAGCCTTCCCCCGCCACCCCCCAGGCGGAGGACGCCTAGCTTCTAGAAGTACCGGAGCGATTAGAAGACGTAAGTAATCAGTGATTGGTACATCCCAGAGGCCCACTCAAAGCTAGCTACTTTGCCTCATAAGAAGCCTACAATTTCTTATCTTTTCTTTTTAAGAAATGTATCTATCAATCAAGCACAAAAATCTACAGCATCTTTGAAATAGGTTCATCCACATGCTCTGTCTCAGCCATTTCTCACTGGTCTGAGCAGATGTCCAGTGGCCCTTCCCATGGCCCAACGTCAGCGCACAAAAAAAAAACGAAACACCAAGTTGGATAAGGGGTGTTTTCCGTGTGTCACTAAGAGTGTTGTAGATCCCATTTCCATGCTTCCCAGTGTCCTTTGGGCATCTGGGCTGTGGGCCCACGTACGTTTTCACAGTTGGCCTTCAAGGACCGATTCCCACTTCAGTTTGGACCTGCTGCCAGGCGGCCCCACCCAAGTCCATTTTCCCATGTGCTGGCTGAACCACCAGCATGGAAAAATAGAACATTTCAGAGCTGGAGCTTCTCCAGCCAGTGTCATGTCAAGAGAACGGAGTCCGTGTCAGCCTCCCAGGGTCACGGTGCTCCCACAGCCAGGGCGCCATCCTGGAAGCCCACGGTGGGTGGCTCAAGCACTTCATGTCACACTATCTACTCCCTGATTCCAGCTGTGGAAAACAAACCCAAAAAAAGAAAAAAGAAAAAAGAATCCAAGGAAGCACTCACTCAAGGCCAGATTCAAAAAGCAAGTAGTTGAGTAGAAGTCCTGAACCAAACCAAACTTCTGGACACTGATAAACTACAAAATTAAAACCAGGATAAACGAAGTTATGTCCAGACACGGGTCAGTAAATCTCCAGGTTTTCAGACTGAATTGTCCAGCTCATTGCTTTGACCGACACCTCCTTTTGGCTATGGAGACACAGCCCTGGTATATTAAAACTTATAAACAATTGCTTTCCCACCTGGAAGCAGAAATGACAATGGGAAACCACATCTGGCAAAGTTTGATCTTTGGCTCGAGAGACGAGACTGGTTTCAGTGGGGTGAATTTTATAGCCAGGAGAACTATTTTTCAAGTTGCTCCAGCCTTATAAAACTGCAGTTTCTATCAAAATTGTCTCAGTGTGGGAAAGAATGAGGAGGGCCACCCAGGTCTCTATTTGGAAGTCGCCTGGAGTGTCTACTTGCCCACAGAACTCCCCATTTTCAAGATAAAAAGCCTACTTAATAAGGACATGTCTTGGGTTTTGTCATTATTCATCATTAAATTCGTCCAGATCCTTCACACCAGAGGTAGAGACAAGATGGAGGCAGAATGCCTGGGGAAAGGTCAGGGACAGATTTAAACATGTCTCACTGAGCAAGTCAGCCCGTGTCCCTGCTATCAAGCTATGAGGCCAGCTCTCACCCACTATATCCTTACCGTGGCCCCACCTGTCCTCTGTCCAGGGAAGATGTCCAGAGGAATCCCCAACCCTACAGAACAGTGAGCAAGTATTACTTCCAGCACAGGCCACCCAGGTAACGCAGGATGTGGAACCTAGAGCTTTTGAGACCAGCAATGGGCACGGGGCCCCATTTGGGGAACACAGGCTGGTGAGGTCACACCCCAGATTGGAATGTTGGGTACCTGCAGACACCTGCTCTTGGTACCGTCCGACTGTACAGCTCGCTGGTGAAGAGAGTGAGGTTTGATGTCACACTAACCTTGGTCCGGTTCCCAGGGCCTCGTTCTCTCAGGCGAGACTTTGAGCAAGTTAGGCAACTTTCTGATCCTCGGTTTCTCCCTCTGTAAAATGAAGAAAGTCCACTTCCTTGAGATGACAATTGTGAGGATTAAGGCAGCATGAATGTTGAAACACAAAAGGCAGTCAAGATATTAGACTTATTTCTATTATCCCATACAGGTGCCTAGAACAACGCAGCTGTAATCAAACCCGTCCCCCCAACAGAAATATTCTCAGAGCCTTAGTTTGTGGATTGACTTTTTTTTTTTTCACTGAGCACTTTTGCATCTCAAATTATACACCAAAGCGGGTGTGTGGCAAAAAAGCCGGGGCACCAGCTAAAGCTAACATGCAAATTGCCCGGAAAACAAGCGAGAGACACAGCCTCAAATGGCACAGAAGCCTGATTCCCACCAGCAAGGGCAAGGCCAGTGTGGCTCTAGGAAACATCCTCACTAAGGATATTTTAAAAGAAAACCAGTCTTATGACTTCCAGATACAAACCAAAAGTGACAACGGGTTAAGGAAATGTCATATGATCATTTTTCGGAGGTTGCCTTAGGAGTTACATTGAACTTGTGATTAGCACATCAATTCTTAATACATGAGGGCTGGGGCGCCTGGGGGGCTCAGTCAGGGAAGCGTCTGCCTTCGGCTCAGGTCATGATCCCGGGGTCCTGGGACCAGGCTCCGCGTTGGAGTCTGTGCTCAGCGGGGGGTCTGCTTCTCCCTGTCTCTCCCTGTTCCTTTGCCCCACCCCCCAACCTGTTCTTGCTCTCTCGCTCTCTCTCTCAAATTAATAAAATCTTTTAAAAAAATACATGAGGGCTTCCAATATGTTAGATAGGCTTGAGAAAGGTATACAGTATTTTAAAGCTTTTATTTTAAAGCTTTTAAAAAACACTCTGTCGATGAGACATCTGCACCTCTGAAGTTCTTTCTACCTCAGTGGAATAAAGATGAACTCCAGTTACTGGCCCAATGAACAATCACCTTCACGTGAAGTGGGGAGAGGGCCTCCGCCTTCCTTCAAGGACTGAGATGGGGCCCCTAATGCATTTAGCAGAGCACCTCAGGACACAGCAAGTGCTCCCGGTCAAGGTTAACAGCTGCTGTCGTGGCTGCCTCTTTTTGCTGCTTTTATCCTCTCATTCAATGACTGGACCACACCTGTGCTAGACATGGGGTCTTCCGAGAAGGATATTCCACAAGTCCAGTCCCTCAAAACACTCAAAGACTCCAAGGAGAGATGGACATGTAAACACGTTCTCATACAAAGTGGCAACTTCTCTGAGATCTGGACAAAATGCTACAGGACCCAGAGGGGAGCCAAGGAAGGCTTCACAGAGGACATAAGCTTTTATATGGGTTTTAAGAAATGAAGGGGAATTGGTCCGGCAAAGGGAAAGGGTATGCAAGACAGAGCAAACAGTAGGCACAGAAGTCTGAGTTAATCAAAAGGTGTTAAGGACTGAATTGGGTTCCCCTCCCCCCACCCACATTCATGTGTAGGAGCCCCATCTTCCATGTGATAGTATTTGGAGAGACGATGAGGGCCAGATGAGGTCTGGATGCATTTGGAACCCTCATGATGGCATTAGTGCCCCTTTAAGAAAGGAAGAGACCCCAGTGCTTGCTTTTTCTGCCATGTGAGGGGACATAGCTTGAGAAAGTGGCCATCATGGGTCAGGAAGAGAGCCCTCACCAGAAACCAAACTGGCTAGCACCTTGACCTTGGACTTCCGGCCTCCAGAAGTATGAGAAATAAGTGTAGCTTAAGCCACCCCGTCTACGGTATTTTGTTCCAGCAGCCTAAGCAGACTAATCCACAAGGCATGGTGGTCTTTGAGCAATGGTGGTGACCTCTGGATTAGGAAAGGAGAAGTCAGCCAAGGAGTATCAGGAGAAGGGTTTGGAGAGATCTCTGGAGGCCAGACTGTGAAGGAACCAAAGAGCAAGCCAAGGATTTGGCACGGATGCTATGGGCCTCCAGAACCAATAAATCTCGGCTGGGAAATGATGTGAGTTGACTTCTTCTCTATGAAGATAAGTCTGGTGCCAATAGGGGAAGATAGACTGCAATTTAGAAACCTGGGAGGAGACGCCTCAGGAGTGCAGCAGGGAAAAGCTGCTCATTATTTGGTGGGGAGTAGAACCCCCACCCACTTCACTGCAAATAGCCTTCCATACAATGGCTATGCTCAGAGCTGGTCAGGTGCCACCAGGACCCTTTGGGCCCTGCAGTCCATCTGGAGAGAAGCCCTGGGGGATGGGGAAGGAGACTTCAGTTTGCTCTTCAGTGCAGACTCGGCTGGAGGGAGCTGTCCTGTTTAAAGACAGAGCCAAAAATCAGAAGCCATTCTTCTCCCAGTAAGAAACAGGCCTTCATCTGTCCCAGAAATTCCAAGGACATGGGCATTTTGATGGAAAAGAACAGGAGATGGCATGTGAGAGCTCCCAGATTATGTTACCAATGTGCTATGAAAGCCCATCACCTTGACTTAGGCCTTTTGTTGTTGTTGTTGTTGTTGTTGTTGTTGTTGTTGTTGTTGTTTGCCTCTGAAATGTACCTGAGGAATTATGGGTAGAAGCTGAGCTTCAGAAGAAGAGCTCAAGATACTCAAGATAAAGGATAGGATGACCAGTGGTCCTGGTTTGCCCAGGACTATCTTAATTTTAGCACGAAAAGTCCCCCATCTTGGAAAGCCCCTCAGCCCCAGGCAAATCAGGACAGCTGGTCACCCTAAAGAACTATTATAAAATACTGCAAAAAGACTGTGATTCGGGATTTATCACGTTCACAGCAGAGAGAGATAATACGTGGTAAAAATGAGGTGATGATTTTTCCTCAATGTAAGTTTAGGGTGCCATACACGAGGACTCAGATAATGCACATTTCCTCGAATAAAGCCTAACATGTTGACCATGAAAGCCAGGAAGCAGGAAACTCATAAAAATAATAACAGTAAGAATGCACATATTGGGCACTCACCATATGCTAGGCATGGTTCAAAAAGCTTTACATAAATTAAATCATTTAATCCTCAACAGCTGTATGATAATCATTTGCATTTTTACAGATGAAAAAAATGGAAACACAGACATCACATACACAAGAAATGTATATGATGGAACTGGAGTTTGGAACCAGGCAGCCTGGGGCCCAAATTCCATGCTTTCAAACAGTTCCTATATATAATATATAACAACTCGTGCTTACTGAGCTCCCACTATAAGCCCATCGTGGTGCTGAGGATGCTCTCCATAAAGCATCTCCTATAACCCTCACAATAGTCTGTCTGGGTCTAGAGAGGTTACCCACTCTTTCAACTAATATCTGCTGAGCTGATGCTTGTTCAAGAATTGTGATGTTATATTTTTACAGGGGAAGGACGATGAAGGTTTGGGCCAAAGGAATAGCAGTGAACGTGGAAGATGGAAATGAGAGGCAGGACTCGAGAAAAATGTCTGAAGTGAAAACATAAAACATGGGATTGTTTGAACATGGGGAATATGGGAGAAAAGTCAAGGATGACTCTGAGATTTTTTTACTCGAGGGACTGGGTGGATGGTAATCCATCCACCAAAAACAAGACCAGAACAAGTTCTGCTTGAGGGGGAAGATGATGAGTTCAGATTGGGACGTGTTAAGTTTCAGCTACTACGGGGCATTGCAAGTAGATGTGGCCAGAAAGTCCTGGAAACATGTCTGGAGCTTAGTCTCGATGGTTGGGAGCCTGTAGCCTAGACTTAGTGATTAAGGTCACAGGTGTAAATAAGATTACCCAGAGAAGAGAACATGACAAATGACAGAGCCCTAAGAAACGTCAACATTTCAGGGGGGAGCAGAGGAGAGCCTGCCAAGAGGTCGTGAAGATAAGAGATGTGGGGAGAGAACCAGGAGACACTGTTTGCCTGGAAACCAAGGGAGGGACAGGTGATGGCCAGAAGGACCAGTGCTACAGAAGACAAGCAGGAGGAAGGCTAGAACAGCTCATCAGGACCAGGGCCCAGCTTGGAACTGAAGATGTGGGCCAGAACGTGATCAGACAGCAGCAAGGGAAACTGGGTTCCGACTTAGCCTGCTCCTGAACTTGGTCTCCTTAACATCCCTCAGCCAGGAATGAAATCACCTCAAAGCTTGGGGTTAAGGCTAGGTCTGTCCCTGGGGGGTTGGGGACTCCAGCTGCTGAGTCTGAAAAGTAAAGGAACAGGGTGGGGGGCCAGACAGATAAGCTATTGCGGTTGACACATTTATTCTCAGCTGCTTTTACAGGCCAGAAGATTAGCCCTAAAGAGCCACAAACACAAAACACAACACAAAAGCAAACAGTTTTTTTTTTTTTTTTTTTCAAAAATCTTTTCCTTCCGTAGCAGAAGAGGAAGAGAGAAAGAGAAAGTAGGTCTACCAGAACAAATTCCCTGGGCCAGGCTTATGGCTGCCTGACCCGTGACCCTTGACCCCAGGCTGAGAATGCAGGAACCTTATTAACATCAGCAAAGTATGCGTGAAGAGACAAGCTTTCCAAGGGGTCTCGTTCCGCTGCCAAACCCAAAGAGCTCACCACTGACCTTGAAGCTATGGAAGATATTTCTCCCTTCGGGATGACAGAGAAAAGGCAAAGCCGGGACAGGGTTCCAAATGGAAACCATCACCTTCACGTGAAGCAGCTCTGTTTTTAATACACCCTGGGGAGAAAAATCTGGAAGTTAAGAGCTGAGCTAAGGAGAGACGTAGATGCAATTCTGACCCTCATTCAACTCTAGGCGACTCAGCTCAGGAAGAAAAAACATGTTATTTGAAGTCAGATGTTTGACCTTTTTTATGGGAGTTGCCCATTATTTATGTCCACACCCTTTAACTGGTGTTGCCTGGGTATTTCTTAGGCTCTGAAGCCAGCCTCTGTATCTAAGTTTGTGTGATCATCCAAGCTTTCTGAGGTCTCCCTACTAGCCCACCACACTTCATTTTTCATGTAGCAAAAGGATCAAGCAGAACATTCCTGTGGGGAGAGACACCGCCCAGGCCTGCCCACACTGCCTCTCTCCCGGGCTGATAAACCCCCATCATAAATTCTGCCACAACGCGAGGCTCCGACCTGCTATCAGTATGCTTTTCTCTTGGCAACATACCAGCTCTGTCCCATGAGATAAATCCATTATTTTCAGAATCCTAGAGGGGCAGGACAAGGAGTAAGAGGAGCCTCGCCAGCCCAGGGTAAATCATCCTGCATTGCTGTTTGCAGTCCTCAGGCTAACATCTCATTCTGGCTCCTTCCTGGGTCTCATCCGTGGTTCTGCCACAGAGTGACGTGGTACCTTCCAGACTTCCACTTCACCATCCCCCACCCCCCTTCCCAGCTGTTGTCAAAGCAACAGCCTCATTCACTGGGAAGTCCGAGGAGGAGAGATGGTGAGGTGGGAGGGATGGGCTAGGAGAAAAATGTACTGAGATAAGAAAAGCAATTGGTCCTCGTAGAATGCATGACCAGAATACCGGGTTATGCCTTCACTCTGGCTCTTGGACCTGGGACTGAACTTTAGAATTCATTCCCTTTGGCTTCAACAGGTTCTCAGGTCTGGAACAGGAGAAAGAGAGAGAGGTGCGAGAATCTCCAGGACACCCGTTTGCACGTTGTGGACTACCTGTGCGCCTTCAACCAAAGACCTTGACCGAGCTTGGTCTGTGTCCTCTCCTCCTATTTTGTGACCCCACTGGGAAGAGACAGAGAGGCTGCCTGAGCCCTTCGGCTGCTTCAGCAGAGCGTGGAACCTCTGAGCACCTGCATTTAATCCTAGCTCTTTACAATTCCAACCATTTTTCCCCAACAAACCACTTTTTCTGGTCATGTCAGCAACTACTTTCACATGATTTAAGTGAATCCGCCATACAGATGAGCCAGCTTGGCTGTGGGGGCTGCCAAAGGAAAAACCCCAATTGATCTGGTGTTTTTCATCTTATTGACAAGAACTTAATTCAGTCCAGCTGTACTTCATCTTGGCAAAGCTTCAAACCTCAGGAGAAGGGGGATCACAGTGCCACCTATCACAGCTGCAAAGTGGGTCTTGAGGCCATGATGAGTGTGTCTGTAGCAACTTTTGAAAATAACCCGTTTAAACATTGCAACAGTGATCCTCAGTCTTTGGAGAGAGGTTATAACATCAAATAGCCATTTGGTTCTTTCTGGATTCCCCACTGTCCAGCCCACCGCCACCCAATACACAATTTTAGAAAATCTGGCGAAGCTAGAATTCCTTTTAAAATATTTAAAATTAATTTTGGGGGCGCCTGGGTGGCTCAGTCAGTTAAGTGTCTTTCGTTCGGCTCAGGTCATGATCTCATGGTCCTGGGATCCAGCCCCCGCATCAGGCTCCCTGCTCAACGGGGAGTCTGCTTCTCCCTCTCCCTCTGCCCCTCCCCCCACTTGTGCTCTCTCTCTCTCTCTCAAATAAATAAAAATCTTTAAAAAATAAAGTTAATTTTAGGTGATTTTACTTTCAGATTTTTGGGGTGAATTTTGCAATACCTTTGTGCTCCCTCAGATACTTAGGATTTCGCCCCCAAAAAACAATCAAGGAATCAATTCTCTGTCCCACGGGTCAGAAACTGATCTTGCCGATGCTGAGAAGGAAATGGAGTTTTTCATAATTCAGGGTTATCGCTAGGGCTACAGTCATGATATGTGTAGACAGGGCTTTGAACGTATCTGGTGTTCTTTGCTATCCCCGCAACTCTAGCCTCTAGGTTCCTCCGCAGAGAAAGCTGCACGAGAGAGCTTCATGGGTTCTTACAGAAAGAGGGGCTAGAGAGAGAAATTCTCCCATCCTTCCATGACAAAATGTCTTCTGAGGATACTGGATAACATTTATTGAGCTTTTCTTATGTGCCCGGTCCTACTCTAGGTATATTCACAAATGTAATCCTTGTAACAACTTTCTGAAGGTGGTACCATAATTCTCTCCAGATACTTACAGATGGAAAAACTAAAGCACAGAGAGATCAAGCAATTTTCCCAGAGTCACAAAGTGAAAAAGTGGTTGTGCCAGGATTCTAGCAAAGGAAGTCAGAGTCCAGAGTTCATTCTCTTAACTTCTATCTCCCAGTACCTCTCAAACCTGAGCATGAACAAGCAACTGGAGGGCTTATTAAAATACAGATTTCTAAGCCACACACCCAGAGTTTCTGATTCAGTAGCTCTGGGTGAGGCCGGAAGACTTACATTTCTAGCACATTCCCCAGTAACGGTGATGATGCTGGACCACACATTGAGAATCAAAATCATTGCTTTTGGCCCCTAGAGAAAACTCTTGCTAGAACCCTTTCTTCATCCCCACATATTCCTCCAATCCAGAAAAAAAAAAAAAAAAGCTCAATGAAAGCATTAGCTATACTAAGTAATCTCATGAAATCAATCAACCAGCCAGTGTTTTGGGTGGCCTTGACAATTTCTCAGACTGCAACTGTGCTAAGTCAAACTTGGGGGGCTTCCAGAAGCAAAATCCCAGCCTTCTCAGTAGAGCTTCTCTGGACCACTGAGGGGCCTTCAGCCTGCAGAAGATGACTGGACAGCCTGTACCCTCTTCCCTCTTCTCTCTCTACTCACTCCTTTGTTGATAACACATTGTTTCGAAGCCATGAGTATTACTAAACTGAAAGGAATCTCACCCGTTTGTTAAAACTTCCTCCGTAGATGTTTGGAAAGTTATCTTTCTTCAAGAGGTCACTTTGGAATCACTTCAGGGTATATAGGACAACAGAATATACACACATAGGGGAGGCAAGCAGAGCAAAGGTAAACACTGAGCGATTTTCTAAGGTAAAGCTGGGACCAAGCTAGCGTACAGAAACACGGCCTACAAGACAAACTCGAAGAAGGAAACCCAGTAGGTTCTGAGACTTGCCGTTTTTGAGAAGCTCTTTCACACACTGAGATCCAAAAGATCTCTCCATCATTAGGAAGGAACACAGCATTGGGTGGCCCACCATGTTCTCCACAACATCTCCATGCAAAATACAAAAATGTTTCACAGAGAATTTATTAGAATAGCCCTCAAAGGATACTCGCGGTTATAATATTCCACAAAATATGGACCCCACGGGTCTCCCATGTCAAGGTAAATGCCTTATGCACAGTAGGCTGGCAGTCAATACTTGAAAATTAAAAACACTTTTGAGTAGTTTGGTTCTTCGCTATCTTTACTGAAGTATATATATGAAGAACTACAACTGTACTTCTTTCCAAATACCCCATAATTCTGATACTTTTGCCACTGCCCTTCTAATTTTTAGTTGTGTGTGTGTGTGTGTGTGTATGTGTGTTTTGAAGTAGGCTCTACACCCAGCGTGGGGCTTGAACTCATGACCCTCAGATCAAGAGTCTCATGCTCTACCGCCTGAGCCAGCCAGGTGCTCCTTGCCACTGCCCTTCTATCCAACTTAACTAAGTCTAATTTAATTTTCTAATGCTTGAAGACAATTATTACATCATAATGGTGAAAGTTATTTCACATTTTCTTTAAAAAAAATAAAGTCCAGTTTTCTTAAAAGATTCATCATTAAGCACTCCCATCAAATAATCCACTGATTAGTCTATGACACTTTCCATTCTGAGATTTTTCAGTAACATTTATAGCATTGTGAAAATCACTTAGACCACATGTCAGAAGTCTAATCCTGTCCCCGTAACTTAGTGGCTGTGTGGCTTACCTTCCCTTGACTTCGATTTTCTCATGTGCTAAATGGAAGAAAAGAAACCTCACCCCAGAAATATTCTCATGAATTAACACAGGAATAAAAAAGCCTTAAGGAACACATATCTGAATTTGAATTGAATTATAATAAGTGAAAATTCATTTGATGGATTATAATTATGATAATGATCCTAATTAATGGTCCCTGACTTGTTTTCCCCCAGAGGTAGTGATGCATTTCCCTGGAAGAATAGGTGTGTGCTCCCCACCTGTGGCCACTGGGGCTATACGGGAAAAGGGACAGACTCATGCCAAGGGCTAGTGAGGGGAGGAGCGCTTCAGCACAGTTCAGCCAAGGTTGCTCAGATCCAGAGAGTGAATTCAACGAACACATCTACACTGGTCATTGGAGCCCGGGGACCTGGTGGATACCAGAGCCAAGGTACAAAGAAAACAGGGTTGGAGAAAAAGGGACATAAAGACAAAAACAATGAGTTGATGTAGGAAGACAGGAGACAGTCTGAAAACACTTCAGCGGTGACAAGCCAATGTCCACAGCTCTGCTTTCCCTACTTCTCAGTCCATTTGCTGAGGGCAGCCAAGTCTGTTTAAATGGACAGGAGACTGTCACACAGATCCTCTCACTCAGCTCACCTTACAATCAGCGACAGATGCTTGCAAGCTACCAGGAAATACGGAAGTACTAACAGGTCAGCCCACGTTTCAGATTTGAACTCACCAAGCTGAGGACACCAAGTGTCCTTACTGAGGCCCTCAATCTCAGGGTGAAGACACTAATGTCTTGAAAGAGATTTGTTACTACTAATAGTTAATGCACTAGCATTTGCAAATGCCTTACTTATTTATATGCGTGCTTCTCTTATATAAATTAGAACAGGATGGAGTTTATCCCTAGGATAACCCCTTTCTCATTCACTGGTATTCTAATGTGTTTCTTGAATTAAAAAGGAAAAAATGGGGTAATACCTAGCAGTCTGGGAAGTGCACGTAATCTGAGGGTTGCTCATGAGAGTGTGCCATGTGATATTAGGGTACCTCCTCAGTATAGGGAGAAATGGTTGGAAACCACCACTAGATCTGAGCAAGCTGGGTAGCCTCATGGAGATAACGCAAGCATTGGCATGGAATCACTGTGGATGGTCCTGTTATGTATTTCAGAGAATCTGGGTAGGGTACCAACACCCAAGGGCTCTATGCTCATGATGGCAAAGAGCAGAATCCAGCTAATTATACGTGGTCTTCCATAACCCTGAGCTAATGATCCATCTTGATGCTGATCATAAATCTCTCATCCTAAAAGAGCTCAAATTCATAATTTGGCTTCACTCATTTGGAATTTTTTTTTTATAACAGTAGTAGTCAGATGCTGATTGTCAGAATAGAAAAGTATTTAATTCAATTCTCTTTTTGAATGACTCATTTCCAATTTATGTACTAATAACTTGCAGTGGTCAGCCTCCAAGATGGCACCAAGTGATCCCCATCTCCTGGTATGCACACCCTTGTGCAGTCTTTCCCACACTGTATCAGGGTTTCTTGGTGTGGTCAATAAAATATGGCATAAGTGATGATGTGGGACCTATGCTAGGTCATGAAAGACATTGCTGTTTCTGCCTTGCCCCCTCAGGTCTTGTTCTGGAACATGATCATGACCATGAAGCTAGCTGTCATGCTGTGAGGACACTCAAACAGTCTTATAGCAAGTTTCACTAGAAAGGGGACTGAGGCATCAGTTTTCCAGCCATGCGGGTGTGCCATCTTGGAAGCAGGTCCTCCAGCCCCAGGCTGGCCTTCAGATGACTGTAGACTCAGCTGACAGCTTGACTGCAGTCTAGTGATAGTCCCTGAGCCAGAACCACTCAGCTAATCTATTTCCAGAAACTATATAAGATAATAAATGTTTATTGTTATGTTAAGCCATTAAGTTTTGGGATAATTTGTTATGTAGCAATAGATAATAAACATATAACTGATGTGCTAATTATAAATTAATTTTTATCATTCATTCAAACCAGATACTCAAGGATTTTTTATTTTCCAAAACTTTTTAAAAAATCTAATAAAGATGTGTTGCTAATTCTCTACACGTAGCCCAAATGAGTTTCCGGTTTTATTGTACATATGCGAATCTGTTTCTTACTTTGACCAATTGGTAATATTATTTATTTGGGATTAGAGTCTGTTCGCTATCGGTGACCCCTCAGAAGTCATCTAAAATGTGGCCCATTGTATGTTTGTGTATATTCTATGACAGTGTCTAGAGTACTGGCTAGGACACGAATGAATAAGTTATTTGGGCTTATTTAAAAAGCCATAGAGTCTCATCAAAAGAATTTTATCATAACAAAAGAATTTCTTTCCCTCCCTTGAATTTGGCAGAAAGGTTTTATGGTACCAAGAAAGAATGGGTGATCTCTGAGGATTTTTGTCACTCTCAAATAGGACAAAAGATTTCAGAATTCTTTTTCTTCTTTGGCAAAAATCAGGAGACCAAAAACCTAAACCCTAACAATTAACTCTCACCACAGGAAAGGTATGAACCACAGGCATTGTCAGGAGAACATCTTTCTGCTTTGGCCAATGCATCGTCCTGAAGGGACAGACTCCATTTCCTAGGGCGTCATGCTGTAGTTGGATCTGTGTGTTCTGAGAACATCTGACACAGCAACATCTGGGAATCAACAGAAAAAACATCTTCCAAAGTCAATATAAGTTCTGTTTACATTGTTGCCATCCTGAATTATATGTTCCCCTATAATTAGTGTAAATAATCAAAAGCTAGCAATATTTACAAAAGTCTTAGTTATGATTTATTTTCCTCAAGAAAGAATTATACCTACCCACTGCAAATTGGGAAATGAAAGAAATCAGACTCTAATCAAGATTGTGGCCTAAAGGCCAAAAAAAAAAAAAGGCCATCCAGAGGGTACTTCCCAAATGTTCCAGCATGGGTTTCTCCCCCTCAAATACTTCTAGCACCCCTTATTTTCTGATGAGAATTTCTTTACTTTTCATCTCTCCACCTCCGGGAAGACTTCCTGATACCTAGACTGTGTGAAGGGCCCTTCCTCTGAGAGCCCCCTCCATACAATAAACATTTTAAAGGCTCTGTTCCTGTTTAACTAGTTTTCAGACCCTAGTGCCTAGCACAGAGCCTGACACATAATAGGAACAAATAATATGTATTGACTAAAGTGTACATTGGACCCATGATATTTTTTAAAGATTTTAGAGAGAGAGAGAGCAAAAGCGTGGGTGCACATGAGTGGGGGAGGGGCAAAGGGAGAGAATTTTCTGTGCTGAGCACAGACCCCACTGCAGGGTCTCCATCCCACAACCCATGAGATCATGACCTGAGCCGAACCAAGAGTCAGAGGCTCAACCAACTGAGCCACCCAGGTGCCCCATGGACCCATGATTTTCATATAACATTTTGCTCTTCCTCATATTGTGTTTATTAGAAAATTCCTTTTCATTCATTTTTTCTTTGCCAACTCCCCTTTATAGCTCTTATTCTGAAAGTCTATGTTTTGCTAAGTTTCAATCACTGGAAGGCAAAAAATAGGACAAAAGTCTCCACATTTTCACCCAGAGTGTGAGAATATTACAATCCAAAAAACTACCATATAACTTTACACCCACTATGATGGCTACAAGCAAAAACAGAAAATAGCAAGTGTTAGTAAAGTTGCAGAGAAATTAGAACCCTCACATATTGCCGGTGGGAATATAAAATGACTCAGCCAGTGCAGGAAATCAATTTGGTGACTCCTCAAAAAATTAAATGTGAAAGTACCACATGACCCAACAATTCCACTCCTACTTACATGCCCAAAAGCACCAAAAACAGGTTGTGCAAACAAAAACTTGTACACAAGTGTTCATAGTAGCACTGTTCACAGTAGCCAAAAGTTGGAACAATCCAAATGTCCGTTAACTAATGAATGAATTGATAAAGAACACGTGGTATCTCCATGCAATGGAATGTTGTTTGGCCATAAAAAGGAATAAAGTTGTGATCCATGCCACAGCATGGAGAAGCCTTGAAAACGGTATGCTAAGATACAGAAGCCAGCAAAAAAGGCCACATATTACATAAGTCGATCTATATGAAATGTCCAGAACAAACTAATCTATAGAGACAGAAAGTAGATTAGAGGAGGGGTGCCTGGGTGGCTCAGTCAGTTGAGCATCTGACTCTTGATTTTGGCTTAGGTCATGATCTTGGGGTCCTGAAATTGAGCCCCATGTAGGGTTCCACATTCAGCACAGAGTCTGCTTGTCTCTCTCCTCTGCTCCTTGCTGCCCACCCTCGCCGCTAAAATAAATAAATAAAATATTTGAAAAAAAAATAACAAAGAAAGTAGATTAGTGGTTGCTTCGGATGCTTCGGACTGGGTGAGGATGGAAGGTTAGGCGGGTGGCTAAAGGGTGAGAGGCTTCTCTTTGCGTTGATGAAAACGTTCTAAAATTGACTGCTAGTGGTTGCACATTATCTGTGAATATATTAAAAACCATTAAATTCCACACTTTAAATGGGTGGATTGAATTGTATGTGATTATAACTCAGTAAAGTTATTAAAAAATATATATCAGAGTGATGCCTGGGGGGCTCAGTTTGTTAAGCATCTGCCTTTGGCTCAGGTCATGATCCCAGGGTCCTCGGATTGAGTCCTGCGTCAGGCTCCTTGCTTGGCAGGGAGCCTGCTTCTCCCTCTACCTGCTGCTCCCCCTGCTTATGCTCTCTCTCTCTCTCTCTGTATACATACATACATACCAGGTAGCATAAGGAAATTCATTGAGGTGTTGGAATTGTTCTGTGTTCTGTTTGTTGGTGGTAGTTGTCAGATTCAGTGCATGTGTTAAAATCTATAGAACTTTACACTCCAAAACAGCGAATTGCCATGCATTGTAAATTTAAACCCACCATGCGCTTAGTTGGAATTATGAGCTGGGATCCATGATCAACTTCAGTTGAGACTGGTTTATCTAATTAAAAAGTCCTGTGTGTATGCAAAGAGAACACTCAGATTCAAAGAGCCAAGCCTGAACCTAGCTTGTGAGGCTGCATTCCGCAGCTGAAATCCAGACCATACGAAGTCAGAGAGATCATCACCCATGTAGTCTTGTCTACACTTCATGCTTCAAGCAGACTTGTGGATTCGGTGGTCCAAGGTTTCCTTCCAGGTCCCAGAAACCGCTGGTGATTGTTCGAATTCGCCATTTCACATGTGCCAGATAACAAACTTGGGCCCAAAATGGAGAAGGGCAGGTGGCGAAGTAGGAACGAAACCAGGTCACCATTAACATCCTGTGACCCTCTGATGGGTACTAGGGAAGCCTGGTATCCTAGCCACCGAGACACCTGCTGAGCCCTTGCAGTCAGTCCCCTTGCAGTTAGCTCCAGTCCTTGGAGACCCTGACCGGAGAGCGACACACTCTATGGTAGGGACCACGTGCATGCACTGAATGTGCCAGGCTACACAGCACCCACAGGCATGAAGCTCCTTGAGAACAGGGGCCACCTGGATCAGCTGGGATTAGATGCAACCACATATAATGGAAAGCCCAAAACAATGGAGGCTTAAACACAAAAAAGTTACTCCGCCACATAAAAGAGGTCTTTGGGGAGGTGATCTATGATTGACATGAAATCAAACAGGGACTAAGATTCCTGCTCCCTTTCTGCTCCACCAACCTCAGTGCTTGGCTTCCACATTTATGGCCCAGGATAGCTGAAGTTCCAGATATCACATTTCAATCCCAGGCAGCAGGAAGGAGAAGGAGTAGAAACAACACAGGCATGCTTCCTGGTTGAATCAGCAGGCTTTAAAGAGCCTTCCTGGAGATCCACGGGAAGGTTACATTTGGATTTCAAGGACCAGAAGAACATGGTCACAAGGCTACAGGTAGGAGGAAAAAAATATATATCGCTTTTAATTGGACACCTTGCTGCCTTCAATGATGAAGGAGTTCTGTTGGTTGGGAATAAGAGGGAATGAATGCTGGGTAGACAACCTGCAGTGTCAGCCAAGCCAGCCCTGTGTCTTCTGGGGTACCCTGCAATGGCCCTGCGAGGAGCCCATTAAATGCTACTGATTTGATCTGATCTGCAGTGGCCAGGCAGGCTGATCTAGAAGCGACCTTGCTTTCTGCTTGCATAAATAGGCAATTCTCTAGTCTGGCCCACGGTATAGGGGCTAAGCAAGTAAGGCATGGTTTTTCCAGTCTTTGTGAATTAGGAATTGGTCAAAAACATTGATATTTTCTCTTGGAAACCACAGCTCTATGTGAAAATGAAAGGAAGTTATTTCAATTTTCTAAACCACCCAGTCTTCTCTGTTAGGTTAGAGATGAAAACTGTGTTATTCTGTCCTCAAACTCACCCCATGATTCTCCCACCCACAGATCCACACGGACTGATGGAAAGTGGTCACATCTGAAGGAGTTTGGGATTGAGGGTCGGTAGCTCATGTGTACTAACAGTGCTACTGAGAATGTGCTCCTTCTCTCCATGGGGAGGCCCTGCATACATATCCCCTAAGGAAAAGACAGACTCACGGACTAGCTCTTGTCCAATCCTTGTATTTGTAAAAACCCCTTGCCTATGGGGAAGGGAAAGAAGATGCAGAATGAGGAAGTGACCTGCCTAATTCTGAAGGCAGAGCTTTTAATTTGGGTCCCAGCTCTCGGTCCACTGCTCAAATCAATATAACCCAAACTAATATAGAAAAAGAAAAAAAATCTACCATTGAGAACCAAATGTTTGAGATTTGGAAACATTTTACGGTTTCTATCTACACTGATTTAGTTATCCAGATCAGAGTTTGATTCTTGATTTTATCTTGCCTTGCCTTGGTCTCTATGAAGTCATCAGTTTAATCCAATCATCATTTATTGAAAGCTTACTCAGTTATCAGCAATATGTTATCAGGGGGATACAGAAGGACCACAAGATATGGCCTTATGTTACTGTATTATTAAGATATAGGGCCATGAATTAATGAGGTTAATTTTTAAACAAATACACCAAAGACTATATATATATATATCCATGTGAGCAGTACCTCACCTTAGGAAGCACATAGGCCAACAATAGTGTCATTGCCCAAAATATTTTCAGAATTCATATTCGGGAAATTCTTTTCAATAGGTGAACCAAATTACATTGGGTGCCTATAATAGCCACTGGGTCTTTTTGCTTTGAGAATGGAATTTCTCTTTTGAGGCAAGCCAAAGTCATCGAGAACCAGGTCTGGTACAAACAGGTGGATGATCAGCTTAGATTCCTGGTGACATTCTGTCAGCCCAGGGTGGTCTTCCCCCAGACCTCTTTTTCCATAATAGAATAATCTTTGTGTGTTTAGGCCAGTGGTTCTCAACACTTTAACATACATCAGAATCACATGTAGGGCTTGTTAGGATATAGATGGCTGGGTCCAATTTCTGATTCTTCAGGTATGAGTGAGGCCTGAGAATTTGCATTTCTAATAAGCTCGCAAGTGATGCTGATGTTACTGGTCTAGAAACCACACTTTGAGAACCATTGCTTTAAGGCAGTTATTTTAGACATAGCTGCACTTAATCTTACCTGATATAAATCATCCTTGCTCTCAGAGAACTTGGTTACTACCTCTCATACTTAGTTCTGGACACTTTATGGCCTTGCACA
The DNA here is from genome assembly GCF_011800145.1 of Mirounga leonina. NCBI lineage: Eukaryota > Metazoa > Chordata > Mammalia > Carnivora > Phocidae > Mirounga > Mirounga leonina. The sequence continues at coordinate 8,966,070 of NW_023270389.1, forward strand.
TTCCAGGTATGCAACTGGTCACATGCCCGTGGTCCCTACCAAGAATATATCACTTTTCACCCAGCACCACACAGGATGGAGCTAACATCTGTGATGGAAAGGGCTCACAGGCTATTCTGTGATTAGAATCTGAGCCGTGCCTAGCACCCAGGCAAGTCACAGGTTAGGGATAAAACATCCCTGGAAGGGATGCTAATTATCATCCGAGTCTAACTATCCTACCACTCTTCTTATTTGAGGCTGAGGAAACCAGGTTACCTGATAAGTTCATCCAATTGAACCCAGTTCAAGGTCACCCAATAAGTTACAGGACAGTTCTGCAGGATCCATGAGAAAGTATCAAAGTCACCTTCTGTCTACAGAGAACAGGATCGTGAGCTCACGTAATCAGTACCGAATGCAACGTGAGGTAGGTCTAATATGGTGTGTGCATCCCCCCCAAGAACAAACAGTGCAAATCAGACTGCATATTTCTACCCCTTCCATCCTATAATAACTTTGATGGGAAACACCACTATTTACCCCCCTGTGGTGAAATATTCCTCATACTTAAGACATAACCATTGGCTCCATCTCCAATGATAAACCCTCATTTCTAGGAGATGACAGGGGAGGCGAAGTGAAGGTCAGCTAGAATGCACATCCTCCCACTTCTTCGGTGTAAACATTCACTATTCGTAGTGAAACAGTCAAGAAACCACAAAGAGTTGACTTGGCTGACCCCCAATAAGGTTCTAAGCTTCAGCACAGTGTCAACATCTGGTCTCAAGCTCTTTTCAATCTGGTACCAATTGATGGGATGGCACTGATGCTTTTGAAGCCACATGTGAAGAAGAGGCTGCTGGGGAGGAGGAGGGGGGGGTATTCACAGTGGCAAGAAAGGCTGGAAAGTTCAGGGAGGACAGAACCTGGGGAAGCCTGATTTCTCTTTATTGTCTGCCCACTCTGGAGCTGCTGTTTAGGATGATGGATCAGGCCTGCAAACCACATCCATATGGCCCCGATAGCCCATTCCATTTGTTCAGCCTCACAGTACCTGCCCCTATCTCTGCCCCTAAAACAATACACGGCCCCTATAGAAGAACTTCTAACATCCTCTCCCTTTTTCACCACCATGAGTTTTGTCCCTTTCTGCCCGCCCAAACCTGCTGGAACCTCAACTTCTCTAGAAAACCATCTCTGACTCACCTACCTATCTGCCACCCCTCCAGGAAACTTTTAGGCGTAATTCTTTACAGTGGGTTGAGTGCCTTCTCTATCATGAGTATTTTACCTTCTGTTTTTAGTGATCAAAAGCAGGTGTTTTATTTCCTTGGCGAGTTTTTGCTCATGTTGTTCTCATCACTTTCCCAGTTCTTCTGGCTTCTCCCCTTCCCCGTGGGGCACTAACTGTTTAAGGTACCAGGAACAGACAGGTCAGTACTCCTGAACTGCCCCCCACACATTAGGGCTGAGCAGCTCTCAAAATGCTAAGAGTTTGGGAAAGCTTGAAAAGCTAGGTCTGGGAAAGGTTTGAAGAGGCATCCTCAAGAACCCACAAGGACAGGTGTGCATGGTTGCTATGGTTACCAGGCCCTGGCGGTCTAGCCACCTCCTCCTAACGAGACAATCCTCTGTGAAGCACGAAGACGCTCAGGTGCTCAAATCCAATTCAGCCCAAGAGCGGGGAGAGCAGGGATGGTCTTATCAGCCAGCTTGTCACAATGTCACAGCATAGTTAGAGGTCACCAGGGCTATGAGGAGAACACACGGGGAAAACCACCTTATGAATACTTGTAAGATTAGAATGAAATTCAACAGTGAAGTCAAAGCCAAACGTTCCCTGCACTCTCTGAGTTTTGTTCTGTTTTGCTTTGTTTCTGTTTTTTCTTGAACCAGAACTAACATCGCATCAGTCCGTGTGGTTCTTGTGCGCCTGGTGGCCAAGCCCTTGGATGCAAACAGACCTGCGGCAGTGGGGAAATAAGTGAGCTAGGACTCCAATCAGGACAGTCTCCTCTTTCTACCTGAGCCTCAAACTATAGTTTTCCAGGCTCCAGATGGTGATCATGATTGTTAAAAAGCAAGCATTATCCCTGTTAATGAGGATAATAAAACTGAACAATTCATGAGCACCAGCAACATATGGAGCACCCAACAAAACACAGATTTACCCCGCATTATCAGGAAATGAAGTTTTCCACATCAGTGAATTTTCTGGAAAATTAGGGCTTACCTCTTTAGCTTGCTTCCATATTTTTTCTGAAGATATTAACCATTTGGGATGGAAATAGGTGTCAGAGATGTAGGGCCCTTTCCTATCTTGCTAAACAGTTTGTCAAATATCACATACACCATTTTTTTTTTCTGGATGTCTCATTGTGAACATGCAATGATGCCCAGGGGGAGAGGGGTGTCTCCATTTGTAATGGATTTGGGTCTTTACTGGGACAGCCCACTTCGCCTTGGCTTAAAATCAGCTATATGAGGGCTCGCTGCCCTTGACGGTAAGCACCTTAGGTGAGAACCAGGGCTTTCTATCCTTAATGGGGTATCCCCTACAGCCTTGTCACTCAAAAGGGGGTCCGCAAAATAGCAAATCAGTACCTGGGAGGTGATTAGAAATGCAGACTCTGGCCCCATCCCTGACCTGCTGAATGAATTAGATTCTGAATTTGAACAAGACCTTCAGATGATTCACATACACATTAAAAGTAGAGAACGATTACCCTCCAGCTGTGCTTGCCAGCTTGTCCCCAGCCAGTTACACCACCATCACCTGAGGATGCCTGGTAGCATCACAGAACACGGGGCCCTGTGTAGACCCCAGAACCAGAACTTCCAGGGAGAGAAACCCAGGAATCTATTTTTATCATACTCTAGGGGTCATTCTGACCTGCACCAATACTGAACATCCCGCTCTAGACTTTGCTCTCCAGAGGTACTCAAATCGTTCTCTATGTTAATGCCAATTCTTTTTCAACTTTTACTAACAAACCAAACCCACACACTTTTGCAAAGCACGGGGACTTTTGACTAAACCTCCTGACGAAGCCATTTCTGCAGCTCCTCCACCATTTCTTGAGGCTCCGAGAACTTGACTTTGCTTTGGGGGTGGGGAGGGGGCCACTTCTCCATCCCGCCCAGAGCTGCACACAGCTGCGGGGCTTCCCAGGATCACGGACTTGGGGCTTTCTGCAAACGCGTCCGTGGGGACAGAACTCAAATGCCTGTCGCCTCCTCAGCGCTCTCGGGCTTCTCCTGCTGCTCCCCACGTCTGGGGCCCGCGGGGAAACACAGCCACCCGTGGCCGGAACCGGCAGTGGACACTCGACCTTGAACTCCAGACCACAACCCAGATAACCCGCTCCCCTGCACGAAACCACTCCCCCGGGGCACACACGTGGTCTTTATTAGTCTTCATTAAACTGAATGGAATTCTTGTCTTGGTGTTTCCTGGGTATCCTGTCTCCTCTGGCACTAGCAAGCTGACCGGTACTAGTCCTTTTTGTCTAAGCAGATACAACCCCGTTTCTAATTTTCTGACACAGTGGTTAAGATCTCTGGCTTTACTAAATGAAAGAAGCCAGACACCAAAGGCCACATATTGTATGATTGCATTGACATGAAATGTCCCGAAAAGACAAATCCCTATAGAGACAGAAGGTAAATTCGTGGTTGCCAGGGTCTGGGGGGAGTGGGGAATGGGAAGTGACTGCTAGCAGGTACCAAATTTCTTTTGGGGGTGGGGGGAGGAAAATAAAATGTGGAATTAGGGTGATGATTGTATAATCTTGTGATTATAATAAAAAAACCACTGACTGTACACTTTAAAAGATGGAGATGTGAATTCTACCTCAATTTTTTTTTTTAAAGATTTTATTTATTTGACAGAGAAAGAGAGTGCACAAGCAGGGAGAGTAGCAGGCAGAGGGAGAGAGAGAAGCAGGCTCCCTGACAAGCAAGGAGCCGGATGCAGGGCTTGATCCCAGGACCCCAGATAGTGACTTGAGCCGAAGACAGACACTTAACCAACTGAGCCACCCAGGCGCCCCTATATCTCAATTTTTAAAAAGATCTTGGGCTTTAGAATCAGACCAGCTGGGTTCAAATCTGGCCTCCGCCACATCCCAGCTGTGTTACCTTGGACAAGCCAATTAACCTCTTTGAGACCCAGCTGCATAGTCTATAAAAAGGATGATAAAAGTACTTATATCATAGGTTTGTCGTGAGATTTAAATAAAATAATCCTTGTACTATGCCTGGTACATTATAATTGCCAATAAATGTTATTGGCTAACTTTGAACTCAACAGTTCTCAAATTTCAAAATGCGTGAGAATCACCTGGGGAGCTTGGTAAAATGAACGCCCCTTAGACTTTCAGATTTATAAGCTTGGAGTTGGCTTCAGAATCAGCATTTTTAATAAGCTTACCATTCTAATACAGATGGTCTGGAAATGATACTATAATAAATACTGTCCTACATGCTTGTAAAATGGAAAAATTGATAAGCAAATGTTTTAAGAATTTTGTGTTAGCTTCCCACTTAGGATGTAGAAAACTGGAAAGAACATCACTCCTACCCTTACTGCCAAAAAAAGTTGGACAATCCGCAAATTCACAACTTTTTTTGAACCTATCAGAGAGCTGGGACTGAAGGACAACCAGCTAACCCCAAATCCAAGGAAACTACAGGCACCTCCAGAGAGAGATAAATATAAGCACTTGATTATCTGGGGCCAATTGCCACCGGACCCAGATAAAAATAATTCAGCTAAAAATTTCAACAAATTGCTAACGGCTGAGCTTAGGCCCGCAAGAGGCTATAGAACCCCTGGGGACATAGACAAAGGCAAATTAACACCCTCCTGTGGGTTTTTCTCCACAGACCTCATTAAGTATACATAAAAAAGATGGGGAAGAGGACATGAGTCTTCAGGTAGCATCCTATGTGCTGTAGGCCTGGAAAAAAGGAGTAGCAGCCCCCGTGGGAAATGCATGAAATTCCACCTGGATTCTTATCCCCTATCAAATTTAGCCTTGAAATGTTGGCAGAATGGCAACAACCCTGTCACTCTTAGGGCGCTGGTGAAAAAGGTAATGCAGCTGGGGAAAAGGAGCTGGGAGTTGGGGGGGGGGGAACTCTATAGCCTTGGGAAGGAGCAGGAATATGTTCTGGACCCAGCCCTATAGCTAAAGGTAAACCACTATGAAAGCACCACTTCCAAGATCCAGAGACACAAGACCTGTCTACAACTGAGCCTTAATCAGAACATCAGAGAATGCTTCCCCACCACCAGGCCAACAAGCATCTAGTAACAACTGATAGTACTCTACTGCTGAAAGAGGTGCTAAACCATGGTGAGAGACCCCCATGGAAGCACAGTGCAAAGAGAAGATCTACACCCAAGGGTAGAGCAGACATTTGGGGGGAAACACCTTCCAGCAAACCAGCCACCACCCTAGCCCAAGAGGAATTTAAAAACTGTTCTACTGAAAGTAACCATAGCAACAAGACCCAAACTGGTTCAACTTCTAAGTAGGCAGACTCAGTCCCCCACACTAAATGCTAAGAATCAGAAAGACATGCCCACTTCCAGGTGTAACAACTATTTAACTCAGTCTCTGATACCCTATACAAGATGTCTGGCTTTCATCAAAAAATTACACGGTATGTGAGGAAATAAGAACAACAAAAACACTGTCAAGAGGCAAAGCAATCAACAGAACCAGACTCAGAGATGTCACAGATGTCAGCACTATCAAACAGGGTATTTTATTTTATTTTAATTTTTTTAAAGATCTTATTTATTTATCTGAGAGAGAGTGAGCACACAGATGGAGAAGGAGAGAGTGAAGCAGACTCCCCACTGAGCAGAGAGTCCCACTGGGACTTGATGGCAGGACCCTAAGATCATGACCTGAGCTGAAGGCAGACGCTCAACTGACTGAGTTACCCAGGTGCCCCTCAAACAGGGAATTTTAAATAAATATGATTACTATGTTAAAAAGGCTCTAGTGGAAAAGATGGGAATCATACATGATGAGATGGGTAACTTCCATCAAGAGAGGGAAACTGTAAAAAAGAATCAAATGGAAATGCTGGAAATGAAAACCTTAGTCACAGAAATAAAGAATGCTTTGAATGGGCACATCAGCAGACTTGAAATCACCAGGGAAAGAATAGTAAATTTAAAGATAGATCAATAGAAATTACCCAAACTGAAACCCAAAGAAGAAAATAGTTTAAAAAAAAATAGGGCACCCAAGAACTGCAGAACAATATTGAACAGGCTAATAGGCATGTATTTGGGATCCCAGAAAGAGAAAACAAGGCAGAAGAATATTTCAAGAAATAACACATTTAAACTTATCCTCATTTATTCCATTTTCAGTGCTCTTCATTTCTTTGTGTAGATCCAAGAATCTGTCTGATATCATTTTCATTTGCCTGAAGAACTTCCTTTAACATTTCTTGTACTCCTAGGTCTGCTGGAAGCAAATTCTTTCAGTTTTTGTTAGTCTGATATAGTTCTCTCTCATTTTCAAAAGATGTTTTTGCTGGGTATGGAATTCTGGGTTGGCATTTTTTTTCCCCCAGCAATTTAAGAATGCTACTCAAAAAAAAAAAAAAAAAAAAAGAATGCTATTCCATTGTCTTCTGGTTTATATAGTTTCTGACAAGAAGTCCACTGTAGCTGTTATCTAAATGCATTGTGTCTTTTTTCTTAGCTGCCTCCAAGAATATCTCTTGGCTTTTAATAGTTTGAATGATATGTGTAGATGCATGTGTGTGTTTTGGTATTTATCCTGCTTGGTGTTCTCTGTTGGTGTTCTCTGAGCTTCTTGGATCTGTGGTTTGGTATCTTAATTTTGGACCTATCTCTGTTGTTGGGAGGGTGTAATTTTTAAGCTGAGACCTGACAATGAGTAGGTCTTAGCCAGAAAAAGATTGAGAAGTGAGTTTCAGAAAAGATGGAAGAAATATCATGATTCATGGCCTACAGATAAGAGAGCCTCACATTAAAGCAAATAAAAAAGGGCTCCCTGCTCAGCGGGGAGCCTTCTTCTCCCTCTGCCCCTCCCCCCTCTCATGCTCGCTCTATCTCATTCTCTCTCTCAAATAAATAAATAAAATCTTTAAAAAAAAAAAAAGCAAATAAAAAAGACCATTATAGTTAAGTAAAGAAGGGTGAATGGGAAGGTGCAGTAGATCAGACTGGACAGACAGGGGATACATTTTGGAAGACTGTGTAACACACATTAACCACTTATTCTTAGGGTAGACGTTGAAGGCTTTTAAGCAGAGGAGTGACATAATCAGATATAAATTCTTAAATTCCTAATTCATAATGGTCATCCTGCCTACTGAGTAGAGAGTATATTTGTACATCATGTCTTAGAGCCAAGGATCCACACATTTCCTTGGATAAAGTCTCAAGCTATGGGCTCCTCTTTTCCATCTTCCTTTGCTATACCTTCTATCACCTGCTACATACTTCCTAGCCTTCCTGCAAAATTTGGTCCATTCCTTTGAGTCTTGCTAAGTGTATATCAATATCCTCTTTTCTCCATACAGTTAAATTGTATTTACCAGTCTTCTTTATTATTAGATGTGGCCTGAGTGCTGGCCATTATGAGCAAAAGAATAAACTTTTTACTAAACCACTAAGACTTAGGGACAATTAGTTACAGCATTTAGCCTACTCTGACAAATACACAAAGCAACCAACTAATTACAAATAAACTATTTTTAGATGACTAGTAAATTCCTTAGGTTGATACATTATTTTGTTAAAATATTATATTTTATATAGAATGATAAGAATAGGTAAGTAAAAGTTTGTGTATTCTCCAACTCACACAACATTAAGGGCCACATACCTTACCAATCTACCTCTAGGAAGTCTCTGACAAAACTCCTGGGATTCATGTTCTTAATGAATATGCTGTGGAACAATAGAAAGTGCCTTGATTTTATAACAGGAGAACCAATATCTCCATTCCTCTGGTCCACGTGACCTCAGAAAAATTGTTGACCTCTTTGGTGTCCATGTTTTAATCTGTAAAAGCAGGAATAATATCAGTCTTCAAGGGTAAAGGGTTACACAGTAAGGATTAAGTGAGGCAATATCTCTGTAGTAGATCACTATAATTTCACCCATATCTACAGCCTTTACCAAGTAGCTTTGCAACTGCTCTAACAAAAGGAATGGAGCACATTTCCCCACACCTTGGCACTGAGTTCATCCCTGTAGCTTCCTCTGGTGGGTCTATGAGTGTATGAGGACTCACATGTTCCTGTTTGCTCTCTTGTGCCTCTTCTACCACTTGAGGACATGTCTGGGTTAGCCTGTTGAAAGATAGGAGACATGGATCAGGGCTGAGTCACCCAAGTCACCTCAGCTTGAGGCCATCCTAGATCAACTGACAGCCAGCCCATGTCCAGCTCTGTGAGGAAGCCTAGCCAAGATTCACAGAGCCACCTAACAAACTCCAGACACGTGAGCAACACTTACTGTTGTATGGCAATGAGATTGCATGGGTCTTTGTTACATGTTACATTGTGGCCACAAATAACCGATAGTCTGTGAGATTAAATCCCCACAAATGCTAAAGCACTACACAAATGTAAAGTATTAAAGCTCAGGAAAATTATATATATTATATAATTATGTTTATATAATTATATATTTACATACCTTATATGTTTATTTGTATATTATATATAAATATAATATATATTTATGTAACATATATTATATATATAATTATATATATAAAATTTTCCTGAGCTTTAATGGTTATAATATATAATAGAGATTTTATATATAAATTAAATATAATATATTAATATATATTAATTATATATAATTAAGTTGTATATAATTTATGTGTGTGTGTATATATATATATATATATCCAAGGACTCTGTTGGTCTATGACATATTAGAGTTTATGAAAAAAATCTCCTTAAGTCCTTATTCAGAGAGTCATGGCATCAAAATTTGAGTTGGGCAGAACCTTGGAGATGGTCTAACCTACCCTTCTACGTATGTATGAGCCTCTTCTTTTCCCAGCCACATTGATTCTCTTTTTTGTGTACCAACAGACTTGTCTCCTTTAGCTCCTCTATGCTGGAACATCCTTACATCCTTCCCTCTCTCTAGAGGGACATCTGTCACTTATGCTCTGGTCGTGCTGGGATTTACAATTTTTCCAGATGCCTTCAACATGCAGCCACTTTACAAACTAAAAGTTGCTAATGCCGTATCATTTATCACATTTGCCTGCATATTGCATTAATCTTAAAGACCCAGCTTAATGCATACAAGGACACCCTCTCTGAATATGGAAGGGCTGGTCTTCAAAAGCTCATAAAATAAGTATCCTCCTGGATTTCCAAAGGAATGGAAAACCACAAGAATAAATTGGAAGAGAAATCAGGCAAGCTGTTTTTTATTTTCTAAAGGAAGGAAGAAATTATTTAGCCCGATTCGAAGTTCTTTCAGGCACCTCACACATAATTATCGTTGAACAAATGCTTATTATTCTTCTTAGCAATGAGGTAACCTGAGATGGACCTTTTCTTCCCTAAAAGGAATCAGGAGTACTTCCAAGTCCCATTTCTGCATCCTAAATGGTATCTTCACCTTAGCAGCTGAAGGATCTTTTTTTCTCTAACCTAGAAGGCAGGAGGCAGAGTGCCTGTCTAGAAAAATGACAAATCAGACATGACATACATACAGACCTATTACTTCTGTCATATTTCTCCTCTTAACTTTTCTCAGCAATTAAGGTTTCCATGAGCCTCCCACTCCTTTTCAAATCCTGCTCGTGAGGCAGTTGTAATTAAATTCCCTTGATTTCCCAATGCTGCTTCTTTGTAAAATAACTTTATCTTAGAAAAGTTCTCTTTCTACATTTCCCCACACACCCTTTCCTGACTTGGACTCTGCTGGTGAACAAAATCTCTTCATTCCACTCTCTTTCATGCCTAAATTTAGGTCAAGCACTGCATCCTGCAGGAAATCCTCCCTGATCACCTACCCAAGCCTCATTTTGATGCCCTCTCTCTGGACTCCTATAACCCTCTTTATTACCCCTATCATATTTACCACGTGGTCTTATACTCATTGGTGTCCTTATTGTCTCCCACACTCGGCCTGCACACAGAGGACAGGGTCATGCCTTGATTGCCTTTCATCCATGGAGCCAGACTTGCCAGTAGAATTCGGAAGGAAGAATACTGACCAGTTGCTTACGTACCCTCACAGCAACTATTTTCTTCCCGTTGATGGTATGCTCAATGTGCTGAAGCTCAATCAAAGATTGCTTTTGTTCCTGCCTTGTTAGCATCACAAAGAGAATTTACCTGGAGATGAGCATCATGGAATCTTCTGAAATCATCAAATTATCAAATAGCTTTTGGGTACCTGGTCTGGGGGCATATTTATACAAAGCACTATGATGGGGGGTGAGGGGGCTGATACGGAAATATAAAACTAGGTCTCAGACAATAAGAAATATACTATCTAGTTGGAAATTTTTTTTTTTTTTGAGGGGGGGATGGGTGGGGCAGAGGAAAAGGGAGAGAGAGAATCTTAAGCAGGCTCCATGTCCAGCCCGGAGCCTGACATGGGGCTCGATCTCACCACCCTCAGGTCATGACCTGAGCTGAAATCAAGAGTTGAACAATTGAGGTTCCTGGGTGGCTCAGTTGGTTAGGTGTCTGAATCTTGATTTCAGCTCAGGTCATGATCTCGGGGTCCTGGGGTCGAGCCCCATGTCGGGCTCTGTGCTCAGCAGGGAGTCTGCATGAGGACTCTCTCCCTCTCCTGGCGCCCCTCCCCCGACTTGTGCAAGCATGTGCTCTCTTTCTCTCTCTCTCTCAAAGAAATGAATACATCTTAAAAAAAAAAAAAGAGTCGGACACTTAACCAACTGAGCCACCCAGGCGCCCCTATCTAGTTGGAGATTTAAATATATGCATATAAAACACTAACGTTCCATCAGAGTCTATGAGTGCAAATAAATTACATACACAGTAACAGCGTAACAGCGAGGGGAGAAATTCAGAGAGGGGGAGAGTGCAGGGAAAGGAGGATTTTGAGACAGCTTTACAAAAGAAGCTAGATTTGGGTCTTGGAGGAGAGCGGGATCTCAGGAGAGGTGAGAGGGGAGGGTGCAGCCTTTGCAAGGAACAGCATACACAAAGGTATGGCAGGATCTGTGCAGTCTATTCAGATTTGGGGAATAAATGAGTAGACATGCCTGGCTAGGATGAAGGCCCTGTGATGAGGAATAATGAGAAATTAGCCAGACCAAATTATCTTGATTTGCCCCCCAATAAAAAGAACTGCCTAAGTCACCTACTTTGAAAAGGCCCCATCAAATCCATGTCCTGCACAGGAAATGTGCACTTAGTGGGGAATGTGCAGTGTTACCATAACTCAGACACCACCAATTACTCTTCAAGAACACCATGTTAACTCTTGGTTAACCAAAGGATATTTCCCTAGTCTGTGCCCTCCCTAACTCAACCAGCCAGTATGCACAGCACACCCACCGCGTCCTGCTCTCTGTACTAAACTCCCTAAATCAAAAATGAAGGAGACAGAATTCCTAACTTTGAAGAACGTATTTTTCATCTTCTTTGCCTTCTTTCACACTTCCCTCTCTTCTACCATTTCCTAGGGACAGTGTTCTTTTAAGGGTTCCATCAGACTCCAGACCTCCTGTAGCCTTCCCTCGTTAAAAACATTTTAAACATGCTTGTAGATTTAAAAAGAGAGGAAAGAAGAAAACAAGTCAGTAAATAATTTGGAGGTGAAAGGGTTAAATTTTGAGAGCCTTCTGTATAATGTTAGATCTTCAGCTATTCTCTCCTCAGTGGCTAAGAGTTGGCTGTATCTGCTAGCAAACTTCTTTTGCATCTCTCTCTGATGAGAAATAAGACATCTCTCTTCTTGTCTAAAGGACATGTCTAAAGGACGTGGCCATGCCAAGACAGCACGGTCCAACTCACCCTTCTGAGCCTGACTCCGACCAGCCCCCGAGCAAGCTCCAAAACGGCACAGCATGCCTGGAAAACCCTCCCTCTTCCCATGCCAGGCCATGTGTCTCCCATCATTCCTGAAATCCCACACACTCTGTGGTCCTTTAGGACTTCAGAGACAAATAATTAAATGCTTCCCCTCATCAGATACTGTCTGCTCATGAAAGGCTTTGGCCACTTTCCCTGACAGATCATCACCCCCATCCCAATACAGACTCTGAATTCTCCTTTGCTCCCCACCGGTAAACATATGCACCCTTCAACTGTACTTACTATGAATAGCCTACATTTGAACTCCTCCGTGGCATCCTAAACCTCTAAAACCCCTCTGTGGGCCCAATACCCTTGGGTTTGTTGGGATCTCAGGGGCCAGACCTGTTGGGGTTGTTCTCATTAGTGGACTGGGACAAGACTACACCAAACAAGGAATCACACCTGATTTTCTCACATAATTACAACTGCAAAAACCAACATTTCTAGAGCATTTATAAAATGCTACCATATCCAGGGCACCTGGGTGGCTCAGTCGTTAAGCATCTGCCTTCGGCTCATGTCATGGTCCCAGGGTCCTGGGATCGAGCCCCACATCAGGCTCCCTGCTGGGCAGGAAGCCTGCTTCTCCCTCTCCCACTCCCCCTGCTTGTGTTCCCTCTCTCGCTGTCTCTCTCTCTGTCAAATAAATGAATAAAATCTTTTTTAAAAAAATGCTTTCATATCCATGACCTGCTTTTTCTTCAACCTAACCCTATGAAGTAGGATTTCCTTGATCCTCTCTGAATAAGGAAATGGACATTAAAGCTGGTGAAGTAACTTGCCTTTGGTCAAGCAATAAGGGTTGCTAGGAAATCCACTTAAGAAGAGCTCTATCTAGATCCTTCACCTGACACCATAAGACAAAATGGATTTTGGAGAGATTAAAGACTTAAAAAATAAAACTGTTAACAAAAGGAGAAAATGTAGTTGAAGATTTGCCTGATCTCTGGACAAAGAAAGATTTTTCAGGCATAAAAACGCTGGAAGAAGTCAAAAAAGGAAAAAATTATTCCATCCATCTACATAAAAATGTAGGTATTTCATATGTCCCAAAGCCAAATAAAAAGCCAACAGCCATCTGAGAAGAGACTGCCTGAAAAATAGCCCAGCTGTTGCTGCACAGCCTTGCTCAGGCACCAGCTGGGGCCTAGAAAATGGGACTTTGGTTCAAATGCCAAGGCCAGTTCCGAAGTTGCTCACCAGCTCTCTAGTGAAGGGACATTCAAGCAGCCCATGGCCAAACCTTCATAGAAAAGAGACTGGAAGCTCACCCAAGGGTTAATAGTGGTTATGGAACTATGCATTACTTTTACTTTCTTCTTCATACTTTTCTGTATTTTCCATGTTTTTGCCAAAAGCATCATAATCATGAAAAAAAAATATTTTATACACAGAAAAACGGGGTTTTTATTTTAAAATGAGGACTGGGGCATCTGGGTGGCTCAGTCGGTTAAGTGTCCCAACTCTTGGTTTGGGCTCAGGTCATGATCTCATGGGTTGTGGGATTGAGCCCCACTCAGCTGGGAGTCTGCCTGAGATTCTCTCTCTCTGCCCCTACACACACACACACACACACACTCTCTCTCTCTCTCTCTCAACTAAATAAACCTTTTAAAAAATAAGATAAATTGAGGACTATCAAAGGATTTCTGTTTTCCTTACTCATTCTCAGTCTTATCACCACACATCTTCCCAGAGTGATGGCTGTAATATACTCATGGTTTACTTAGAAACGTTTGAGGTAGGACATTACTTTCAGAACAAAACAAAGCTTTAAATTACACACATCCACACAGAATACTGCTTTGGGTTTGCTTTCTGAGGTCTTTGCTTCCTTCCAGGTTTAAGAGAACTTTCCAATTTGCCTCTCATAACAACTACATTGGAAAGAAGCAGCAGCAGGTGGGGAGATGGGCTCCCACATTTTCGACACTCGCTCGGCTTCCAGGATCCCACATTCTTACATTTTTCTCCTTCCTCCCTGGCTGTCCCATCTCAGTCTCCTTTGCTGGTCCTTCCTCCTTTTCCCAACCTCTAAATGTTAGAGGGACCCTGGAATTGGTCCTGGCCTTCTCCCTACATTCTCTCTCTGCATCCAATCTCTGATGCTCCTTAGGGCCCAGGGGTTAAAATACCATCTGATGACACCCAAATTTCTTATCTCCAGTGCTAACCTAAGCCATGCCCTCCAGATTCATACATCCTATTGCCTTCTAAATGTTGGCATTGGGACATGAAATAAGTATCCTGAGTTCAACACAGCTGAGCCAGAAAATAGCAATCACCACACTAGCCCCTCCATCCCCATGGCTCCTCATTTTAGTAAATGCAAAACATTCACTCATTCAGAACAAAAATCTTGGAATCACTTTTTTTCCTTTATCTCACACCCCACATTTGGTAAGTTCTATTCCCCAAATATAAATCAGTTAGACCAAGCCACTGTCACCTGTTTCCTGATTATGGTCACATCCACCTGGTCACCTGGTCACCCTCAATTCCACTCTTACCCCTTGACAGTCTGTTCATTTCACAGCAGCCAGAAGGATCTTTGTAAAACATCCATCAGCTATTATCCCACTGCCCAAACCATTAATAGCTTCATGTGTCACTTAGAATAAAAGCCAAATTCCTCACCACAGCCTCAGGGCCTGTGGGCCGTGTCCCCTGCCTGCCTCTGTGACTTCCTCTCCAACCACACCTCATTTTCCCCCAGCCACACCTTCCCATTCCTTCTAACATGCCAGGCACGTCCTCCCACCGTGGAATCTTTGTCCATGCTCCCATTCTTCTTCTCCTTTATGTCACCTTCCCAGGCTGGCCTTCCTTGGCCAACTTACCTAAAAGAACCCCCATCAGGATCCTGAATCAATGTACAGAAATCCACTGCATTTCTATACACTAAGCAATAGAAAGAAAAATTAAGAAAGCAATCCCATCTACAATTTCACCAAAAATAATAAAATACTTAGGAATAAACTTAACCAAGGAGGTGAAAGACTATAAAACACTATAAAAAACTATAAAACACTGATGAAAGAAACTGGAGATGACACAACAAAATGGAAAGATATTCCACGCTCATGGATTGGAAGAACAAATACTGTTAAAATGTCCGAAACTATCTGAAGCAATCTATAGATTTAATGCAATCCCTATCAAAACACCAACCATATTTTTCACAAAACTGGAACAAATGATCTTAAAATTTGTAATGGAACCACAAAAAAAACCTCAAATAGCCAAAGCGATCTTGAAAAAGAAGAACAAAACTGGAGGCATCACAATCCCAGGTTTCAAGTTATACTACAAAGCTGTAGTAATCAAAAAGGTATGGTACTGGCACAAAAATAGACACATAGATCAATGGAACAGAATAGAGAACGCTGAAATAAATTCATGATTACATGCTTAATAATCTTCAACAAAAGAGGCAAAAATATGCAAAGGGAAAAGAATGGTCTCTTCAACAAATGGTGTTGGGGAAACTGGAAAATTACATGCAAAAGAATGAAACTGAACCACTTTCTTACACCATACACAAAAAGAAATTCAAAATGGATGAAAGACCTAAATGCAAGACCTGAAACCATGAAAATCCTAGAAGAGAGCACAGGTAGTAATCTCTCTGACATTGGCCATAGCAACTTTTTTCTAGATATGTCTCCTGAATCAGGGGAAATAAAAACAAAAATAAACTATTGGGACTACATCAAAATAAAAAGCTTCTGCACAGCAAAGACAACCTACGGAATGGAAGAAGATATTTGCAAATGACACACCTGATAAAGGATTAGTATCCAAAATATATAAAGAATTTATATATCAAACCAAAAAACAAATAATCCAATTTAAAAAATGGGCAGAAGACATGAACAGACATTTTTCCAAAGAAAACAGATAGATGGCCAACAGACATATGAAAAGATGCTCAACATCACTCATCATTAGGGAAATGCAAATCAAAACTACAATGAGCTATCACCTCACACCTGTCAGAAAGGCTAAAATCAAAAACACAAGAAACAACAAGTGTTGGTGAGGATGTGGAGAAAAAGGAACACTCGTGCACTGTTGGGAATGCAAACTCGTGCAGCCACTGTGGAAAATGGTGTGGAGTTTCCTCAAAAAATTAAAAATAGAACTACCCTACAATCCAGTGATCACACCAGTGGGTGTGATTCTTTTAGCCAAAGAATACAAAAACACAGATTCAAAGGGATACATGCACCCCTATGTTTATAGCAACATTATCTATAATAGCCAAATTATAGGAGCAGCCTACGTGTCCATCGATTGATGAATGGATAAAGAAGATGTGGCATATGTATACAATGGAATATTATTCAGCCATAAAAAGAATGAAACTTTGCCATTTGCAACGACCTGAATGAAGCTAGAGAGTATAATGCTAAGTGAAATAAGTCAGAGAAAGACAAATACCATATGATTTCACTCACATGTGGAATTTAAGAAACAAAACAAATGAACAAAGGGAGAAAAAAAGAGACAAACCAAGAAAACCGAGAACAGACTCTTAACTATAGAGAACAAGCTGCTGGTTACCAGAAGGAAGGTGGGTGGAGGGATGGGTGACATGGGTGATGGGGATTAAAGAGTACACTTACCATGATGAGCATGGAGTAACGTATGGAAGTGCTGAAGTATTGTACACCTGAAACTAATATAATACTGTATATTAACTATACTGGCATTAAAATTAAAAACTTAATAAAAAATAAACATTATCTGTCTAAAACCTTCAAAAAATAAAAAATAGGGGGACGCCTGGGTGGCTCAGTCGCTTAAGCATCTGCCTTCGGCTCAGGTCATGATCCCAGGGTCCTGGGATCGAGCCCCGCATCGGGCTCCCTGCTCCGCGGGAAGCCTGCTTCTCCCTCTCCCACTCCCCCTGCTTCTGTTCCCTCTCTTGCTGTCTCTTTCTCTGTCAAAAAATAAATAAAAAATTTTTTTAAAAATTAAATAAAAATAAAATAAAAAATAAATATACTGGAATTAAAATAAAAAATTAAATTAAATAAGTAGATAGATAAAAGAGCCCCATCACTTCTTTTCCCAGACTTTTTCAATTTTTCTTCACAACAGTTATCACTACCTGACATTATATTACATAATCATCATTTACTTGTTCATTTTCTGGTATTGTCCCTGGAATGTTGAGGGCCGAGGTCTTGCTTTTCTACTGTTGTATTCTCAAAGCCTAAACAGTAACTGGCCCTCACTCGGCACTCAAATATTTGTTGAAATGATTAATGAATATACAAGCTGTTATAGGACAATCTTCAAGTATATTGTTACACAAAGAAGCAATGAGCAGATGGCATCTAGAATACTTCTGTAAGGATCCACAAATTGTAGAAGGTGATTGCCTCTATGAATGGAGACCAAAGAGTGAGAGTAGGAGAGAAATGTATTCTTCAGTAATAATTTTTTGAACTGTTTTGAGTTATTCCCCAGGGGCATGAACTAACTTTTCAATTAAAAAAAAAAAATCCCTTTGTCTTGTCACTTGTGTCATTCTAATTGGACCCGTTCTGCTTAATGATAAAATTCCCCAACTTCCCCTCTTGCTCTACCAGGGTCCTGAGATTTGTTCAGTTCACCTTGATTTCTCTGAATAAAGACCACCACATCCTCTGAGTATTGTTTTTGTTTTGTTTTGTTTTGGGGGGGGGGGGTGGAGATTCCTTACCATCAAGACCAAAGACCAGAGTTTGACTTCATACAAATATACTATTCTGACGTGCTCCCGGGATGGTGGCTTCCGGAGGAAGGACACCCCCCCCTCCACTCCCCTCCCAAGGAAGTGCAGAGCTTCCAATTTATAGCTTCTCTGCACTCCCAGTGACTCCTGGCTACCCCAGACCTCCAGGCTGCCAGTTCCAGATTATACCAGTCTCAGAATCATGCATCATTGCCTTGGATGAGGTGTTCATAAAGGACAGCTGAAATGTGCCTTTCGGTAGGAGATGAAGGGGCTGTTTCCCACCCCACTGCTCGTCCCTGGCCTGGCTCCACAGCACCCAAGACCCAAAGACGTAGCTCCCTTGATTCACAGATGGTGAAACAGAAGCCTAGAGAGTGAAGGGCTTGTCCAAGGTTGCACAGGGAGTTTAGGAAAGCACCAGGACTAAACTTCAGGTCCCTACATTCCTGGTTCCAGACTCTTTCTGGCTAGATCTCCATCCAAGGGCCCCTTAGCCTGTCCCTCAGCTCCACTCATGGTTTTCAGAGGCGCTGAAGAGGAGAGAGGAGGAGAATGAGTTCACAATGGAGCAGCTCCTGGAGGTTCAGATGGGGCACTGGTCTATCATGGATTTTACGAGGGCTAGGGGCCAGCCCCTGGGCATTCTTGGAACCTTTAGGAACACCCTAGTCATCTCAAACCTCA
The DNA here is from genome assembly GCF_011800145.1 of Mirounga leonina. Taxonomy (NCBI): domain Eukaryota; kingdom Metazoa; phylum Chordata; class Mammalia; order Carnivora; family Phocidae; genus Mirounga; species Mirounga leonina. The sequence continues at coordinate 8,984,554 of NW_023270389.1, forward strand.
GCCTCTTTCACGGACTTCCACATGCATTATTTCCTTCCCATGCTCCCAATCCCATGTACTGTAAATTGATTGCAGAAACCTCTTTCCTTTAAAGAAGAAAAAGAAAACGAAGTATCATAAAAGCAGAGTACATTAAATAAAGCAACTCTTTGCTTTGATAATGCATTATCAGAGGGAGGAATCCTTAAGAAAACACCAAGGACAGGAGACTCCATTTTTAATAAATGTATGCATCAGAGATTACATACTCACACTCTTATAGTCAAAACGAATGCTAAGCTTTGGGAGTCACAGGTCTGATAGGGACAGAATCGAGAGGTGGCTGCCGATGTCGCCTCCATGGAAGGTCTCAAGAAAGTTCCTCTTCGGGGCTTTCCTAAGCAGGACAGGAGGAGATGGGCTCCTACAATCTGGCATTACGAGCAGAGAGATTACCTGCCCTGCGTGCCCTTTGTGTGGTTGTGCTGAAGGTCTGTCTCCACGCAGCTGTGTCCCAGCCTCATCAAACACATCCTCGCGCTGTTCGGTCTGGGAACCTCCTCTGCTGGTCTTGCTGGACTCAGAACCACAGGTATCTGAGCGGCTTCCCTCGGATGACCTTAGTTAAGCAGCTCTTTTGGAATCTTCTGGGACTGGTGCTAGCCCCTGACAGTACTCGAACAGCTACTAATAAACCATATTGTAACTCGCCAGCAAATCAGTAATGATGGGGCACCTGGGTGGCTCAGTCGGTTAAGCATCTGCCTTCGGCTCAGGGCATGATCCTGGGGTCCTGGGATCGAGTCCCGCATCCATCGGGCTCCCTGCTCAGCAGGGAGTCTGCTTCTCCCTCTGCCTGCTGCTCCCCCTGCTTGTGCACACACTCTCTCTTTCTGACAAATAAGTGGAATCTTTAAAAAAAAAATCAGTAATGATTACTGCATTTGCTATTTCTTGGCGGAAACTTAGTGCATCATTTTGCATTGCTGTTATAATTCTATTCATAACCCAGAACGATTACAAAACCACACAAAAATAATAGCTACTACCTTTTGTTAAATACTTTCCTGTGTGCTGGGGACCTGTTTGTGTGGCCTGAACATTTCATTTACGCTCAAAGCCACTTTAGGAATATAATATGATTATCTCTATTATTCACATCACAAAAATGAAGACAAGGTCGGGAAGTTGCCATTCATGCAGCTCAGAGTCACGTCCACCTCACTCCACAGTTCACACTTTAACCATCAAATGATAAGCCTCCCATCACTGAGTGTCTAGAGCATCCACAGGATGTTATAGGCATCATGAAAGAAGGGATTCTTTTGTGGCCTCTAACTTTGATCTTTCTACTACTTAACCAAAGGGGTAACAGTGAGCTCTAGATTAGCTTCACACTCCTGCAGCCAGGTGTACAAAGACAGCCCCCCATCAACAAAACACTGTGGGGCTTTTATATGGCACACCACAGACAACACTGGGTCGGATCATTCGTTCCCTGAAGAAATCTTTATAATATCATACTTTATAATACATACTATTAACTGGCAGTGTAATGCCATTCATTTAATTTGCTCCAACAAGAATGATTCAGGACCTACTATGAGCTAGATATTATATGAACATGCGTATTCATATAAGGCATTGTACGTATTCATACAATGAGTGGGACCCTGGGTCCCAAGGTGCTCTCAGTCTACTGGGGAAAATGTAAAATTGTGGTGCATTATAATGAGAATTGTCATAAAAGTGCAAAGTCCAAGAAAGCCTAGGATTATTCTGTCTGGAAGAATCCAGAGACCCAGCATTTAAACGGGATGTGGAATTGGACCGGGGTCCAGAAGAGTGAGCAGAAGCTCGCAAAGCCACGAGAGGACAAGAAAGAGAATCCAAAGGGTAAATAATGTAGAGAGGCTTGGCCCACTGCAGGTGCCAGCAGGCGCCGGCCAGCACCTAGGTGGCTAGGTGGTAGCACACGAGCTGGGGAAGGGAGGTTGGGTCAGGTCCTGAGGGTCTGGAGCACCATCAGTACATAGGACAATGGTAAGCCATTAGAAGTTTCTGAGCAGAGGAGCGGAGCAATTAGAAGCCTCTCCTGGGCGCCTGGGTGGCTCAGTTGGTTAAGCGACTGCCTTTGGCTCAGGTCATGATCCTGGAGTCCCGGGATCAAGTCCCACATCAGGCTCCCTGCTCAGCGGGGGGTCTGCTTCTCCCTCTGACCCTCTTCCCTCTCGTGCTCTCTGTCTTTCATCATTCTCTCTCTCAAATAAATAAATAAAATCTTCTAAAAAAATAAAAAAAAGAAGCCTCTCCTGACAAGGAAAGATCACTCTGGATGCTGTATGGCCAGCAGATTAATAGGTATCTAGGTCTGGGTAGATTTTATGGCCCTGAATATTTAACTAAATGAATTTCCTAAACATGGAAAGTATGATACATTTTAATGCATTTCTGTCTGTCTCTCTCTCTATGGCAACTAATCTTAATTATCTCAGAATTCAGAGTTCAAGAAGCTATCTCACCTGTTTATCTTCAAAGGGAACAAGTCAAGGGTTTACTCTGAGTATTAAATGTGCATTTTTAGAGGGTTAAGTCTTAATTAAATAGCAGCAAAATCCAGATGCAGGTTACTGAAAGTGTCACTACGTGGAATGATAGGGGGAAAAATATTTTTGAAGTCGCCATGTTGAAGCATTGTTATTAAAAGAACAGAATATTCCTGTTACAAGCCAACTCATTGTACCCTGCTGTATAAATGCCACAGCCCAGGTGTCTTATAAACAATAAAAATTTATTTATTGGGAGAAATAAATTACGCTCCCCTGTAATAATAAGTCCAAGATCAAGCTGCTGGAGAGTTGAGTGAGGGCCCTTTTCCAACTCTCGAACTTCTTGTATCCTCTCAGGGCAGGAGGGGTTGGGAGCTTTCTGAGGCCTCTGTGATGAGGCATTAATCCCATTCTTGAGGCTTTACCCTCATGACCTAATCACCTCCCAAAGTCCTCACCTCCTGATACCATCATATTGGTCTTTAAGATTCAACCATAGCATGGGTTCCATTTACTGCATGTAAATTCATGTCCCTCAAGTTCTCAGAGCACCTTCCCCACTACAAAGAAAGTCTCTGGAGGAAATATGATCCAGTCTACTCCCTTGTCCCTCCACACCTGCCACCTCCCGCCACCTCCCCATCCCCCACCACATATATGGGCACACACCCAGTACCCAGAATTTGGTAACCCAATTCTGCCATTGTGGTTTAGCTGACACCAAAAGTTTAAACGGAGTCATCCCCAAAGCACAAAAACTGGGGTAACCACCCTGGACAGCAATAAGTGGAAAAGGAAGCAATTTCAGTTGGATCAAACAAAAGGGGTGGACCCAGGACCATATATAACAGCCTATGCGGTCAGTTGGTCATGTATTCGTTCAGAGATCAGCTGGTCTATGCCCAGCTCTGGCCCAGGCCCTGGGAATGTTGAGAAATCAGAAACAGCCCCTCTCCTCAAGAAACATCTATCTTTTTTTGATGCTTCCTGCAATTCCATAACTGCTTGAGTTGTTCAAAAGAGGAAACTGAGGTTCAGAGATGCTAATACACTTTCAAGACCAAGAACACCATGTGGGGGGAGATTGGGAATAAGACCAGGGGACAGGTAGGCACTGAGCCACTGACTCGAAGCACAAGCTCAGGAGAACACGTGTCATAAAAGTCCCCAAGTCTAGGGGCCAAATTTCCACACAGGGACCCCAGGTGAGGGGGCAGACCACTGCCTCGGCAGGAAGCAATGCAAACCATTATGTTCCCCCAAAGACCATCTTAGCACTAAACGCACATGTGTGTGCAATACACACATGTACACGCACACACACACACAAAAGGACTGACTTCCTAACCAGAGTCAAGATACTTAGGAAGCCGTGCATATAGTGGTAAAAAGTGTGCAGCCTCCGGAGACACAAAGGCCTGGGTTCAAATCCCAGCTCTGCTGCTTAACAACTGGGCAAGCTGCTAAACCCTGCCATGTGTTAATAATCCTCATCTCAGGGGGCTGCTGTGGGAATTACATAAGGGACAATGTATGGGATGTGCCAGCATAGTGCCCACACTCAGCGACAATCATACAAGTGAGCTGTGACACTTCAAACTCAACAACCCCCAAGTGCAAACCAGCGGGTTCCTTCTGCACCTGGATTCTCTATCCGCGCGATTTCCCCCCACTCGCCCAAATCAGGAGCCGCTCTGGGCCCCGTTTCCCACAGGGTCACCCCTCGCCTGTCAGCCGCCTTCATCATCCCAGCTAACACGGCTGCTATGATTCTGTGTGCACAGGGACTAAGCGGAGCACGCTAGAAGATCTTTAACTGGGCAGAGAAACCCTTAGGAGGCAGCTACCATCACTGTCCCCATGTTGCCTTTGAGGAAACTGAGACGTGAGGGAAGAAACCTGCCTGAGGGACGCCTAGGTGGTGCAGTCGGTTAAGCCTCGGACTCTGGCTCAGGCCATGGTCTCAGGGCTGTGGGATCGAGCCCGGCTCAGCAGGGAGTCTGCTTCCTCTCTCTTCCGCTCCCCCGGCTCATGCACACTCTCTCTCCCTAAAATAAATAAATTCTTAAAAAAAAAGAAGAAGAAGAAGAAGAAGAAAAGAAAAGGAAAGGAAACTTGCCCAAAGTCACACATCTATTGAGTGAGAGAGCTCAAATTGTACACACAGTCTCGTTCCGAAGCCCAGATGCTTAAACGCTCCCCTGTACGTATCGCCTCTTCACCGACCAGTCGCCACCTAAGTCCTGTGGCTTCTCCGTGTTTGTTCTTCTGGGATCTACTCCCCGTCACTGGCTTGCAGGTGCAGCCTGCTCTGCTAAGGCGAAGGGAGCACTGTGGGCTTTAGGAAGGGAGCACTTTGGGCTTCGGAAGGTGCTATGGGCCACAATGGGGGGCTCTGAATACCAGGCCAATGGGGGGTTTGGCCAGCAAGGAGTCTCTGAGCCTGAGAAAGGGTGTTGCTCAGCTGGGAGCCACCCCAGGAAGGGGGGGTGGGGGAAGCAGGTGGTACTGGGGCCAGGGAGGAGCTGAGCCCATCAGTCTAGGTGTGAGGCACAGAGGGCCTGAAGTGAGGGGGTGGGGGTGGGAATGAAAAGGCTGCATGCGACAGACATTACCTCACCAGGCACAAATACTCCCGAGGCTGGAACTTGGTTTAATAATTCTGTTACTAGGGCAACAGCAAAAGAATCTCTCTCGGAGGGAACCCAGCGTGGCCCGTTTCTGCACAGAAGTGTGGCAGCTGTAGGCTGGGAGAGCAGGGGTGAAGGCGAGTGGCCAGACGACACAGCAGGATGCACGCACCAGGGTTTTCTCAGAGGCATTTTCCTGACCTTTCATCCTCTCTGGCTTGGGGAATGGAGAGAACTTTGTCTGAAGCAAGCTCTCCAGGAAGGTAGATAGCATGCTCCATGAAATGGGGGCTACTTGCACTCCGTGACAGGTTAGTGATCCTGCCCCTGACACTTGGGACACTGGGGGTCTCATGCAGAAGAGCTCAGACTGAGAGTCTGCCTGGCGACAGGAGCAAAAGCATTTATCACAAGGTTAACCCGTCACTCCGCTATCTGCTTTCCCCCAACTGGGTATCACTGAGACCATGGCCACACCATAGAGGTAACTTCTTCAGTTTGCCCAGGAAGTGAAATGCTGAGAAGACCCTGCTGTGGGAGTGGGTTCGTGGGCTCTGAGGAGAAGTATGGACGCTCCTCGCAAGGCCCATGGTCGAGTCAGCTTTCTTCCAGGAGCTCCCTGGGTCTCCCCCATTCATCCTGGGAATATCACGATGGCGCACCCACATCACTCCATGTCCCTCTGACAGCCGGCCCTTCCAAAACACTAAGAGCCTTTCAAAGATGCTAGGAACACTTTGAGACTTAGAGACCTCCTCACCAACCTCTCTCAGGATGAACGGTCTCCTTTTCAATTTCTACGCCAAATGCCAAGATGGCCCCTCACCATGGCACCCAGTGGCGAAACCTCTCCCAACGCCCAAGGCACTTGTGCTCCAAGTTTCTACTTCCCACCGAACAGATTTTCCTGAAAACCTGTCCACAAAGAATGCTGAAGGAGAGACAGGACTCGATTTCCTTCGGTCCTCCTCCTAACCTCCCAGAGCCTCTGTGAGATACGAATTCTGAGAGACCACCAAAGCTGCCACTGCTTTAGAATTTCAGTGTCGAAGATTGCTCTCAAGGGCAGGCCGGGGGCAGGGTAGATATGCTGGATTCTAGAGACATTTCCCCCAGAGTGGTTCTGCACCGTCTGGGGCTTTGATAAGTATGAAATGCCCAGGGGTCTGGCCAATGGCTCTAGCATGTTCCAGATTACCTTGGAAGGAATTCTCCTTACAGAAGTGGCTAACATAGGGAATCTGAGTCACCTCAGGCATCGACGAGTCAATGGTTGCTGGTTTTGCCACTCATTCTTTGAGTGAGCTTAGGAAAGTGGTTTTTCCTTTTAGCTTCCTTGCCTGCAAAAGGAAGAAAATTATTCAAAACAGTATCAAAGGTGAATGTAAGCCTTTAAAGCTGAGGAGTGTTGTAAGCCTTCTGAAAGGCGAGGAACCCCAAGTGTAAATAGGTCACATAGCAATGGTGGTTTGATCTGGCCCGAAGTTAATGGACCATTTAGTACCTCGGAGGGGACAATTCATTCCATGGAGCCTGTAAAAACAATAATGAGCATTTTGAGGCATTTGCATCTGTGGTGGGGTATCGCTTACTAACTAAGAGCATGCACTCAGGAGTAAAACTTTCGCCAAATCCTACCTTCATCACCCATCAGCTCTGTGACCTTGGACAAACTGGCACCTCTTAAGAGTTTATTTTTCTTCATTTATAAGATGGGGTCAAGCCACATGACTCATGGCGCTGCTGGGAGGATCACATGCCTGACGAGTTGTATAGTAAACGGTAGACACTGTGTTGTATTAAATCACATTCAACCTGGGGGGGCACCTGGGTGGCTCAGTCAGTTAAGCGGCTGCCTTCGGCTCAGGTCGTGATCCTGGGGTCCTGGGATCGAGCCCCACGTCAGGCTCCCTGCTCAGTGGGAAGCCTGCTTCTCCCTCTGCCTGCCACTTACCCTGCTTGTGCTCTCTCTCTCTCTCTCTGTCAGATAAATAAATAAAATATTTTAAAAAAAAATCACATTCAACCTTTAGAACAACCCTGGTGAGGCAAGATTCGGCATCCCTATTTTATCAAAAAGGAGACATGTCCACAGAAGCTGAAGTACTTGCCCAAAGTCACTCAGTGAGGAGGCTTTTCCTTCTGAAGCTCTTACAACACCACAGTCATCTCTCCCAAGGTGAAAGAGAGTCTGTGTTCTCCTCCCAAATCAATGGGCTCAGGCGAAGTCACAATGCGAGTTTCAGGCATCATGACCAGTCCACAGAAGCCTGGCCGTGGGCAAGAGTATATAGGTTTGTTAGAAGCTGAGAATGTACATCAAGGATGCCCATTCTCGCCACTATTGTTCAACATAGTACTAGAAGTCCTAGCGACAGCAATCAGACAACAAAAAGAAATAAAAGGTATTCAAATTGGCAAAGAAGAAGTCAAACTCTCTCTTTTCGCAGATGACATGATACTTTATGTGGGAAACCCAAAAGACTCCACCCCCAAATTATTAGAACTCATCCAGCAATTCAGTAATGTGGCAGGATACAAAATCAATGCACAGAAATCAGTTGCTTTTTTATACACTAACAACGCGACTGTAGAAAGAGAAATTAGAGAAACGATTCCATTTACAATAGCACCAAAAACCATAAGATACCTCGGAATAAACGTAACCAAAGAGGTAAAGGATCTATACTCTAGGAACTACAGAACACTCATGAAAGAAATTGAAGAAGACACAAAAAGATGGAAAAATATTCCATGCTCATGGATCGGAAGAATAAACATTGTCAAAATGTCTATGCTACCCAGAGCAAACTATACCTTCAATGCCATCCCAATCAAAATTCCAATGACATTTTTCAAAGTGCTGGAACAAACAATCCTAAAATTTGTATGGAATCAGAAAAGACCCCGAATCGCCAAGGAGATGTTGAAAAAGAAAAACAAAGCTGGGGGCATCACGTTGCCCGATTTCAAGCTATATTACAAACAAAGCTGTGATCACCAAGACAGTATGGTACTGGCACAAAAACAGACATACAGACCAAAGGAACAGAATAGAGAACCCAGATATGGACCCTCAACTCTATGGTCAAATAATCTTTGACAAAGCAGGAAAAAACATGCAATGGAAAAAAGACAGTCTCTTCAATAAATGGTGCTGGGAAAATTGGACAGCCACATGCAGAAGAATGAAACCCGACCATTCTCTAACACCATTCACAAAGATAAACTCAAAGTGGATGAAAGACCTCAATGTGAGACAGGAATCCATCCAAATCCTAGAGGAGAACATAGGCAGTAACCTCTTTGACATCGGCCACAGCAACTTCTTTCAAGATACATCTCCAAAGGCTAGTGAAACAAAAGCAAAAATGAACTTTTGGGACTTCATCAAGATAAAAAGCTTCTGCACAGCAAAGGAAACAGTCAACAAAACAAAGAGGCAACCCACAGAATGGGAGAAGATATTTGCAAATGACACTATAGATAAAGGGCTGGTAGCCAAGATCTATAAAGAACTTCTCAAACTCAACACCCAAAAAACAAATAATCAAGTCAAAAAGTGGGCAGAAGATATGAAAAGACACTTCTCTGAAGAAGACATACAAATGGCTAACAGACACATTAAAAAATGTTCATCATCATTAGCCATCAGGGAAATCCAAATCAAAACCACACTGAGATACCACCTTACACCAGTTAGAATGGCAAAAATGGACAGGGAAAGAAACAACAAATGTTGGAGAGGTTGTGGAGGAAGGGGAACCCTCTTACACTATTGGTGGAAATGCAAGTTGGTACAGCCACTTGGGAAAACAGTGTGGAGGTTCCTCAAAAATTTAAAAATAGAGCTACCCTATGACCCAGCAATTGCACTACTGGGTATTTACCCCAAAGACACAGATGTAATGAAAAGAAGGGCCATATGCACCCCAATGTTCATAGCAGCAATGTCCGCAATAGCCAAACTGTGGAAAGAGCCGAGATGCCCTTCAACAGATGAATGGATAAAGAAGATGTGGTCCGTATATACAATGGAATATTACTCAGCCATCAGAAAGGATGAATACCCAACTTTTACATCAACATGGATGGGACTGGAGGAGATTATGCTAAGTGAAATAAGTCAAGCAGAGAAAGTCAATTATCATATGGTTTCACTTCTTTGTGGAACATAAGGAATAACATGGAGGACATTAGGAGAAGGAAGGGGAAAATGGGGAGGGGGAATTGGAGGGAGAGATGAACCATGAGAGACTATGGACTCTGAGAAACAAACAGGATTTTGGAGGGGAGGGGGAAGGGGGGATTGGTTAGGCCAGTGATGGGTATTAAGGAGGGCACATACTGCATGGAGCATTGGGTGTTATACGAAAACAATGGATCGTGGATCACCACATCAAAAACCAATGATGTATTGTATGGTGATTAACATAACATAATAAAATTAAAAAATAAAAAATAAGCAACGGATTTGACTTGGTGTTAAAAAAAAAAAAAAAGAAGCTGAGAATGTGATCCAATCCCCCCAAAACGGTACGCGATTTCAAGACTTCCCTTGGATTCCTCTGGAGAATGAATGCTGCAGAAATGTATCATGTGAGAAAGCCTGAAAACAAAGGCATCCCTGGGGAACACGGTCACATTCCTGGCCTGCACTCTGTAAGAGTCCAATCTCCTGAGCAGGGCTCAGGCAGCCTGAATCTCTGTCCCTAGTGCTGGGGCCTAAGGCTCCAAGCATCTGTCCCCCCCTGCACAGACAGGGTCTTGATGGAACTTTACATGGGGGGTGGGGGGGACGGGGAGGCGTGGCTCAGAGCGCATCCTGCCTTGTTTTATAGAAAGGAAATCAAGGCCCTGGGAGCGACAGAAACAGAGTGCCTCCGTCCTGTGCACTTTGCTCTACCTGACCTTGCCCCTTCCTCTTCTAACATCAGGGACTTCTGGGTCATGAGAGGCTGTGGGAAGCACACTGACCCTCAAAATGGATCGTTAATCGGGGAAGGCAGTGACTCTGTCAGATACAGTTAAAAATAGGAGCCGGTCCAGACCAGCCCCAGCTAGTGAATTTGAACCTGATAACCAGGTGCTCCACAGCGTGCTCACCTGATACCCACCTGTACTATGGAAGGATGGGCCCCCCCTCCTCCTGGTGGAGGTAGGGCAGAGGTGGGCTCATCAAACAGCTGTAAACGCTAAGGCAACCCAGCTGCTGCTGGAACTGCACGAGCGGCTCACTGGGAAGAGCAAATTCTGTTTCTGCAGCCACCTGACCAAGTGGGGCCACACGGTGTAAGCAGAAGGAATAGGAAGGCTCTCCTCTCGCCCTCCCCCAGTGGCTCCCTGCGGTGCCTGAGACCTTCCATTTCTATAGGAGTTTGGAAGTCCTAAGGAGAGCTGGAAATTCTCTAGTTCACGTCCCTCCATATAGAGATGAGAAAAATAAAGCCCAGAGACGTTAAGCAACTCCGCCAAGGGCAAACAGCCTAGCTCAGAACTTTACAAAGCAGGAACCCTGAAATAATAGTCTCACAGATGATCCTTGAAGAGAAATTGTTTTAAAGGTTCGGAGATCAGGTAGTTGGGAAAGGCTACATTCTCTAGTCTCTCTTTTTTTTATTATTATGTTATGTTAATCACCATACATCACATCATTAGTTTTTTTCTCTATTCTCTTTTGTCTAGTCCACTCATTCTCTATTCAGCAAATAGTACTCAGTCTTGAAAAGCGGAATGCACTTTAGAGATCTGGTCTAACCTGGCAAAGCTGAAACCAGCCTGTGGGTATGCAGACCTCGCGACCACAACACACACAGCTACCTCGGGCAGAAGGACTGTGCCTTGACATTAGCCATTCCTGGTGCTTTGTTAAAACGGCAATGTTCCGGGAAGAGACATAGCTGACCAGCGTCACCAATAACTTTTAGTGTACTTCATTTGTCCGGGGCTTTTCGAAGTGAGAGCACTTGCCCTCCTAAGACCAAACAGCTAAGCCTGAGCCGGAGGCTGCTGTCTGGAGAAACTTCGGCCCCGCGAGGAGGCCAAAAATTAAACGGGGAAACCTGGAGACACTGGCTCCCCTGGAAAGAACTCAGAAAGAGGGAGAAAAGAAAAGGGGGAAAGTGGGTAAAATCACTCCATAAGCTTTGGCAGACCAGTGATCAGCTCTCATCTGAAGGAAACAGACGACAAACCCAGCCCACCGGGAAAGCAGCCTCCCCACCCGCGCCCCCGCCAAGCCACACCCCCCACTCGCGGCCCCTCCCCCCCCGCCCGGGGGAAGCCATCACTCCGCACATTAATTCCTCCCCATAGCCTTCACGGGCCACATTCTTCTCCCAGGCAATCACGTAAGATCTAACATGGAACTTTTTTTTTTAATTATAAGGAAAGGGTGGCTCCCCTATCAGTAAAATGCTACTTCAATGAGTACAACTACCCTTTGGGTCATTATTTTAAGTGTTTGAAATTTCTGCTTAAATAAGGTCACTTTCAATTTGGTAAATACTCCTAAGTCATCATCTTAATTCACGGCCAGTCACCCTAGGAGTGCTGAGTAAGTAAACATAATCAAGCATTAGCTAACCAGCCACAAATCCACTTGAGTTTATTAATTTCTCTCTTGGCAGAGAAGCAAGAAAAGGGAACAAACCATCAGAGACATTCACGCATCATTCATTCAATAAATATTTATTACATACCAGGTGCCAGGTACTGTGCTAAGCTAAATATAGGTTGCATTATTTTATTAATATTCACAGCTAAGTTCTGTATCAAATCCCATTTTCCCCCAAATATAAATCTTAATTCCTGAGGTGCTTTTTCTTCATTTCTGCCTCATGTGCCTTCTTCCATGGAGTAAATGATACATCCTAACTCTTAAGTTTCCAGACTCTCTATCCCTCCCTCCAAAAGACCCCCCTCCCATCATCCCTCAAATAGTTAATGAATATAAACTCCCATTAGAAGCTCTAGAGAGGCACTCACTATTTTAAAAGTCTAGGAGAATAGTAATGGTAAGAAATAGTTCATATTATTGCACTCAGATTTTTTTTATACATTTGGGTTTTGGTTGAGGGGAGTACCTTATACTTACTCTAAAGGCTTTTTAAAATACTAGCACACATATATATTCCAAATGCAGACAGGGCCGTAGGCATGCTAGGAAAGCAATCTGAAGAGGACCACCTTATCAGAGGAATTTCTTTTTCTCATTTCAAAGGAGGCTCCCCTTTCCCATACTCTCCCAACACCACCAAAAACTGGCACCCATCCAAATTCATTTACAAAGGAAAGGACCCACTCAGAGAACTGACCTTAAACAAATCGCTTTGCCATCAGTAAAGAAGCTACTTCCGAGGTCCCTTTATAGCCTGTGGATTAGGGGACCCAAGCTAACCTAATCCTCCACTACACCTCTGTAGGGACCTGGTACACACACCCACCCACCCACCCACACACACACACACACACACACACACACGAACCTGAGCACAGCCCCCCAGCCCCACGCTGCAGGCCCCGATGCCCCCAGGGACAGCCAGCTTACCGAGATACACAAAACACCCCCACACCACCCAGAAGGGGAGAGAGGCAGGACTCTCCCTCCCTCAGCCAGGCAGTCTCCTGAGGCTGCTGACATCACAAAGGTGTCAACTGGCAACCTCATTGTCATGTGGCTCTCCCCTGGCTCCCCTTCACTTGCAAACGCAGGGAAAGGGTGAGACCTTTCAAAGCCGCCAAGTGGGCAAGCTTCCAGCAGCAGTCCGGGAGTGAGCGGGCGGCCGAGCCACCAAGCCGGGCGGCGGGGCATTGGGCCTCGCGTTTCAACTTCTGTTCAGTTCTCCTGTAATGGAAAATTGCTTTGCACAAAGCTAGAGTGTTACAGTTCTTTCCAGCACCCCTCCTCCCCCACCCCGCCCCTTGGCAGGCTTCTGATCAGAGGGACAGCGCCCGCAGGAAGGTGGAAGGAGGGCAGTTGCAGCTTCTTACTATGTCCCTTGCTTCAGGCCCTGGCCCCGGGTGGTTACTCTTTTCCTTTGGAATGGGACTGGTCTCGGGGTCAAAGTGTCCAAATAATTGTCAGTGTCAAGCCCAGGAAGTGATCTGCACAGGGATCCAGTTAGCCGAGTACCCCGCTGATGTACCCCTGAGCACCCGGAGGCTATACTTGAATGATAACCGCATCACGTTTTTGCCAGCGATGAATCTAGGACTCCTCAGTGACCTTGTTTACTTGGACTGTCGGAATAACCTGATTCGCGAGGTGATGGATTATACCTTCATCGGGGTCTTCAAACTCATCTACCTTGATCTTAGCTCCAACAACCTAACCTTGATCTCCCCATACAGTTTCTCCGTGCTCAGCAATCTGGTGCAGCTGAACATCTCCAACAACCCTCACCTGTTCTCTCTGAACAAGTACACCTTTGCCAACACCAGCTCTCTGAGGTACCTGGACCTCAGAAACACCGGCTTGCAGACCTTGGACAACGCTGCCTTCCAACACCTCATAACACTACAGACCCTGTATCTGAGTGGAAACCCATGGAAATGCAACTGCTCCTTCCTAGACTTCACCATCTACTTAATAGTGTCCCATCTGAACCATCCAGGTGAGGGTCTGATTGCATGTGGGGACGAGGAGGATGTGATGGAGCAGGAGGAATGGGTTCCAGAAAAGGTAAAGTCAAAAGATGGTCAGGATGGGAGAAAACTCTGGGGGAAGCTGATCGAAAGCGTTCTTATTGCTCTGCAGGATCCACCTGGGGTTGACTGGAGAGGAATAGGGTCCGCAGAGAAGTTCTGGAGTAGGAATCCAAAGATCTGAGTTCTGGTCCCAGACTCAGCACTTACTAGCTGGCTGCCCTAGGGACAGACAATGTCTTTGAGCCTCAGTTTCCTGATCCATCAGGTGAGGACAATAATATGGCTCAGCGTATGGAGCTGTTGTGTCAACGTAAAATGGTATGTGTGGAAATGATCAAGTTCTTTAACTGCAAAGTAACAAATTCAGGGACGCTGTATTCCATTGGTGGACTATTTTAATCTGTTTGATTCAGTGACTGAATTTTTCTAAGATCCAAAAGTGAATTCACTCATGCATAGGCCATCCAAAACCCGACAATATGATGTACAGAGGAGAAAGTTCAATAGAGGTAGAGGGAGGGGCACGGGAGCTCCCTAGACAGTGAGAGTGGGAGTGGAGAGAAAGGAGAAGAGAGGCTGTTGATGGCTCCTTTGTCTTCAAGATGCTAACCCTATAAGGAAGGAGGGAATGGTGTGCATCCATGACGAACAGGTCACCAGTGCCCACATTGTCCAACAGGGAGATTCCAATCTCACGGGCAGATTCTCAAGTCTTACCTGGTAGATTTCCAAACCAGTTGCTGCCACCCCTCTGCCATGGTCCCCTGGGCACTCCAGTGCCTCAATCCCCTCTTCTTTTCAGTGACTTTTCTGTCCCATCCTCAGCCTCCAATTATCCCACTCTACCAACATCACCTTCACTCAGGACTTCAAGGAAATGGGAAATGAAAGCCTGGAGCCACGGATGTAATCTGGTAAAACTGGACTTCGGATTCAAACCCTGTCAAAACCATGTTTTCTCTCCCTTCCCCGAGTGGCTGTTTTGAAAATATTTTCATGCACCAGCTCCCTTCCCTGTGTGTTTGTTCTTGAAAAATATTTTCATGCACCAGCACCTGCTGAAGCCTCCACCATGAAGTTCTTGCCCAGGTGGCCATATCCCAGAAAGATTCCTGGCCAGCATGATAGGCTTTAGGGGGGCCTGGGGGAGAGGGAGCTGAATGGTGGTGGCAAGTGAAAATGTGCTCTCCTGGCCCTCCTTCCAGTGGACAGGTCTTAACATGTCTTCCAGGAAGGGCCTGGACAATGGTGAGGCAAGCGAGCCTCCTGGGATGCAAAATTCAGGGAGACAGTAAGAGTGGGTGGCTCCTTACATTTCGTGCCCTGGGCACCTGGCCCAGCTCCCAGGTACACAATCCGAGTTAGAATAAATCAAAAGGAAAGAACTTCATCAGACCATCTTCCTAAGAGGACGAATCATAAAAGAATAGAGGAGCAGTTGTCTTGGGAACTAGCCTGTGAAGAAGTTTCATCTTCTCTTGCCCCCTGCCCACCATAAGTATATATTTTCCTTGAGTAGAGCCCACCAAGTAGCCAGGAGGCCCTCCTACCCTAGCTGAAAAGGGTGACGTAGCTTGGCTTCTTCCCCAGTCCCAAAGCCTGCTGCTTCACCTGCCACCAAATCTCCCTCAATCAAGATTCTGCTTACAGAGTTGTGTCTTCTCAGAGTGCTCAGGATGACTGCTTTGGACTCCTTGACTCATTTCATTCCAGAATTGACTAGGATTATAAACCGGATCTGTTTCACTGTGTGTTTTCAAAAACACCAGAAGCGGGTATCTATCTTATCAAGCTCATAAGCTCCTCATGAACAAAGAGTCTGTCTTTTGAGGTAGACAAAGCTTTTATCCACTGGCCAGTATGAGCCCCCCACTCCGCCCCCAACTCACACCCACAACAACTGCTGATCTGCTCATCTCTCTCTGCTGTTTGGTGGCCTAGAGGAACTCAGCCAGACGACTTCATGCAGAACTATGGTCTCCTTGTCCTAGCTAATAATTGTTATCTCTTGAAAACACTAATGAGCCCAAGGCCAGACATAGAACAATTTATCTTTGTAGGGAGCTTTGCAGCTGCTAGAGTTTTTTCACACATGCGGTCTCATTTTCTTTACTTTAAATGTCATACCAGCCCTTAAATTTTGTGCCCTAGGCCTGTGGAAGAGGCTAGGATTGGTAATGCCATGACAGGGTTGAGAAAACAGACTGGCCCAAAATCACATGGCTAGGAAGTAGCAAAAAAAAAAAAAAAAAGATTTGAACCTCCTGATTCAGGTCTTTTTTGATGAGACTACAATATCTTAAATCCCTGAATTCCATGGTAACTATGATCCTGTAAGTCAGTTTAGTTATAAATATGTCATGTTATAAGCATATGGCCACAGCGTCTAAATTACAACTTTATTTCCTATCTGACTACACATGGAACTCACCCAAGATCATTTCCATTGGATAATGAGCTCTAGCCATCATAAATTCATTACATGCCTGCATGCTCCTTATAAGCCCAAGTTCATCCCAACCTACCCAAACTCCCAAAGTAGGAGCCTAACCTCAGTATTTGCTCACCTTTGCATCTCAGTCAGTCAGATTGTCCCTTCCCACACATACACACACACATACCGTCACATACACATAAACACATGTGCAAACACACATACATATACCCACATACATATAAGCACAAAGATGTGCTCATACACGCATACCTATAGATACACCTACTCACATACACAATCACGCACATATTACACATACATGACACACATACACACATCAATATATAGATACACACCCGCACATGAAGAGGCACACACAGTAGAATTCATTAGATGCTTCTCTTGCCCTTGAGCCAGCCCTCAACACAATGGAAGATATTTCTTTTGTGTGACTCTCACATGATTCATGCCTCTGTTAAGTGGAAATATCTTTGCTATTGACAAACACTCAAGCTTAGGCCCACCTCTTTTACCACCTTGGCTATCAAAAGGTGATCTTCAGCATGTTCTAAAATAGAGCGTATACATCTCTCTCCCCATGTACCCACACTGCAGGATCTAAGAAGAATCTCTATGAAATGAGCTGAGTAACCTGGTTATTTAGAAAGAAGAATCCAAATTAAAGATGGGTTTCATTTTAGACCCAGGAAGATATGAACGTTAGTATTGGGAGATTTTCCCTGTGGGAGAGTATTAAGGTCAGCATGACAGTAGGATGGCAGTATAGAGATCCCTTGAAAAGCAAGCTTCCATGCTACCACTCAGTTCATCCATTCATCTATTGAGTCCTATTATGTGCCCAACAAGTGCTCATGGAGAGAACCTTGAGCTGTGTGTGGAGACCCACATGACTATGGTCATCTGCACCATATATGTCCCATGGTCCAGTCAGGGACAGCAGGACTATCCTGCTGGGCAGAGCAGGACAAAAGAGGCCACCATGTGCCCACCGGGTGGAGCAGGCACTTGGGACAGCCTCAGTGGCAGGTGGGAAAGGACAGCCAGCGTGCAGGCAGGGGAGCCCAGTGTTAAAGAGTCAGGTTGGAGTGAAACAGACCTGAATTATAACCCTAGCCCTGCCACTTGCTATTTATAGGAAATCAGAGAAGTTACTTAACCTCTCTGAACTTCAACTTCCTCATCTTTCAGACAGGTATAATAATAGAACCAACCTAACTAGGCGGCTGAGATGAGAACGCTTACAAACTGCCGTTAGCATTAAGTCTTGCATACCAAAAAGCATTCAATAAACGAATGGTTGGCAGATGTGGGAAAGATACAGGGTACTTAAGAGAGTAGCAGACATCAGTCAGGTGACCCCGGGATAAGCAGTAGACTTCAGGAAGCCTCGGCACACATGGAACGAGAGGACAGTGTACCCCATCCAGGAAACATGGCTATAAGGATGTATGGGGGGAGGGGGATATAGATAGGACGTTGAAAGGTGAGCAGCAGGTCCCAGGGCTCTAATCCCTGGGAAAATGGGACAGAGAGAATCTTTGAGGGAGTTGGATATTAGGCAAGTTATGAACACAAGATTTCAGACCGGGGAACAAAACCAGAAGCCCAGATCAAGGCTTCGTCTCAGCCTGGACCATAAGACTCAGGGCTGGGCCCAGTAGTAGCAAAGTGGTTCTTCCTGAGTCACCTGAATCTGGAACTGGAGTTCTACTTAAAGACAAGCCCCACTTGCAGGAACAGGTGTGGACATGCAGACAGCTTTCAAGGGATGAGGGCAAGGAGGTCCAACTGTGGGGCAGGCATGGCCTTGAAAGCAAGAAGTCACCTACATGGTGTGATTTTGTTATCTGAAGAAGACTTTGCCCCCATCCACTGCCTACCACTGAGCTAAAATTAGCCATTAGAGATTTACACCTTTGGATCCCCAAGAGTGCCCAAATCTTGAAGAGGACTCTGCAAAAATATATGAACTCCTGGGCTGAATAATACCAGTGCCCTCAAGCCTTTATCAGCTCTCACATCAGAGGCAGAAGTGAATTCTTGAGAAATACAATTAGCTAAGATTAATTCTGCAACAGTGGGGAATCTTGAAGGAAGCTGAGGTCCAGGAAAGAAATGGGGAGATCTTAAAAGGTGTGAAGGCAGTAATATGCTCTTCCCCTATGTCCCATGTTGGCTCAGTTCACCCCCATAAAGGGGCTGTAGAGAAGGTTAAATGTTTTATTCACCTTTTTTCATCATAAAGCTACACTGAATAGGAATATCAAAATTTTCCCACATTGGCAAGAGATTTGGTGCTATTATTAAAGGTCTTCATCAAAAGAAACCCTCCAATGATATACTCACCAGATGCACTGAAAACCATTCCATCCTCAAAGAGCTTACATACTCATTTTGCAAACATGAAAATCACAGCAGAAATGGAGGTGAGTTATAAAGTGCTGGTCACCCGGATGCTCTGATCAGTGCAGAGTTAAAAAGATTCCATTGTCTTTTTGGCCTTGGTCAGCAGATAGGAGGACTAATTCCTAGCTGGAACTGTAATTTCCCAGGCATTAATGCTCTTTGAAGGTGAGAGTGGCAATTGAGCTCTTCCCAGGAGAGAGCTGCCTAGTAGCATAGGGTTGAATGCCTCTGAAGATGCTCTTAAAAACTCAACACAACTCTAGGCTTCTGGACATAAGGCTCCTGGCCTCCATCCTATCTTCTCCCAAAGTCTAGTCTAGCACTGTCCAACTAAAGTCTCTGCTGCAATAGAAATAGCCTATATCTGTTCTGTCCGATATGGTTGCCCCTAGCCACATATGGCTGTGGAGCTCTTGAAATCAGGCTAGGGCAAATGAGGAACTGAATTTTTAATTTTATATTGTTTTAAATCATGTAAGTAGCCCCATGAATGGCCATTGGCCACCATATGGGTCAGGGTTGCCTTTTAATATAAGATGCTTCAGCTGGAACTTTAGAATCTCACTTCCTTACAGGTAAGTGGCTGTAGAGCCAAGCCCAACACGGAGATCTCCTGACATCCAGATTCAGTGTTTCCCACCCCCCCATGCCATGACCTCTCCTTACTCTTAGACACATCCTAGTCAATTCGACTCTGAAATATTTGTTGTATGTTCATTATATGCCCAACATTGTATTATAAGGCTGGAGTGCTTCCATTATAGGGAAAAGAAGTCATAATTTCCATCTTTAATAAGACAATTGTGGGATATAAGAGAGAGAGAATGCAATTGAAAGCCAAGAGATCCTGTCCTGGTCCCAGCAATGCCACTGGGTGATGTGGGGCAAGTCCCTTGCCCTCTGAGACTCACTTGTCTTTGAAATAAAAAGAGAGTAGGATTAGATACTCTCTACAGCCCCTTCTAGCTGGTAGTCTATGGACCTAAATGGAAAGATAAGGTGCACTTAACTGCAGGAGGAGAGCAGTGATCCGCAGACAGGGTCCCACCCAGATGGGCAATGCAATGGATCAATGCTGACGTGGAGACATTCCTGGAGGAGCAGGCCACAGTCACATAATTAGGACATGCACATAATTAGGAAGCAGACAGCCTTGAACTCCTGCACTGTCCTACCTCCTATCTTAAGTTATCATCTACTTGACTAGAATAATACCTCCATCCCCAGGGGACTCAGTGCCCTAGACTATCCTCCCAGGCCTGGCCCACTCAACCAGTGGTTCTCAAATTCCAGTGAGCGTAGGAACCCCAGGCCCTGTATCCAGAGAATCCGGTTTTGGACAGTGCAAATCCTTACGCCATATTTTGAGAGACCCTATGACAATGGCTTCCATTCTAGATCTACAGCGACTGCTCCCACTAGTGAATAAATTGATTTGCACCAAGGTGTTAGTGGCTAATAATGTTTTGACATGTCTCCCTCAAGGGGCATTTGCAATGTGACAAAACAAGAAACAGTGAGAGTTCGGAAAGTGACAGACTACCCGGAGTGGAAGTGGGGGTAGTTTGGGGACAGAGTGTCCCTCTCTGTCAGCTCTGAAATTATCGTCCTTAAGCAGTCCTGGGTGACCCGATGGTGGGGCCCACAAATTAAAGAGGAGTCTGGGCAGGAGTGTTGCAGAAGCAGGGGACAAAGCCACTCAGGGACATCTGCAGGGAGCAGATGGGTTGGGTCATGTGCTCTTTCGGGTCCACGTCATCTCGAGGGCATTTTGAGTGGAGAACATCTTAGTTTCATTCCAAGGCTGCTACATCCTGTATTCAAGGCTGCCGTAATAGGATAATGGCCCCATTTCAACCCACCAAGTACAAAGTCATCTACTACTGTGCCAAGACTTAGATTTCCAGAATGAATTCAGGTCCTCGCACTCTTCCACGATTAATGCTAACCCATCTTCTCCGTCAGAGAAATTGCTGCAAAGACCAGACGCGCAGAAAGGGACAGCTGGGCCGCAGACGTCTCCACGGCCGTCAGCTGCTCTGCCAGCCTATGTCTCCGACTTTCTCACAAACACCTGCTGAGAGCCAGAGAAGCAGCCTCATAGGGACAGTGAGGGGCTGGGAGGGACACAACTGGGTCAGTGGTCCCAAACCACCTAGAAAAGCCAATAAGGGAGTGGGTGGCAAGCACATGCAGTTTAGGAAGGATCCTGAGTGATTCTCACACACTCTTGAGCTCAGCCCACTTGAGATCCCTGAAAGTAGGTGATCCAAAGTCCCTTCGAGCTCAGAAATGCCAGACCTCTGTGCACGGCCTCTCTGGTCACCCAGCACCACTCAGGCCTCTGGAAGGCAGCAGTGCAAGGCTGGCCAAAGCAGCCAACCTCAGTCTCCTTATCTCCAGAAGTGAAGAGCTCTCCAGCCTGGAGATAATCCAGCAGAGTGTGGATGTGGCTAGAAAGAGAAACAGGGATCCAGCCGTGAAGGGCCTTTGGAGGATTCTCTGGGGAACATGCAGGGCATCCTGAGAAGCTCTGGGAGGCAGGCAAGCCTGGATGCAGGGCTAGGAGGCTCCTGTGGGCATCCAGGGAAGGGAGGAAAGGCCCATAGCAGCAGATGAAGAAGTCTAGACAGGCCATAAGGAACCATTTAAAAGGTAGAAGCAGGGATGCCTGGGTGGTTCAGTCAGTTAAGTGTCTGCCTTCGGCTCAGGTCATGATCCCAGGGTCCTGGGATCGAGTCCCACGTAGGGCTCCTTGCTCAGTGGGGAGCCTGCTGCTCCCTCTGCCTGCCGCCCCCCCTGCTTGTGCTCTCTCTCTCTGACAAATAAATAAATAAAATCTTTAAAAAATAAAATAGAAGGGGGGTGCCTGGGTGGCTCAGTCGGTAAGCGTCTGCCTTCGGCTCAGGCCATGATCCCAGGGTCCTGGGATCAAGCCCCGCATCGGGCTCCCCCACTGCGGGAAGCCCGCTTCTGCCTCTCCCTCTGCCCCTGCTCGTGCTCCCTCTCTCACTGTCTGTCTGTCAAAGAAATTAAAGATAAATAAGTAAATAAAATAAATAAATAAAATAAAATAGAAGGTAGAAGCAATAGGACTCTGGACTAACCTAGACCCTCCCAAGTTCCCAGTCCTCCCTTCATGACTTCTGGCACAATTCTAAGTAATTAATAGATTTGAATATTTAAAATTTATCTTCTCTGACAGACAGTAAGGTCTATGAGAGCAAAGAACATGTCTGAATCTTCAGAAACTAGCTCAAGGCCTGACACAGAAAAAAGGCTCAATAAATATTTATTGAGAAAATCAATGAATAAATGAGATATGGAAAATAACAGGAAAGAATTGGTTTGAACAGCTCTGGAGGCTTCCCTGGGATGGACACTCTCGGAGGAGGGGCAGCAAGGAGCTTAAGGGAGAACCATGTCCCATCTTGAGCGTGTTGAGTGGGAGGGCCCCTGTGAACCAGGAGGCCTTCGGATGTTCTGACCTGAAATCCAGAATAAAGAATAGAAGATATATTTGAGAATCATCAGCTCACTGGTGATCACTGAAACCAAACAAAGAATGAGATAAGGCAGCAAAAGAGTTTAGAATGGGGGTGGGGGGAGTAACAGGTCAAGGACAGAAGCTTTGGGGAATGCCAACATCTGGAAGGGCGAAAAAGAGCCATCCATGAAGTGCCCTGGGCAGGAGCAACCAGTATAAAAGAAAGGATATCAGAGAAGGGTGGACTCACAGAAGCCAAGAGAAGAAGAGTTTCAAAGAATAGAAGTAGGTCAAGTAAGGATTGAAAAGTGTCTATCACATTTAGCTACCAAGAGGTCCCTGAGGTCTTGGACAGTTCCAATGGCATGATGGGAGTGGACAGTGGGTTACAGAATGAACAGCAAGGAAGAAAAAGGGTGTAGAAAAAAATGTAAACTTGGGGTGCCTGGCTGCCTCAGTCGATGGAGCATGCAACTTTTGATCTCAGGGTCGTGGGTTCAAGCCCCACGTTGGGTGTAGAGCTTACTTGAAAAAAAAAAAAAAAAAACCATGTAAACTCTTCTAGGAACTTGGCTGTGGACTGAGGAGATAGGGTGATAGATGGAGGAGAACTGTATAAAGGGAGTATTTATTTTCTTCAGAGGAAAGAGGTCCGTGCATGTGTTTATGGGCTGCTGAGAAGGAGTCATACAGGGCAAAGACTTGGGACAGGGGCAATAACTGATGTGAAGCCAGGAATGGATGGACTCCAGAACCAAATGGAAGGCCAGCCTTAAACAGGGAAGGGCCCCTCCTCTGGGAAGGAAGCGAGGGTGAGCACGCATGGGCCTGAGTGTGAGGATGTGGGGCAAATGGAATCGAGGGGCCCACCTGAGAGTCCCTCTTTTCCTTTCAGTGAGATAAAAGACAAAGAATAACTTTATATCGAGAAAAGTACACAGTTTCTTATGCTATTTTCTTTTTTCTTTTTCTTGTGTGTCAATTCATTCTTTTTTTTTAATTTATTTTTAAATTTAAATTCAATTAATTAACATATAATGTATTATTGGTTTCGGAGGCAGAGGTCAGTGATTCATAGGTCTTATATAATACCCAGTGCTTCTCATGCTGTTTTCTCTGATGCTTCTGTAACACCAACCCAATTAGGCGATCCTAAAATATCCCTTTGGTCTCGAGATGATCATACTCCTGGTTGAACAGGCAAAACTAAGATGGGCTCTGGATTCAAACTGCCTGGTTTTTAATCCTGCCTCGGTCTCTTACCAGCTGGGCCGCAGTCTGCATGAGAACCATGCTCCTCACCTGTAAAATGGCGTTAAGTTAGTACCTATTTCTTGGGTTGTTGTGCTAATGAAATAACCCACACGAGGATTTTAGAAGTGCACACAGTCAGTGTTCAACTACTGTTAGCTACTGCCGTCGCTGGGACAATTCTTGGTGGTGACCGTGGACCCACGTGGGGCGCAGAGAAGGGGGAGAGCTGTGTGGGAGATACGGCCCGTGACGTGAGAGAGGAAGCAAGGAGAGCTCCAAAATTTCCACCTGGGTGACTGGTGAGTGGTGCTTCTGCTACTGAGCTTTTCTAAAATGCCTCTTATCCTTGAGGACAACTGTCCACTACCTGGGTTTTTCTGAGCAGATGGGTAGTTATTAAGCAGGCCCAGCTCTAGACCAAACTGAGAAGAACCAAGAATTTGCCCTTAGCTTCCATGAACCAACTGGTACCATCCCCCAGCCCGGCCATGCCGCCTGACTCCCCACCCCCATCAAAACCTTACTCAAGAAAGGTGGTAACGAGGGTTTCCCCCTGGGTAGGACTTAAGTTGTTAGCTCCTTTTGCAGAAGACTATACACTTTAAGCCTTATTTTGTTGGTGGAATGAAAGGTTCTATCTCCTGTTGGCCTTATTCCGGGTACTGACAAGTGCACAAGAAGGGATTAGGAGGAAAAGGGGTCTTCGTACCTGTAGATCATGCCCATATACAACCCCTTATACAAAAGACCAGTCCTCAGGGGCGCCTGGGTGGCTCAGTGGTTAAGCGTCTGCCTTCGGCTCAGGTCATGGTCCCAGGGTCCTGGGATCGAGTCCCACATCGGGCTCCCTGCTCCGCGGGGAGACTGCTTCTCTCTCTGCCCCTCCCCCTCCCAGGCTGCTTCTCCCTCTAGCCTCTGCCCCACCCCCCCTCGTGTGAGGGCTCTCTCTCAAATAAATAAATAAAATCTTAAAAAAAAAAAAAAAAAAAAAAGCAAAGAAGAGGGGCGCCTGGGTGGCTCAGTCGTTAAGCGTCTGCCTTCGGCTCAGGTCGTGGTCCCAGAGTCCTGGGATTGAGCCCCGCATCAGGCTCCCTGCTCAGCGGGAAGCCTCCTTCTCCCTCTCCCACTCCCCCTACTTGTGTACCTCTCTCGCTGTGTCTCTCTCTGTCAAATAAATAAAATCTTTAAAAAAAAAAAAAAAAAGACCAGTCCTATAGCCTAAAGACCCTCTAAAGTACAGGAATAATCGGGTTGAACTTGCTGGATTTGAAGGTCTTTCCTGTAATGTTCCAAGAGTCTATGAATCACTTTGAACCTTTACCAAAATATGGATGCTTTATCCAAGGAAAAAAAATGTACTAGAAAAGAACTGTAGTGCCTAAGCCCAAATCATCCAAATCTTTACATTTTCAAGATGCCAGGGATGGTTTAGACAAGGGGTCAGCACTGCCTTCTATAAAAAGCCAGATAGCAAATATTTTAGGCTTTGTGGACCTCTGCTGTAACTCGTCTATTTGGCCATCTACAACCCAAAAGCAGTCATGGAAAGAGTGTAAATAAATGGGCATGGTGTGTTCCAAGAAAAAGTCATTTACAAAAATAGGCAGCAGGTTGGATTTGGCCTATGAGTTTGCTGAACCTGGGCTTATGCCATCAAGGGGAGATAGACAGGTGATGAGAAAAAAGGAGCTCTAGGTAGGAAAGGTAGAAGCCAACGCTCAGAGGACCATGCATGAGGGTCTGAGAAGGGGGCCTTGCTGGTTGGTTGACTTTGGTGTTTGGGGGCTGCTATGTGTCCAAGCTAGGTTCCCCTCTAGAGAGTCATTTCCTCTAGGCCACCCAGAGTGTAGCAAAATATAACCATGGTCCCTTCAAATTCCAGTTGGGAACTGGTCCTAAAGAGCAAGGCCAAAGACACAAGAGTTCAAGAACTGTTGTATGAGGCCAGACTAATAGCCCACCCATTCTCTCCTGTATGCATTCAACAGACATTTATCGAGCATCTACTATATGCCAAGTGTTAGGGAGACAAAAGCGAACAAAGAGGGCCTCTGCTCTCAAACAGTTCTCTAACACTAACTGGGAGTAGTAATAAGTAAGTACCTTTTGATGCCATGCCCACAGCACCTGCATCCTCACTTGTCCCCATCTGCATCTACCCTCGTTTCCTTCTCTGCCGTCTCGGAGGACAGAAGAGTGCCCCTTTCCAGCTCAAGACCTACCCCTCTATTTGGTCCTGGGGACCTGTTTCTGACTCCTCTGGGACTGCACACTCCTTGGTTCAGTGAATCTTCCCCAAACTCTTACAAGGGAAGTGGGATTAGTATTTGTCTATCGTAGAGTAATCCAAGTTGGCAAGGGGTTAGCTGACCCATCTATGGTCTTCTGTCTCCCCAGGTTCACTATCCTCTGAGCATTTTGTCGATGACATTGACCCCAACGGGTATTAATAAGATAACATTTCATTCATTCAACAGCCATGCTTTGAGGTCTAGTGTGGTTGAAACACTGTTCTAGGTGTTAAGGGTATAATAGTGAACCACACAGACAAAAATCCATGTCTTCATGGAGTTTATCATCTAGTGGGAAGAGGCAGCCAAATGAGTAGGACATAAATCCACTTCCTTGACAAATATATAATCAGCTGGAGAAAAAAAACAAGACCAAGAACTATACATGTAGTGACGTTCGGGCAAGCTAGGGCCTAATAAGGAGAAATGGGAGAATCAGGTCAGGTCTTTCTCGGGGTTCAAGGTGGAAGTCTTATGACAAAGTGGTGATGCTGATAGAAACCAGTGCTGCATTCTCAGTAGCAGGTGCAGTTTAGTAGAGAAGGGAGTCTCCAAATTCTACCCTTCAGTGTACATTGTCACCATGTGGAGGCTGAACCCTCCACTCAGCCCAGATGGTTCCTGAGCAAGCGCACCAGCACGAGGGGCTCAGAGCCTGCACACGGCTCCTTGGGAACCTGCAGCAGACCACAGGGCAGAACTGTAGTCCCTGTAGGCGAAGAAAGGAGCAGTTTGCCTTAGAACGACTGGGTTCATACCAGTTTTCTGAAAGGGAGGCTTTCTGGGCTCCTGCACTAACAGATGTGATTCTGAGCCACAGAAACTCTTGCTCCTGCAGACATATGATTCTGGCAAACAGGTTTTCTGCCTGGGAGTAACATGCTATGTGTGGAAACAAACAAGATGGTGGGTGATGTTTCCTTAGGAACTATTTGCAGGAAGAATTTAAACATTAATGACACCTGTAATTATACCTGGGAGCTTTAACTGGGACAAATGCCCTGGGCCCATGGAATGGGGCTGAGAGAGGGAGGACATGGGGGCTACTCACCTGTTTCTAATATGCATGAAGGCCCTGGAGTCGTGCAGTGCACAGCATGTACAACAGTACTTGGTAGCCTTTTGTCAGAGGAAAGGAAATCAAGAGCCAGAAAGGGAATAACTGATAAACAATTATTCATTCTATAGCACGGGAATAATTAAAACTGCTCGGTGAGGTGGTCAAGAGTAGAGCTTAATTTTGTAAAGCACCTTCTGTGATGCCCAGCACACATCAGGCACTCCAGGATCGGTAGATGGG
Source organism: Mirounga leonina (assembly GCF_011800145.1). Classification (NCBI taxonomy): domain Eukaryota; kingdom Metazoa; phylum Chordata; class Mammalia; order Carnivora; family Phocidae; genus Mirounga; species Mirounga leonina. The sequence goes on from NW_023270389.1 coordinate 9,011,557, forward strand.
TCTATAATCTCTAGTGACATCAGACTAGAATAGGAAAATAATGTACGACTATCAAACTGATGAAAAGGAAATGAAATAATAAAATAAAAGCCAACAAAGTAGAGAGAAAGAGACATAAAAATAAGTGGGACGAATTGAAAACAAATGTGTCAGTCTAACAGTAAATGTTAAAGGAATAATTACAATACAAAGTTTGCTAGACTGGATGGAAAACAAAACCCAGCTACATGCTGCTTACAAAAATATGTCTTAAATATAGGAACATAGAAAGATTAGAAGTAAAAGGATGGCAAAAGATAAACAAGGCAAACACTAACCAAAAGGAATTCGATGGAGCCACACTAATGTCAAAGATAGTAGACTTTAAGGCAAGAAGCATTACTAGAAATAACGAGAGAGGTCGCTCAGTGAGAAGAGGGTAAATCTACCAGGAAGAGGAAACAGAACTTTCTACACATCTAATAACATATCTTCAATATATGTAAAGCAAAACATGACAGAGCTATATGAAGAAGTAGGTAAATGCACAATCAAAACTGGTGACCTGAACATCCTTCTCACAGTAGCTAATAGACCATTAACAGACTAATAGTAACCAAGAGACAATAGTTTTTATAGACAAAAAGTCAGTAGAGATATAAATAACAAAGTCAACAAATATACAGAAGACCTGTATAAAATCACGACTTAATTGGTATCCGTAGAACAACACACTCAGCAAAGACCGAATACACACCTTTTGGGGGCACATGCAAAACTTACTAAAATTGACTTTATGTTCAGCCATAAAGCAAATTCTCAATAAATTTCAAAGGACTGAAATCATAGAGAGTATGTCTCTGACCACAGTAGAATTAAAGTAGAATTCAACAATAAAAATATTACTAGAGGGGCACCTGGGTGGCTCAGTCGGTTAAGCGTCTGCCTTCAGCTCAGGTCACGATCCCAGGGTCCTGGGATTGAGTCCCACATCGGGCTCCCTGCTCGGCGGGGACCTGCTTCTCCCTCTGTCTGCCGCTCCCCCTGCTTTTGTTCTCTTTCTCTGTCAAAATAAATAAAATCTTTAAATATATATATATTACTAGAAAATCCCCCCAAATTAAGTATTTCTTTCAATAAATGATACCTCTTATTAACAAGAACAAGAATGATCAGACACGGATTCTGCCTTCAAGAGTTTTGTCTGTCTGGTTGGGGAGAAAAGATACACTCCTTCTCTGGCCAACAGCCCCCAAGTGAGGGAGAGTGTCACAGGCACAGTAAGAATGCAATGGTGGGTCCAGGAGTGGGAATGAACCCATGCAGTCTGAGCTACGAGGATGAGAGGGCTGTGGAAACGTTCCTGGGAGTGCATTTACTCACACCAGATGTTGAAGGCTAGGAAGGACTTGATGAGGCAAAAATTGGAGGAAGAGGCATTTGATACAGAAAGAGCAGTGTCCCAAAGCTAGCTACTGGTAAGGGCAAGATGCAATCAAGGAATTAATAGTTTAATTTGACTGGAGCAAAGGGTGGGTCACTGGAGTGCTAGGAAGTGGGGAGGGCGATGGCGAGGTAGTAGGCGGCAGGTGCGGAGGGCTCTGAGCACTGGGCCAGGGGGTCTGGATGTTATTCGCAGGCCTACCGGGGAGTCAGAGGAGGGTTCTGAGCCAGAGTTTGCCTGGGAAGAGCTGTGCTTGAGGAAGGGAAATCTGGCGGGGGTGTGTGAAACGGTCCAGAGCTGGGCAATGCGGAAAGTGGAGTTAGGGAGACCTGCAGGGAGAGGGAGGTAGGAGGGCTCCCACCTTGGCAATGACTAGGGAATGGGGAGGGGGAGAGAATGCAGCGGTAGAAAACCCCAGGTCTCCCTCCCCGCAGAGCCACCCACATCCACATCCCGCACTTAAGAGCAACCTAATAAAGCCTTCAAGTCACTGCTAATTGCCCCTTTCAAGGTAATGCTCCCCAACGGGACTCGGTGTTTCATGTTTAGTCTGCCGCTAAAGCCCCAGTTTGAAAGCTGAATCTTCTTAAAATAGAAGGAGATAAACCCCCAACCCACAGAATCCCACATTTTCCTTTCCCCAATACATCTTTCTTTGTATTGTCCCATATCAGGTCTCTGGCAGTTAGGGGAGGTGACGCAAGCCCCAAAGGCCCTCCAGCCAGGCTGAGTGGAAAGAGGACTCCAGGTGTGACTGGGCACCTGCCTCTTGACAGCAAGTGTAATGGAGCCCCCGGCCCCCACCCCTTTTCCTCTCCTGAGAGCTCTCCCCTTGGGGCAGGGTCCCCCAAGAGGACCTCTCCCTCTCCTTCCCTCTGTAATCTTTGCACACCGTGGAGGTGACCGCCCCACACTGCCTTCCAGTCCTGCGTCTACAGCCTCCACCAAGAGCCAGTCCTCAAAGGCATCACGGCCTTCGGACCGTCTTCCTGAAAGTAACAAACCATTCACCGCAGGTGCACTGGCACAGGGATGAGGAGTGCCAGGGGTGAGGGGAATGCTATCCAGCCTGCAGGGGACTTTGACGGCCCCCCAGGCCCAACAGCCTCCTCCCCACTCAGCTCACTTCCGTACTCCTTTCTCTAATTCCCCTGTGCAAACCCGATTTCCCTAACTTCCTTGGTCACCAAGGATAGGAATGCATTCACATAACCTGCAGCTCCGCACTAGCTTGTCTGTGTCTCCCACTTCTGCAGACGAGCTTAGACAGCTCGGTCTGCGCTTTCTGTGTCTTGTCTCCTGCCTAGATCCTTCAGGTTATCTAGAAACCTCTGTGAGTCTGTTTCCTTATGTGTGCAACAAGAATGATAGAATTGTGTCTGTCAAAGTTGTTATAAGAATGAAACGAGACGTTTATATACCGCTTAGAATGTAATCAGAGCTTGGAAAATATTAGCTGCTATTATAATTTTGAGCATGATTATCTCAAGCCCTGGTCTCCACCCTGCATTGGAGCTCATTTATGTAATGCCTGCTGGATACATTCCCCTGGCACCACACACACACACACACACACACACACACACACCCCTCTGCATCAACGTGGCGGAGCATATGGAGCTAGGAAAAGGCAAGGCTGAGGGCAAAGCTCTGAGTTCCGTGTGCAACTACTGAGCACCAGGCACAGTGGCTTGCGTCCTCGCCTGTGGCAATTAAATCCTCTCAGTTACCCTGGGAGCAGGTAGCATTCTTTGCACGTGTAACGGTGAGGAAATGGATTCAGAGAGGGAAATGGATATCCTGCCAAAGTTTACAAAAGCAGCAAGTAACAGTCTGGATTTGAACCCTGGTCTGTCTGGCTCCCCCAGAGCCCACTTTGCTTTCTGTTATACACTCAAGGCTACGGCACTTGACATGGGGAGGGGCTCGGAGAAGTAGCCAGGCAGCTGAGTCAGCTGCTAAAAAGGACTGAAGACTCATGTAGATGGTGTGATGAGCCAGTGATGCCAACCTCACTGCTGAGAAGCAGAACTGCCTCTCCTACTGGTGATCCTTTTCCCTGAGCTCCCCACACCCCGATTCCCTGAGTGGAGAACACATAGGAGGCATTTCCAGGGAATCTTGTCCCTCCCGAGAGTTGAGCCGGGTGTGACGCCTTCATGGTCCCTGGCTGGACTCAGGCCGGGGTGAAGGGAAAGGGACAGGTGGAGGGGAGAGGTGGGAGCCAAGAAGAGGGAGGGGAGAGGGAGGCGATGGATATTGATGGTGGGGGGTTCTGTGGAGATCTTGCTTGTTTCCAACCTCCCAGCCCCTGCTGTGGTGTCTCGTTCCTGGAGGATCCTTAAGGAGCCAAGTGCAGGGGCGCCGGGGTGGCTCAGTCATTTAAGCCTCTGACTCTTGATCTCGGCTCACGTCATGATCTCATGCGTCGAGAGATCCAGCCTGGCATTGGGCTCTGCGTTGAGCGGAGGTCTGCTGGAGATTCTCTCTCTCTCCCTCTCCCTTGGCCCCTCCCCACCCTCTCTCTCAGATAAATAAATAAATCTTCAAAAAAAAAAGAAGCCAAGCCCCTTTTCAGGAGGCAAGCTGACTGCAGCGAAATCAGAAGGGGGGCGGGGGCAAGAAGCAGCGCGGGTGTAGTATGTCTCAAACCTGACTGTGCCCGCCCGTCCCCTTGTTGACACACAGATTCTGATTCGGGAGGTTTGGGGGGTGCCTGAGAGCCTGCATCTCTAACGAGGTCCAGCTGCCACCCATGCCACTGGCCCGCAGACCACACTCTCAGTAGCAAGGGTCCACATGGCTTCTCCGGGTCCCCTTCAGACCTGGGACCCTGGCCGTTCTGCTCTCTCAGCACTCTGCCCGCTGTGTTTTTCCTCGCAGATGATCAAAACGCCACGTGCGTGGAGCCCGCGGAGCTGGCGGGGTGGCCCATCACGCAGGTGGGGAACCCACTCCGGTACATGTGCATCACGCACCTGGACCGCCAGGACTACATCTTCCTGCTGCTCATCGGCTTCTGCATCTTCTCCGCGGGCACTGTGGCCGCCTGGCTCACGGGCATGTGCGCAGTGCTCTACGAGAACGCCCGGCGCAAGGCGAGCGAGGACGACGCCGAGGAGGAGCACGGGCAGAGGGTGGACGGCAGCGGGCACGTCTTCCAAAGCAGGGTGGCCTCGGGCCAGGACGGGTTCCCTCAGCTGATTTAGTTGCCAGAGACTGCCATCTGATGATGCCTTTCCCCCAGGCTCCCCGCCTTCTCGCTCGCCCTCCCTCTCCCCTTCCCTCATGGCTGTCTTAGATACTATTTAGCAAAACAAATAAAATGTTTGGTGGCCATTTCACAAGTTGGTCCTTCCCTGCTCAACCAGCTCCCAGGCACTTCCTTGAGCTCAGCGGGATGGCGTAGATCAAAGTCTAGAAAAGTCTAGGAAGCTGGTGCAAAAGTGCAGCTAAATGGTGAGGAAGCCCACCACAAAAGCAGGCCAGCTCCCATTTAATGAACACTTACTATGCCTCTAACTTAAGTGCTGGCGGGAGGGATGAGAGAAACCTAAGATTGAGAGGACCTGTCCTCAGAGAGCAAACAGTCTGGGATGAGTCACGATTAATGTGAATGAAATGGAGAAAACTACAAGACACAATGGCAAGAACTGACATCAAGAGAACACGTCCAAACATGTCCACAGGCCAACTTCACACCCCATCTCAAGACTGTCACTAGAGCCTATAATACTGACATTAGCTTATGGTGGAAAATCGAGGCCCGGAAAGGTTAAACAAGAGACTGGTCAGTAGCACAGTCCTCCCAAAGTCCACGTTCTTTTCTTTCCATGAAGCTGCCTCCCCAGGAAATTTTAGCAACATGGCCAAGGGCTCATCGTGTATGCCCTGGACAAAACAAAGGAGTGAGGCACACAGAGGCGGCCCCCGCTTCCTGAGGCCTTACCAAGCGCCCGGCATCGTACCCAGCTTTGTACGTGTTTTCTCACTGGGTCGGCCCTCACGACAACGGGTCAGGTGGTCGCTGTTACCCTCGTTTTCCTGAAGCTCAGAGAGGCTAAGTAACCAGCTCAGGATCAAACAGTTGATAAGAAGCCGAACGGTTGCTGAAGCCCGGGCTGCCTGACCCCAAAGCCCATGCCCCGTGCTCTACGAGCTGCTGTCTTTCATGAAGTGCTAAACAGAAGAGCCAAGTGTGTACCAGTGTGATCCACCTCCCCGGACTGGTCGGAGGAGGGGAAAGGGAGCAGAAGACGGGGCAGCTCAACCTGAAGACCCTTCAAGACTCCCATCCATGGCCCTACCCACAAAGCCAGCTGTCCCGAAACCCCCTCATGGATCCCATGTGATTCCCCAGGATGTGTTCAGTGTGATGGTTAAGAGTATGAGCTCCTGAATCCGGGGCTAGGTTCCTATCTCCGATTCTGTCCTTACCTCTGTGTGAACTTAGCCTTCCTGCTTGTAATGAGCTTGAGGACAGAGACTGCCTGGTATTCTCTGTTGACACAGCACATAGGGGGCTGCCGTACACAAAGCAGGGGCTTATTATCGCCTTCTATTGAAACCCCAACCCACCAATCATTCCTACTCCATTATGCGGACTGTGAGCGGTGACCACGGGCAAGCTATTTCACTTCTCTGTGCCTCAGTTCCTTCAGCTGTAAACGGCAATCATTATAGTGCCTACATCATACAGGGATATTATGAGAATAAAATGAGTATCATAATGATACTACATCCTGGGAGAATTTTAGGCTTATAGAAAAGTTACAAAGATGGCACAGAGAAGTTCCACGTACCCCTGACCCAGTGTCCCCTAAAGTTATGTCCCACTCCAGTGGTTCATCTGCCAAAACTAAGAAATTCCAAAGCTGGAGTACTATGATTTAACTTCAGACTTCATTTGGATGTCACCGGTTTTTCCCCTTTTTCTGTTCCAGGATCTAAAGCCACATTTGCATTTAGGATATTCTTAACAATATATCTAACATTTATTGGGCAAGCATTGTCCTAAGTGCTTATATGTATCAACTCACTTCATTGCCGCCTGTGCAGCGGGTACTATTATTCTTCTTCCCTTCAGATAATGAAATTGAGGCTTCAGAGGTTAAGTAACTTGCTCAACATGACACAGCTAGTAAGACCAAAAGTCAGGCCAGCTGCATCTGACTAGAGACTATTTCCCCCAACGACCAACCAACGTGGTCCCTCAGGAATTTAAAATACCAAGAAAGTCCTGGCAAAAGAAATCACAATTGCAGTTTTTCACAATAATTTGTCCTCTAAGATGCCCTGGATCCTCCCACCAAAATAAACGGACTGAGCACCTCCCATGACTGGCCCCAAGCACACCACAGAGAACGGGCTCAGGGAGTGAAGAGTCGGGTTCGGCAGAGACACAAGTCAACAGGAGACTTCAGGACGGAGGGGTAAGTGAAAGGCAGGCACAGGGTGCTAAGGGACACAAAGGAGGGGCACCTCACCCAGGAGGGAGTGGGGACTCTTGAAAGCTCCCAGAGGAAGAGACATGTAAACTACAGCTTGAAGGTTGAGTTGGGGTCAGCCAGGCAACGTGGCAAACAGGGCTGAGTAACGAGATGTTCTAAGCACCAAGAACAGCGTGTGCAAAGCCTGGAGGCAGGAAAGAGCCTGGCAGGGCATGGCTGGAATAGAGTCCAAGGAAAGGAGAGGAGAACTCATATCAGTGGGAGAGGTAAGGCCAGACCCTGGAGGGCCTTATACATCCCTTGAGCTACTCCAGGTCACGACAGGCTATGCGACAGTGACAGACAACCCCAAAGCTTCGTTGGCTTAGCACAACAAACACCTATCTCTCACTCAGGTAAAGTCTGCTGGAGGAAGGGCAGTCCTCCTCCATCCTGTAACTACAGCTTCTAGAACGTGGGCCTGGGAGCCCCCCTGCAGAAGAGAGAAGAGGTATACTGGGCCCGCAGCTCCTAACTTCCTGGGCCTGGAAGTGACACGTCACTCCCCCTCACATGTCACATGGCTCCAACCTTCATGGCAAGTAATTGTAGCCTGTGTGCCAGGAAGACACAATGCCATGGTGAACTATGTTCTGCGTCGACCCCACCATGCTCAGGAATTTGAAATTACCCCCGCGGGCCCTGAGGTGCACTCAAAGTTTTAAGCACGAGAATCCTGTGGGCTAATTTGTATGTTAGGGAGCTCAGTCTGGCTGCAAAGTGAAGAAGCTAGCAGAGCGAGGGATGACAGGAAGTGAGGAGGCTAGCATAATTGCAGTATTCGGAGCGAGACATGAGGGTGACGGAGCAGGGACTGTGGCAGGTGGGAACAGAAAGGAGTGGATGAATTTAAGAGTTTTGTCAGAGAGAGAGTTGACAGAATTCCCTGAGCGACTGCACATGGGAGATGAGGGGAAGAATGAGTAGAAGATTATAAGAAAGAGGAAGGAATTCAGGAAGGAGCCCAAATTTCAGACGTGGACAGCCAGGTGGCCGGTGGCCCTAGGCACAGAGGCAGGGAGAACCGCGTGGCATTCTGGATTTTGTAACTGGGCAAGCAATAGAACATGGGGGGTGGGCAGGGGCCTGCGTGAAGGCACAGGGAAAGGACGTAAAATTAAATCCTTATTCTCTGCAATGGGAAGTCAATAGACAATGCCGAAAACTGAAAAAATCAAATAGGATTAACATAACCATATTCTTAAATGGGGGGAAATCAGAGGGGGAGACGAACCATGAGAGATGATGGACTCTGAGAAACAAACTGAGGGTTCTAGAGGGGAGGGAGGTGGGGGGATGGGTTAGCCTGGTGATGGGTATTAGAGGGCATGTTCTGCATGGAGCACTGGGTGTTATGCACAAACAATGAATCATGGAACACTACATCTAAAACTAATGATGTAATGTATGGTGTAATGTATGGTGATTAACATAACAATAAAAAATAAAAATAAACAAACAAACAAACAAAAAAACATAACCATATTCTTTAGTGATATCAAAAGAAAAAAAATCAGCCAAGAGAGTTTCAGGTGTCTGCCTCCAGGGAGGAAAAAAAAAACCCCAGGGAAAATGGATGGAAGACTGACATTTTCCATAACAAATTTTGTAGAACTACAACTCTTTAAATAAACAATGAGCCTGTATATTTGACAAAAATGACTGTTCTTTCAAAAGAAAAGACTGGCTGGTGCAGGGTATTTCTACCTTCAAGAGGTGTCTTTGACCCCCTGATGCAGGGGGTTGTCCTCCAGGATTTCAGAGGACACCATGCCAGGGAGGGGGCTGTGCCTCATCTTCATTCATGCTATACCGCTGACCTTGATTCCCAGAAAAATCAGAGGGGGCTTTCTAAGGAAGACCATGTTCGGCCTAGGTCTTGAAAAGTCATAGAATTTCCCAAAGGAAGGAGCACTTGAGATGGGTGGTGAGGGTGAAAGCCTAGAGGTGTGACAGAGAGAGATGTGCTCTGGAATAATCGTCCCTCTGTTTGGTGGCCCAGAAGACAAATGCAGTGACCCTGGGATGGAGACAGAAGCTCGATCAGGTAGCTAAGGGAACAATCTGGTGCAGGGTATTCACAACATGAGGTCCATGGGCCACCTGCATCAGGGTCCTAATGATCACTCAATGCTTCTCGATCATCAGGAGGGGGAATCCATCTGCATTATAGTATGTTCTCTTGGTGAATCTTGCACACACGAAAATTTGAGAAACACTGGTCAAGCACAAGGAGATACATCCTCAAATAAAGTAGTGACGGTATGAATGGGAAGGAGGAAATGGTCACCAGACCAGGGGCCATGTAGACGGCAAGGGCCTCTTGGATCCAGAGCTGGCCCTGCCAACAGTCAAGGTAAGTGGCCCTATTGCCTGCAGAGAAGTACAGAAGATGGGGGGGGGGTCAGCAACACCCAGCACTTCCTGCCCACCCCTCCCATTGCTGCCGCCTCATAACATTTCATGCAACATGGGGTGAAAAGAACTGAGACTTCTAGTCTCAGCTTTTCCACTTTGTGTGTGATTTTAAGAAGCCATTTCATTGGTTGGGTCTGTTTCCCCAGCCATAACATGGGGTGGTTAGACTAGATTACCAAAGGCTACCTCAAATCTAACCTCCTGAAAGCAACAGTATATGACATCCAGAATGTAAGAGAACTCCTGCAAATCAAAAAACAAAAAACAAAGCAAAATGAAACAAGAAAGAACCCCAACAGAAAAATTGGCCAAGAATATGAACAGGCAACTTATAAAAGAAGAAACTCCCAAAAAACTAATAAGCACATAAAGAGATGCTCATGCTCACTGTAATCAGAGAAATGCAAATTAAAACAATAGATGTCACTTTATACTTATTGTTGGACTGGCAAAAAAAGGAAAGCTGGATCACGTCTCATCTGGCAAGGATGTGGGGCTGTGGGACCCTGGTGTGCTGCTGAAGGAGCCCACATGGGTACAGCCAGCCTGGAGAGCAGTCTGGAACCACTTACGTCAAATTAAGTGTGTGCCTCCCTATGACCTAGCAAGTCTGCTCAGGCCCATGTGTATCTCCCACAGAAACGATCACATGGGTCCATAATGGAACCCACATGAGGATATCCAGTGCAGCAGGCTAGATGAGTGAGCAGGTAAAATTTATAGAGTGCTACAGAATAGTTACAAGCAACTGACTAGATGTACATATGGCAACACGGATGGATCTGAAAAATGATGCTGAGTGGGAAAAAAAGGCGGGCAAGCCCTCTATAATACCCCAAACCTTGAGAGCATACAAGGCCTTACAGTGTCGCACGAGGCCCTAGGTGATCTCCCTCACCTCCCTCAACACTCCCTTTACCTCCCTGACATCCTCTTCCAGCCCTGTCCCCAGTGCTCACTCTGCCCCAGCCTCGCCAGCCACCCCGCTGTGTTAACACACGCAGGACAGTGATGCTGCAACAGGACCCTGGAATGACAAGCCCTCAAAATCCCCCTCCCCTCCCCCCATACACACACACACTGGGTCCCCCTGACTCTGCTCTATTTCTACCTTAGATAATGATCAAGTGTAATACGTGAAAAGTAGTAAGTACTGTCTCCCCACTTCCACCTTCACCACGAGAACATGAGCATGAATTTTTGCGTTTTATTCACGGATGCCTCCCAAGGCCTAGGACAGAGCCTACCATAAAAGAGGCACTTAAGAAATTTTGGTTGGGGCGCCTGGGTGGCTCAGTGGTTAAGCTCTGCCTTCAGCTCAGGTCATGGTCCCAGGGTCCTGGGATTGAGCCCCGTGTCGGGCTCCCTGCTCCCCAGGGAGCCTGCTTCTCCCTCTCCCACTCCCCCTGCTTGTGTTCCTGCTCTTGCTATCTCTCTCGGTGAAATAAATAAATAAAATCTTTAAAAAAAAAAAAAAGAAAAATTTTGGTTGATGAATTGAATGACTACAACACCATACCACTTACACACATGGCAAATGCACTTTTAAACATGGGCCCTGGATGTCGTCCCCTGAACGGTGAGTGAGCGTGAGGTTGTAAAGGGTATTACGTTTAAAAAGGGATGGGCGGGCGCCTGGGTGGCTCAGTTGGTTAAGCGACTGCCTTCGGCTCAGGTCATGATCCTGGAGTCCTGGGATCGAGTCCCACATCGGGCTCCCTGCTCAGCAGGGAGTCTGCTTCTCCCTCTGACCCTCCTCCCTCTCCTGCTCTCTGTCTCTCATTCTCTCTCTCTCAAATAAATAAATAAAATCTTAAAAAAAAAAAATTAAAAAAATAAAAATTAAAAAAATAAAAAGGGATGGGCGTTAAGGAGGGCACGTGATGTGATGAGCACTGGGTGTTATATGCAACTAAAGAGTCATTGAACATTATATCAAAAACTAATGATGTACTATACCTTGGCTGATTGAATCTAAATAATATAAATAAATAAATAAATAAATAAATAAATAAATAAATAAATAAATAAATAAGGGAGGGGCCTATCTTGGGAAAACGATGAGGAAAACTCCAATTATTGAGGAGCGTGCATGATTTAAGCTTGTGTACCTGAGATGAACACAGGGAGGTGACAGGAAGGCAGTGTCTGTTCCCCCCACCCACCCACCCATCAGCGCATCTGTTGGGAGCCCCCCTTCCTGCCAGGTCTTTGCCTGAAGCAAGCAAAGCCCCAGCCCTGGGAAGGACCCTCTGCTCCGTCTACACAGCCACCTTCTCAGATTTCAAAGTGGCAGCAGAGCTGAGGATACCTCATGGGTAACAATGGATACAACTCGCCCAGGGGTCAGTTTCCTCAAAAGCAGGCCCCACCCTGAGGAGGAGGGGACTGGGCTCCACCCAGAACAGTACCTTATACTATGGCAGGACTTAGAGCTCCCAAAACCTTTCCTCAGCTTTGAAAGATGTTACTTACTGGCCCATTGTATGGATACAAAAACGAACATTTAAAAAGGTTAGTAGTTGCCCTATTTCATCTGGCTAGTACCTGGCAGCAGGTCTTTCTGATGCCATGTTTTGTGTTTTCCCTACCAATGCAGTCTGCCTCTCTGCAAAAGAAGACATCCATGTTAGGGAAATCGACCAAATTGATTCTCCCAGACTTGATTTTGCGTGATTCTGCCATCAGCTCTTTCCTGTTGCTAACCACTCTTCGTCTTTAGGATTCAGATTCAAAACCTGTGCACTTGATACAGGCTGTCTAAAAGCTCATGTTAGAAAATAAGGCCAAACAAATCATCTATTACTATTAAGACTTTAAAAGGATTATCTGTTCTTTGCAAGCAGCCAGACGGTGGAGACAGCATGCTGGCAGTCTGCTCGGGCAATTACAGTTCTGATCTTGCTGAGGCGTGAGGGGGGGCCCAGCGCAGATGCAGGGCGATCGGAGGGCAATGCTGGGTGTTTGCCAAGGGTGCAGGCTAATAGTTTCTTAAGCAGACCAATTGTTTAGGCCAAGAGATTAACACTTAAGAACAGTACAGTCTGGTATATGACTTGGGGTCAACTAGGCTGCCAGTCCCTATACTCACTGACAATGGGCTCATTCCCAATCAGCACAGTGGATCAGAACAGGCCTGATCCTTTGATCTGGTCTCCCTCAGAAGTAGTCCATGCCTGCTAGTTTTTCACCTCGCTGAACTTGGCCCAGTGTGGGCTCTGCACCGTGGGAGCTCCGTAAACCTCTCTGATCTGCAGCCTCCCTGAGGCTCAGACGGGAACCACTTTGCAGGGAAACCCTGACACCGTGCAAAGTCTCCTACTAGGAAGCCTCTTCAGATTACCAGGTTCCAATGAAAACCCACTCAGGCTGCTCTCGTCTCAACCCCTCACCCCCAACCCAACAAACAACAAGTAAAAAGAAGTCACCATAATGATTATGTTATCCACACAGGAGCTGTACATTGTAACCTTTGACCTTCTCATTTCCCCTCCAGTTAAAATCGGGATTGAACTCAGTGTGTAGTCCTTTATTAGAACCTAATACAATTCCTGGCACAAAGGAGGCCTTTGAAAAAATGGTAACTTCGGGGAAAGGATGAGCCTTCTTAGCATCCTGGGTATGGAAACCTTCCCCTTCAGATGGGACTCGGACAACTAACGTTACCTGAAACCCTCCAGCCACACGACCTTACACAAGTCACTTCATCCCTCGAGGCTTCAATTTTGTCATTAATAAAAATAATAAAACCCATGGGGGCACCTGGGTGGCTCAGCCGGTTAAGCGTCTGCCTTTGGCTCAGGTCATGACACCAGGGTCCTGGGATCAAGGCCCGTGTCTGCTCCCTGCTCAGTGGGGAGCCTGCTTCTCCCTCTCCCTCTACTCCTCCCCCCCACCCCCCCGCTCATGCTCTCTCCGTCTTTCTGTCTCTCTCAAATAAATAAATAATATCTTTTTAAAAAATAATAAATAAAGGCCATGGACAAGAGCTATCCCTTCCATCTCTAAATTCTGATGTTTGTGATTATGAGTTTGAGTACAAAAGAGCTCTACAAGCAGTGAATGTTGATTTCTCCAGACCTTACGAGGGGCTTTTGCACCGTATTATTTAAGCTCAAAAGAAATTTAAAAAATTGGAGAATGGGACAGAACTCTGCCCTCAGACCTTGAAACCCAGGTGGAGAGCCACCTAAGCAAACAATAACATTACGAGATACATTCTAAGCACATAAAGATACATATACTGTAGCTTGTAGAACAGAAAACAAACCTCTCAGCCTGGAGATGCCAGGGGGTGCTTCAGCAAGGAAGAAACACCTGAGCTGGGATTTCAAGGATGGAGGTCACAGTAAGAACATTTCAAACACAGGAAAACATGTGCAAAGTCCCCAAGAGAGGTGAGGGCATGACACACGGAAGGACCTGCAAGGGGAGAACACTGTAGCTACAGTATAGACAGGAGAAGTATGTTGCAAAATAAAATGATGGGGATGGAAAAAAAGCCAGATCATGCAGGATCCTGAAGGCTATGGAAAGAGTTCTTGTATTTATCCTAAAAATTACAGAAAGTTGTTGAAGAGCTTTAAGCCAAAGGTCACTTTAGTATGACCAAGTGTGAATCTTTTAAAAAAAAACGACTCTGATAGGGGCACCTGGGTGGCTCAGTCGGTTAAGTGTCTGACTCTTGATTTCAGCTCAGGTCAGGATCTCAGGGTCGTGAGATAGAGCCCTGCACAGGCCTCCATGCTGGGTGTGGAGCCTGTTTAAGATTCTCTCTCTCTGGGGTGCCTAGGTGGCTCAGTCATTAAGCATCTGCCTTCGGCTCAGGCCATGATCCCAGGGTCCTGGGATTGAGCCCCGCATTGGGCTCCCCGCTCCGTGGGAAGCCTGCTTTTCCCTCTCCCACTCCCCCTGCTTGTGTTCCCTCTCTCACTGTGTCTCTCTCTGTCAAATAAATAAATAAAATCTTTAAAAAAAAAGATTCTCTCTCTCCCTTTCCCTCTGCCCCCACCCCCAGCCTTGCACACTCTCTCTCTCCCTCAAAAACAGAACAAAACAAAACCACACTGACCACGGCTGTGCAAAAAACAAATTAGAAGGAGAACACAAGGATATAGGGAGACAGCTGGGGGGGTATTGAAGGAGGATCCTCGTTTGGTAGTAGTGCTGTGGGGAGTGGGAATGGAGAGAAGTGGCTGATCAGAGAGGCCCTTATGAGGTAGAGGCAGGGGAACTTGCAAAGGACTGGATAAGAGAGGGAAGAAGGGAGAGAAGGAGGTAGCAAGGATGAATTCTAGGTCTTGATGTACACAACTGGCTGGACGGTCCTAGAGGGTATGCTTAGAGGACCAGAGCTGGGTTTGACTATACTGAGATGTCGATGGCATCAGAGTAGAGATGCAGGTGGCAGCGGGCAGTGTGGGTGAGCTGTTCCAAGGCATGAGAGTTGTAAATGCGGAGATAGGATCCCTCAGCAAGTAGTCAGCTGAGGCCACACTTATGTATGAGATCACCTGGAGAGTGTACAAGGAGAAGAGAAGCCTAAGCAAGCAAACATTCAAATGGGTAAAAAAAAAAAAAAAGGATGAATCAGCAAGTGGCTGAGAAGAATAAGGAAGAAAAACAGGAAAATCTTTTCTCAGACGCTGACAAATTGTCTTTCATCAGCTCTGCTTTTAAAAAGAAAACCTGAAAAAGCAAACAAATTGCCACAGTCAAAGGGAACAATTAAAAATGAAGAAACTCAAATATTCCATGTGTATAATGATTATTCCTTGACTTACCAAGAACTGCCTCTATCAAAATTCTTACTTGTTAAAGTAGATTGTTTATTCCTTCATAAAGCTCACACCACATTTCCATTTAGGTAGACTATACTTCCCCTGACTTTGGGCTTGGCCGTTTGACAACGGATGTGGGCAGATGTGATATATGCCGTGTCCAAGTGGAATCTTGAAATATGCTTTACAGATTGGCTCCTGCTCTCTTGAGTTTCTGTCCTCCACTGTGAGAACAGCATGTCTCTTCCACTGGGATCCTGACATGAGAGGGTACAAAGAGCAGAACCCAACCCCGTGGTGCCCAGCAAAGGCATGGTAATTCAGCCCTCTGATACCATGAGCTAGAAATAAACATTTGTGATTTTTAACCACCGAGCTTTGGGGGCTATTTGTGAGTGCAGCAAACCATGACTAAGCCACTTGTCCACAGTGAGAATTCTTTAAAACGAAATCTAATTATTTTTAACTCCAGTAGAAAGAAACAAAGGTACTCTGTCTAGGACATAGTGCACACCTGGAGCTAGTAAGCAGTTTATAGACATTGTGTCATTTTAATCCTCATGACAATTATGTGCATGATTTTACATGAACAAAATGAGGCTCCCCACAATCACAAAACTAGCCAAGAATGGAAATGGCACAAAAAATTCATCTGATTCCAAAAGCCAATGCATTCTCCACATCGCCATATGAAAGAGTTTGCTAGAAATCAGACCCCAATCTCCTGCATGGGACGCAAGGGAAAAGCAGGTGAGCCATCAGTGAGGGCTCAGCTCTACTCACATCTGTGGGTGGTTGTGATGCTGTTGAGCAGGCCCAGGGGAAGGAAGCAGACGGAGGACCTCTGCAGCCCGGGATCTGAAATCTCATGTTGCCACAAGCTCTGCCTCTCTCTCTCATCAATGCTACTGCAGCTCAGAACATGGAGGTTGTAAGGTGCAACTCAGTGCTCAAGTCAGATCACACTAAAAATTGGGAACAAAGGTTGCCTTTCATCTCCATCTCTATAGCCATGTAACCCAGGTGACTTTTTTTTAAAAGCTATAAACAACCCCCATGAATTCAGCTTGGTTTTCCAATCTAATCCTTGGTGATGGAAACCACATCTGCCTTCCTGATTCTTGAGACAAAATTAAACCTTTAACATGTCAAACACAAAAGATAGGCAAGATCTATTAATTATTTATCAGTGTCCATTTGTCTATTGAGGAGTTTTGTGCTCTGCCTGGAATTTATCATTGCCTTGTAGATCCCCTGATGGGAGCTGGTGGAGGTGGTCAGGTAGTGGAAAAGCAGAGGCTTTGAAATTAGACAAGCCTGGCTTTCAATCCTGCTCTGCTTCTTACTAGCTCTGTGACATCGGAACCTTGACTTTATCTCTCCAAACATCAGTTTCCTTGGTGAAAAATGTGGATGAGAAAAGTGAATTCAGTGAGTTGTCTGGAGAGCAAATGAGATGGAATGTTCACTTCTCCACTGTGGACCACTGGCCTCTGCCTTGAGCTGCAAAGAGACTCAGTGACCAGGGTGAGAGCCCTAAGAGCAGCAGCTTCCGTCAGTGCTTCTTCTCCCCTGTAATGGCACAACACTGCATCATCACCATCACCCTCATCATCATTATCATCACCATCACCAACATCATCATCATCACCATCATCACCACCACCATCACCACCACCACCATCATCATCATCCTCATCATCATCACCACCATCATCATCACCATCATCACCATCATCATCATCATCACCATCATCACCATCATCATTACCACCACCATCATCATCACCATCATCACCACCACAACCATCATCATCATCACCAACACCACCATCATCATCATCATCATATCATCACCATCATCACCACCATCATCATCATCACCATCATCATCATCCTCCTCCTCATCATCATCATATCATCACCATCATCATCACCACCATCATCATCACCATCATCATCATCATCATCACAGGCACCAACAGTATCTGACACCAAACAGTGAACACCCATTACAACATTTTTCTAAGCTCCTTCCACACATTACCTCTAACTCTATAACCTTGAAGCAAAATAAATTACATTATACTCATTTTAGAGATCAACAAACTGGAAGGTGAAGTGGCTTGCCGAAAATCAGAGTTGGTCCTCCTGATGCCCGGGCTAGTACCTTTCCCACTCACAGCACCACCTCCTGCTCCTGGCTGCTAAGCCACGTGTCTCTCTCTATGGTTTTCAATGAAACCTCTGGGGGAAAAAAATACCACATTTTCCTATCAGGGCCACACAAACTCTCAAAAAAAGTATTGATTGAAAGGCTTGTACACCAAAACCTACAAATCATTGCTGAGAGAAATTAAAGGAGATCTAATTAAATGGAGAAACATTCTGTATTCATGAATTAGAAAGCTCAATATTGTTGAGGTGGTCACTGACATCCAAACAGATCAATAAGTTCAACAACAGAAAAAAATCCCAGCAGGCTTTTTACAGACTTTGACAAGCTGATCTTAATATTTGCATAGACATGCAAAGAACCTAGAGCAGCCAAAACAATTTGGAACATAGTTGGAGGACTTATACTTCCTAATTGCAAAACTTATCATAAAGCTACAGTAATCAAGACAGTGTGGTACTGACCATAAAGATAAACATATACATCAATGCAATAAAATTGAGAGTCCAGAAATAATCCCTCATATTTATGGTCAATTGATTTTCAACAAATGCACCAAGGCAATTCAAAGGGGAAAGGATAATCTTTTTAAATTATGGTGCTGGAACAACTGGATATCCACATGCAAAAAAAAAAAAAAAAATTTAATTTATATCCCTACTCACACCATAGCTAAAAATTAACTCCAAATTAATTAAAGCCTAGATGTAAGAGCTCAAACTATAAAAGAATTAGGAGAAAATCTAAAATACCCTAAAATCTAGAGGAGAATCTTTGTGACCTTGAATAGGCAAAGATTTCTTAGATAAGACACCAAAAGCATGATTCAAAAAAGAAAAAATTGACAAAGTGGACCTCAACTAAAACTACATCACACACTCTAGAATCAAAAAGACAGATAATAACAAACATTGGTGAGGATGTGGGGAAACTAGAACCTTCATAAATTTCTGATGGAAATGTACAATGGTGCAGCCACTTTGGAAGACAATTTGGCAGTTTCTTAAAAAGCTAACCATGAATTTACCATACAACCCAAGAAGTCCATTCCAAGCTCTTTCCTCAAGAGCCATGACAACATAGGTCCACACAAAAGCTTGTTCATGAGTACTCATAGCAGCATTATTTGTAATAGCCCAGAAGTAGAACAGAGCCAAAGGTCAGTCCACTGATGTATAGATAAATAAAATGTAGCATATCCATACAATGTAACACCATTTAGCAATAAAAAGTAACAAAATACCCACACGGGCTATAAGTTGGATGGACCTCAGAAAAGTTATGTTTTAAGTGAAAAAAAGCCAGACACAAAAGAGCACACTTTGTATGGCTCCATTCGTTCGAAATGTCCAGAAAAGACACAAACTATAGAGGCGGAATCCAGCTTTGCGGTTGCCTGGATCCAAGCTGGAACAGGGACGGGCTGCAGACAGGCACACAGGATCTTTGTGGGGTGATGGAAATATTCTAAAACTGGATCGTGGTAATGCTTGCACAGCCTTGGAAATTTACTAAAACTCACTGGATTGTACACTTAGAATAGATAAAGTTTATGGCAAATAAATTATACTTCAAACAATCTATTTTTAAGAGGTCTTACTTCTTGTGCAAAACATCTCAGACAAGGTGGAGGAGGAAGCCTGGGTGGTCTGCCAGCCCAGCCTTCCCCACTTCCCGGTCTCCAGCAAGGACACGTGAGCCCCTGTCTCGCAGTGCTAAGAGCTATTTCACCAGGAGCCTGCAGCAGCTGTGTCCAACTCCTCCACCTTAGTGACTCTTAACAGCCCCGATTCAGGCCTCTGGCAGCAAAGCTCACCTTGCAGAAATACTGTAAGAGTTATAAATACTTTAGGTCCTTGGGGAGCCCTGTCAGTTCTCTGCTGTGGCACCAGTGACCTAGGGCAAGAAAAATTCTATTCCTAGGCACACTGCGTGTCCGTGAGCATGCTCTGTTAATACACGCTCTCTCTTTCATGGCATGGTTTGGACTCTGAAGACATCCACGCTCTCCTAAAAGCTAATTCCTACAAGCTAATTGTAGCCAATATCCCTGAAAAACAGGTGAAGTCCCATAATTAAAACTGAAGCCCAATCACCATGTGGAGGACCTGGGGGACCTGATTTTAGAGCAATTCCATCCTTCTCAACCTGGGCAGCATCATGAAGCCACCTGGTAAGCTTTTTAAAAATACTATACCTGGGGGCGCCTGGGTGGCTCAGTTGTTAAGCGTCTGCCTTCGGCTCAGGTCATGATTCCAGGGTCCTGGGATCGAGTCCCACGAAGCCTGCTTCTCCCTCTCCCACTCCCCCTGCTTGTGTTCCCTCTCTTGCTGTCTCTCTCTCTGTCAAATAAATAAATAAAATGTTTAAAAAAAAGAATACTATACCTGGGCACCACCACCACCCAGCCCCTCTACTCCCGCCCTGACCACACACACACACATGGATTTAACTGGCCCGGAATGCGGCCTGGGCATCAATATTTTAAGTTCTGCAGTGATTCTAACCACCAGTTTTAGAAGGAGATGGTGTCAAAACAAGGTCTTTCACCAGTAACACTCCAGCCTTAGAATGCCCTTCTCCCTGAACAAGGGCCTTCTCCTTATCTAGTAAGAGCAGCAGCTACATAAAGCCAGCTGATGATGGACCCCAGGAAGTTGTCATTTGCCGTGTAGACGCTGCCAATTTATCTCAGTTTATCCCAAATGAGTTCATGTTAAGTGTATTGATCTGGACGTCCTTAATCACGACACCCGGAAGAAGAGCTCAGGCTAATAACAACTGGTAGCAGAGAGGCTAAAAGAAAAAGATAGTCTTTATTATCAGTGTTCAAGAACTTCCCTCTATACCAGGGACCAAGAATGAAACCAATCAGGACCTAGTACAATAGTAACACAATATTAAATATTTAAGGCAATCGAGCATTAACCTTTGACCGTGAGTGATCACAAAAACTTAGGACAGAGTTCCCTGTGAACTTGAGTGGACAAAAAAGCTTTGTGGATGAGGCAGAGTTCCAGCTGGGCCTTGCAAGATTGATAGAATTTTAATTGAGGAATTGAAGGGACAATAAAAAATCATCACCAATAACAACCATTGCATAGTGCTTCCCGTAAAGCGAGCACTCCCAAGCGTCATTTGATTTAAACCTCAAAACCACCTTATAGTCCTCATTTTACAGATGAGGATATGCGGGCTTGAAGAGGTTTTAAAATGTATCCATACTCCCAGTCCATAAGCAAGATTTGAGCCAGGTAACATGACTCCAGGATCCGGGCACCCAGGCCAAAGCAGAGAGACAGACAGGAATCTGTCACTTGTGTGATACCAGGTGAGGAATCTGCTATGCCCGGAATCCACTTGTCACTGGGGCCCAGAGGAGAAAACTGCCCACATGGGACAAGGTCAGACCATCCGCGTGGCTCTGACATGCCAGGACCAGAAAGGGGGGTAACCCAGATATTAAGCCAGCTGCAACAGAGAGCTGAATCCAAAACCAACTCAAATGGGATTTCCTTTTTTCAAAATGCAAGATAAGAGAAGCCCTGGAGGAGGTAAGCATGACTAGGGAAGCACAGGTCTGGAGATTCTCAAGGAGTGAGGTTTGGCCAGAGGCCGTGGGAAAAGCTGAGAGCTGGGCTGGGAGAGGACTCCCTAAACACGAGTCTGTGTTCTGCCCATCAGGGCCCCAACAGGACTGTGCGCAGTTCCCAGAGCGCTCAGGACAGTGAAGGCAAACAGCTGAGTGCTGAGCGCGCCTTCCTTGGCAGAACTACGTGATTCAAAATACCTAGTTGTAAAGTAACCCACTGTTATCGGGTGCCTGGTGTACGTTTTAACCCTGGGAGCGCCCCCCGTGTAGTGCCTGTGAAAGGCATGCAGAATGCGGGATCCCCGCCTGCAAGGAACAAATGCTGGTTGGAGAGAGAAGGAACACACACATAGAGAGAATGATCACCACACATCATCAGATCCCAATTAACAGAAGCCTCGGAAGAAAGAAAAAAAAAGGAAGCAAGCAAGCAAGGAAATGAGGGAGAGAGAGAAAGAGAGGGAGGGGGAGAAGGAGGGAGGGGGAGGGGGGAGAAGGAGAAGGAGGGAGGGAGGGGGGAGAAGAAGGGAGGGAGAGAGGAAGAGAGAAGGAGGGAGAGGGAAAGAAGGGAAGAAAAGAAAGAAGAGAAGGAGAGAGAAACCCAACTTCACATAAGACATTCATCCAGGGTGGTGGTCATCAAAGTGTGAACCCTGTACCATCTGCATCAGAGTCCCCCAGGGGGCCTTGTCACAGGACAAACGCTTTGAAGTGGGACTTCAGAGCTGGAGCCATCAGAGGAATTCCCCGGAGGACTCTTGGGCAGTCCGAAGTCTGCGGACTACTGGTGTGTGCACTGCCAGGGGTCAGTCCACACGCTCGGCCCCTGCACCTGCCGCTCCATCTCCAGCTACCAACTGAACAGACAATCTCGTGTTCGGAATGGTGAGCCTGAAGCTAGGCGAAGTCTTGAGCCATCAGATAAGGGTGAAATTACATTCACAGGAAAGCATGGTCTTCGGAGTGAGGCAGATTCTAACTCAAATCCCACTTCCACTTCTTCAGCCACGAGATTTTAGGCACATTACTTAAACCCGGTAAGCGTCAGGTGTCTCATCTGTAAAATCCTCAAGAGACTGTTGACCGTGATCATCAGGCAGGACCCGCTTCTGCCTCACAGCTGCCTTTCATTTGCTGGCTTTGAAGCCTGGCCATCTTAGAAGAATTCTTCAAGGGCTAACCCTAGTTAGACATCAAAAATGTAATGCCCTTAAGGATTTCATCTGTTTGATCTTACTCATTGCTTAGAACATTCTGCTGACACCATGGCCTCCAAGCCTTCCCACATCACTTCTATCAGAAAAACATACACACACACACACACACACACACACACACACACATCCCTCTACACCCTCTTTATTCCTGTGGGCTCAAATGCATCCTTCAACGTCCTGTTCAAGCATCACCTCTTCTTTAAAATCTTCCCGGACCCCACACCCCTCCCCCACCTCAACCATACCCACTGCCTATGACTGCTCACAGAACCTGAACCTGAACGAGCTCCACAGGTCTGATCTCACCACATTATGACTGATCTTCTGCTGTCTCTCCCCACGGGATGATGGATTCCCCAAGGAGAAATACTTACTGATCTCTGTAACCCCAGCACTTAATACCATGCCTACTACATAGAAGCACTCTAATTTGTTGGGTTCGTATATTC
Source organism: Mirounga leonina (assembly GCF_011800145.1). Lineage (NCBI taxonomy): Eukaryota > Metazoa > Chordata > Mammalia > Carnivora > Phocidae > Mirounga > Mirounga leonina. Next base: position 9,034,101 of record NW_023270389.1, read on the forward strand.
CATATGTAAAATACGAAATTATGAAACTGATTTTTTAAAGTGTTACAACTTACTACTCATACCATAGTTTTCAAAAGCCAGTTTAAGTCAGGGAAAAAAATAATCACACCAGTTTAGTATGTTGGGATTTTAAAATATCTGAATCACAATTGCTCAGCTTGATCAAAGGAAGATTTTCCACCATTGAAAATATTAACAAGACTGTCTCTGACTCTGAAGGCAATTCCCGTCAATGCAGCAAGCACTGATCAAGTATAAAACACTAAGCTAGGCCCTGTGATTTGTAATTCTACAAAAAGAATCCTTCCAAAATCACAGATGGAACCTCCGAAGGTGCTGACCTCCTGGGTGGCTGATGGGCTTTTCCCCGGACCATCTCCTGGTGGCGGCCTTTTTACCAGAGTTCTGATAATAAGCAGCAAAAGCCACATTCCTGTATCTGGGCATGACCCAAGCTTACCTTGCTGTCCAAATCCAAATTGCCCCCTTTATGAATCACTGTCCATGACCTTTTCCTGCCATTTCTTCTTCCTGAGTTTACCTTTTCCATTCAAACCATTAGTGTCCACTTTCAAAATTCTACTCAAATAATAGCTACCATTTCCTGAGTGGATCTATGTGCCAAGCACCCCATCAGAGGTTTTATGTACAAGCTCTCACTTTAAATCCCAACAACACTATGATACAGGTACTATAAGTACACAAGTCACTTAGTAAGTGATGGAGCCAGGGGCACCTGGGTGGCTCAGTTGGTTAAGCGTCTGCTTTCAGCTCAGGTCATGATCCCAGGGTCCTGGGATCGAGCCCTGCATCGGGCTCCTTGCTCAGCATGGAGTCTGCTTCTCCCTCTCCCTCTGCTTCTTCCCCTGCTTGTGCTCTCTCGCTTGTGTTCTCTCTCTCAAATAAATAAAATCTTTAAAAATAAAATAAGTGATGGAGCCAGATGTGACTCCAAACCCCAAGCTCTGAACCACAGAGGCACACATACCTTCAGGAGCTCGTTAAATCTTCACATATTACCCTGTGGATGAGGTATTAGTCCATTTTACAGATGAGGAAACCAAGGCTCAAATGGATGAATCCCAAATTATAGAAGCCACTCCAGCAACTTAGCCACCTCAGCTCTCTGCTAGCAGCCATCTTGCCAACACAGACAAAACTGTGGCCAGCTAGGAGGGCAGAGCTGAGATGAGAGGTGGCTGGAGATACAATCAAGCCTCGCTAACAGATCTGTGGTCTTTTCAGTCCCAGGAGGCATGAAATTGTGATTTTTACCTTAGTTAGTGTGACTTCTCTACTTTTAACTCTGCTTGCAAACAACCCGAGCAGTCCTATCTCGTACAAGAATGAACAGCGCAGGTGAGACCATGAAGTAACGTGGTTGGCTTTTTAAAAACTCACATGCCAAAGTTTATTCATCCAAATGAGAACAATTCCTCTCAAAAGAGTCATCTCAGGGGAAAGGAAGTTGCCAGTAAATAGGCAACCAAAGGGGAGGAGATTGACGTACTTACAAATTGCAAATATGTGTAATTACAGTATTAAACAAGCGCTGAACAGTATTTTGGAATGAGCAAAGTACATCATTCTGCAAGTGCAGTTGCTCCAAGGGACAGGATGTAGCTCAAGGGACAGGAAGGAAAAGTATTTGCTCCTAGTCCCATCCACACTGCAAGCTGTTGTTCTCTCAGCACACGGGCAGCTCATTCTGGACATTAGTGAGTAATCGGCTTCCTACCTGGGAACTAACAGCCTTGACACCAGCAGATAAAATCCCAATTCTCAGCAAAATGAGGACCTAAATCCCCAGGCAAATCATATGCCAGAGTCTACCTTTAGCCTCAGATTTTCCCATTCCCCGCCACAACTGGGCTGAGACACACTAGACCCTCTCCTGGGACCGGGTCAACAGTTCAGCTAAGGCAGCACATTTCCATACCCAGTTCCCGACCCATGCCCAGCACTGCTGCCCAGATTATGACATAGTGGAAGTGAGTCATAAGACCATGCTTACTCACCACAAGCCATGAAATGGGGGGAAATTGCAAAAAAATTCTCCCTTTAGAGCTTTGCTATTTCTCCTCCTGTGAACAAATTGATATTTGTGATTATTATGTGACCATGGAAGGATCACATTAGCACCAAGAAGATTTACCTGGGTTTGAGAAGAAAATAGGGTGGGGTGCCTGGGCAGCTCAGTCAGTTAAGCATCTGACTCTTGATTTCAGCTCAAGTCATGATCTCAGGATCGTGGAATTGAGCCCTGCATCAGGCTCCGCACTCAGCACGGAGTCTGCTAGGGATTCTCTCTCCCTCTCCCTCTGCCCCTGCCCCCGCGTGCTCTCTCTCTAAACAAATAAATAAAACCTTTTTAAAAAACAGTAGAAGGAAGAGAAGGAGGAGGAAGAAGAGGAGGAGGGGGAGGAGAGGGAGGAGGGAGAGGAGGGGGAGGAGGGGGAGGAGGAGGGGGGAGGAGGGGGAGGGGAGGAGGAGGGGGAGGGGAGGAGGAGGGGGAG
>NW_023270389.1:9036626-9232645 GCF_011800145.1 Mirounga leonina
GGAGGAGGGGGAGGGGAGGAGGAGGGGGAGGGGAGGAGGAGGGGGAGGAGGAGGAGGAGAAGAAGAATAGGGACTTCCAAAGTAAAGACCCTCAGAACTCAAATCTGAGGGTCTTCGCCTCAAGCTGACCTGTGACCTCCACCAACGGAGCTGAGGAGATGAGAGGAAAGTTCTGGTTGACCCTGTTGAGCTTGGACTAAACACACTGTTGACCCCTTTTCCCCTGCATACGAGAGTGAATACCCAGATTAACACCTTGGGCTTTTAGCTCATATAACACACATAAAGCTGCAGAGACACTGAATCCAAAGAAAGAACAAACTGGCCTTAGAAGAAATCTGAAAAGCAATTAAAACCTTTGCTGTAATTTCTCTAAAGGGCACCAAGGGAGCATTCCTTTTATGATAATAAGAAAACTTCTCCGAACTGCCTTTCCCCATCCTCTTCCTACTCTCTCACAGAGCGCAGACACGCTCCATAGGGTTGTGTCCCACACTCCCCATCTGCCCAAACACGTTCTCTCAGACCTCAGCCTGCATTAGCCCTCATCCCCCTTCCTGCTTCCCTTTCTCAAATGCCCTCCTTTCCCTCCAGGACTTCTCTGCCCTTGCCAGGGAGCTCATCACTCAGTTCCACTCTCTTCTCATGATAGGATCTCGCACATCATGAACAAAAGCAGCCACCCACCCAAGAAGCCTACTTCCTTCTAGAAGGTGGGGGGAAAGGAAAGCTTCTGAATGTGAATATGTTGGGTTTTTTTGGTTTTTTTTGGGGGGGGGTTGGTCTTTATCTCATTTGCTCACTAAAATATAGACTGAAATGTATGGAAGGAGGCTGATGTGACTTTGGGACAATTTACCTAAACTCTCTGGCCTCGGCCTCTTTATCTATAAAATAAGGTAACAGTAATGCCTTCATCACAAGGATGTGGTGATGATTAAATGAGAAAATATGCTTTGTCATAAGAAATAATAAGAAAACTATGAACTGTTCCATGAAAATGATTCTCAGTCCTTCTGGCTTTAATTCTTTACATTGGTTTGGATATTATATATGCATCATTCTCAATCATAATAGAAGGTTTAAGAAGATACTTAGAGATATAAAATGGTCTGTTTTCCAAATTGTCCACTTTGTTTGAAATAGATTTTTTTTTGGTTATTTGCTTTTTTATGGAAAATCAGTTGACTTACAATGTTACGTTAGTCTCAGGTATATAATGTAATGATTTGACAATTCTGTACATTTCCCAGTGCTCACCACAATAAATGTAGTCACCATCTGCCAAGTTGGTCACTCTTGACAATCTTGGCTAGAATATTAAAGATTAGTCACCTTTGCCTGTGTAATGAGTCACCTGATTCTACCAACCTGTTTTGGTGAACTCCATAAAGTGGAATCCAGAATCTTTCAACCATTAATTCTCAATCTGAATTTCTAATCCTCAGACTCAAGCTCCACATAAAATTTCCAAACCTTAGCTATCCATAGCACAAAAGGTATTTCTGATCTGATCCCCTTTTAAAAAGAGACTCCGATTCATTTTGCAGTAGAAATCAAGATTCCTGCATCCCCGAGTTTCTAATGAACAACAGGGAAAGGCATCAGACCCAGGTTATAAGAGGGCTCAATTAGAAGGAATGAGAGTGTAAGAATCAAGGACCAAAGGAACAAGTCACTAGAGTACTTACACAAAAATACCAAATCTATTCCTTCTAAAATAAAGGAAAAAAATTGTGAGTATATGTGAATCCAATGCTCTCCAGTGAAAAAGATGCCAAAGTAATCCCTTCAGATTCCATGTGGGAAGGTGTCAGTGTGAATAAGTCAGAGGTTGGGTAAAAGGGGACCTAAATAAAAATCACAAAGTGATATGCAAGCTAATGGATGGTGGCACTTGGATCTCCTTTATTTTTGAGCTTCCCATTTGGGATGTCGGTACCTACAGGTGGAATAAGAACCAGACAGCTCCTGTAACACCTACTCAAGAAAGACAGCTGGCAGTATCTTTTCCCACCCCCAACCCCTGGATTGGAGGAGCATTGCCTTTTAATGGAGATGGTTCCCACCTGCCTATTGGCTAGCTCATCTCTGGACTGAGGGAAGAAGGTGGATGAGAAAGATGAGCAGAAGCAGCTGGGAAGAGATTTCAATAAGACTATTGAACTGCTCTCTTTGCCAGATTCCATACCAAGCAGATAATCAGCAACAAATTTAACTTCCCTTGGTCTTCTCTAATGAAGATATGCCATCTTTTATAGAACATACAGGTTTAAATAGGTGGGTTGCCTAGAGAGCTCACAAATTCTGGATAACCCCAGGATTTCCTTATATGAGAGTTTTCCCTTAGATTATCCACACCATCATCAACAACCATAGCTAAAAATGAAATAACAAAACCTGGATTCCATTCCCAAAGAGGTATTCCGCTCTGCCCAAGCTGGTAAGAAACTATGAGCTCCAACTGATCATGTGCTCAAATTGGAAGACTTAAACTTGACATCAAAACCCAAATAAACAACACCATAAGACATTTTCCATTGATCCCTCTTTGAGTTCCACTGCATTTTGCTTAACACAAAGCTCATCCACATGTGGCTGGCAAAGAAAACACCTTCAAAGGCAGAGAAAGCTAAAGAGACCTGTCCATGGGACAATAGGCTCAGCCATGGAAACTCCACACTCCAGATTGAATTTCACAAGCAGGACAGATAGGCACCACCAAACTGGGTCCAGTGTCATGGTGATGGCTTCTACTTCTCTAATCTGGCTCCATCTATGAGTCAAGGGAAAACCTGGAAATGTTATACAGTCACCAAACATGAAGGCATTTTCAAGAGACCCAGGATGCCATCCCTAAACAAGTACCTTTCCCTTTTCTCTTAATATCTACCCACCTTCAAAGAGTGATCACATTAAATCTCTCAAGAAGAACCTGACAGGATGTTGAGATGCTCCAGAGAAAAGTCCAGTGGGTTTTCCCCCAAAGAGGGAAACTTAGTTCTTTAGAGCATATCTCAAGAATCATAAATCTACTTAAGCCTTTTATTGCAGACATTGACATTAGGAAATAAAATGTACAGAGACTGCACCAATCTTGACAGGAATGTCAGCTCTCCATCCATCCATTCAGTAAATATTCAACTACACCAAACATCTATATATAAAATACCCATGAGACAAGCAAAAGGAGGAACAGAAAAAATTAATAGACTTTGCCCTCAAAAACTAAGTCAAGGGGATGGACTCTGAAAAACAAACTGAGGGTTCTAGAGGGGAGGGGGGTGGGAGGATGGGTTAGCCTGGTGATGGGTATTAAAGAGGCCACGTTCTGCATGGAGCACTGGGTGTTATGCAGAAACAATGAATCATCGAACACTACATCAAAAACTAATGATGTAATGTATGGCGATTAATGTAACAATAAAAAATAAAAAAATAAAACAACTAAGTCAAGATGTTCCTGGGTGGCTCAGTCGGTTAAGTGTCTGCCTTGGGCTCAGGTCGTGATCCCAGAGCTGGGATCCAGCCCCACATCAGGCTCTCTGCTCAGCGGGGAGTCTGCTTGCCCCTCTCCCTCTGCCCCTCCCCGCAGCTCATGCTCTCTCTTACTCTCTCAAAAATAAATAAATAAAATCTTAAAAAGGAGATTCACTCTTCTTTCCTTTCTGAGTCTCCTGGACACTCTGTCCATATCTATACTCTCTACGTCTTCAATAAACTCTATTCTCATTTCCTCTTAGCTTTTTTTTTTTTTTTTTAAGATTTTATTTATTTGACAAAGAGACAGAGCACAAGCAGGGGGAGCGGGAGAGGGAGAGGCAGGCTCCCCACTGAGCAGGGAGTCCAATGCGGGGCTTGATCCCAAGACTCTGGAACCATGACCTAAGCTAAAGGCAGACGCTTAACCAACTGAACCACCCAGGCGCCCCTTGTGTTTGAAGCCAAGGACCCTCTTTGGCTGGTCCTGTGGGATCCCACTCCGGGTCCTTGGACACAGCCAGCTTGCATCAAAAATGTGGACTGCAGGGGCTCCTGGGTGGCTCGGTTGGTTAAGCATCCAACTCTTGATTTTGGCTCAGGTCATGATCTCAGGGCGATGAGATGGAGCCCTATGTCATGCTCCATGCACAGTGGGGAGTCTGCTTGAGATTCTCTATCTCCTACTCCTTCTGCCTCTCCTCAACCCCACACACTGTCTCTCTCAAAATAAAATAAAAATCTGAAAAAAAAAAAAAGTGCGGACTGCAGTACCACTCAGACTGCAGGCCAGGAATGGCTGCTGATGCACACACTGTTCTGGTCATCAGAGGGAAGAGTGCAGAAATTGAGAGAATGCAGGGACGCCTGGGTGGCTCAGTCGTTAAGCGTCTGCCTTCGGCTCAGGTCATGATCCCAGGGTTCTGGGATCGAGCCCTCCATCGGGCTCCCTGCTCAGTGGGAAGCCTACTTCTCCCTCTCCCTCCCTCTGCTTGTGCTCTCTCTCTCTCTGACAAATAAATGAAATCTTTAAAAATAAAAAATAAATAAATAAATAAATAAATAAATAAATAAATAAATTGAGAGAATGCATTTAGAAACTTCCATAGCAATTTCAGAGTCACCTACGTCTGCTGAATCTAATAATAAAAATTAGGTGTCCTATCTAAAAAAAAAATCTTCAAAAAAAAAAAAAAACCTAAGTCAAGACACATACATAAAAACAAAAACAAGATCAAAACCAAAAAACCATAATATAAAGTAGAAAACAGGGGTACCTGGGTGGCTCAGTCAGTTGAGCATCTGCCTTTGGCTCAGGTCATGATCCCAGCGTCCTGGGATCAAGCCCCACTTCAGACTCCTTACTCAGTGGGGAGTCTGCTTCTCCCTTTCCCTCTGCCACTCCCCCCTGCTTGTGCACCCCCCAATAAACAAAATCTTAATACATAAATAAAGTAGAAAACATGAACTGCCCTGAGAGGGGTACATATGAAGTGCCATACTCTTGTGAGTTCATAGAAGGCTCAAATTATTCCGAGTAGAAGGGGTCAAGAAAAGCTTTACAGAGAAAAGAATATTTCGGATGACCTTTGAAGGATGGGTAAGATTTCAACCTGAAGGATGGAAGAAAAGTGCATCCAGCTGGAAAGACTGGCCTAACCAATGGATCTGAGGAGGCAAACATAGAAAACAAGATATTTTTCAGTCTGGCTGAAAAACAGGCTGCAAGGCATATAACACAGAGGGGAGAAAAGCTGGAAAAGTAAGCTATAACTATTTCATAGATGGCCTTCAGTAAGAATTTGGAATTTATATTGTAAATAATGAAAAGCCACTGAAGGTTTCTGAGCTCAGGAGTGGCATGGTGAGACTTCAGAAGGTGTAGATTAGAAGAAAATTCAACCAGAGGCAAGAAGACAAGTCAGGATAGAAGTATGATGGTGTAGGTGAAAAAACAAAGATCCAGGGTTTCAGAGAGGGAATGAAGAGGAAGGGGTAGACAAAAGTTAGGGTCAACAGGATTTGGTCATTGGTGGTCATTTGGGACAAGGACATCAAAGATCATCCTGAAGTGTGTATTCTGGGTATCTGAGAAGTCATATTATCAACAGATACAGAACTTAGGGATGACAAAGTCTGTGGAACCCCTAAATGCTTATGTTTGGCTGTCAGCTGGCAATGTGGGGCTGGTGCCAGGAAGACAGAAAGGGGAAAACCTAAAGGTCTCGTGCTGTTCTGTTACTTCATCTCCCTGTGATATTTGCCATTGTTGACCCCTCCCCCCTTGAAATTCTCCTCTTGGGTTTCTGGACAATACTTTTTCCTTGTTTTCCTCCTTCCTCTGCGGCAACTCCAACCTAGGCTCCAAGAGGTCTTCTGCTACTTGTCCCACGAGCACTTTCCACAGAGCTCCAACCTTGGTCCTTTTCTCATTCTACATCCTGTCCCTGAAAGGTTTGTCCGCCTGTTGCTTAAGTTCACCTCCATGCAGATGGCTCCTGTAGAAGACAGTAGTGGGGGGCACAGGCTCTGAAGTCAGCCTGGGCTCAAATCCCAGCCTCACCCCTTGCTGGACACATCATGTTGGACAAGACATATATCTTGATCTTCCTCATGCATAAAATGTGGTGAGAGGCTTGTGAAGAGGATCTAAGGTGAGGATTAATACAGAATCTGGCACATTCTGTATTATTGTGCCAGATTCTATATTATCTGTATTCAGAAAATACAGAATACAGATCATACACAATCTGGCACAGATAATTACCATTTACCGGGGTCTTATTATTCAGACAAGTTCTCAGTAAATGGTAATTATTATTAATCAAATTTGTAACTGGAAATCTAGTATCTCTCCTGATGGCCAGGTCCATATAGGCAGCTGTCAGATGGGCAGGATTCCCGGAAGTCCCAAAGCAAACTCACCATTTTCTCACTTCCCACAACCCTTTGTTACAAACATTCATCCAATCATCCAGATTAGAAGCCTAATGGGACACGTCCCATCTCTCTCCCATCCCCCTGCCCCCGACATCCATTTCTTATCAAATCCTGTAAGATTGAATTCCAAATGATTCAAAAAGGCATAAAACACCCATTGTTATCTCGCCCCCACTCCCCTGCCCAAGCTCATTTCCCACTACTCCCTCTCCTGCCTCATATACTTACACGTTCTGCCCCAGGTTCACAAAAAGGTACTTAACCACCAACTAATCTAATGAAAACGTCTTTACCCATTTCTTTCCTCTGCCTGGAACGTCCTTCTTCCAAACTCCCACGCCCAATTTGGATAATTCATATTTGCCTTTAAATACTCAGCTTGTCACCTCCCTGTGAAGCCTTCCCTGGCTCTACGAGCGATGCCTTTCTCTCTGCTTCTGTAACAAAGTGTGCATCCCTGTTGTGCTACTTACCTCATTGGGATTTTGACTTGTCTCTCTTCTCTAGAAAACTGTAAGGAGCTTACAGGCAAAAACTGTTATCTTATTCATGGCTTAACTCCCTCCTCCCTGATTTAGCACGGTACGTAGCACATAGAAGGTCCTTAAACGATTTCATATATAAATGAGTAACTGAATAACCTGATAAAACGAGATAATCCTAGGTGCTTCATGTCCCCCCCCCCCTTTTTGTCCAGATGGTTAATCATAAAATTCATGTAGCTTGCCTTCAATTCAAGTTTTTCTGGTTTAGTCCATGCCTCTATAACAATAACCAATAGTTTTCTATCCTGTTATTCAAGATATATATATTTTTAAAGCTAATGGGTGGTTTTTATTTTCTTCTTGGTGATTTTCTGCATTTTCCAGATGTCGTTGATCTCTTCGATCTGTACCAAATCAGTTACCTGATAAAAATTAGGAAATTTAAAGGAAAGCCTGAAAGAAGTTTAAGTCCGCAAATATGATTAGACTCCCTTTAATTCAAATAGTTGAGTAATGTGGTGCCTAAAGATTAGCATTCAGAATGCCAAACTGCCATTGTATTGGGTGTTGGGGGGAGGAGGGGCATACAGTTAATTCCAGGTGACAAGATATTGAAAGGAAAAAATATATATATTTTTAAAGCACATCCTCCTAATTCAAAGATGACAGGTCCTACTAATAAGGGGATGAAAATAAGAAAGCCATTTCCCAGTTATCACAGTGAACCTCCAAGACCAATCTTGGATGCCCGTTGGCAGCCTCCGTTTATAGAGGCTCTTGTGGTTTTTCTGCAGCTTCATGGGGTCAATCTCTCTACCCTCTTGGTGCCCTTGCCTTGACCTTCAGGAATCGCCTGCTGGAAAGCATTTTATCCTGCCATGATCTTCCCAGTTTCCTGCCCCCGGCCTACCCCCAACAGACATCTTGACTCTGGGCTTGAGCAGTCTCCCCCAGTGTCTGAATGGACAGCCCATCTGTATGCTGGGCTTCCTCTAGCATTGTACTCCAGAGTCCTAGACTTTTTGATGAAAAGTTCTCTTCCAGGTTGAGAGAATGAATCACAGAGAAGGAAAACCCTGAAGGACCGATGGCTCAAAGATCTGTGACTTAGACAATGCTGCCACCCATCGGCCAAAAATAAAAGTACTCCTGGTCTTTTCACGGAGTCTGGAGTGATCTAATGGGACATCTCATGTGGTTTCGGAATGGGCAGTAGCTGCATTGTTATTACCATTATCGCTGGTGCTCCAACAATAAGTTTTTTATATCTATAACATAAGCACAATTACAGCAGGCCTACGAGTCAGAGCTGCAGCAGAAATTGAGGTTCTGGGAATGCTGAGCAGGAAATCAGTTCAGAGTTTAAAAAAGGGAGTAAAGGGGGAGAAAGGTCGGACAAAGTGCCCTGATGAGAAAAATAGACGGAGAAAGAGGCAGGTAACCCCAGTAGACTTCCACACACCACACAATGACTGAATGAAGTACATTCACATAAGGAATCTAATTTAATCCCCACTAAAACTGCAAGACTAGCATTTCTGTGCCCATTATTAGAGTGGGTAAAGGCCAACAAAGCTACAGATTTGTAACCTTCACAGGTCAGACAGAGCAGGGCTGGTTTGAACTCAGTTCTGTCTGTCCCATTCCCAAAGTCCCTTCTGATTACATCAGACCAAAACCACCTGTTCTCACTGCTCAAATTGTTCAGGGCAGACACTGAGTCTATAGGATTGTTTTCTTGTTTTAATCACAGTCTCCTGCTGGGGTGTTAAGTAAAGTCAATGTTTTCGGTTTAAAGGTTAAATGTCCAACAGAGGAATGCACACTCTGGGATATCTGGTGCCACGGATTCTCTGTATCCAGAGGGGCTCTTCCCCCCACCCCTTTCCTGCCCCATTTCTCTCTCCCCTATAAAATCCTCTGCCTCACTACAGATACAATAACAGTTTAAAGCTGTGCTATCCAATTCAGTGGCCACTAGCCATAAGTGGCGACTGAGCATTTGAAATGAGGCTGGTCCAAACTGATACATACTGGAGGGGTAAAATACACCAGATTCCTAAGACTTCATACAAAAATAAAAATATAAAATATCTCACTGAAGATTTTTATATTGATTACATGGTAACATGATAATATTTTTGATCTATCAGGTTAAATAGTTATTGTTAAACTTAATTTCATCTGTTTCTTTTTACTTTTTGATGGGGCTACTAGAAAATTTTAAATTACCTATGTGGAATCTCTGACATTTCTATTGGCTGTACTCGTTCAAAGACATGCAAACACGCTTTTGTAAATAAAGACATTTCATACATTAATTAGTACAAGATAAGGGCATGAAACCAAAATCTATTTCTTCCTCAGCTGATAGACAGAAAGCTGCCACCTGATGTTCAATTAAGACAGCTATAATTATTAACCAGGAGTATCACGTTGTGCAGAAACTAATGAAGCCTGATTTTTTTCTGTTTGTGTGTCTTACGGGTGACTGACTTGTTCACTAATTATCCCAAAGTTTTCATCCTTCAGATTACATTAATAACAGTGTAATTTAGATATTAGAAGAAGCCTATCATGCTCAACAGAGAACTTCACATTTCTTACATTAAGGAAAGTAGGGTCTATTACTGCTCCCCTCAGAGCTGTGTTCCTAAGGCTGTGGAAACTTCCCATCCCTATTGAGTTCAAAACCTTTAAAGTAGAGGGAAATCTCACCATGAGCAAGACTGGTCATACCTTAAGATTAAAGCAATTCAGTTTCTGAGGCTCCTTCCAGGCTAAGTAGAGTTTCTTGGCAGGCTTTTCTTACCTCATCAAAAACAACCCGAGAAAAAATGGCCTTAGAGAAATCTACAAGCCAATGAACTCCTAAAAATAAGACATATTCAAAGTTCCTAACCAAGAATTTATAGGACCAGTTTAGTCAATGGCTCCCCAGGGTGACAAACCACTGGTCCAAACCAGCAGAAGTTACCTCCTCTGCAGGGCCCTCAGAACAACAGTCACTTGGGACTAGGACACATCAGCAAGGGAAAGGGCGAACAGGAATGCTCCCTGCCTGCTCAAGATTTTTGACAAGGCTCCTCTCGCCTTGGAGCCAGGCTCTATGTCCATGGTGATGTTGAGTTTCCAGACAGGAGAAGGCTGGACTAATTGATTTCTCAAGTTCACCTTCAAAACCAGACTCTGATCCTCCACTCTCCACAGAAAGGAACACACCCAAAAAGCTAAATTGAAATAAAAAAAAATAATAACCTTGGCCTGAGGTCTCCTAGGAGCCCATTTGAACAGTACACAATGCAAACTCAACAGATATCTTCTGCCAGCTCTCCTCAATTTTCTCTGCTATGTGTGATATTTTCCATGGATGAGACCAGAGATGTTGGTTATAAATGACTGTCAGATGTTTAAACAATTTTGTTGCTGAAACATGATAATTTCCAGAAGCCCCTTTTCCAAACACAGTATCTCTTGGTGAGACCCACCACAAAGAAAATGAGTTGTACAAGAAGAATGGCAGAAGATCTGGAAATTAACCAGGAAACTGGACCATAGCATGCCTCAAACAAAACAAAAAATCATTAATAGGAAACAGGCCAGTTTTTAAGGGTCATGGAAAGAATATACACTGGGTTCTCAGCAACTGGCTATGCTTCAAAGTCAGTAACCTCCAACTTGTCAGGGAGGATTGTGGTTAATGCTGCAAAAGACATGTGCTGAAAGGTTTCTAGTTGCCCTTAAATTCCTGAATTTTTACTCAGGATATCATACCACACATGTGCAAAACAGAAAAGTCTGGTAAGTTTTAAATGGATCCTTCTGTAAGTAAACCCAATATATAAAATCTTAACTTATAAAATCAATATTTTGGGAGGTAATCACATATCAAAAAAAGATAAACTTCAAACTATTTTTAAGTAAAGTTTTTCCTACTCCGATTATTAGGTTGAATCACACAAAATTGCCAAGTTTTGACTGTTTTGACCAAATAAAGCCGAAATCCTGGCAATCTCATGTGGTTCAATGTATACACTTCATTAACAACACAGGTACTAGAAAAATTTAAAGAGAGAACTAGGAATCCCTACTAATTTCAAAGTAACAGAAATGGAGATTTTTTTAAAGTAGTTCCTAAATAACAATCCAAAGTCAACAGGAAAATATTTTGTTCAACATTTTCAATTTTGGTCTACATAATTTTTCAGTAACATACCTATAGCCTGTTTTAATCTGAGTATTACAGGATGTAGTTGGTGATCACTAAGAACCCTGGTAACGAATTTGGCAATGCCTAAAATAATAGTAATAAACTGCACACTTACATATTTTCACATTTATATATTTCCATATTTCAAACTATCTTTGAGATTAGTCTATTAAGCCACATCCCTAAATCCTTTGTGAAAATGAAACAAAGATGGAAGAGAGAAAAAAAAAGATGGACTAATATTGATTAACAGAATTTACACAACTGAATGAGGGTTGCTTTCAGAGACATCCCCACGGGGAGCTATCTATCTACTTCTAGGTGGCACTACCATATTGCTCAGAATGTTTGTGGAATTCGTCTTGGAACTGCCTTCAAAACTACGTCAGAAAACCAGTATATTACTTAACAGTCCTATTTCTCCTCCCCTTTAAATTCCAAACTTGGGCCAACCGCTATGAACCTGCTTATTTCACAAACTTAGATCCAAATGCTTTGGGTTATTTGCTAAATACATACATAATTTATTCAAACCCATAAGGCGCACACCAAGAGTGAACCCTAATGTAAATTACGGACTTTGGATGATGATGTAATGTCAGTCAACTGTAACAAATGTACCACCCTGGTGAAGAATGTTGCTAATGGGGGAGGCTATGCATGGGTGAAGGCGGGGGGCACATGGGAAATCTCTGCACCTGAATTTTGCTGTGAACCCAAAGCTGCTCTAAAAAAAAAATTAAATCTTACTTTTAAAAAGATTACATAAAAATAAAATTAAAAACCACTCTTGGGAAGGGACATGTGTCTACACTGAGGATATCCAAGAATGCCCGGAGCGTGCCTCCCCTTTCCTTTTGTGCCCTTCTCCCCCCTCTTCTCCATCATCAGTACCCTTTTTCTCTCTTCCAGGTGTGTTATCTATAAACCAAGGCGGTTAGGAAAGAGCGGCCGGGGAAGGTCCCTGGGGGCGGCCAGCCCCCGTCCCACCGAGTGGCTTCGGCATATCCCTTTACTCTTTCCGCGTCTGCTGATGCATCTGAAGGCTGCAGTGTGGCCGGGACTCGAGAGGTGAGCGCTCCACGAGACGAGGAACGCGCCGAGTGCGCGCCAATAACAAGACAGACGTGTAGCAAGCATCAGAGTAACAAGCAGGGCACGCGTCTGGCTCGCGGAAAACGCAGGGAAGTGAGGAGAGAGCTGACCGCCAACGTTTCCAGGGTTTCCTTAAACAGTTACAAGGACCCGTAAGTTACAAGTGTTTCTCAGGCCCACGTCGAGGCAAGTGGAAGCTCGCTTTAAGGCTGACCAATAGGAAGTACTTCAAGGATAAGGGCTAAGAGGTAGAGCTCCCCTCGCGGACCGAGAGGCGACGGAGGCCATCGCCTCCCCTCGTCTGGAAAGCGTGAAGGACTTGGGGTCTTGGGACCGGGCTCCAAGGCGCGGCGCTCAGCGCGCTCCCCGCTAGCCAGTCCGCCCGGAGCGGAGCCGCCGCGGCCGCAGAAGCAGCAGGACGCCCCGGAACCCGCTCCGCAGCCACCGCGACGCCCGCCTGAGCGCTTACCTGCGCGGCCTCCGCGTCCCTTTTATAGGCCCGCCGAGAGGCCGTCCAATGAGCTCAGCGCTCTCTGACGCGCTCTCCGTGCCCCACCAATCAGACGCTGCCATGTAGAGCCCGAAGCTGAATGGTCAGACTCCCGGGGGGCGGGGCTGGGGAGAAACAGACGCGGGACGCTGGTGGGCCGCGGCGTGGGGAGGAGTGCCCGGACTTTCAGTTAGGGGAGGGCCCCTCAGCCAGGGGTTCGTGTGGGGCGCGGAGAGCGGCTTCTGGGGAACCCAAGCACCTGAGAGCCCCCGGGTGGGTGCTGGGATATGGGAAGGGCCCGCGGAGCCCACTCCTGGCTGAGATCATATACTGCCAGCGTTCCAGGAGCCGGCTGCTGGAGGTGCCCGGTTCACCAAGGCTAGGGCTTGTTCCCTGAGACAGGAAAACAGAACAACCCAATAATTAATTAATTATTATAATAATAACAATCGTCCTTGAGAGGGGACAATTACAGCAGGTCAAATGAAAGTCTGTAATTGTGTGGGCTCAGAAGATTTGGGCATGCAGGTGAAGTAAGGTTCTGAGTTGAAGGAGAAAATGCTTGTTGGTTTTTCAGAGGAAGAAAATACTGTCATTAGAAAAGTGAATGCAGCGAAGTGATTGGTATTCTGCAGAGCAGTGAGACCTCCTAGAAGGAACTAGGGTTTCAGGAAGAAAGGTTGGACAAAGATCATGGGGGAGAACAAAGAGGAAAGAAGAGGGAAATATTTGAAGTCTGGAAGAAGAAAGGAACAGCTAAGTCAGTGAAAAAAAAATAGAAAAAAATGAAAATTCTCTAAGCTTCTGCTCTGTGGGTAGAATGACGTTTCTGGCCCACCCTCAGGATACATGGAAAATTTTTTAAAAATAATAATAATGAAAATGAAAAGCTGCTTACTTGTGGAGAAAGTTGAGGCTAATTGCAATTAGTCCTGCCCCTGAAAATCCAGGAGGTATGCTTGTCAGGCTTAGGGGTTGATTGGACTCAGGCAGAGGCCCAACTCCGTAGAGGAAGGACGCATGTATGCCTGAATGCTTAGGAAGGAATTCTCATCCATCAACACTCAGAGTGTGTAAGATACTGTCTTCAAGAAGCTTCAGCAGAACAATCTCAGAATATGGTCAATTCTTTATCAGAATTATTCTAGATTCGCTTCAGTTTCTTTTGTCAAATGCACCTGACACGTGGCATTGTGCTTCTGAGCCAGACCTTGTCCTTTTTCTGAAAGTATACTTTGCTGAGAGGAATACAGTGATGATTTTTTAAAAGCCCTACATGTGTGACATCATTGTACTTTGCAAATCACTATGCTCCCCCACTCCCTTCTCTTCTGACAGTGTGTCTGGCTGGATGTCCTGTTCTCCCAGACGCTTTGCATCCGTTCCACCAAAGTCACATCCCACGGCTCACATCATTATACTGTTCTTACTTCTTTTCCAAGTTTGTTTCTGGTTTCCACAGAGGCTGTTGTAATTCTGAGCTTGCTATATTTAGAATTACCTTTCCAGGAACGTTATTAGTGAAAGGAAAGGTCTCTCTTTTCCATTATAGAGCTATACCAATGACTTACCTTCTCAGTCTGTCTTATGAAACCAGTGTTACTATAACTATTTTCACGTCCTTGAGCAGCTCTGCCCAGTTACTTCTCCATTTGCTCCTTAGGAATTTCTCTTGTTTCATTTTTTAATGTTTAGAGGCTCAGACCTGTCTTCATTAGGAGTCTAGCATCCTGTTCCTCGTAAAGCTCTGAAATTGGATAGCAGATTGAGGAGTGCTGGAAATAGCAGGCTGGCTCTCTTTAATTTTCTAACTAACATGGCAGCTGTCTAGCTTCTACTACTTCCTCTTTTCGTACAGCTGACCCACCTTACTGATGTTTTAAGCCATTCTATCTATTAATATTTAGATGAATTCTGTTGCAAGCATTCAAGCCACTTGAGGGTACAAGCAAGACTTAACGTCTAGACCTCAGATCTATTGACCTTAAGATCTCAGTCTCATTGTGTCACATAGACAGGTTGGTGTGTGCTGTTCTTTGATGTCACCTTGTATCCTTCTAAATGGCTCTCTGCCTGCTAAGTCTTGGGAGGAAAGAATTGAATAGGAATTACCTTCCCTAACTCCTGCTCTTCCATTCTTTTTTAAAATGTCAAATATTCTGGACTTCCCCATTTATTCCTGAATCAGTATAGCCTGAGTGTTTGGAAAAGAGGTATCAGAAGAGAACAAAAAGATGAATGGAGAAAGCTGAAGTGAAGGCCTTCTCTCAAAAGCACCTGATCAAGGGACACAGCTGTGTAGGGCAGACTACTCTAGAAACAATAGGGTACCCCGAGGAAGCACCGAAGGTCACAGGCAGATCTGCACTCCGTGTCTTAAACAGAATGCGGGTACGAGGGAGACAGTGCATGCTGGGGGTCATGAGCACAAGCTCCTGGATTTTGATCCCACCTCTGGCACCTACTATCTGGGCAACCCCAAGCAAGTTACTCAGCCTCAGTAAAAGGAGCTAGAATGGAATCAACTTCATAGGGTTGTTGTGAAGATTAAATGGGTCAATAATATAAGGTGCTTAAAAGAGGACCTGGCTTTGAAAGTGCTGTATGTGTGGGACGCCTGGTGGCTCAGTCGGTTAAGCGGCTGCCTTCGGCCTGGGTCATGATCCCAGGGTCCTAGGATCAAGTCCCACATCGGGCTCCTTGCTCAGCAGGGAGCCTGCTTCTCCCTCTCTCTCCCTCTGCTTGTGCTCTCTCTGTCAAATAAATAAAATCTTTAAAAAAAAAAAAAAGAAAGAAAGAAAGTGCTGTATGTGTATGAAGTAACACAATTATCAAGCCATGATCCCAAACCACAGCACTGTGAGCATCTCTGACAGAATTTGGGTATGGACAGTGAGGCATGGCTGCTTCTCATGCTTCTTTCTTTTGTCGACACCAAATTATCAAACCTTTTAGAATCTCTAAAAGCAAGAAAGAGAGTTTTATTTAACCCCAAGTTAGGACAGCTGCCCAGGAAACACACTCTTCACAGGAAGAAAGTGCTCTGGAGAATGAAGTTTTTAAAGGGTTATGTATACTTTTTACATCTTGTAAAAGCTCAAAAGATTATAGATTAGCATAAAGGCAGGAACTGTGAGTTTTATCATAAAGGAATGCAGGGAGTAGGGGCATTGATCGATATCTCAAGGCCAAGATGGTTTTCCTCTAGGCTACTATTCACAAAGCAGATGTACAATGCATGCATAGTGGGCCATAAATCAGGCTTTGGGTTTGAACAAAGTTTACATACAGTCATGTTGACTGAGAAAGAAATCTAAAACGTCTTCCCATGTATATACCAGGCCTTTAGAGAGTTTTTCTCTCATCACTTTCTTGCCATAGGATGTCCTTGGTGTCCAGCATGCTTTTGCTTAAACTTCAGGGAAAGCATCAGAATCCGTTTTCATCTCTACTACAGGACAAGGATGGATACGAACTGTCATCACGATGCTGGAAATCCCCCCCACACACAAGTTCCCCTGAAACCCTCTCAGCATCTGCAGCAGCAGCGGAGGAAGAGATGCAGGACCCCTCCCCCCATAGCTGCCAGTATTCCGCGATCAGATCCTTCAGTGTCGCCAAGGACACGATAGGGGCAAAGAAATCAGTGCCCTGAGATCCTGAGATCCACCACTGAAATTAGGCGCTGCTTCTGGGCACAACCCAAGTGACTTGCAAAGGTGCCGGGTAAAAGGCAATATCTAGAATATCTAGGGAGTGAGAAGGTGGAGCACTTGATGGGAAGTGACAAAGTGGCCACAAGGTGGCACAGAAGGACAAGTGACTCTGTTTTGCAGGAGGGCCCTGACTGCCATCTTTAATGCCCTTGAAAGCTCTCTTTGCAAACACTCCCATCTTTTTCCACATTCCACAATCTGTGGTCTTTTCTCTTTCCCTAGTCCTTCTTTCTTTTCAGAAAGTTTCAGTTTTCATTGTTACGATGGTGTGGGTTCCTTTTCTCCCAGTTGCCCCTGATTGCGGGCCTCTACTTGGCAACCCCCTGCTTTGAAAAGCAAAAGTGGCTCCTCCCACGAATCTGTTAAGTCCCATGTTCCATGGAAGCTGAGCAAGACAGGTGGCGGGGTTCCACTAGCTTCAGCATTTCACCAGTCAGGCTGGGGGCCGGCAGCGCTGCATGATGAAAGGCTGCTGGCTTGCTTTATCTCACCTTCACAAATGTCCTAAATGGCGTCACTCTGAGTTTTCCAGATGATAGGATCTTCTACAGAGGACACAGATGGAGGCATTGAAATTGGGAGAGCACTACCCAACCACAAGGGTCCTTCTCTACAAAAGCCTTCGGTACTGTCCCTCCTATGAGAAGAGGCAACCTGGACGGTCTCCCCTGTGTCCCAACATGGCACCTCGGACTCCACCTTGGCTGTCCTCCCTGTATCTGGGAGGATGAGGAGCCTCACAGGAGGATCAGACATCTCAAATGGAGAGTTTCCTTCTTCCCCTGTCTTCCTCAAAATGAAGCCTATTGTAAAAAGTCCTTAGTAGTTCCAGGAGCATGTTAGCCGCCACATCTTTGCTGTCTGCCCCTCTTCAAAAATCAGTTTGTTTGGGCACCCAGGTGGCTCAGGTGGTTAAACGTCTGCCTTTGGCTCAGGTCATGATCCCAGGGTCCTGGAATCAAGCCCCATGTCGGGCTCTCTGCTTGGCAGGAGCCTGCTTCTCCTTCTCCCTGACACTCCCCCTGCTTGTACTCTATCAAATAAATTTTTAAAAAATCAGTTTGTTTTAGGGCTGATCCTAAATGTAGATTTATTTAGAAAATGCAGCTCACTGGCGTGTAACTAAAAATCCATAAATATGCCCTAAATCAAAATCTAAGGAGATCTCCCACTCTTGGTCCTGCATCAGACAAGAAGTGTCCTTTCTCCTTCCAAGAGGGGAAATAAGATTGGCTAAGTAAGACTAAAACTTTGAGAAGTGGGGAAGAGGAAAGGCATGTTTTGTTTTCTCCTTGAGAGACAGGAGCAAGCCCTAGGAATAGAATGCAGATGCCTCCATGTTTTGGGGTATTCCCAAGGCCCCGCACATTGATGTGGAGCTTCCAGTCACCCCCCAGAAGAGAGAAGAGTGAGCCATGCCCCGCACACCATCTGAGAAACCCCTCTCTCCAGACTAGTGCTGCTGAATGCACACCCTGGCCCAGAGGAAGGGGGCAGAGGCCCCTCTGTGCAGAGCTTTGGGGACTGAATTGGAGTCCAGACTGGAAACAAGACAGGAAGAGACTTTGTCCAAGAAAACCAGACAAGCAGAGGTATGGAAATATGAAAGAAGAGTTCATATTCAGAGACGTAAATATGTTAAATTGACTTAACTGCAAGGGAATAAAACCTTGTATTACTCCTGTGATGGGATGTGACCCTTGAGTGAGAGAATATAAGAGGGCTTTGTAAGAATCAGGCGGCAGACAGGTATAAAGTATCTGAACCCACACGGTTGTCAGGACTAAGTGAGATGTCAGGTCTGTGGCTGTTTGGCAAATACCTACAGCATAATGCTTACTGTAACTGAAACCCAGGTGTCGCCTGGCTCAAGGGCCCTCACCTATATAATAAAGAGTTTCCATACATTCCATACAGTATATGTGGGGAGAAGTTTTGTCTCATTTCCTATATCACCCAATTCCAGACCAGCAATCTCTATTCCTTCATGAGCTGTCAGAGCCTCCTCGCCCCCAGCCACTTCTATTGGTCCAAACCACTTCCCCAAATCCCAGAATGCTGCCAACATACTGGCCTCAGGGAAGCAGGAAAATCTGTTTCTAACCTTTTTCTACTGTGTTAGAGGCATGAATAAAGACCCCTCCCTTAATTCCATACAGCATCTTTGAGATCAGGCTGAAATATTTAACAGAACATGACTGACAGCAAGACTCTTATATATGAAGTATATGAACGGCAAATGAGTGATTATGTCATATGATTCTATGATCCCCCCATTCTTGAGAACCAGGGTTCTTGGTGACAAAGAAAGGTGACACAAATATAATAGGCTAAGTTAAAATCCTGTAATGCTGAGTTTGAAATGGGGAAGTATCAGTATTAACTTGTGAGTTATTTTATCTAAAATATTCCCTTGCTCTGTCCACTAAAAAGGCCAAGAAAAAATGGTCAACTCAGTATCAGTGAACAGGTCTAGTGCCAATATTGTGGTCCTGAAATATATTTACCATTAAAAGAAACCATGGCTGGGGCACCTGGTGGCTCAGTTCATCAAGCGTCCAACTTTTGATCTCAGCTTAGGTCCTGATCTCAGGGGTCATGAGTTCAAGCCCCACATTGGACTCCACACTGGGTGTAGAGAGAAGAAGAAGAAAAGAAGAAAGAAGAAAGAAGAAAGAAGAAAGAAGAAGAAGAAGAAGAAGAAGAAGAAGAAGAAGAAGAAGAAGAAGAAGAAAGAAGAAAGAAGAAAGAAGAAAGAAGAAAGAAGAAGAAAGAAGAAAGAAGAAGAAGAAGAAGAAGAAGAAAGAAAGAAAGAAAGAAAGAAGAGAGAGAAAGAAAGGAAGGAAGGAAGAAAAAAAGGAAGGAAGGAAGGAAGGAAGGAAGGAAGGAAGGAAGGAAGGAAGGAAGGAAGGAAGAAAGAAAACCATGGCTTCTTGAAGAAATGGCTGATTCCAGGTCTGAGGCAGGAAAGATAATAATGAACGTGTGACACCTCAAAGAAACTGACCATTAGGGTTGTGTAAACAGGATTCAGGGGACATTCACTGGCGAAGAAGTAATAACCAAAGCATCAATAAGAACAGTAATTGCAATCAATTGAAATGCATCAAGTATGTTTAGATCCATGGGTTTAAATTACTCTTTAAAAACCCTATTTGATCAAAAAAATAAAACCCTATTTGATCGCCTTTGGTAGATAAGAAAAGAACATATTATTGAGAAATGGTAAATAAAGGGAGAGAATCAGACATTTGTTCTGCCTTTCCCATATGAACTGATCCATTAGGGAACCACATAGTAGAAGGAAGTTTCTTTTAATAGACATATTCAAACTAATAAGTGAAGAAGGAGTGATTCGATTAGAAAGAATATCATTTTGTGACTCCTGATGCATTAATAGACATGAGCATTGAGCTATCAGTGGTTGCTAAGCTCACACACACACACACCCCCCTACACAACTACACACATGCACACACGTGCATGCACACACCTGCATGTGCAATCACGCACACACATACACACGTACACACCTACATGTGCAAACATACATGCACACAGAGCAGTGTAGACCTGCAGCACAGCAGACCGCCTGTCTTGGAAAATAGCCAATCATACCCTTCCCACCCTGTCTACACCGGTGCGGAAAAGGTGCCTGCAGATAACTGGTGTCCCCTGATAATCTTGCAAGGTGCCCGGACCCTGAGTCTGTTCATTCAGCTCCTCCTTTTTGCAACACTGCCTCCCCTTTTGAGGTCTGCTACCTGACACTTTGAAAAGTGTTTTTGGTAATTCTTGGCTGTAGTTTTAAGTACACTTACACTCGTGGGTAAGTGATAAAGGTTTCACATTCAAAACGTTCACAGGTGGAGGGCCTCTCCTTCCACTCCTGCTTTCCAGCAGCCAGTTCCTCCCAGAGGCCATAAATGTCACTGTCTTTTTGCTGAGCACCAACCACTCCCATATATTGAAGCCAGCCTGGAAAGGAGGTTCCTGAAAACTGGTTTTGCAAGCCTTGGGCTCTTACCACCTGAGGGATGAGAAAGTCAAGTCGGGGGAGAGAGAGCTGTTAGGGTGCTTTGAATCTGCACTCTCAAAGCATCATCCCAGAGCATTTAATGCCTGTGTTGCCATTACTTCTTTACGAGTCTCTCTCCCCTCCTGGACTGTGAGTCCCTTGGAGGCCACGTGGGCCCACCTTGGCCCTATGACAGCATCACCTTCTTCTGATCCTTCCATAACCTCTGGGAACGGCTCACGATGGCCTTTCGAGCAGGCCTGCCGGCCCCTAGAAAGGAGGTGTACCCTGGGAGCTCCCCTTGGAAACCCCACCTGGTGGGCCTCCCATTTCCAACCTAGGATCCCAGACCCCATCTGCCCCCTCTGAGGGGCTACAATTAGTATAATCCATCAAGAATCTGCCCACAAGGCTGTTTCTCACAGCCACCCACCTCCCTCCCTCCCACAGGTGTTTCCACACGATTGATGGACAGTCCAGTGTCACCACGGATGCCTGGGGTGCTGTTTGTTGCACCTCACACATCTGAGCATGATGCTAAGTGAGCCGAGCAGATTCCTTCTGAGATGAGATCACTCCCCAGGGCGCTGAGCACGGCAAGGGCCTGCGCATGTTCAAAATGGATCTTAAGGCCCCGCACAGAGGCTTGGGGACAAAGGTTAGGAAAATATCGATGGCCCAGAACCTGAGCAAGTGGCTGCTGTGGGAAGAGGGTCACCGATGAAGTGAGGGCGCCAGCAAAGAGGAGGAGAGAGAAGCAGGAGGAGTTGGGCCCCAGGCCCTGGAGCATTCAGCAGGGTGGGGGGGGGGGCACACAGGACTTGCAAACTGGCCACGGCGGAATTTTCAGGAATGTCCTGGGACCGACAAGGCGAAGCCCTGGGGAAGGATGTCATGGAAAGCCAGGATTCCAAACAGTGGCATGACAACGGAGGGCCCAAGGAGCCCCAGCAGAGGGGGCGGGAGCACAAAGCACACAAGCGATCACAGAAGGAGGAGGAAGGATGTTTAATTGTACAGGGTGGAGGGGGGTGGGTATAGGGTGATGAAAATCAACTGTCAGAGCATACCGTCAAGAAGCACCGTCTAAAAGTGATGTATCAAGAAGCAGCACACACATAATATGCAGAGGTGAGGAAGCAACCACCAGAAAAATCAAATACAGAAAGAGTTCAAAAGTGGTTGCTCCAGGAAAGGACAGAAGGATCAGGTGGCACTGGGAACTCCTGCTTGCCTCTACTAGCTGACTGATTTAACAATGGTGCCTAAACTCCGGTAACGAACATCTTAGAAATAAGGGGGGCACAGCTGTCACGCATTTGAGAGAGCTAGCCGTTCAAAATAGTAAAAATAAAGCCTATTTGTGTAATTTAAAGGCCTTGTTCTTTCTTGAGGGTGTAAGATAGCCAGAGTTTCACCACATCAGTTCCCATTCCTGTGAAGTAGGTCACTGTCCACCTCCTTCCCACAGCCACGGGAAACCAGATGCCTGCAAAGCGGTTGTACTGTTAACCGTTTAAATAAAGAATAACTAATCAACTAGTCACTAGGTACGCTACTATTTCAAATGAAATCAGACTTTGCCCCAAGATACTGGGCCTAATATATATATTATTTGCCTAACTTGCAGTTTTGTGTGCATACAGAGCATTTCTTCCCAATCAAGAATCTACAAGAACGTCATACCTTTGTACCCCTGGGACCTACAGCCCACTGTCTGTGCCAATGGCCCCACAATAACCTTTCTACCACACAACCTTGCTCAGACGCACTCCTAGTACCTTTGTGTTTTGTGCCTATGTTTGGCTTTGACGTTTTGGTTAAGGGGAAAAAATGCCTTTGCTCAGTAAAACCCAGGCAGTGAGCAAAATTTAAAACTGTTTTAATGCTGGGGGGGAGAAATAGACATCAGTGAAACAAAATAGAGAATCCTGAAATAGACCCAAATACATATGGCATTTTATTTTCTGGTAAAGGTGACATTTTAAACAAGGAGGAAAAACATGGATCCACTGACAAATTGTTAGCAAGGAAAAGCTAGATTCTTGCTGCATTCCTTCCTTCTTGGTGCCTCAAAGATTTAACCCCAAATTATCAAAGATTTACCATGTATCAAGGAGTTGGACATAAAATAAACTATAAAATTTCAAAAAGAAAGCATGAGTGCAGGTTGGAAAAGGCCTTTCTAAGAAGGCTATAAAAACCTAGAGGCCGGGGGCGCCTGGGTGGCTCAGTCGTTAAGTGTCTGCCTTCAGCTCAGGTCATGATCCTGGGTCCTGGGATCGAGCCGCACAGGGTCCCTGCTCAGTGGGAAGTCTGCTTCTCCCTCTCCCACTCCCCCTGCTTGTGTTCCCTTTCTCGCTGTGTCTTTCTCTGTTAAATAAATAAATAAATAATTCTTAAAAAAAAGAATATTAAGACTTTAAAAAAAAAATCCTAGCGGCCGTAAAGCAAACAATTGGTAATTTTAAATACACAATTTTTTTATGGAATAAAAGTAGCTGAACAAAGTCCAAAGACCAGTGTTAAATGAAAAAAGATATTTACAACAACATATGGCAGCAAAGGGCTAATTTCCTTAAGTGATAAAAAGCCTGTATTAGTTAATAAGAAAAAAATGACAATCCAGTATGAAAATGAGCAAAAGATAAAAGCTGGCAGTTTTTAAAGAAAAAAGTTTCAGCCATTAAATCCAAATGAATACATATTAAAACTTACTAATAACTAGATTAAGTGCAAATCAAAAACAAGTGAAATACCTATGACATTGACAAACACTTAATGTTTGATGACAGCCAATGTTGTTGAAGATGCGGGGAAATAGGTTCCTGTGTTCTACTGTGGGAACATTAACTGAGGAGCTCTTGGGGAGGAATATCCGACCATAGCTATCAATATTTACAGTACCTTGACTTAGCATTTCCACTAAGAAGGAGATATACAATAGGCATATTTACAAAAGCTTGCCAGGATAGTCTTATGAAGTTGGGTTCCTTACAGTGTTTGTAATAGAAAAAAAAAATTTAAGGTGGGGAGAGAAGGAGAGAGAGAGAGAGAGAGAGACTAGATTGACCATCAGCAGGAAACTTGTAAAAATAATTAAACGCCTGGCAACACCGATTGTTGTCAAGGTTGCTGAGCAAAAATGGAAATCTCCTCTACTTGGGGGTGTGGGGAGGAATGGGTGCTAATATTTAGAAACAGTCTGGCACTACCTAGTGAAGTTGATGCACCCATGACCTAGAAATTCAAGTCCTAGAAATATATCTTTAAAAACTGGTGCACATGACCATCAAAATACATCTATAAGCATGTTCATAAAAGCTTTTTCTACAATAGGTCCAAACTGGAAACAATCCATATGTCTACCATCATTAGAATTGATTTTTCTTCAAGGGGGATTTAGTCATACAATGGAAACTACTATAGAGCTACATGCCACAATATGAGTAAATCTCACAAATATAACATTGAGCAAAAGAAGCAAGAAACAACAAAATTCATAAAGTATGGTTCCATCTGAGTAAAGTTCATAAACAGAAAAATAAACTATCTTATTTGGAAATGCATCCATAGACGGTAAAATTTTTTAAATGCAAGAAAATTGTTATCACAACGATCAAGATGGAGTGAGTTCTAGTTGGTAGGGATAAGGCTGTAATTGAGTAGGAGTCTACTGGGGGCCGTTGGGTGGTAGCAAAGTTCTATTTCTTGACATGGGCAGTATCTAAATGGTGTGTGTACGTGTGTGCGTGTGTGTGCAAACACACGCACGCATTGTGTACATTACAGAGCACAATGAAATAAGGACAAGAGAAATTCTAAAGGTATTATTGAACATCCCTATGATGAATACAGTGCCATCATCAAAGAAGAGACCAAGATAGCTCTTGAAGTGCTCATGCAGAAGGTCTCTAAGATGGGCTAAGTGAAGGAAACAAGGTGCCAAAGTGTGCATAGCAGAAAGTCTTGTGTGTAAATAAAAATGAAAGATAGGAACAGAGATAATTGATAATGGGTATGTATACACATATGTATATACATTTATATATAAATAGATGGGTGATTAATAGAAAAGGTAGATATAGAGAGAGATACAAAAATAGATGACAGATCAATAAATACATGGATAACCGATAGATACATAAACATACTGATACATGATAGACGCATAAATAGAAAGATAGATAAATACTTATACCCAGAGACCTACATAGATACCTAGGGAGATAAGTGCATAGAGAGAGAAAGATCCATACATAGATAGATGGTAAGACAGATGAATGAATGCACAGATACACAGATTACATAGAAAGATACAAAGATACAAAAAAAAGAAAGGTAATAAATAATAGATAAATTAACTCATAGATACATAGGTGCAATGATAGATAAGAGGATAAATCCATAGATGACAGTTAGGATTCATGTGTATAGGTTTTGTTTGTTTTGTTTTGGGAGGGTATTAGAAGAAAATTAACAATGGTTGCCTCCATACAATGTTACAACATACATCCATAAAATCTGAGGTGGCAGTACTTGTGAGTATATGCCATTTTGATGTATTATTTAGTATGATTTCATTTTCACATATATTTTCTTCTACATGCCTTAAAAAAAAAAAAGATAGTAGGGCGCCTGGGTGGCTCAGTTGGTTGAGCGACTGCCTTCGGCTCAGGTCATGATCCTGGAGTCCTGGGATCGAGTCCCACATCGGGCTCCCTGCTCAGCAGGGAGTCTGCTTCTCCCTCTGACCCTCCTCCCTCTCATGCTCTCTGTCTCTCATTCTCTCTCTCGCAAATAAATTAAAAAAAAAAAAGATAATAATAGTATAAACCGACCACTAAAATAATTGTCTAGGGGCACCTGCATGACGCAATTGGTTAAGCATTCTACTCTTGGTTTCGGCTCAGACTGTGATCTCAGGGTCGTGATCTCAGAGATGTGAGATGGAGGCCTGTGTTGGGCTCAAGTGGAGTCGGGTTCAGACTCCCTCTCCCTCTGCCCCTCCTGGCTGTGCTCTCTGTCTCTCTCTCTAAAATAAATACAATAAATCTTTAAAATAATAATAACAATAATGTCTGAATAACAGCTTTGTGGACAATCTTATTCCATTGTGCCCCTCATTTAGATTTCCCAAAACAGCAACAATATTTTAAATATCTATTTTTTTTTTTAAGATTTTATTTATTTATTTGACAGAGGGAAATAGCGAGAGAAGGAACACAAGCAGGGGGAGAGGGAGAGGGAGAAGCAGGCTTCCCGCGAAGCAGGGAGCCCGATGCAGGGCTCGATCCCAGGACCCTGGGACCATGACCTGAGCCGAAGGCAGATGCTTAATGACTGAGCCACCCAGGTGCCCTAAATATCTATTTTTGACTTAAAAATACATCTGTCTCAAACTAGAATATAAATAAGACAGACATTCTTGACTTAAAAAAATAAAAGGACGCAGCCAGTCATTACCCTCTTTTCATTCACAAACTTTTCACTTGTGTCTGTAAACAAGGAGGGCTGACTTTGGTCAAGGTCCTAGCTAGCTTTTTCCCTGAAAAGCTATGTGCAGTGGGTGGCCTAGTCTTTCTCTTCCCTGCACAGGTGTCTTTTGCTTCAGGGCCAGGGAATGTGATAGGGGAGAATATGTCAGAGAATGTCAGGCTCAGAGCTGGGGAACGCAGACCCTGCCTTCAAGCAGAGCTAAGACTCCACTCACATAACAGACCTGAAGCCAAATCAAACAGCTCGGCAAACCACAATAAAATTGCCCAGATATTCATTCATTGACTTACTAGACAAATATTTATTGGACACCTACCAAATGCTGAAATGGCCCTAGATCCTGGGAACATAAAGATGAAATGTCTTCCTCTAGGGCTATGAGAGAGACGGTAAGTGAATACGTGTAACAAAAGGTTAGGTGTTAAGTGCCCTGAAGAGAAATAAAGCAAGCACAGGAGATAATAAACAGAGATTTGCCTGTTCTAAATGGGCTGTTCAGGAAAGGCCTCCCTGAGATGGTGACTTTTGCACAGAGACTCAAATGAGGAGAGGAAACAATGATGCAAAGATGGCGGCCAGTGGGGAGCATGCCAGGTGGTGGGGAAAGCAAGTGCAAAGTCCTGAGGTCTATGTGGCTTGAGTAAAACAATGGAAGACGAAATTAGAGAGGTCAGCAGGGGCCAAATCAAGTAGGGTCTTTCTTGTGAGCTTTGGGTTTTATTCTCTATGTGCCATTTGCAGTGACAGCCAAACTCTTACGTGACTAATAACGTTGAGAGCTGTCTAAGCTTGCTGGGCTTTCTCCTGAAGTACTTCGGGACAACCACACACCACAGATTCCCCCAGGACAGGAGATATCTCCCCTGTGGCTCCCTTGGTGCAAGTAAGTACTTCTGATCGCTTCCCAACTCCACAGCTTCTGGAAGTGCCCTCCAGCCTCTTAATGCTGAGCTCACTCTTCTCTGCGTGTAGCAGTCCCACTCTGCTATCACAGTCCTTATCGGTTCCACAAGAATCCCTGACGCACCCTTTTATCAAACACACTGGGAGCCCAGACTGGCCCCTTTTCAGCAACCTCACCTCCCCGTCTCCACCACAAGCACAGCGAGCCAGCCTCAGCCTCCACACATGGGCCAAAGAACGGTTCCGTGTGTCCACCAACTGCAAGGCACAACTCCCCACTCCTCAGGTGGTCCCTAAGAAGCCCCTCTCCTTGGGCCAGTGTTCCTCAACCTCGACACTAGTGATATTTGAGGGTATGGATTTGGTGCTCCTTGTGGGGACGGTCCTATGCACAGCAGATCCTATGCACAGCAGGATGTTTAGCAGCATCTCTCCCAAAGATGCCTGTAGCATCTCCCCGGCCACAACAACTCCAAATGGCTGCAGACATCGCCAATGTCACCTGTGGGGAATCCCCCTCCATTTGGAGAACTACCTTCAGCCCTAGGCTAAAGGTGAGAGAAGGGCATGCTTCCTGTAGGAACGGGTGTGACTTCAAAGTCCGAGGCAAAAGTTCTTAGTCAATCTTGACTCCACCTTGGCCTTTCCAGATTCTTTATAGCCTAAGCGGTGAAGGCTCAAGACTTGGGAAACCAGTTCTCAGTACTCTTTTCCAAATACTGCAAAGGTGCTCTGCCATCTCCCTGAGAAACAGGGAGTATTTGGAACCAGAGTCTTGGAACCTCAATCAAAATGGAGACAGAGGACGCCTGGGTGGCTCAGTCGGTTAAGCGTCTGCCTTCGGCTCAGGTCATGATCCCGGGGTCCTGGGATCGAGTCCCACATCGGGCTCCCTGTTTGGCGGGGAGTCTGCTCCTTCCTCTCCCACTCCCGCTGCTTGTGTTCCTGCTCTCGCTATCTCTGTCTCTGTCAAATAAATAAATAAAATCTTTAAAAAAAAAAAAAATGGAGACAGAAATGGCCCCACCCTCATGCACTATCATCAAATCATTTGGTGAAAAGTAAAGGGGGCGTACCTACGCATCACACTCGTATTTACTAGCACAGTCTCCGCATGGAGTATCTCTTGGGAGGATTCACAGGAGGGCTTGAAAGATAATGTTTGTTTTTCCCAAGAAAGGGAACAAGGTGACAGGGCAAGCAGAGACAGAAGGCCTTTCACTCTGTAACTCTTGAATTCCAAACCATAATAATATCTATAATGTTACTTTTCAAAGGAAAAGAGAGCCAAGAAGTCAAAACAACAGCAACTTTAGAACCTTATAAGGAAAGGCAGAAGTGCCCAGGCTAACACGCACACAGAGAGCCTGCATTCTGGAAAGCGAGATGGCCCAGCTGTTCTATGGTCCAAGCATGTCCTTGGGTAAAAAATGAAGGAAATGCAAGTGACTTGTGTTATTTTTATACAAATACTGCAAGTCCACAGCATTTTCCCCCTAATGGATGGATTTAAAAGCTTGGCTATTTCTACCAGAAGGACCACAAAATCAATGTATTCGTTCATCTTTCTTTCAGGCACTATTCTAAGTGCGGGGCACAGAGCTTTTTCCAAAACAAAACCCAGACCTCATCTATTCTAATGCAGGGATAGGTCAGAAAATGCAATGTAAGTAAACTACACATGTGTTTGCGGGTAAGAAAAACTCAAGAGGAAGAAGAAATCATGGAGGGTATGTAAGGAGCTTCAGGTTGGGAGGTAGGCATTGAGGTTTTAAATAGGGTGGTCAGGATGGGAGGCTTCAATGAGGAGATGACTTTTGA
Source organism: Mirounga leonina (assembly GCF_011800145.1). Lineage (NCBI taxonomy): Eukaryota > Metazoa > Chordata > Mammalia > Carnivora > Phocidae > Mirounga > Mirounga leonina. Next base: position 9,065,284 of record NW_023270389.1, read on the forward strand.
ACAAAGTCCTGAAGCTGTTGAGGGAGGGAGACTTTCAGACGTTCACGCGGGCCAAATGCTCAGAAGGACCCTGTATTTGGGTTTATGCTCTGTTGTCCAGTCTTGAAAACCCTAGTGAATTTTTAATAAGAAGCCCCACATTTTCATTTTGTACTGGGTCCCACATTATTATGGAGCTGGGCCTGATTCCAGATAATTAGGGGATTAACTTTCCAGGCAAAGAGAATAGCAAAGACCATACCTGGAATTTTCAAGGAGCAAGGAAGCCAGGGGACTAGAGATGGAGTCAGGACAGGGACAGGGTCATGCATCACCGAACACATCCTGAGTGCTGGGCTCTCCCTCTGGATGAGATAGAGAGCAATCTGTGGGCTTTGAGCAGAGGAGTGATGCAACACATGTTCTAAGAGGATTACTCTGGATTTTTACTGAGAATAGACTATAGATGGGCAAGAATGGAATTAAGGAGACCAGTTAAGAGGCTATGGCACTGGGCGCCTGGGTGGCTCAGTTGGTTGAGCGACTGCCTTCGGCTCAGGTCATGATCCTGGAGTCCTGGGATTGAGTCCCACATTGGGCTCCCTGCTCAGCAGGGAGTCTGCTTCTCCCTCTGACCCTCCTCCCTCTCCTGCTCTCTGTCTCTCATTCTCTCTCTCTCAAATAAATAAATAAAATCTTTAAAAAAAAAAAAAAAAAGAGGCTATGGCACTAAACCAACTGGGACTTGGCTTGGACCAGAGTATTCTTAGGGCAAAGGCAGTGAGAGATAGTCAGATTCTGGATGCATTTTGGAGGATTTGCCATATTTTATACATTGTTAAGACATTGAAAGAAGAGTCAGTAATGACTCTAAAGTTGGCCAGAACAACTGGAAGGATGGAGTCGCCATTTTGGGAATGCAGAAGGCTCTGAGAGAAGCAAATTTTCCAGAGAATATGAGGAATTCACTTAAAGATATTTTAAGTTTCAGATGACTATTCTACCTCTAAGAAGAGATGTCCAGGAGGTCATCTGCATCAGGAGTTCGGGGGAGAATCCACACTGACAATGTATATGTAGGAATCATTAGCTCACACGGATGAGATTTAAAGTCATGGGAGTAGATGAGTCCCCATGTAAGTGTGTAGACAGAAAAGCAGGTCAAGGTGTGAGTTCTTAGGTGCTCTGTGGTAAGGTATGAACATGAGGTGGAACCAGCAAAGGGAGTTACTAAAGTATGCTTCATACAGAAAAATTATCATCCTAATAGAGACTGACTGAGAAGACTATCTTTTAATATGTTGAAAAATAAGTGGTAGGGCACCTGGGTGGCTCAGTTGGTTAAGCGACTGCCTTCGGCTCAGGTCATGATCCTGGAGTCCCGGGATCGAGTCCCGCATCGGGCTCCCTGCTCGGCAGGGGGTCTGCTTCTCCCTCTGACCCTCCCCCCTCTCATGTACTCGCTCTCTCTCATTCTCTCTCTCTCAAATAAATAAATAAAATCTTTTAAAAAGAAAATAAAAAAAAAGAAAAAAAGAAAAATAAGTGGTATACAGCCCCATAGATGTTTACAGTTTTGGTATCAGTCCAGGCTTTGGTAAGAGCTCTCATTTCAGACAACCCACTGGCAGATGATATAACTGACCTGCAGAAGAGCAATGAACCCCAAGCCATGGAAATGGCTGATTACTATTATTGTTGTTGTTTTTGTTAATAATTTAAAAAAAAGAAAGAGAGTCTGGACTTGTAGGATGACCAAGAATTTCCCCTGAACCTGAGGCGATTCTCAGGGCACAGGATTTTGAGTGCTAACACTGGAAAGCCCCAGGCAAACTGGGATGAGTTGGTCAACCCAACCTGGTGTCCAACTTTTATTCAAATCCAGTCCTCCCAGCTAATTACCTTGTGTTTTCTCACCTGTAAAAATAGGCGTAATGCAGGATTGTTACTAAGATAAAACAAGAATAGGGGTGCCTGGGTGGCTCAGTCGTTAAGCGTCTGCCTTCGGCTCGGGTCATGATCCCAGGGTCCTGGGATCGAGTCCCACATCTGGCTACCTGCTCGGCGGGAAGCCTGCTTCTCCCTCTCCCACTCCCCCTGCTTGTGTTCCTGCTCTGGCTATCTCTCTCTGTCAAATAAATAAATAAAATCTTTTTTAAAAAAAGATAAAACAAGAATATTGCATATCAGAATGCCTGACAGTTAGTAGGTACTCAATTAGTAATAGCTATCATTAATATTGGAAGAAAAACAACACTAGATTATAGCAAGCAAAATATTTAGGGTTCACAATTATGATCCTGAGTTACAAAGGAACACTAACATACGTTCATTATATTCTGTTTAGTACCATTATCCATTAAGAGGTATCAGGTCATGGGGTGCCTGGGTGGCTCAGTCGGTTAAGCGACTGCCTTCAGCTCAGGTCATGATCCCAGGGTCCTGGGATCGAGCCCCGCCTGCTTCTCCCTCTCCCACTCCCCCTGCTTGTGTTCCCTCTCTCGCTGTCTCTCTCTCTGTCAATTAAATAAATAAATAAAATCTTAAAAAAAAAAAAAAAGAGGTATCAGGTCATGACATGAAATAAGGAGAGGAAGCCCAATACAATATTTGGTTCTGTCATAAACAGTATTTACACCATCATAATAATATTAACACGGTTATTGACTTCCAACTTGTAGAACTGAACTGTAGATAAATTACGGGGAAATTAAACATAATTTCAAAACAAAGTATAAATGTTATTTTTTTAATTATTTTTTTAAGACATTTTATTTATTCATTTGAGAGAGAGAGACAGAGAGAGCACAAGCAGCGGGAGGGCAGGCAGAGGGAGAAGTAGGCTCCCTGCTGAGCTGGGAACCCAATGTGGGACTTGATCCCAGGGCCTGGAGATCATGACCTGAGCCGAAGGCAGACGCTTAACCATCTGAGCCACCCAGGCATGCCAGTATAAATGTTATTAATCTGTATTTGGTCAAAGTACATCTATAGTTGTCAAAAGTAGGGGAATGGAAATGGGGTAAAGAGGGGCAGAAGGCAACAGAAGTATCAAGATTCACAGTTCACAGTGGGAAATTAAATACTATCTCTTACTTGTGGAATAAGAAACCGAGGCTTTTTTTTCACTGTTCAAGGAATTTTTATTAAAGCAAGAATTTTATAATCCAAATTATGTTTTCTTACTCAGCTATCAATTTGTTATTTAAAACAGAAGTGACAATTCTGAGCAATTCCACAGTAAAGAATTACAAAATTAAAAAAAGGAATGCTTTAAATTTTTGTATTTTGCTGAAAATTCTTTTTCTCAGGGTCTATAAATCATTAACTTGTTTTTATATATTACTATTTGTTGTGGGAGTTTTGTTTGCTTGTTATTATTAAGTCAGTGAGTAATACAGGACTAGCATTATAAGAAGTGCAGACTTAGGGGCGCCTGGGTGGCTCAGTCGGTTAAGCATTCAGCTCAGGTCATGATCTCAGGGTGGTGAGATCGAGCCCCGCATAGGGTTCCATACTCAGCATGGAGTCTGCTTGTCCCTCTCTCTCTGTTCCTCCCCTAGCTCTCTATCTCTGAAATGAATAAATAAAATCTTTTAAAAAAAAAGTTGAGATTTAAATGTTTTGCTTAAAGATGCCCGATTACAGTAAAGGAACTGAGACTGGGGCTAGAACCATTTTGGAGGGTGGGGAAGTTGGAGTTGACGGAGTTGGACTAATTCCCCTCTCATCATGGACCAGCGAGGCACAAAGTGGATACATTTTTAAAAATGGTGTTAAGTGGGGCACCTGGGTGGCTCAGTCGTTCAGCATCTGCCTTCAGCTCAGGTTATGATCCCAGGGCCTGGGATCAAGCCCCACATCAGGCTCCCTGCTCCGAGGGAAGCCTGCTTCTCCCTCTCCCACTCCCCCTGCTTCTGTTCCCTCTCTCGCTGTGTCTCTCTCCGTCAAATAAATAAATAAAATCTTTTAAAAAAATGAAAATGGTGTAAGGGTGTTGTTGAGAAATATGGAGATACTACCACAAGGGGGAAAAAAGAAATTATTAAAGTCGTATCTGGGAACAGGACGAGTTGAGGCAGGAGACAGCCCTTGTACAGAGAAAACATGAATCAGCATTTTCATGATAATCTTTTCTGGATCTCTCTCTCCCCTCCCCCCATTTGATTTTAACAATGTGCATTAATTCTGCTTATGAACGTTTAAAAAGAAAAAGGAAACAAAGAATCTAAAAATCATTGCCCATTCAAAATAATTTTTTAAAGGATATTAAGTGCTTCCAGTGCTTCAGCTTTTCATAAAACTGAACTCTTCGGAGTGACTGACTCATTCTTTGGATATGTACAAAAGAAAAACAACAACAAAATTTTACTCCACCCAGTCCCTCCTGCGTTCTGAAACTGGGCTGTTATCTATACAGCCACTGAAAACTAGATTCTCATACTGTGACTGCACTTCAACTATTTAGATAAGACTAGTCAGCCAAAAATTAACAAGTCAGGAAACGACAGATGTTGGTGGGGATGCGGAGAAAGGGGAACCTTCCTACACTGCTGGTGGGAATGCGAGCAGGTGCAGCCACTCTGGAAAACAGTATGGAGGTTCCTCAAAAAGTTGAAAATAGAGCTACCATACGACCCAGCAATTGCACTACTGGGTATTACCCCAAAGATACAAATGTAGGGACCCGAAGGGGTACATGCACCCCGATGTTTATAGCAGCAATGTCCACAATAGCCAAACTGTGGAAAGAGCCAAGATGTCCATCGACAGATGAATGGATAAAGAAGATGTGGTGTATATATACAATGAAATATTATGCAGCCATCAAAAGGAATGAAATCTTGCCATTTGCAATGACGTGAATGGAACTGGAGGGTATTATGCTGAGCGAAATAAGTCAATCAGAGAAAGACATGTATCATATGACCTCACTGATATGAGGAATTCTTAATCGAAGGAAACAAACTGAGGGTTGCTGGAGAGGTGGGGGGTGGGAGGGATGGGGTGGCTGGGTGATAGACATTGGGGAGGGTATGTGCTATGGTGAGCACTGTGAATTATGTAAGACTGTTGAATCATAGACCTGTACCTCTGAAACAAATAATACATTATATGTTTAAAAAAAAAAAAAGGAAGAAGATAGCAGGAAGGGAAGAATGAAGGGGGGGAAATCAGAGGGGGAGATGAACCATGAGAGACTATGGACTCTGAGAAACAAACTGAGGGTTCTAGAGGGGAGGGGGGTGGGGGGATGGGTTAGCCTGGTGATGGGTATTGAGGAGGGCACGTTCTGCATGGAGCACTGGGTGTTATACGCAAACAATGAATCATGGAACACTTCATCTAAAACTAATGATGTAATGTATGGTGATTAACATAATAATTAAAAAAAAAAAAGACTAGTCAGCCCGCCACTGGGTACACCACAGTATTCATCTGCTTGGCCTTCCATAACAGAATATCACAGCCTGGGGGAGCTTAACACAACAGAAATGTGTTTTCTCGTGAGGCTGAACCAAGGTGTTGACGAGGCTGCAGCTTGGGGTCCTCTTTGAGCTCATCCAGGTTGTCGCAGAATTTTCAGTTCCTTTCTGTTGTAGGGCTGATGTCCCTGTTTTCTTGCTGGCCGCCAACTGGGTGTCGCTCTGGGTTCCTACAGCCCACCCTCAGGGTTCAGCCACGTGACACCTCCATCAGCCATCCACCATGGGGAAATGGGGCTTTGGGAGGCCCTTTCTAGTGAGGTTTAGATGACACCATGAGTATTGGGACCTCAGGATGGGATTACTATCCTTCTAGGAAGAGGAAGAAATTCCTCTCTCCCCCCCTGACTGTCTCTGTCTCTCTGCCTCTGTCTCTTGGTCTCTCTACACTGAGAAGGTGGCCATCTGCAAGCCAGGAAGAGAGTCTTCACCAGAACCTGACCATGCCAGCACTCTGATCTCAACCTCCAGAACTGTGAGAAATAAATGTCTGTTGCTTAAGCCACTGAGTCAATGGTATTTTGTTACGGCAGCCCAAGCTGACTGAGATAGGCCCTCAGTGTGGATTTATCTGATATTTCCTCGTAACTACATGCAAATTATATATTCTTGGCAGAAATACCCCAAAAGTGATGCTATGTTCTTCTAAAGGCAGTCAATCAGGAAGTCCACGATGTCCATTTGTCCCAATACTGGTGGTGTTCTCACATTTATAAGATAGTGTCTGTCAGCATTCTCTATGGTAAAATCAACTGAGAAGTATTTGGCATGAATTCATAAACAATTAACATGTAGTCTGGGTGGAGACCACTTTGAAATGATGTAAATCTTCTGTTCCTCACCAAACATTTACCCTCTAGTTGGGGCATCCATTAATGAATCTCATCTGAATCCATTATTACTATAACGATTGCAGGATTCTTCTAATTCTATCATTCCCTTTACGCCTATTAGTTAGCATCACACTGTGCAGTAGAGTCTTCTCTTCTCCCCCATTTATTTATTTATTCATGGATTTATTTATAGCAGTATGGACTCATGGGTTTCTACTTTATTGAGTGGATTGTATTTGTTGCTATTATTATTTGTTTGATGTTCGAATTTTCCCAGATTTAGCCAGGGCAAGCTCTCTTAAGCTGATTATTATGCCCTTATGACATATCCCTTATTATTCTTTGAACAATTTTTACTTTCTGGCACAAAAATATCAAAGCTCACACTGCACTTGTTTTTTTCCATATCTGGAATCAGCCATTTATCCAAAGATCCCAGTTCCCTTTAGTGGGAAACAGTCTTTAGAAGCCAAGAGCTGGGCACTGGTGATGCTCATTGCCACTGGGATATTGTTGCTTCCAGAGCCTCACAAGAGACAGAGCTGAAAATATGTGAATACACACACACACTGCCTATAAATCTGTGTCCACATCAGTCTATCTACACATATTGAAAACCATGAGTTCACAAACATTTCCAACTCCAAACCAACACCACAGCGTTTCCTCCAGCCTTTGTTTTTCCATGTTTGTAAGTCCCTTTTCAGATTGTGAGAAACCTGGATTCCATTATTCTCAATATGTTTACTTTTTCAGCCAATTCCCCAGTGGTAACCCATCCCCTGACGACTCACACAGTCTCCTCTTGGCCGTGGCCCTGGCAGCCCCAGCCATACTGGCTGAGCCACTGGCCCCGGCCCCATCAAACACACCAACCACAAAAGGTCAAGTCCTCAGCCCTAGCTGTCCTGGCCACACTAGCTAATTCTTTGGCCCTGGCACCACCAATCGTGCCGGCTTATTCCTCATCCCCAATTCTACAGACCAATCAAAAAGATAACTTTTCCAAAAAAACCCAGGTAGTGCTGCCATGATTAAAATTGTTTACTACTGGATAAGAAAAAGACCTCCGTGGAACGAAGTAGAGATCCAGAAATATACCTAAATATCCATGCATTTTAGCTCATGATAAAGGTGTCACTTTCTTTTTAAGATTTTATTTAATTATTTGACAGAGAGAGACACAGCGAGAGAGGGAACACAAACAGGGGGAGAGGGAGAGGGAGAAGTGGGCTTCCCGCAGAGCAGGGAGCCCGATGAGGGGCTCGATCCCAGGACCCTGGGATCATAACCTGAGCCGAAGGCAGATGCTTAACGACTGAGCCACCCAGGTGCCCCATAAAGGTGTCATTTTTGATTAGTGGATTTATAGGTAATCTAGTCAGTGGCGTAAATAAAATAGTGTAGGGGAAATCGAAGAATTGTTAGAAAAAATAAGGTTTATAGTTTATACCAATGTTAATTATAGATGTATCAAAGATTTTGAATAAAATACATCCATATAGGGGCCCCTGGGTGGCTCAGTTGGTTAAGGGTCTCTTGATTTCAGCTCAGGGTCATGAGATTGAGCCCCATGTGAGGCCCCTCCCTCAGTGCAGAGTCTGCTTAAGATTCTCTCTCCCGGGCGCCTGGGTGGCTCAGTTGGTTAAGCGACTGCCTTTGGCTCAGGTCATGATCCTGGAGTCCTGGGATCAAGTCCCGCATCGGGCTCCCTGCTCGGCGAGGAGTCTGCTTCTCCCTCTGACCCTCCTCCCTCTCATGCTCTCTCTATCTCATTCGCTCTCTCAAATAAATAAATAAAATCTTAAAAAAAAAAAAAAAGATTCTCTCTCCCTCCCTCTGCCCCCGTCACCCACCCCACTCACAGACACACTCTCTAAAAAAAAAAATTAATTAAAATTAAAATTAAAAAATATATCCATATAATTTGTGAATAAAGCATGAATAATTTATATTAGATCCTGGAGTAGAAAAGGCTTTTCCAAGAAGGACACCAAGCGAAGAAACTATAAAAGCAGAAGTTTGATAAATTTAACCACACAAAAGTATAAATTTCTCTTTGATCAATCAACACAGCCTAAAAATCATTGACAAACTGGGGAAAAGATATTTGTCGTACAGGAAAGCAAACTGCTGATATCCTTAATTTACATAAAGCTTTTAGAAGTAGACAAAATAAATTCAAATAAAAAAGGTAGATGGAGGGGGGTGGGAGGATGGGTTAGCCTGGTGGTGGGTATTGAGGAGGGCACATTCTGCATGGAGCACTGGGTGTTATGCACAAACAATAAATCATGGAACACTTCATCTAAAACTAATGATGTAATGTATGGGGATTAACATAAGAATAAAAAAAATAAATATAAAAATATATATACAGCTTGATAAAAGAGAAAAAAAACTCTTTGTAAAAACATCAGTTAAGTAAAAGTTAAAGAAAAATATAAGCACATAGAATGGAAGTTTCCTATTAATGTCTAAAGGATAATTTGTTTCTGAGGTATATGGTATGTCTATTAAATGTAACTTTAAAATAAAAAAAAATAAAAAAAAAAAGGTAGATGGATAATAATTCTCAGGCTTACACAAAGGTAAAGAAATGGGAGCCAAGATGAGGGAAAGCAGTGCTGCTCCCATGAGCCTGGAAGGCAGGGTGGCAGCTTGGAGCTACGGAGGCTGTGACCACGCTGGGTTTCCTGGGGACTTGTGTGGCACCACAGCCCCACATCTGTCTGGTTGAGTGTTAAGACATGCTCATTCTTGTATACTATCAAGGCCTAAAAGTGTAAACTCATGAACTCTTCCTGGAAGTGGGTAATTTATTTCAGTATTTAAAATGTATAGACCTGGGCTCCTGGGTGGCTCAGTCAGTTAACCATCTGCCTTCGGCTCAGGTCATGATCCCAAGGTCCTGGGATCGAGTCCCGCATCGGGCTCCTTGCTCAGCGGAGAGCCTGCTTCTCCCTCTCCCTCTGCCCCTCTCCCCTGCTTATGCTCTCTGTCTCTCTCACAGTCTCTCTGTCAAATAAATACAATCTTTATTAAAAATTTTAAAAATTACTAAAAGGTACAGACCTGTTCACCCAACCATCCCATCACTAGGAATTTACCCTGAGAATATACTGGCAAAACACACCAGGTATCTCTTCAACTCAAGGATGTTCACTGCAGCCTTTTTCATAATAATGACAGGGAATAAAATGAAACTAAATTGTCTACCATAAGGAGCTGGTTAAACAAAGTATAGGTACATCCAACTACTGTAGTAGAATGTCACCTTTAAAGAGAATGAGTGCTCTAAGCGCTGATATGAAAAGGTTTCTAACAGTTTGATACTATGTTTTTTTAAAAAAAAGCAAAACAGGGGTGCCTGGGTGGCTCAGTCGGTTAAGTGTCTGCCTTCGGCTCAGGTCACGATCCCAGGGTCCTGGGATTGAGCCCCACATCGGGCTCCCTGCTCAGCGGGAAGCCTGCTTCTCTGTCCGCCTGCTTCTCCCCCTGCTTGTGCTCTCTCTCTGACAAATAAATAAATAAAATCTTTTTAAAAAATAAATTAAAAAAAGCAAAGAACTGTGAGTATAGCAGAAACCTTTCTGTGTTAACAAAATTTTACATAAAGAGATGAATACAGATTTGCAGCTACTCGTAGATTTTTTTTTTTTTTCCTAATTTACAGAGGCTACTTCAAGGCCATCTGAAACAACAAACATAGCGGGAAGGCAATAAATACCCTTACTCTGATCTTTGCCTTAGAGCCTGGTTCTCGGACTGAGAAGTTTAATGGGGGGGAGGGGGAGAGGATGAGCAAGGATGTTTTTTTCTTTTTTTTTTAGATTTTATTTATTTATTTGAGAGAGAGAGAGCATGCATGCACAAGCAGAAGGAGCGGCAGCGGGAGAGGGAGAAGCAGGCTCCCCGCTGAGCAGGGAGCCCTATGTGAGACCCGATCCCAGGACCCTGAGATCATGACCTGAGCCCAAGGCAGACGCTCAAATGACTGAACCACCCAGGCATCCCAGCAAGGATAGTTTTTATCTCTTGCAATTTGAGGTACAATCCAGAGATGCCTCCAATTCTGAATTTTATCTATTCTATCTGGTCCTTTTCTGCTTGAAAATGAGTTAGCTCTTGGCTGAATGCATCTCTTATAATTCAGGTCTGCAATCCCTTATCCATAAATCTGAAACCAAAAAAGCTCTGAGAAAGAAAAATTTTTCTGTAGCTCATTCCTGTAACTCTGTGGTGGTGAAACTTGACCTAAATTGATGTGAGCTATTTATTTATCTTTCTTAGTATGAATAATCATACATCTCACTGCAGAAACAGGAATGTGTTTGATTTTAGGGTGCTGCTGGGGCGTTTTGTACTATACAGTACATGCCCTCTTAACTTCCTAAATTTAGAAAAATCCTGAATCCTCATAAGCATCTAGCTCCAAAGTGTTTGGACCTGTACCTTGCTAAAAGCAGCAAGCAGCTGCCAACTCACCCTAAAATTCTGGTTCTTTCCAACTTCTCCCATAATTATAGGTTCATGAGGAATCTATATTTGCCTTCCTGGTTTTCTCAGGCAGTGTTTTACCAACTGTATTTCCCCCACATGGCAGGAATCTGCCTCACTGCATGTTGCCCAACTGCTAAATCAATTGCTACATATTTTGGATTTTTATTATGGTGGCCCTCCATTCCTGGTGCTAAATTGTTGTTTTTTTTAAGAGGGAGAGCACGTGAGCATGGGTGGGGCGGCAAAGGGAGAGGGAGTGGGAGAGAGTGCATCTTAAGCACGCCCCACACTCAGCATGGAGCTGATGTGGGGCTCAAACTCACGACCCTGAAATCATGACTTGAGCAGAAACCAAGAGTCTGACGCTTAACCAACTGAGCCAACAGGCGCCCCTCTTGGTTCTAGTTTCTATATATTTAGAATAGCCTAAACTGCTATAATAAATAGAACACCAAATGAAATGGCTCAAAGTAAACCCTTCCTTCTCGCTCATGTGACATTCTGCAGAAGCTATTCCAGGTTGGCAAGAAGCTCTCTTCCACATAGTCCCTGCAGGGACCCAGGCAGACAGTAGCTCTGCCCCACAAGGTTACCCGGGTCATCACCACTCTAGCTTGAGAGCAGTGGGGAAGGCAAATGCAAGCAGTTGTACGGGTCAGGTCTGGAAAGAGCACACCTCACTTTTGTTTACATTCCATTAGGGAGAACTCACTCACACAGCCACACCTAACTATATGAGAATTTAAGAAACGTAGTGTAGCTGGACAGTCCTTGTGAGCTACCATTGATGAACAGCCAAACATTTCTGACCATGTTCATTCCAGCCAGGAATGAGTCTGGCTAGATTGTTGTTTGGGATTTTTAGGGATATGGAAGGGAGAGGACCAGTGGTCATCTGCTAAGGGCAAGGGATGATACTAGGGAAAATCTGGAAGAGAGTGAAATGAGAGTAGTTGTGGCACATGAGAAATATGAACAGAGGTGGAAGAGAAAGCTGTTAGATCTATTACTAGCTCTTCCTCCTTTGTTGAAACCTCCAAATGTCGAAAAGCCCAATAATAGAGACCTCGGTCCTAAACTTCATACTATTCCCTCTACATGTGATTTTAGATACCATCCATGTGTCTTTGATTTCCAAACGTGTATCTCAAGCTCAGACCTGAGAGCCAGGCTCTTACACCAACTCTATCTTCCGAATATCTAAAGGGCATCCCAAAAATAAGGTGCAGTTGGAGAGACTGGCTAATTGTTCCCCAAATCCTCTTCACCTTGAGCACCCAGATAAGCATTTCCCAGCTTCCCACGCAGCTAGATGAAGCTGGAGAGCCTGGCAGATCAAAAGGTAGAAAGATTGATGAATAAATGTATAAAACATTATCCACTGAATACACACAGTGAACTCTTTTGTGAACAAAGAAAAATCTACTGTGTTCAGCCATTCCTGTTTTAAAGTTATCTGTCCAGCAGCAGTTAGCCTACCCAGACTACAGATGTCCAAAACTGAACTTGACCCTCCTACCCAAATTCCTTCCCCCACCGACCTCCTCTACCTCGATAATTCATGCCTTTTTCCATTCTGTTGCTGAGAACAGAAGCTTTGATTTCTTTCTTTTCCTTACCCACACATTCAGCCCTTGCTTTGTTCTGTTATTCCAGTCTTCCTAAAATAACAAACAAACCCAAACTCACAGTGAGTTACAATAAATATTTATGCCTCACACACAAGTCTGCTGGCTGGCTGTGACGAAGCTAGGAGGCTTTGCTAACCTTGGTTGAGTTCAGCCCAGTTTGACTCCAGATTGCAAGGCAGGTTTGGGTCTGCCAAGCCATGAGTCTCATTTTGGGACTCAGAGTAAAGAAGCAATGGTTTCCTAAAAGACAGTCTCTTCAACAAATCGTGTTGGGAAAATTGGATAGCCACATGCAGAAGAATGAAACTGGACCATTTTCTTAGACCACACACAAAAATAGACTCCAAATGGGTGAAAGACCTCAATGTGAGACAGGAGTCTATCAAAATCCTAAAGGAGAACACAGGCAGCAACCTCTTTGACCTCAGCCGAAGCAACTTCTTCCTAGAAACATCGCCAAAGGCAAGGGAAGCAAGGGCAAAAATGAACTATTGGGACTTCATCAAGACAAAAAGCTTTTGCAAAGCAAAGGAAACAGTCAACAAAACCAAAAGACAACCGACAGAATGGAAGAAGATATTTGCAAATGACATATCAGATAAAGGGCTAGTATCCAAAATCTATAAAGAACTCATCAAACTCAACACCCAAAGAACAAATAATCCAATCAAGAAATGGGCAGAAGACATGAACAGACATTTTTCCAAAGAAGACATCCAAATGGCCAACAGACACATGAAAGAGTGCTCAATATCGCTCAGCATCAGGGAAATGCAAATCAAAACCTCAATGAGATACCACCTCACACCAGTCAGAATGGCTAAAATTAACAAGTCAGGAAACGACAGATGTTGGCGGGGATGCGGAGAAAGGGGAACCCTCCTACACTGTTGGTGGGAATGCAAGCTGGTGCAACCACTCTGGAAAACAGTATGGAGGTTCCTCAAAAAGTTGAAAATAGAGCTACCATGTGATCCAGCAATTGCACTACTGGGTATTTACCCCAAAGATTCAAAAGTAGGGATCTGAAAGGGTACGTGCACCCCGATGTTTATAGAAGCAATGTCCACAATAGCCAAACTGTGGAAAGAGCCAAGATGTCCATCGACAGGTGAATGGATAAAGAAGATGTGGTATATATATACAATGGAATATTATGCAGCCATCAAGAGGAATGAGATCTTGCCATTTGCAACGACGTGGATGGAACTGGAGGGTACTATGCTGAGCGAAATAAGTCAAACAGAGAAAGACATGTATCATATGACCTCACTGATATGAGGAATTCTTAATCTCAGGAAACAAACTGAGGGTTGCTGGAGTGGGGGGTGGGGTGGGAGGGATGGGGTGACTGGGTTATAGACACTGGGGAGGGTATGTGCTCTGGTAAGCGCTGTGAATTGTGCAAGACTCAGATCTGTACCTCTGAAACAAATAATGCAATATATGTTAAGAAAAAAAAAAAGAAGAAGAAGAAGAAGAAGGTAGCAGGAGGGGAAGAATGAAGGGGGGGAATCGGAGGGGTAGACAAACCATGAGAGACGATGGACTCTGAAAAACAAACTGAGGGTTCTACAGGGGAGGGGGGGAGGATGGGTTAGCCTGGTGATGGGTATTAAAGAGGGCACGTTCTGCATGGAGCACTGGGTGTTATACGCAAACAATGAATCATGGAACACTACATCTAAAACTAATGATGTAATGTATGGGGATTAACATAAGAATAAAAAAATTAAAAAAAAAAAAAAGAACCAATGGTTTCCTGACATGTGCTCTTTTTTCATGGTGGGAGGGGCAGAGGCACAAGAGATAGCAGAAATTTCCCAGGCCTCATTGAAATCTCAGTCACAATCTGTGATTATCTTGTTTTTATTGATAGTTTCCCCCATTAAAATCTAAGTCCTCTTAGTGCCTGGCCTCTAATAGGCACTTCTGTTTATTAAATTAATGTTAAGTAAGAGCATTCTGGAAGTGGTTTGAGGCTAGACTGCTCAGGATCTTGCCATGCCATGTTTGAGAGTCTGGACTTCATCCTGAGGGCATTAATCAGCCATCAAAGAGGTCTGCTTTAGAAAGGTAACTATGATGGTAGTTGGGTGATGAATTTTAAAAGAGAAACCAGTTCAAAGGTTACTGTAATAGTCTAGATCAGAGGATAGTTAAGGCCTAAACAAAGGCATAGGGACCAGTAAGGAGACTGCTTTGAGGTGCCATCATCAAGAGTCAGTAATAATACCACGTATTAAGTGCCTACAGTAGGCCCAGACTCTGTGCCATCTTCGTTTGTTTGTTTTTTTAAGATTTTATTTATTTATTTGACAGAGAGAGACACGGCGAGAGAGGGAACACAAGCAGGGACAGAGGGAGAGGGAGAAGCAGGCTTCCCGCCAAGCAGGGAGCCCGATGCGGGGCTCGATCCCAAGACACTGAGATCATGACCTGAGCCGAACCGACTGAGCCACCCAGGTGCCCCCTCCATGCCATCTTCGTAACAGGCGAGCAAAGCAGGTGTCAGTGCAGCAAATTTGCATATACGAGGGCAAAACAAGTTTCGGAGAACGTATATAATCTCCCCCAGAATCACACGGCTAAATAAATGGCTATTCTGGGATTCTATCTGATTCCCAAGCCCAAGGAATGAAGCCAGGTTTCTAGCTAAGGTAATTCCTTAGATGATGTCCTTTGCCGAAATGCATAAAGTTCTGATGGGAAAGATCGTGAATATGGCTTTGGACACCTGGTGAGAAGCCTGTAATACGGTAAATGGTTCTTCATGAAACAGAAACTGATTCTGGCTGACCTGCTGAAAAGGATATTTCTTGGAAGACTGGGGGGGTGGGTGGCTCACAGAGTCAGTGATAGGCTGGAGATACAGGCTTCACAAAAAGGGAGTTCCGGAGGGCTAGGCAACGGGAACCAGTTGTTCACACATTCTTCCCTCCCTGTTTGTCTTGCTACAGTCCACACTCTGTTTGTAATCTTCGTCCCACTGGTCTTGTTTTCAGTAAAGTCTGGTCAAGCCAGCTCCACCTCCTTCTTCTCCCACCAGGGCCTCCCCTGTAATGAGATTTTTTTAAAAAGTCCTGCCCGAGTGGTGAAGTGCTTGTCCGTGGTCAGAGATGACTGGGGGAGGGGACTGAATTAATGCTTCTGTTCTTCAATCATTCCTTTACCACCTCCGGCTGCCTTTTTTTTTTTTTTTTTAAGATTTTATTTATTTATTTGACAGAGAGAGAGAGAGTATAAGCAGTGGGGAGTGGTAGGCAGAGGGAGAAGCAGGCTCCCCGTTGAGCAGGGAGCCCGATGCGGGACTTGATCCCAGGACCCTGGGATCATGACCTGAGCCGAAGGCAGACGCCCAACCAACTGAGCCACCCAGGCGCTCCCCAGGCTGCCTCTTCCTATTAAACATAAACAGTGTCTTACTGGGTTCCAGCTGCTACAACGAAAATACCATAAGTTAGGTGGCTTAAACTGGAAACTTTTATTTTTCTAAGTTCTGGAAGCGGAGAAGGTCAAGATCAAGGTGCCAACAGATTCAGTGTCTGATGAGAGCCTGCTTCCTGGTTCATAGACTGCAGTCTTTTTGCTGTGTCCTCACATATAGAAAGGCTAAGGGAGCTCTCTAGGGTCTTTTATAAAGGCACTAATCCCATTCATGAGGAGCCCACCCTCATGGCCTAATCACCTCCCAAGGCCCCATTTCCAAATACCCTCGTATTAGGGACTGGGTTTCAACACAGTAACTGGGAGGACACAGTCTCTGAGCAGCAAAGGGGAAATTTTCCCCTCCCGAATGCAGAACTGCTTTCCTGCTTTCTTCCTTTCAACGCCCAACAAAACAAGCCCTTTACGCTCAACATGCCAGAAACTTCCAAAACATAAGCCCTTCTTGTACCTAAGGAGAAGTTGAAGGCATGGGAATGAAAACTGCTCAAACAGCAATAAGATTTTATGAGCCATCAAAGTACTTGTAGCTGTATGGGTAAGTCAACACAATGAAGAGGAAAACATACCTGGCCTAAAGCCTTCTGACATCGAGATTCTAACCTGTCCACACCGTGACTTGGGAACCATTCTGTTCCCAAGCACCCTCTCTCAAAGAGGAGTGAAGTACCCCCACCGAAGAGATCCTAGGGGAGATCCAGAGGTGGAGACCGTTGGTAGTAGTACGTGGGGTATCTAGAGGAAAGGGGAGAGAGACGCACTTAAAACACGCGAAAACTGGAGACCTCGGGGCCTTGGGCGGTTGGCTCTTGTAGCAGAGTCTACAGTAGGTAGAAACAGGTTCTACCCCTCAGGCCGACCCCGTCTGCAGGCCTGTCACGACCTCACCGCCTCCGGCTGGACACCAGGGCGTACCTGGGGCTTGTGTACCCTCTCAAGGGTCTGTGGGTCCCCGGGGCGGTGCGGTCTTGCTCCCACAGAAAGAACCGCGAGGCGGGCCTCAGCTCGTCGGCTGGCGGGAGCCGCGGGCGAGGGTGGGCGAGGGTGGGCGCGGGTAGGCGCGGCCGCCTTGCGGGCTGGGCTCCCTTCCGGCTCTCGGGCAAGTTGACTACAATAGTACCTATTAGCTAGGGAAACGTACAGGCCCCAACATCCCTAAATCCTCGCACTTGGCGAGGGCAGCAATCGACGACACTACGGGCCTCCCCGCCCCAGACACGCAGAGAGAGCGGACCCAACCCACCCCGTTCCCCGGCGCGGCGGCGCTACCACTTCCGCGTACTCGCCGTGCAAGCCGCGCACGCGCCTGGAAGCAAGCTACGGTGGCCCTGCTAAGGACAAATTATTGACGTGCTACTGGTCTGCAAATCCAATCCGAAAAGTGTGAACTGACTGGGATAATTTAGGAAGGCGGCCACGGAGGCATTTACGGAAGGGGACTTATACACGGACTTGGGAGTAGGAGGGGGTAAGGGGTGGACAGCCGTGAGGAGGAAGAGAATTCAGTCTCCGCCGCCTAACCACCAGGGACTGGGAGCGGACACTGGAGGCGCGCCCCGGCTGCCGGGTGCCCCGCCGTGGGGGCGTGGTCTCGCGCTGCCTCGGGCGGGGGCGGGCCCTGATCCGGGCCACGCCCCGCCCTGCCAGTGGCCAAGGGCGCGGCACCCTCACTTCGCTGCAAAGCTGTGGTCTGCACCAGCCGAGCGGAGGTGATCCAGGTGAGTCCCCGCACCTACGGGCAGTGCGGAGCTCCGGCTCTCGGGGCACTTCTGCTCCAGCGCTAGGCACCGCCCCTACCTCTGCCATCCCAGGATGAATAGGGAGGCGCTCCGTTTCCCCTTTCTGGTCTGTATACTCCTACCTTTCCATCCCCTTTGCCCTCCACCTGCCCTGCATCCTCCCCCTGATGGAGTGGGTTTGGCGCGTTGAAATGGGGCCCACCTCGCTATCTGTAACTCAGGGAGATTCTCAAGGTCAACCCTTCAGTGCCTTCCTTTTCTCTCCTCCTCTCCCCGGGCTGTGCAGACCCGGGCGCTCCTTGTTTCTGCCTCCCGGAGCCCACCCGACCTTGCCAAGTGCAGCTCTGGTGCAGAAGATGGGCGGGCGGGACGCTGCAGGGGCAGTGGGCAGTGCAGGCCCGATGGGTGACAAGTGCCCTGGGAGCCCTGCGCCTGCTGCGGATGTGGATGTGTTGCTAGGAACCGTCCGGGAGAACCTCCCAGGGAATTGTTTGTTTTCCTGCTGCCTCATAAAACCGTTTGTCGGTTTGTACTGGAACCCTTAACGTGGGTCATTTCCTACCTCTGCCCGAGAGCAGGAGACTCCGCAAGGGAGGAAGACTCTCCATGTACGGTTCTACTTTGGATTTCAGAGAATTTTCCTCCTTATCTGTGTCACTGCAGCGAGCCCCAGGGCCACTGCGGTGGGGCAGCTGCAGGGAGGTGGAAGGGGCAGGAGACTGATTGGTGAGTCATTCTCCTAAGTTGTGGCTTCTGCTGTTACTTTCCTTTCCGACCAGGAGTTTACGAGCTACTTTGTACCTTAAGGGACAAGTGAATGTGGAATAGGAGGTAAAGGAAAAGCTGAGACAAGAGGGTGTATGTAGGAAAGGAGTGACAGTTGGGGTTGTAATCTCTCAACTGGAGAAAGGGAGTCCTAGAGGGAAGGACACTACTGCTGTGGGGACCAATGACTCTGCGGTAGCTGTGGACCTAGGCGTGGTCCTGTGGAATTGCTGCAGATTTGAGATTCCTCTGTGCGTGGGAGCTGCACCCAGGGCTTCTCTTGGGAAATCTGTAGATCACTGCAGTTTGTGGGAAGCACCCAAGGTTATCGGTCAGAGTTATAAGGCTATGTTTTAGTTCAATGAATTCAGTAATAAGAGCACAGTATCCTGGTCAGGGGGTCAAGAATGTTTATTCTCACAGGAGTTAAATTTAACCAAGTTAAAGAAAACTAACCTCTAAAATCCAAAGAAATCCTTTTACCCCTGGGAAGACATTCTGTTAAGCTTCCGTCCTGACACAATGTTACAGAAATAGAAAACTTTCCCAAGCAATTTTTTTTTTCCTGAACTGATGTTACTATGAATAAAACAGATACACTAGAAAGATCACTGTAGCCAGCTATAGAAAGTGTACACCAGGGACTTTCTTAGATTAAGGAACAAAACTGGAGAAGGGCAATCTTCCCCTAATTTAGACTTCCTCCTGTTGGCCGAGAGTCCTGAAGAGACAGTCATGGAAGGAAATTTCCTAACCTGGAGGACAGCAGAGGGAGTGAACAAGAAAGAAGGGCTTTACCCCACTATCCAGAGACATGCTGAAAAGCCCCTGGAGCAATCTGGAATGAAGTGGATGACAAATCAGGCTGTCAAAATGCAATTTAGTGCCTACTGCACAGTTAGCTGTATTTAAACCTATTGTTCCCTGTTTAATATTTAAATATTCTGAATCTATATTCAGAATACAGTTGCCAACCACAGTTGACCATGAACCATTTCGTATTTTTAAGCAGTGTTTGTTTAAAAGATTCTACATAATGCTACAGTTTATGCAGTTGAATTAATACTACTTGTGAGTATACCATCCTCCTAAAAAAGAATTCAGCAGTTATCAGCTAGGATACTACTATGTACATGAGAATTCCTGTTTCCCTCACTCTCTCTTACAGTGTCTACCTACCTATCTTTGTGAGGAGAAAAACATCAATGAGGAGATAAGAAAATTGCACTACCTTCCAAATAACATTTGGAAATCCTTTAAGGATTTCATCGTTTGGGATTGTAAGTCCCCCTTATTGACTCTCTGAGTTCTTGCCAGAGTTGACCTGTTCATTAACTGGAACTCGGGTTCTAATACTTCAGTGTCTTAGTTCACTCTTTTTTTTTTTTTTTTAATAAGTGGTATTTTATTTCTCCAGCCAAAGTAACTTAAATGATTTTGGCTCAGCTTCATCCTAAGCACAAGGAATTAAACCCCCCATTTCAGGCAGCCCTGCTGGTTCTTTCATCCAGAATGTCTGATACCCTGGTGAGGATTCAGCAGCTGCTAAGAATTAAATACAGTCTGCCCACATTTCTTGTGATGGAAAATCCAAGTAGTGCCACTGTGACTCATTTGAGAGTTTTGTTTTCCTCTTGTGGAAGTCAGGGCTTAGTTTCCCCATGACCTTCAGTTCCTATGTAATATGCCAATTAAGGCACAGTTATGTGGAAATCATGACATGAAAAGAAATGCCAATTTCTGTGTTGCTTTGCTCCTTGCAAGCCCGTACACCTGAAAGATTGGAGGAAGTTTTTCCTTCCTGGAATCTCTCCTCTTGTCATACTGCAGTGCTGACACTCATTAAAAGAAATTTAACAATAAGTTACTTTCTGGACCTTTTCCAAGTTTTTTTTTTTTTCTTTCCAATTAGAAAGTTCTCAGGCTTTAATCAGTCACAGACTTGGAGTTAATTATTAGCTCTCTATTCCTATTAATATATTTTATGCTCAGGAGAGAGTTTGAGGAGATAGCAAAATTCCAGAAGAGGTCAGGTGTGGTCAGACTTGCTCTCCAATCTCATTCAGAGGCAGTAGAAGCAAGGGTGGAAAGCATAGACTCTGGAGCCAGTCTGTCTGGCTGTGTGTGAGTCCAGGCTTCCTCTGTGATGGCTGCGTGACCTTGGGCATATTACTAAACCTCTCGGATGCTCCGTTTCCTCATCTGCAAAAGAGAAATAATAAGATACCATAGGGATGCTGTGAGCAGTTAATACTAGTGAGCTACTTAGAACAGTGCTAATAATTGATTTCTCCTACCACTCTGGTCTGTATCACTGCACATACCCTTCTAGTCTCTACCCTTCAGACTCACTGGTGTCCTTTCTCTTCCTTACACAAGCAAAGCCCTTTCCCGGCTCCCGTGTCCTCACTGTTTTCTCTCCCTGTGTGTCTCTCCCACATCACTTGATGTCCTTCAGAGCCCTTCTCTCAATCTGCTACTGTCCTGTCTCATGGTCCTCCTGTGTCGTCTCCCTCTACGTCCCTGTGTCTTCTGGAGGGTCAGGACCTTGGCTCTCAGTCTGGATCGCCATTGGTGCCCTGCGCACCTCGCCGCCTCGCGTGGTGCCTGGTGTGGAGCAGGGGATACGTCAGGGAAGGAACCATTCCCCAAGGCAATACTGAGGAAGATAGTAGGTGTGGACTTCAGGCAAGCACTCCATTTAGGTAAAACGTTTGTCCTGCAGCGGTTTTATCAAATCCGCTCCATTTAATGAATTGTTATGTGATTTTTATTTTCTTCTGCATCCCACGGCTTCTCCCCATTCTTTCTCCTGCCCTTTGAGGTGGGTGCCTTCAGACCATGGGCAATGTCCTGCAGCCTGTCGCTGGGATCACATCCCTTGGGACCTCGGGCCCGGCATGGCCCCGGCTTCCTAGGTGAGGTGCCAACACACCTCTTACCCCATAGAGCCTTGTGTGTCAAGAATCTGGGAAAGTTTGTCATCACACCGTCATGTTACAGTCCACCCTTCCTAGATTCCTGAGGAGCTGAATTACCAGTATTTTCCAGGGGAGACTCAGTTCCACTCAGGCAGAACTATTCCCATGAACTTGGGCATCATGCTGGTCCTGTCCTCTCCCACTCCCAGCTGGGGCATGCAGTTAGGTATTAATTGTTTTCAGTACTGACAGGTCACCAGAGTGTTGGGATTAAAAC
Organism: Mirounga leonina; assembly: GCF_011800145.1. Classification (NCBI taxonomy): domain Eukaryota; kingdom Metazoa; phylum Chordata; class Mammalia; order Carnivora; family Phocidae; genus Mirounga; species Mirounga leonina. The sequence continues at coordinate 9,086,865 of NW_023270389.1, forward strand.
AACATGGGAGGGGCGCCTGGGTGGCTCATTCTTTAAGCGTCTGCCTTCGGCTCAGGTCATGATCCCAGGGTCCTGGGATGGAGCCCCGCATCAGGCTCCCTGCTCCGCGGGAGGCCTGCTTCTCCCTCTCCCACTCCCCCTGCTTGTGTTCCTGCTCTCGCTGTGTCTCTCTCTGTCAAATAAATAAATATCTTTAAAAAAAAAAGGGGGGGGGAACTTGAATTTTTTTTTTTTTTTTTTGAGAGAGAGAGCACAAGCAGGAAGGGCAGAGGGAGAGGGAGAAAGAATCTATAAAGCTGAATACGTTTGGATTATATCACATTTATCTCTTAAAGGGACAGATCCCCTACCCTTCTAACTGTTAGCTTCTGCTTTCCAAGTGTTCTGCCAGGAACATTGATGAGGAATCAAAGAATGTGAGGTCCTGGGATGTACCAGTCGCTGACCTACCTCTGCTGTTCGCCTCCCTGAGTTAATGATCAAGTGCTAGATAAATAATGGTATGCCTATTTAGCTAACTTTTCACTTTTAGCCCTTGGAGAAGTATCTACCAAATGTGCAACGCATTGGTGGGGAGTAGTCATTTTTCCTCACCTGGGTTATTATTCCTTCTCTTAAATGTCCACGCACTTTTAAAAAAATCTAGCTGTCATGTGAAACTTTGACACTCAGACGGATCTCGTAATCTGTTTCATGTAGAAGTGGCCAGAATGGGGGCGGCTGGGTGGCTCAGTCAGTTAAGCATCTGCTTTCGGCTCAGGTCATGATCCCGGGGTCCCAGGATGGAACCCCACGTTGGGCTCCCTGCTCAGCAGGGAATCTGCTTCTCCCTCTCCCTTGCCTCTCCCCAACTTGTGCGCGCTCGCACTCTCTCTCTCTCTCTGTCTCTCAAATAAATAAAATCTTTAAAAAAAGAAGAAGAAGAAGTGGCCAGAACTGGCATTTTGAAAATGTAGGTTGGACACAAAGAAGTCCTGTGATTCTTTTTTCTCTCCCGTCATGGAAACAGGGAATTACTTTTGTGCGGCTTCCCTCCGAGTTCTTAAATTTCTCCTTTGAGCTCTAGATGGGTTCATGAGGGTCACTGCCCTCCCTGAGATGATTGTGAGGACCGTTCATTTGTAGAAACAGCTAGAGGCAGAAGTGAGGCTGGGCAGCTGCCCTGGGGTGCCATAAGCAGATCTAAGTAGACATCCGGCACAACTCCAGAGTTTTCTGAACCACCTTCCATGTTGGGGACTCAGAAGTCCATTTGGGACGATCAGACCAGTCCTTTAAGTGACCGTCCTTGTGTCAGGCTCATGAAAATGGTGGGTTTTGCCACGTAAAGTAAGGAACCATGTATAAAGAAGGTCAGATGAATAGCACAGGGAGCCAGATAAGAATTTTAACGAAACCTCAGGGAACGGCTGCAAGTCATTCTCTGAGTGCTTTATCATTGTTCCATTCCTGGGTGTGTAAAAAAGGACACCGCTAAGAAATTGCAGGACAGTTTGAGGAGAACAATCTTGCAGAAGGAAGTAGGGGGTGACCACTGTCCAGCTTGGCTTTTATCTACTTGTGTGAGGGGAGAGAGCTGAAAGGTGAAAATCCTTTCTCCCTTAAAAAATCCAGTTGTTTTCATTTAGTTAAAGAAAAGTTGATGTAACTTCATGGCTCAGAAGTAATAACTGGAGGCAAGTGCTCAAATCTATAAAGCCTGCCTTTTACTCCATTTGTGCAATGTTGATTGTGCTCTGGGGAGTTACTGTTGGCAGCCGAGAGAGACTTGAGTAAAGAGTGAAGGAGAGCTTCACCCCAGGAGTATTCTGGTGTGTGTGGCTCAGGAAGTGTACGGGGTAATTCTTGGAACTGAAGGAACCCCTGCGCCAGCGAGATAGGGCAAGTGGTGGCGAGAAGTAAAAGGCATTCACGGTGGAAAATAAGTAAAACAGTCTTCCACAGATGACAGAATCCTGTATGTAAAGCATTCCAAAGATTATGGATCCAGCCCTCCCTTCTCCTGGGCTCTGGTGCCTGGGCTCTGTCCCCCCGCTTTGCTCCTGCGGTAGAAGCCCAGGGTGCAGCTCAGGTCGGAGCTGGAGTTTTGCAAAAGCATTTCTCCTCATCGCTCCCTGTGCTGGCGGAAGAAGTAATCTAACTCCTGGGTGATGGGGCAAACCCTGCAGGGTGGTGTAGTAGCAAAGAGCTAGACCTAGGGGTCAGTCGGCTTGTGTTCAGACCCCAGCTCTGCACTCACTAGCTGTGGGGCCTTAGACAAGTTGCTGAACTCCTTTTGCCTCAGTTTTCTCATCTGTCAAATGGGGATGATAATACTAACTACCACATAGGATCGCTGTGGGGATTGTTGATGTAAACTCTACCGTGGGCCTGACAGGGGAGAAGCAGTAGGTCTTATAGGAGGTGTTCAGGATGTAGTGGTGATATTATTTCCCATTTTGCTATTTCTGCCATGTGGGCTGAAAAACTCCATGAGGAGTTAGTTTGGTGTGGAGCCTGCTTTAAGAGTTGCCCTCTCTCTCTCTCTCTCGAAGGAAGGAAAAGGGAGGAAAGAGGGAGGGAGGGAGGAAGAAGGGTGATTCCCAGGCCCCATTAAGCCCTACAGGATCAGAAACTCTGAGGGATGGGGTGTGTTTTAACAAACATGTTAGGTGACATTGATGCTAAAGTTTGAGAACCACTGACCTGGAACATGGGACAGCACTGTATTGTGTTTCTGTCTTCATGAAAGTTACTATAGAAAATGTAAGCAGGAGACATATCCTGTGTCCCCAACACATTTGGAGATGTGTACTATTTTCATCAACCAGGGTTCAAGTGCATGTTAGAATAGCTAACCCATCAGCTGGAACAAACGTGCACACATTCAAAGCAAGCCTGCAGCCCACGCGGGTCAGTGAGGAGTGCAGGCATCATGGGGGAAGGGGTAGGACTTGCACTGGCCCATACTGGCAGGATTGGACCGCGGGAGCGATTCCTGAGATGTCCTGCCTCACAGCCCACTTGTTTCTTAACCCTCAGCATGGGGGCTTCCACCTTCTCCCACTCCCCTAAAACCCGGCTGTCAAAGGGTCTGCCTCACCAAAGTCAAGAGTATATTCTTGGTCTGTTCATGCATCTTGGCAGAGGTGTCCACTGGTTCCTATTTGGAGCTCTTTCTTCCTTACGTTTGGGGTCCGTACTGATCCTGCTCCCTTTGCACCTTGAAAGCTCTTTCCATGTGTAAGAGTTGAGTCCGCCCAGAGGGCCATCTTGGTTAACGGTGATGCTTGCTTGCTTGGCCGAACACCTTTCCCTTTGGGAAGTGACGCTTCCTCTACTAAGACTTAACAGTCTCGCACCTTTTCCTCCTCTCTGCCCCTCTTCTTAGTCCCTTGCCGGGAGAAGCAGCCAGTATTGACTGTTACCTGTCTGGTAAAGCCCCTCTCGTGATCTGGATCTGTCCTCCCTAACCCTGTCTCCCAGTGCTCCCACCGTCCGCGGGGCCCAGCCACACCAGCCGCCTTTCTGTCCCGCGAGTGTGCCAGGCTTGTCCTCACCTGGGGCCTTTGCACTTGCCATGCAAGTACTCTTTTTGTGCAAGGACTCACTTTGCCGTGCAAGTACTCTGACCTGAATAGTCTCTGCCCCAGAATGTCGTGTGGCTGTTTCTTCCTCATTCTTGTGTCAGTGTAAATGTTACTGCAGCAAGGTCTTCCTGGTCTTGAGATATAATTGACATATGACACTGTGTGAGTTTAGATGTATCATATATATTTTTTAAGATTTTATTTATTTATTTGACAGCGAGAGAGGGAACACAAGCAGGGGGAGTGGGAGAGAGGGAAGCAGGCTTCCTGCTGAGCAGGGAGCCCGACGCGGGGCTCGATTCCAGGACCCTGGGATCATGACCTGAGCCAAAGGCAGACACTTAACCAACTGAGCCACCCAGGCGCCCCTAAATGTATCATATATTTCTTTGATACATTTATTCCGGGCCGTATGATTGCTATTGGAGTGTTAGCGAACACCTTGGCATGTGTGTTATCAGTCTTCTGTCCTCATTAGAATGTCGGTGCCTTAAGGACGGGGACCCCGTCCTGTCCACTGCCGTGTCCCCCACCCCTCAGCAAGTGCCTGGCGTAGAGTAAGTGCTTTGATGTCGTGGTCGAATCAGTGAATTAGGTGTTCTTAGACACATTATGCTGTCCACACTAGAAAACTGACTCCCTCCCAGACACAGTATGCTGACCACACTGGGAATCTAAGTTCGACCAGCCTTTTGCCGAATTTGAATCTATTTCAAACAGAATCAGAACTAATTTCTGAGTCAGAGCACCTTATTGATTTGTAGGAAAAATCAATATCTCCTTGTTTAGCAAGTATGACTTAAGTAGGCAGACATGCACACTCACCAGTATTTACAATATGCCTTCGTATTTGGGCCAACATTTATTAAGTGTTCATACCAGATGCTTATCTAGTTTCTTTCCTTTATTTTTTTTAAAGATTTATTTATTTTAGAGAGAGAAAGAGAGTGTGGAGGAGGAGCAGAGGGAGAGGGTGTCCCAAGCAGACTCTGCGTTGAGCGCGGATCCTGACCCGGGGCTCAATCCCACGACCCTGAGATCACGACCTGAGCCAAAACCAAGAGTTGGATGCTTAACTGTCCACCACCCAGGTGCCCCTAGTTTATTTCCTTTAATTCCTCCAATCATCCTGTGAAGTAAGTAGTTAGTATTCTGTTTTATAGAGAAATTGGGTAACATTCCCAAGCTCGCAGAGGCAGTGTCTAAACATACATCCATCTGACTCCAGATTTCCTGCTGTCTCTACCCCTGTGGATCTTTCCATAGGAGGAGACAAATCTTAAAACAATATTCAAGGGCACCTGGGTGGCTCAGTCGTTAAGCGTCTGCCTTCGGTTCAGGTCATGATCCCAGGGTCCTGGGATCGAGTCCCACGTCGGGCTCCCTGCTCAGCAAGAAGCCTGCTTCTCCCTCTCCCATTCCCCCTGCTTGTGTTCCTGCTCTCGCTATCTCTCTCTCTGTCAAATAAATATATAAAATCTTAAAAAAAAAAAAACCAATATTCAAGTCTGCTAGGAGTAAAAACATTTCCAAAAGGATCTCTACTCTTAAATAAGTGACAAGGAAATTAAATTAAATATAAAATCTAGTTTCTTTTAAACCTTCAACTTAATATCCTTTCAGTTGAAAGACGGCCAGGAAACGGTTAACTGAAAGCATACACCCCTGCAACTACTAAGAAGGGAGGGGAGGCAGCGGCCCTTCTGTCCTATTTCTGCCTTTCCCCAATACATTCACTTTCATTTTGTAGGGTATGTTTGTATCTAGTTTCTGATCATGGCTATGAAGGGGAAAATCTGGAATTGGGTGTGTGTTTACTTGTTTGCCTGTTTCCTCCAGTAGAACATGAGCCTCATGAGGGCAGGGACCAGAGTCTGGGCTCTTCATCTCCAGCCAGGGGCCCAGTGAGTGGTACACAGCAGGTGCTCAGTAAACTTGAATAAGCAGGTGAATGAGCATCTCTGGCCACAGTGCGGGTTTCGGGGTTTCGGTAACTGCAGTTCGCTGATTTCCATGGTCAGCACTGGAAACCAGCGTCCTCCTAAATACTCTTGCTTGGCGGATACTTTAGCACGGCTGGCTAGGAGTTCAGAAAAAGAAGTGAATATATATAGTTCCAAGTTTTCATTTGCGGTGTTAAAATAGCAGTTCTAAATGATAAATTCTTAAATGTATATTATCATTCATTCAAACATCCCCTTTTATAATTGAATCAGGGCAGAGACCGTTCACGTTAACACACGTAATATAACCCGATCCGTAACATTTGCTGAGTGCTCACCACGTGTCAGGCATCATGCTGGGCACTAATACAGTGTCCCCATCCCTGTCCCCGTGTCTTCCTCGCGACAACCACAGGGGCGGGTGGGTACCACCAAGGTCATCATGTAACAAATAAGGAGGCCGAGACCACTAAAACACATGGAGGAATTTTCCCAAGAACACGCACCTAGGAAGTGTGAGAACCGGGTTTGGAGTTCAGTGTCATTCCAAAACTGCATCCTTAGCTACAAAGAGCACAGAGCAGGTGAGTGACAGGAAGTCACATATGACTGACTATTTGGTTCCATCACAATATATTGCTATTCCTCTGATTTCTCAATTCCTAACTATTGTCAGGCCACTTTCCGTATGATTTTATAGAAATTATAGAAAAATACAAAGGAAAGTGTACAATTCACCTGTCTAGAAATGATTATGTTTATGATTTTGATATTTTCTTTTAAAATTTTTCCTGTTATGGCGAAAACTAAGATTATACTGTATGTACACTTTTTGAAATTTTTTTTTAAAGATTTTATTTATTTATTTGACAGAGACACAGGGAGAGAGGGAACACAGCAGGGGGAGTGGGAGAGGGAGAAGCAGGCTTCCCGCAGAGCAGGGAGCCCAATGTGGGGCTCGATCCCAGGACCCTGGGATCATGACCTGAGCCGAAGGCAGACGCTTAACGACTGAGCCACCCAGGCGCCCCACTTTTTGAAAATTTTTTAACCTAACATGCTGTATGTGAAGCCCTTTTCAACATCTTTAATTGTGTGCACACCACTTTTAATGGTTATACAATATTCTATTTTATGGGTGCACTATTTATTTAATTAGTCCTCTTTGCTTGGCCACTGTGCCGTTTCTGTTGTTGCTGTTATAAATGGTGCTCAGTGGGGCGCCCGGGTGGCTCAGTCGTTAAGCGTCTGCCTTCGGCTCAGGTCACGATCCCAGGGTCCTGGGATTGAGCCCCGCATCGGGCTCCCTGCTCTGCGGGAAGCCTGCTTCTCCCTCTCCCACTCCCCCTGCTTGTGTTCCCTCTCTCACTGTGTCTCTCTCTGTCAAATAAATAAATAAAATATTAAAAAAAAAAAATGGTGCTCAAGTGAATGTCTTTTGAACCAAATCTGAGTTTCTGATTATTACCTCCAGCTAGCTGCCCAGTGGAATTAATGAATCAAAAGGTATGAACGGGGGCGCCTGGGTGGCTCAGTTGGTTAAGCGACTGCCTTCGGCTCAGGTCATGATCCTGGAGTCCCGGGATCGAGTCCCACATCGGGCTCCCTGCTCAGCGGGGGGTCTGCTTCTCCCTCTGATCCTCTTCCCTCTCGTGCTCTCTGTCTCTCATTCTCTCCTCTCAAATAAATAAATAAAATCTTAAAAAAAAAAAAAGGTATGAACGATGTAAAGAATATTACCGTTGTTGGGCTCTTCTCCAGATGGTTCTGTTTTACACTTTCCCACCGCTGTGTAATAGTGCAGACTAGGTACTTTTAAATAGGTACCTAAAAACATTTCTATTTATACAAATTATAACTGCTCATGGACACAGCTGGAGTGTGACCAGCCTCGAAAACAGTGTGACAATTAACAAACACCAAAATACAGCGAGGCGGGTTGCAGAGGACTCTAGAGGTGCCTTGGAAGTTGAGCTCCAAAGGAGCTGTTAGACCACATGCCGTGTGTCTGGCACCATGCCAGAGACCAAGGTCTAGGGCAGAGCTCCCACCCCCAAGGCACCTTATCTTCTTGGGTCGATAGAAGGGCTGCTGGTAACACAGAGCAGGTATATAAGCAACAAAATGTGGTGTGCAGCCCAATGAGGGCTCGTGCCAGAGCTGAGGAAGCCTGCACCCGGGAAGCTTATCTGCCGGCTCCAGGGTTTGGCATCTGTAATCTGCACTGCCTCCCCTTAACCAGTGCGCACACCTGCACCCGAACCCACCAAGGCCGATCTTTAAGGGGTGGGACCGTCCCTCTCTTTGCCCTGGATTCCTCAGAAGGACTCAGCAAATGATAAGTTTTTTTTTTTTTTTGGATCGCTGACTGAATTAAGCTGATTCTCTCCTGAAAGGACAAACCTTAAACCATTTTCCAGTCCCTACTGGATTCATGTTTTCAACAGCTGTGGTGACAGAGCTTTTTTTCTGTGTTCTGACCTCCTCTTTCTCTGCTTCAAAGGTTTCAGTAGACACTTTTGAGGGGAACAAAAGGGATCCTTAGGCACCTCCTTCATGCCGGGCACGGGGCCAGGTGACAAGCATTATGTTGGTTGGAGGTGTCATTCGGGAAAGCCGCCTGGAGTGACGGCTTGCTTCGTTGATTCCACAGGCGTCTGTGGGCACGCTCTGTGCTTGGCATGGCGGGTGCCGAACGCGGTCACCCCCTTGGGAACTTAGCAGCTGCTGTCGCTGGCTGCCGTCTCTGGTTTAGCATGGATCACACCAGCTGGGCAGCGCCGACTGCTACGGTGTTGGAAGCAGGACTCCTCACATGGGAGTGTGACGGGGTCAAGGAGGGCTGTCTCCCCCTCCTGCAGGCGGCTTCCTGGCCTTTGTTCTAGTGCCTTTGCAGGTGTGTCCAGGGCTCCTGCAGGGAGAGGCTCAGGGAGGTAGGCACCCCCCCCCCCCCCCCCCCCGTCTGAGCACACTCGCTGTCCCACGGATAGCTGTTCGGTCTTTTGCAAACCACCCACTCTAGCACTGGACTCTGGGTCCCCCTTACTGTATATTCTCTGCCCTTCAAAGGTACTTGTTGTTCCTGGCTCTGCTTGCCCATACCCAGATTCCTTTTCCCTAATACCCATTACTGTTGCAAAGTGGGAGCGAGGGTAACTTGCACTAGAGTGTGAATGTCTGACAGGTTTAACCTCCCAGATTACATATATACTTTGGAAGAGGAGCTCAGTAGTAAATGCTAATTTCAGATTGTACATTTTTGAGCAGTCACCTGAGTGTTCATTGCCTGCAGCAGAAACATCTACTCAAGAGGTACTTCTCGGGACGCCTGGGTTGCTCAGTCGGTTGAGCGTCTGCCTTCGGCTCAGGTCATGGTCCCAGGGTCCTGGGATCGAGTCCCACATGGGGCTCCCTGCTCCGCGGGGAGCCTGCTTCTCCCTCTGCCTCTGTCTCTCTCTCTGTCTCTCATGAATAAATAAATAAAATCTTAAAAAAAAAAAAAAAGAGGTACTTCTCTGTCTAGCCACTTAGCTTCTCCTACCCCAAGTCCGTACAAACCAGAAAAACCAAGGGCATTGACTAAGCCATGAAATTTTGCCTGTGCCTGAGTATTTGGCGAGGAATTCTAAAACCTGCTCTTCCTTAGTTCTTTCCTCTACGTGAACCTCCATTTCCTTCGCTGTGAGGGGAAGCTAATGGGAGTTTTGTGAGGGTGAAAAGTGAGCTGAAAAGTGCTACACAAACACAGCGTGACCCCGTGCTGCCAGGGAGCCTGGCGTCCGGTTCGGAGGCTGGGGTCTGGAAATGGGCTCTCGCTCTAGGACTCTCCCGACTCGCAAACATTGACCTAAGCCAGGTGCGCTTAATTGATTGTCCTTAAACAGGTGGCTTCTGACAGAGTGAGTGACAGGTTCATTTTGAGTGACCTGTCTGGCCAAACGTTGTTGAGCTCCAGGGACATCACATAGGTTGGAAGGCTCAACCGTTGCTTTTTCAAAGAGGTGTTCGGAATTCACCCTATATCTTTGTCTCAATAACTACTACCTCCCCAAGCTGATTTTCTACATTTCAGGAAGCAACTAATTCTAGAAGGGAACGAGCACAGGGAGATGGGGGGGGGGGGGCAGCCAGAGACTGCTTGCTTTCTGCAGCCGTTCCTGACGGTGGGGAGAGGGTGGCCAGGAGGCCATTGGTGTGCTAAGTCACAGCCACAGCCCTTTGCAGTGTTTCCCGCCCCCCAACCCGGGCGAGGTGGGCTGGGCGCCCCTGGGATGCAGCTCAGGGTGAAGAATGAAGGAGAAACTGGGGAGAATTATTGTGGATCGTGAGGGGGTAGGGGCAGACTTTAGGACTTCAGCCCTAAATGTCATTTTTGAGACCTAAGGGAAGCGTACTTTTAAAGAACTGAGCTGCTTTCTGGTGCCAAATTCCACACTGAGAAAGGCGCTGTGACCCCAACATCAGCTCTCCATTTGGAATCCAAATGTGAATCCCAGCTCTGGTGCCTTCCATTTTGGACCCTGGGAACATGCCTTACCCTCTGGGTACTCTTGGAAATAGGGATCTTCCGTCTTGCTGGGTTGTTCGTGCAGGGGATGAGAAACACTTTGGGGCAGGGGGGCCTCCTGGGCTTATAGGACAGATTGCAGTGAGCCAGTTAGCAGGGGTGGACATTTTAAACCAAGCACAAGAGACTCAGGAGCTGCTGGCCCGTGGAAGCCTCGCACACAGCGGGCGGGCAGTAAGGATCTCGGGAAGCACCATGACTATTTCCCCATGTCCCGCCTGCCTCACCTGTCCGGTGACCAAAGCTCAGAGCGGTTGGAGGGGCAGCACTGATCTACCTTGAAATGATGAGGGCTTCCTCCCACCTGCCAAGTTCTCTTCTCTTTGCTGGCCAGTCTGTTTCTTCTCTTTTCTTTCCTTCTGGGGCAGAACAGTAGTTAAAAGAGCTGAAATTGCAGAACACTGAAAAATGCTGAGATTCGTTTGTTCTCCATTTTATGATGAAATTTTTCAAATATACAGAAAGTCTGGAAGAATCATATACTGACCATCCCTATAGCCACCACCTGGTTTCCATAATTAACATTTGGCTGTATTGGTTTGTATTGTCATTTCCTGATGCATTTCAAAATACGTTGCAGGCATCAGAACATGTCACAGGGCTGGTTTTGAAGTGAGAATTCGATGAGCATCCTGGCTCCCCAGAGCTGCCCAGAGCCGGGTCTCTTAGCAATGTGATAGGCTCCAGAGCTGGGCTCTGCTTTCAAAGCACTAGAACCAGGTCTCCTACCTTCTATACCAGTATGTGCCCCAGGATCAAAGGGAGTCCCGAGGTGCCTGTCCTCAGTGTCGCCCCCTCCATGCCAACAGACACACACACACAAAGAACTTGGAATCATTGTATACTTACTGTTTCATATCCTGCTTCCCTCTCCCTCCCTCCCTCCCTACCTCTCTCCTCGGTCTCTCTCTCTCACTCTCTAATTTAATATATCCTTTAGAATTTTGCCATGTTAACCTTTTTTTCGAAACTATGGTTTTTAAGCAGCTGTGTCCCTCTCCAGCAATGCCTACTGCCGTGGTGTAGCTACATCTTGTAAACGTAATGTTCATCGGGAAAGAACACACGATATGATCACGCACTTTTCTGCGTGTACATTGCATACTTGAATAACGGTTCGATTCTGTTGTGTGATACACAGTAACATCTGCATCTGCCTCTTCGGAACATCGTGTTTCCTCCCACCTTTGTGATCCTGTAGGTAGACCTTTGCAGGGGGTGCAGCGCCGAGCTGCAGGCCTCCTACCGTGGGTGCCTGTGGTGCTGGGTGGTACCCTGACGTCTTCGCCTTCTTCCTGCAGAGCAGCATGGCTGTCCTCTCTAAGGAATATGGTTTTGTGGTTCTCACCGGCGCTGCCAGCTTCATCATGGTAGCTCATCTAGCCATCAACGTTTCCAAGGCCCGAAAGAAGTACAAAGTGGAGGTGAGTGGGAACCTAGGTTTGTTGAGGCAAGCGGAAGGAGAGGTGAGAAGCTAGAGGCCAGCACTGGCAGTCTGAGAACCACACCTACTCGAAATGCTGCCCCTTTCGGGCAGGAAGAAGGCAGGAAATGGGGGCCCCTACTGGGAAGCAGTCTCCATCTTGATTTCACTGGGTCTCTTCTGTAGAAAGACCAGCTATGCTGGGACGAGAACAGCACAGCCTTTGGCTGGAGCTATGTGCCAGGAAGAGTGTTATTTTCTAACGAGGGGTAAACAAGCGGGACCACATCAAACCAAAAAGCTTCTGTGCAGCAAAGGAAACTGCCAGCAAAATGAAAAGCGCCGCCTACTGCATGGGAGGAAGTATTTGCAAACCATACATCTGATAAGGGGTTAATTTCCAAAATATATAATTCATACAACTCAATAGAAAAAAAAAATTAAAAACTGGGCAGAGGAGCTGACCAGCCATTTTTCGAAAGACTACATACAAATGGCCAACAGGGACATGAAAAGGTGTTCACCATCACTCATCATCAGGGAAATGCAGATCAAAACCACAGTGAGATACCACCTCACACCTGGTGGGGAAGGGCCATGATCAAAAAGACAAGAAATAACCAAAGCTGGTGAGGATGGGGAGAAAAGGGAACATACTGTTGGTGGGAATGTAAATTGGTGTGGCCACTCTGGAAAACAATGGAGGGTTCTCAAAAAATTAAAAATAGGACTACTATATGATGCCGCAATTCCACTTCTGGGTATTTATCCAAAAAAAAAAGAAAACACTAACTCAAAAAGTATGTGCACCCCCATGTTCATTGCAGCACTATTTCAATAGCCAAGACATGAAGTAACCCAGGTGTCCATCAGTGGACGAGTGGATAAAGGAGATGTGGGGTATATATAGGATAGAATGCTACTCAGCCATAAAAAAGAACGAAATCTTGTCATTTGTGACATCGATGGACCTTGAGGGCATTATGCTAAGTGATACAGGTCAGACAGAGAAAGATAAATATCCTGTGATCTCACTTATATGTGGAATCTAAAAAAACATAAAAGCTACAAGGTACAGCATGGCAGCTGTAATAATTCTATATTGTATGTTTGAAGGTTGCTAAGAGAGCAAATCTTAAATGTTCTCATCAAAAGAAAAAAACTGCAACTATGGTAACGAGACTTATTGTGGTGATCATTTCACAACATATACATATATCAAGTCATTATGTTACACACCTGAAACTAATACAATGTGTGTCGATTTTTAAAAATAAGTAATAAAATCAACTAAATAAAGAGAGTGAGATGGCGGGGCGCCTGGGTGGCTCAGTCGTTAAGCGTCTGCCTTCGGCTCAGGTCATGATCCCAGGGTCCTGGGATCGAGTCCCGCATCGGGCTCCCTGCTCAGCGGGAAGCCTGCTTCTCCCTCTCCCACGCCCCCTGCTTGTGTTCCCTCTCTCGCTGTCTCCCTCGCTGTCAAATAAATAAAATCTTTAAAAAAAAAAAAAAGAGAGAGAGTGAGATGGCAAGTCTTCCCTGGTGTGCCACTTTAAAAATGATGTCGTAAGGTGATTTTCTGTTTCCCAAGTAAAGAAGAAACGTGTGGTGCTGAGGTTAGCCTGGGCTTAGACGTTAGACATAAGAAGGAGGTCTATTGGGCGCCTGGGTGGCTCAGATGGTTAAGCATCTGCCTTCGGCTCAGGTCATGATCCCAGGGTCCTGGGATCGAGTCCCACATCGGGCTCCCAGCTCAGCGGGGAGCCTGCTTCTCCCTCTGACCCTCTCCCCTCTCATGCTGTTTCCCTCTCGCTCGCTCTCTAAAAAATAAATAAAATCTTTAAAAAAAAAAAGAAAAAGAAGGTCTATTAAATGCTTCCTTTCATTCCAGCTAATCTAAAAGGGATAATTACTGAGGTTGTCCCTGGTGAGCCAATTTAAATGTCTATTTCTGTTTAGCAACTTATAAATAGACTCTCTCACTAGAGCTTTTCTTTTTAAATTTTCATATTGGTTTTCCTTTTTTTTTTTTCTTAAATGGACACATCCATTAAAATTCTCACACACTCAATTTCTATTCTCCCATTAAGGAAAATCTTAGAAGGTTGTGGTGTCTGATAGCTCTCGGGAAGGAGCTGTTTCCCTGTGGTGTCTTTGTGATGCATTGGGAACCCAGCAGTCATGGCACAATGTCAAGGGCACGGAGTCTGGCTCAAGCTGCCTCCCTCCCTTGTGCAGCCGTGACACAGATGTACATTCTTAGGACTGGATATTAACAGAAATACATTGAATCTGCCTCTGAGAGTTGAGACCTCCCTGTGAGTATTTAAGCAGAAAGTGATCATCTGTCAAGGGTAAAGTAGAAGATGCTTGAGGATAGATTATCTTTAAGGTTGACTGTAACTCAACACTGAATGCTGCTCTTGGCAACTTGATCCACAGCATCCTATTGTTTTCACAGTATCCTACCATGTACAGCACGGACCCTGAAAATGGGCACCTTTTCAACTGCATTCAGCGCGCCCACCAGAACACGTGAGTATTGGCCCCGAGGGCGCTGGGGACGTCTGCAGAGTGTGTGTTTTCTGCCCAGCACCTCGGTCTTTAGTACTCCGTTTGCTGAAGAGCAGCTGGGATGATGATCACGGGCACCTCCCTAAAAGGGTCGTAAAAAATATGTCTGTGGACAGGTTGAATATTCAGAGTTGTTAGACTAGTGGGGTTCTGGATAATCTTTTCAAAAATGTCTTTCAAGTTGCATTGGCCTTTGACAGCATTTGCAAGGTGCATCCTATCTAAGCTGAGATTGAATGTCCCAGCCCTGGGGAGGGAGCGGCTGTGAGCTCTGGAAGGAAATCTACTTGAATTCTCCACCACCTTCCTCGTGGGCACGTTAGAGCTGCGGACTTGTGCGCAGTGTGCTCTGAGTTACCTTTGATCCCGTGCAGAGAAAAGAGGGTGGATCCTAGTGGTGGGGCTTCTCCCTGCTCTCGATGTTTAGTTTTACTCTCAAGTGTCTAACTCAGCAAGTGAGAGCGTAAGGGGCGTAGACACACATCAGTGGGGCACTTTTTTAAAAAAGGTCTCTGTCTATTCCAGGTTGGAAGTGTATCCTCCCTTCTTATTTTTCCTAGCTGTTGGAGGTGTTTACCATCCGGTAAGTTTTTCCAGGGGGTTTTCATCTGCTTGGATTTTTTTTTTTTTAAGATTTTATTAAGAGTGTGCGCAAGCAGTGGGGAGGGGCAAAGGGAGAGGGAGAAGCGGGCTCCCTGCTGAGCAAGGAGCCCGACATGGGACTCGATCCCAGCATCCTGAGATCATGACCTGAGCCGAAGGCAGACGCTTAACTGACTGAGCCACCCAGGCGCCCATCTGTTTGGATTTAGTTCACTGAGCTCTTAGGGAGGAAAGCGGGAAATGGACATTTACCGAACATCTTCAATGTCCATTTAAAAGAATGTCATTCCGTTACCTGTTACAAAGTTCTTTAAGGTAGGTAGAACTGTCCCCATTTGTTATAGCTCAGGAGAAGTCTCTTGGATACTGTGTAACCATCCCAGGAGCAGCCAGCGACGTAACAAAGTAGAAGAATCAGAATTTGAACCCAGGTCTGTCTGATAGAAGGTTCGTGTCCGTAATTTTCTCATTTGCCATAGTCAGACATTGACGGCTTACAACGGTGAACAAAACAGGCCAAGACACTGGTTTACTGTTCCTTGGGGCCACAGACTGTGAGCGCTTAAGTACATGTAGTACATGCGGTACGCTAGCCGGTGACGCGTGCCACGGAGGAAGACACAGCAGGGCAGGTGGACCGTTGTGGGTGGGGAGGTCAGGTGAGGATTGTGCCAATTGCTGAGGTGACCGTGAGGCAAAAGTTAAAGAAGGTGGGGAGCAAGTGCCGCAGATGGCCAGACGTCTTCGGACGAAGAGCGAGGGCAAGGCCCTGCGGCAGGCGCCCGTCTGGTCTGTCCAGCGAACAGTGAGAAGGGCAGCGTGGCTTCCGTGGGGGGCAGGAGGCCGGGGGCAGACCACAGGGCCGTGTGAGCCATGAGGGCCATGACCTCGTGGACCGGAGAGGTGGTCTGCACTATACCTGACCTAAATAAAGCACGACTAGCTGGTCCCTCTAGTTAGGCATCCCCTGCCGTTCCCCACCCCCATCCCCTCTCCTGTCCGTCTTCCCTAGAGGACCATTCCTTGTGCTGAGTTCTCTAAAATACTCCATGAACTACTCTGGGGACAGCCTAGGTTTGGCGGTAACTCTGCAACATGATGGCCAAGCACGGCCTGGCAGAAACCAGGTTGCAGATAGTGACTTACGGGCCTGGGGTTTTTGTTTTCAGTGGTTTCACACACCTGATCGTTAACCTTGCCCCAAATCAACTAAACACACAAACAAATCCTAAAGTACTAACCTTATCCCCCGTGGCGCCACTGATGAATTGCAAAGGTACCTGGAGACAGTGGTGCCTGATGTTTCACGAGCCCACACCCCCTCCCATTCTCTCCAACTCCTCTTCACCAAACGGGTCACCGGGGATGGTGCTCACGTAGGACTCGCAATCTTGCCTAACTTTTACTCTCTCTTCTCAAGGGTCATGGGAAGGGGAAGACATCCCCCCCTCCAAGACCGCATATTCTGGGGTGCCAGCATGACACGCTCTGCCCACTTTCTCTGGCAGAGCCCCTCAATCCAAGTGCGGGCCGCCACACCACCTGCTTTGAGCCCCTTCCGGGGGGCGGGGGGGTGGGGGGGAGCCTCACTGAGAGATGCAGTGACAGGCCCATGGAGACAGCCAGGCTTCTCCGCCAGTCCTGCCTTGGGGTCAGTTTCTCTTGGGGCCTATCCTTCGACCCCCTGGCCTGCGTCTCCCTCTCCGTCTCTTGTGCGCCCGCACCTGAGTTCCCCGGGGCAAGCCAGGAGGTTTCTTCCAACCCCATCCACCCGGAAGGTCAGCCCTCACCTCCACCATCCACGAGCAGTTCATAGGAGAATCACACATCTTTGATCTTCCTGAGACAAATAACATACATCCACCCTAACTTTGGTGGGGGAGCATTTTACCATATGCACGAAAGTTTCGGTAGCACATTGTGTCATCAGCCCTAGATGTTACTGAAGATCTGCTGTTTCTTGGTCGCCACTACTGACCTCGCCCTTTTATTTTAGCGTGTAGCTTCTGGCCTGGGCTTGGCCTGGATTGTTGGACGGGTTCTTTATGCTTATGGTTACTACACAGGAGGTGAGTACATCGGGACGTCTGCCTAGGAAACAAATTTAAAATCCCATGCCACTCTATCTTTCTTCTTAGCAGGGCTTTAAGAAAAGGGGAAGTAACTTGATAGTTAGGTGAAAGGTCTGCTATCTTCCTTCTTTTTACTAACCTTTGAAAAGTAACAAAACTAAACTTTGACTGAGCATTTTCTATGTGTCAGTCGCTGCTCTAAGGTCCTGGGGTATGCTGTTTAACCCCATAGCGATTCTGTGATGTAGATAGTATGTCCTACTTTATCGATGGGCAAGTCAGGCTCTGCCGGGATTTAAACCCAGGCAGCCTGACTCTGGAGCTCCTGCTCTTAATTCACCACTATAGATGGTGTGCCCGAGAGAGAAGGGGGAGAAAGACTCTTTTGGCTGTACTTACCTCTTGAAAGCGGGGGAACACTCCCAAAGGTCCTGGAGCAAAATTGCTCTAATTATTAACCCCCAATCCTCTTAAGGTCCAAATAATAGCGTTGTGGTGCATTTCTTGGCATGCGGTATCTAAATTACTGACAGCTTTAGGCCAAACATTGGTCGACCTCTTCAGACTAGTCTGTGACGGGCGACCCCGGAGGCCTTGCTAGAACGGCTTGTGGATGTTGACAGCACTGTCCTTCTGGCACCTCTAGTCACCTCTGCTCTTTCTCCTGTTTCAGAGCCCAGCAAGCGGAGTCGGGGAGCCCTGGGCTCCATAGCCCTCATTGGCCTGATGGGCACAACGGTGTGCTCTGCCTTCCAGCATCTTGGTTGGGTTAAAACTGGCTTGGACGGTGGGTCCAAATGCTGCCATTGAAGAATTAGAGGGTGTTTAAAAACTCATTCATTTTGAGTGACTTACTTTTATTTTCAGTTATTTTTTTTTTCTAAATATAATAAAAACTTACCTGGCATTAGCCTCATACCTAAACCTGACTCTGTTGCTGATTTGTTTTTTGAGTCTTTACCTAAAGCAAATAGCCTGTTCCTACTAGATGAGAGAGGTGACAGATACTGAGCCCCCTCCTCACCCCGCCAGAGGATATCTACTTAGGTGAAATTGGGGAAATGTCTGATTGTGGTAATATGCTCCTAATCATGCCACAGCTGTGAAAAATTGGGGCCCAAAGAAGGAAAGTCTTTTAGCCTGAGTTGGGATATAAGATTATCTTATCACTTGCTGTTAACACGTATGGTAACAACAAGAATTTTTTTTAAAATTTCTATTAAAGATTGCTTCTTTTAGGGCACCCGGGTGACTCAGTTGGTTAAGTGTCCGAGTCTTGATTCTGATCTCAGAGTCGTGAGATTGAGCCCCACATAGGGCTCCGTGCTGGGCATGGAGCCTGCTTAAGATTTTCTCCCTTTCACACCTGTGCTGCTCAGTAAAGTAGCCACGAGCTCACGTATGTCTGTCTACAATCAAATGAATAAAATATAAGTAAAAATCAGTTCTGTAGTTGCTCTCATCACATTTCAAGCACTCACTAGCCCGTGAGGGTTAGAGATGGCGTCTGCACCCGGGCCCGACTCTAAAATCCATGCTTTTCCCACTGTACGCCATCACTTAAGGCTGGAATGCTCTGCTCAGCGACTGGACACGGTCAGCCGTGGCCACATGACCACCTGGAGCCCAGCAGTATGCACTCTACCGTAGTTCATGAGACGTTTTCCCCAGCATGGAGCAAAAGAAGGAAAATGAGGACTGTTTTCATAAAGCCTTAACTTGTATTCTTTTTTATATTAAAATGTCCTTTACAAAATGAGGGTGATGATGAATGGTATTTTGGGTCCAGACTTGAAAAAAATTAAGACTTTACAACAGGCTAGGGTTATGGTTTTGTTTTTTTGGTTTTGGTTTCTCGTGTTTATTTTTTCCTAAGAAGTGCACCTCAGATTGGAGAACTTGCTGCGGTTTCCCTTCTCATCACACAGGGTCTGGGCATCAGGGAAGCAGCAGGGGGTGGCCTGGGGACGAAGTGACATTTTCACGTTTGTTGGAAGTCTTGACAGGATGCTTTTCAAAGTCACGTGATCCATCTTTGTCATCCTATTACAGAACGGGCTCAAATGAGGTTGTATAAGGAAGCCCACCACGTGAAACGGTGCTGTGAGGCGCCCCCACCCAGGGCTCAGCTGAATCCAGTGTGTAGATCTCTGCCATAGAGAATAACCGTGTCTTATGAGCTTTCTGTTCCTTTGTCTCATGGAGAAAAAAAATTTTTGGTGTAAGTACCGGTGTTCACTGCCACTCAGGCCGTGTATGTCCCAAAGAGTCAGTTTATTTCTGTAGAGAAACATTCTGGGCTTTGCTGTAGATGGAAACTAGAGAACCACAAGGGTCTAATTACTCCACGTTGCACCGCAGGGGGCCCCCCCACCGTGGGGAGCTGTGTGCCCTTGGGCAGGTTTATTAGCCTCCCTAAGCCTCAGTTCACCCAGCTGTAAGTTGGGGATAATGATAACACCATAGAAAGTTCTTGAGCTCAGTCGACAGCACACGGACTGTGCACCCCAGACCAAGGGCGCCTCCTGCTGGTGAAGCTTCATGCATCAGGAGGCAGCATCCAGGTGACCTACTACCCTCTTAGGGTCTAAGCAGCCCCCACCCCAGGGTTCGCCCCACTCCCTTCTTCATCCCTCCCAGCACTTGCCTCCAAAGGTGGGCTCCTAGCTCACTCAAAACTGAACAGTGTCTCGGGTCCCTCCCTCGAAAGCCGCCCTGTCCAACAGAACTTTCTGACACCGTGCAAAGACTGGACATCTGCATTGTCCAATACAGTACCCGCTACCCATGTGCAGCATTAGGCACCTGACATGTGGCTAAAGCAAGTAAAAACCTGAATTTCATTTCATTTTAAATGTAAGTAGCCACGTGGCTAGCGGCTACTGTACTCACACAGCACCCCGGTAAAACCACACACAGTTCTCAACCGGTCTGCTGAGTTCAGCTTGGCAGGGACCTGACGAATCTAGATGACCAGGGGCGCCTGGGTGGCTCAGTCGTTAAGCGTCTGCCTTCGGCTCAGGCCATGATCCCGGGGTCCTGGGATCGAGCCCCGCATCGGGCTCCCTGCTCGGCGGGGAGTCTGCTTCTCCCTCTCCCACTCCCCCTGCTTGTGTTCCCTCTCTTGCTCTCTGTCAAATAAATAAAATCTTAAAAAAAAAAAAAAAAGAATCTGATGACCAGGCCACACCCCAGATCGGTTAAATTAATCTTAAATTTGAAGCTTTCTCTGGGCACTTCTGTATGGCCAAAGTTGAGAACCATTGCTCTAAGAGGAGCATTTGGCCAACTGTTGTGCATAAGAATCCCCTGGGGGGTCCTGTTAAAATGCAGATCCTGATCCTTAGGTCTGAGGGGGGACGGAGATTCTGGGGCTCTCACAAGCAGATGCTGCTGGTCCCTGGGCCACCGTGAGTAGCAAGGCTAACCCAGCCCCTCTGATCCATTCACTTACGCCGACAGTCCTTCCCATGGGCCCAGCGGCGTGACGGTTCTGGCTCTGGGAGTTTGCATTTCTGGGAACTGTATAAAACTTCTGGACGTGAGAGCCTCCGTTTTGAGAAAAGCTCCATTTTCCATTCTAAAGCAAATGGCTAAAGAACTCCTGAACTGGGCAAAAGGACCCTTGGACTGGGCAGGAAGTGGCCACTGTCTTACAAGCAACAGCTCGTAAAGCCGTCAGGAGACAGGCTTAGTTAGCAGTTACCCCCTTTGAGAAAATCCTAGGAGACGTACACACCCAAAAGTTAACCATAGTTACCCCTGGGAGAGAAGATTAGACAGGGAGGGAGAAAGAAGGGGGCCCTTCTGCCTAACTTTCAAAAAGTGAATCAAAATAACCGGAGGAAAAAAACAAAGACGACGAGTCCAAGAGAATTTCGCTAGAGGACCTAACTTCTTCCAAATCAGAGGAAGGCCTGACCTCCCGGTTAAGCCGGTGTTTCCTGAAGTGTGTTTTGTACCTATTCCTCTTCTGGTAAACATGTGAAGGACCATAGCTGGTGGCCTCCTGGGACGCACTGTGGACGGCGCAGGCTGGGGCAACTGCAGAAAGCTGCCCCCAATCCAAATCCGGAAAGTTCCCTTCTGAGAGGCAGGAAGACGTGCAGAGGAGATGAAGGAGCTAGAGCTGCGGGATGATTACAGGCGGTCTGGTGGGCTCTAAGTGCCGTCACACGAGTCCTTGTCAGGAGGCAGCAGAGGGAGCTGAAGCTGCTAAGCTGTTGGCCTTAGAGACAGAGGAAGGGACCGTGAGCCAAGGAATGCAAGGGTTGCTCAGCACGCAGGACGAGGTGAGGGAAAGGCTTTTGTCCGGCAGCCTCCGTTAGGAGTAGGGCCCTGTCAACCCCTGGGGTTCTGCCCAGGGAAACCCCCTCGGCCTTCGAGTCTCTAGGCTCGTGGTCATGTGTCCAAGCAGTCCTAGGAGACCAGCACACAGCACTGAAGTTCCAGGACTGGGGGGAGGATAGCAGGAAGCACCAGAATTGAAGTCCCAGCCACCTGGCTTCTCCGATTCTGTTTCTTCTTCTGAACATCACGGCTACTATCACGCCTTTGTAATTTAGCGGGAGCACGAAATGAGAAGGATGTGGCAGTCGGCACACAGCGAGGATTCAAACACCGGCTCCCCTCCCCTGCTCTTTTCCCTTTAGAGGAACTGCCGAAGCCTGTCTTCTCCTACGCGCCCTCTGTGCAAATAAACACCCGAGAGGCTGATGCAGCTGTTATCCCCAAAACTATGGTGTTTTGCCATCACAATACACCATTAGATGAGGGCCCCGTAGGGAGAACTATTCCTTACCCTTGACCACTAAATCAGCTACCGTGTTGGTTCCTTTCATGTGCCAACCTGACTGGGCTAAGGGATGCCCAAACGGCTGGTAAAACATGGTTTCCGGGTGTGCCTGTGAGGAGGTTATCAGCACTTGGTGAACTGTATGAAGCAGATGGCTCTCCTGTTCAGGGCCCAGACAGAACAAAAAGATGGAGAAAAGGGGAGTTTGATCTCTGCTTGAGCTGGGACATCCATCTCCTCCTGCCCTCAGACGCCAGCACTCCTGGTTCTCAGGCCTTGGCACTCGGGACTTAAGACCCTCTGCCCCCTTGTTTTTCAGGCCTTCAGACTCAGACTAGATCACATCACCTGCTTTTCTGGGTCTCCAGCCTGCAGACAGCAGAAGGGGGAGCCTTCTCAGCCTCCATGATCATGTGAGCCGATTCTTAGAATAAATCTTCCCTTATACCTACCTACCTGTTCCCTTATTCTATTCTATGGTACTGTGTCTCTGGACAACCCTGACTAATGCAGCTAATGGACATAACTGTTTCCCTAAAAGGCAGAGAAAGGGGCAGGGTGAAGGCTGAGAAGTCACCGTGGTCTGACAGCTCTGCAGACAGGCACAGCGTGCCAGGATGGGGAAGGACACAAAGCCTGCAAGTTCCCACGGGCCATAAGCATTCATGAAGCAATGAAAGCCCATCCTTGTGTCCTGAGTGCAAAGGACAAATCCCCGGCCTTACACACTGAACTTCAGCCCTATTCTGTGGACTCGCATTCCCTGGAGATGGGCTTCATTTTAAAACATGAAGCTGAAAGGATTAGCAGTGCGATTTATTTCATTTCGGTATGCTGCAGTAACATACGGCTAGTCTGTGCATTTAAAAAGAGAGCAGGCTGTCTGTCGTGCAAGGGTCGGAGATCGATTTCCTCCACCAGCACCGAGTGGAAACAAAGTGCTTCCTCTGGCAAGGCGACCTTCACGCAGAACGCGACCCTGTCTCATTGCGATCCCGACCATCGCCTTTCTCAGTGGAATGACAAGGGCCCAGAGCTTTAAAATGTCAATGAGCAGAAAATGTTCTCTACTGACTCCACCAGGAACTTAACCAGGAGCCAGTTCTTTGAGCATTGTCAGGGAGTCAGATCTGTGGGAGAAGCATAATCCTGGCCCCTCTCCCTGCTCTCCAGAAGGGTGTTAAAGATTTCACAGACATTGGCTTTGAGCACAATCACGACTTCCTGATTAGTTTCTAAAAGGCACTCAGGCACATTTTCAATTAAGAAAGGGACTGAGACATGAAGAAGGACACCGAGCCATCCTCTTATCCCGAAAGACACAATTCCGGGTTTGGAACGGAAGGCAGCTGTTGGGCCTCTATCAAGATCAGGCCTCACTCCACGCCTGGCCATGCTGCACGTTCTCAAAAGGCAGATTCCACATCACCCATCTCCACGCAAACAGTCTTCAGCTGTGAATAATATTCAATTGTCACGCGGCCATTCTCTCTGCCGAACCCTGAAAGGAAGAGCGGGGTGAGGATGAGACACGTGACTGAAAAGTCACGGTGACCAGCAAGGACAGGCCCGCTGACCCCAGCAGGGGGAGGAACACACAACGGACAAGGTTTGGGACCAAGTCCTCAACTGCACATACCAGCTGTGGAGCCAGGCATGGGGAGAGGTGACCCACTGGCCTTCGGGGAGGGGGCCAAGGAAATAGCCACGTCTCATTTCTAAATCTTTTTTTTTTTTTAAAGATTTTATTTATTTATTAGAGAACGAGCAAGAGAGAAACAGCATGAGAGAGGAGAGGGTCAGAGGGAGAAGCAGGCTCCCCGCTGAGCCGGGAGCCCGATGTGGGACTCGATCCCAGGACCCTGGGATCATGACCTGAGCCGAAGGCAGTCGCTTAACCAACTGAGCCACCCAGGCGCCCCCACGTCTCATTTCTACAGCAGAAGTCTTACCTTAGGTATCTACCGCTCTGGGCTGAGATCCGAAAATGTTCAGGCTTTCCTATCCAGTGTGAAAGCAGTCTCTACAACAATCGACAGACGCCTTCGAAAGTTGGTGCTAACTTGGGGCACCTGGGTGGCTCCGTCGGCTGAGCGCCCGATTCTTGATTTCACCTCAGGGTCGTGAGACTGAGCCCCACATCGGGCTCCACACTTGGCATGGAATCTGCTTAAGATTCTCTCTCCCTCTCCCTCTGCCCCCGCCCTGCTCTCGCTCTCAAAAAAAAAAAAAAAAAGATGACTTCTACTGCTTTAAAAGCTAAACTTCTAGACTAACTTTGAGATTATGAAACTTAATAGAGATACAAAGATCTGATTGCATAGGTCCAAATGGGGAAGGGCATCTTAGCAACAAAATGTGGAAAACACAGTCGGCTTGAGATTCTCTCTCCCTCTACCTCTCCCCTCACTTGTGTGCACGCGCATGCACGCTCTCTAAAATAAATAAATATCTAAAGATCTTTTTTATATTTGAGAGGGCGAGCACAAGCAAGAGGAACGGGGCAGAGGGAGAGGGAGAAGCAGACCCCCTGCTGAGCAGGGAGCCCGATATGAGGCTCAATCCCAGGACCCCGGGATCATGACCTGAGCCGAAGGCAGACGCCTAACGACTGAGCCACCCAGGTGCCCCTAAAATAAATAAATAAAATCTAAAAAAAAACCCCAAGTTGGTGCTCACTAAAACTTAACTCTACATAATAGAATTTTTAACCTTTTCTTACACCAAATCTGTTAAGAGCAGCTTGCTGTTTACACCCCACCAACTCACAAAAGCAGGGACTCTCTGGGTAGCTCAGATTACTCAAAGTCCAAGCACTACCCGGTCACTAGGTCACACATCACAAGGACAGCATCCTGGCCTTTCCTGTCACCCTGCCTCAGGCTTAGGTAGGCTCTGCCTCCACAGGGCAAGGCCCGGTCCCCACACATCCATGCCTCCAGGGACACTATTCAAAAGGTCACTTCCTACAATGGCTCTGGCAAGGCCTCGCTCGGTCCTTTGTCCCCTTCCACACCCTCTGAGCACAGAGCTAGTTGGGTGGGTTAGTCCAGGTTGTTGCTCCTCAGATCTGGCCACATTTCGGTCTCTCTCTCATCCAAGATGAGACAAGCCTGAGCGCACGGATCCAAACATTTCGATTTGTGGAAGGGAAAGCTGGCCTAGGAGGGCCCTCTGAGGCCTACGCTGTAGATTCCAAACTTTTCCCTGCACCGAGGGTTCTATCTTAATAAAGCAGCGCCCTGGATCCCACTCTGCATTCTGTGGCTATGAGCCCAGCTCCTCTGGGCCCCATGCAGGGACGAAGGTGATCAGTGGAGCATGAGCAGGGAATGCCAGGGTAATAACAAAACATAGTAAATCAAACTCTCAGATTAACACCCATCATCTCATCAGTCTCCTCGGGGTCTGTATGTTTGCCAACACTGTGATGGCCACAAATACGGGCCAAGAGGCCAGGGGTCAGGCTCTTAGCATGGTGCTGCTACAAAGTCGAAACCGATTTTCAGGGAAAGATATGGGAGATTACAGAGAATATTTACAGGCAATAAGCTCCAAAGAGAGAACCTCGAAGCAAGGGCTCTATCCTGGGCGCCTCGAGGCTCCTCCTCACACTGGACTTCCACGTGCGCTATGTTACAGTAACGCATGCCTGACTGACCGAGTCCATGTAAGCGACGGGCAGCAGCTTAGGGACATTTCTGGTTGTAACCCTAGGGGCTGTCACTGCCGTTAAAAATAAGTTAATATATGCTTTCTGAGATGTAAGAGCCACTTTACATCTAAAAACTCCACAGTGGGGGCGCCTGGGTGGCTCAGTCCATTAAGTGTCTGCCTTCAGCTCAGGTCATGATCCCGGGTCCTGGGATCCAGCCCCACGTTGGGCTCTCTGCTCAGTGGGGAGTCGGCTTCTCCCTCTGCCCCCTTTCCCCTGCTCATGCTCACTCTCTCTCTCAAATAAGTAATAAGTAAAATCTTAAAAATAAAATAAAATCGTAAAATAATAAAATAAAATCTTAAAATAAAAAAATAAAATAAAATTGTAAAATAATAAAATAAATTCTTAAAATCCACAGTGAGGGTGCCTGGGTGGCTCAGTTGGTTAGGCGACTGCCTTCGGCTCAGGTCATGATCCTGGAGTCCCAGGATCGAGTCCCACATCGGGCTCCCCACTCAGCAGAGCGTTTGATTCTCCCTCTGACCCTCCCCTCTCTCATGCTCTCTCTCATCCTCTCTCTCAAATAAATAAATAAAATCTCTAATTAAAAAAAAAAAACGCTCCACAGGGGATGACAACAACCATCCCTAGTATGGAACCTCTGGGAGTGGATTTATGCCTCCAGCGATCACGGACTGTGAAGAAAAACTAATTCTACCCACGAGATAAACTTTTTCGAGATGTCTACCAGCCGTTCACAAGCTATATACACGTCAGAACCTTCTGGAGAGCTTTTTTTGGGGGAAAAAGTTGCTTGGCTTCCATTCCCAGAGACTGTTATGGTGGGTCTGGGGAGGACCAGGAATCAGGACACTTTCCCAGGTGATTCTGATGCATGGCCATGTTTGGGAAGCTGGTCTATAAGATCTGAATGACACCCCATGTCCCCAGAGACCCAGTTTGCTCTCACACTTGCCAGCCAGCCCCTCACCTGATTTCTTATACCCGCCAAAGGGCAGCTCCACCGGGCTGACGTTGTAGTTGTTAATGAAGCACATTCCGGCCTGCAGCCTGGCCACCACTCTGTGAGCGCGCTGGATGTCCCTATGAAGGGAAAAAACCGAAACAAAACGTGCTGGTTATTCATAGTTCCTTTTGCTCCTGCTCTAACAGGAAAAGTTAGGCTACCAGTTCTAAAGGTCTCAAAGTATTGCCAACTCATTTCCTCACAATGTGTTTTAAAATCTTGTGGCATCCCCGCAAAAGAGAGAAGGACTTGAGTTTTAGAGTCTCATCCGAAAGCATCTATAAAATAAGCACTCTCTGTGAGTGCCTCCATCCGTCCTGTGGCGGCAAAGCAAGAGCAGAGACAACCCACTCAGTCCTCACAGCGAGAAAGCAGCTCCTCAGAGAGGACTGACAGGGCCGTGAAAGTACTCAGCGTGTTACCCTAACGGTGGATACCGCCTCCTTGGCAACAAGGAGGCCAAACACTTCAATGGGGAGAAAAAGAGTCTTTTTAACAAACAGTGCTGGAAGAGCCCACCATCCACACGTCCAGCAAGTAGGAAGGTCGATCCCTTTCTACACCACATATAAATATGAACTCAGATGGCTCATAGACCTAAAACGTCAGAGCAAAAACCATAAAACTCTTCAAAGAAAACAGGAATAAATCTTCAGGACCCTGGGTTTATCTAACCCTGCATCTCCCTCTCCCCCTGCTCATGCTCTCTCTTAAATAAATTTTTTTTTTTTTTTAAAGATTTTTATTTATTTATTTATTCTCAGAGAGAGACACAGCAAGAGAGGGAACACAAGCAGGGGGAGTGGGAGAGGGAGAAGCAGGCTTCCCGTGGAGCAGGGAGCCCGATGCGGGGCTCAATCCCAGGACCCTGGGACCATGACCCGAGCTGAAGGCAGACGCTTAACGACTGAGCCACCCAGGCGCCCCTAAATAAATAAATCTTAAAAAAAAAACAAACCACACTGAGACACCACTTCACACCCAGCAGGATGGCGGAAACCAAAAGGCCACACAGTAGCGTGGGCTGCCCCGGATGCAGATGCGGAGAAACCGGCCCTCCCCACGTTGCTGGTGGGCACGCAAGGCGGTGCTGCCTCTTGGGGGAACAGCTGAGCAGTGCCTCAGAGAGCTAAGCAGAGAGTCACCACATGACCCAGCAGTTCCACTTCTAGGGATTGGCCACGGGCAGAAATGAAACAGCCACACAGAGACTCAGATACAAGTGTCCACAGAGACATTATTCATAATAGCAAAAAAGCAGAAGCAATCCAAACGTCCACCAGGTGAATGAACAAGATGTATCCATGCAATGGAATATTATTCGGGAATAGGATAAAGTACGGACACCTGCTACAACATAAAGACCCGTGAGAACATGCTGCTAAGTCAAAGAAGCCAGTCACAAAAAGCCACATACTGTAGGATTCCATTTACATAAAATATTCAGAATAAGCAAATCTGTAGAGCAAGCAAGTAGATTAGGGGTGGCCAGGGCCTGGGGGGAGGGGAGAATGAGGAATGGCTGCTCATGTTCGTGGGACGATGAAAATGTTCTAAAATTAGATTATGGTGATGGTTGCACAACTCTGTAAATACACTGCAAAACAGTGGGTAAGTTGTACGGTACATGAATTATCCTGTAAAGCTGTTAAAAGAGTAGCAGCATACCGAGTCACCCTTTGTGAGTGCCTCCGTCCGTCCTGTGGCGGCGAAGCAAGAGCAGAGACAACCCACTCAGTCCTCACAGCGAGAAAGCAGCTCCTCAGAGAGGACTGACAGGGCCGTGAAAGTACTCAGCGTGTTACCCTAACGGTGGATACCGCTGTGCAAGTCCACGGGGTGTACAACACCGACAGTAAACCCTGACGTCACTGTGGTCTTTGGGCAATTACGGTATGTAGGTTCATCAATTACAACCAATGTACCCTCGGGTGGGGGACACTGATGATGGCGGGGGGGGGTGGGGTAAATGGGAAATCTCTGTGCCTTGCCTTCCACTCGGTTTTGCAGCCTCTATGTACAAAGACCTTAATCACAATTTTACTTACAAGAGTTACAACTGGAAACAACAGTCTAAATATGCAACAATTGAAAGAAGGCCTACATATTTTACAACACATTCCAATTAGGAATTACTCTAAGGCCACGGAAAATCACCTTTTTGAAGAATACTGCCCAGTGTTTATATGCTTATAGGTTTCTAAATTCCTTGACATGTAGATTTTCAATAGGCACCCAACCTGATGCTTTACATAGATCAGGACCTTAAATATTTGTCCAATGAATGAATGAAATAGGATAGAATGTTCATCAACACTGTTTAAAGCTCAATTTAGGGGCGCCTGGGTGGCTCAGTCCTTAAGCGTCTGCCTTAGGCTCAGGTCATGATCCCAGGGTCCTGGGATGGAGCCCCACATCAGGCTCCTTGCCCCACGGGAAGCCTGCTTCTCCCTCTCCCACTCCCCCTGCTTGTGTTCCCTCTCTCGCTGTCTCTCTCTGTCAAATAAATAAATAAAATCTTAAAAAACTAAAATAAAATAAAGCTCAATTTAAACTCAATAGCAGGGGGCGCCTAGGTGTCTCAGTCAGTTAAGCGAGTGCCTTTGGCTTTGGGTCATGATCCCAGGGTCCTGGCATCAAGCCCCGCATCGGGCTCTCTCTCTGCTCACCGGGAAGCCTGCTTCTCCCTCTCCCTCTGCGCCTCCTCCAGCTTGTGATCTCTCTCTCTCGCTCACTCTCTCTCAAAAAAAAAAAAAAAAAATCTTAAATTCAACAGCAGGGGCACCTGGGTGGCTTAGCTGATTGAGCGTCTGCCAACTCAGGTCATGGTCCTGGAGTCCGGGATTGAGCCCTGGTCGGGCTCCCTGCTCAGTGGAGAGCCTGCTTCTCCCTTGCCCTCTACACCCCCCAACTCGTTCTTTCTCTCTCTCTCAAATAAGTAAATAAAAAATCTTTTAAAACAAATAGGGCGCCTGGGTGGCTCAGTCTGTTAAGTGTCTGCCTTTGGCTCAGGTCGTGATCCCGGGGTCCTGTGATCAAGTCCCACATCAGCCTCCCTGCTCAGTGGGGGGCCTGTTTCTCCCTCTGCCTCTGCCGCTCCCCCTGCTTGTGCTCTCTCTCTCTCTGTCAAATAAATAAATAAATAAAATATTTAAAAAATTAAAGAATAAAAAAAAAAGAAAAAGAAATAAACTCAACAGCAGGGGCTCTGGCCATTCAGGGCAAACTACGAGATGCTACTCGGGCACCTTTGGACCTCACCTGGAGCAGGCAGAAAATGCTGATGAACATGTCAACTCCAGAGAGGAAATGAGGGCAGTGGCCTCTCTGGGCAGACCCGGCATCCGTCCCCTATTCCTGCAAAGCTGCCTGAGTGTCCTTCCCCACATACCTGGTAAAGACACCAGCGGCTAAGCCAAAAGTGGTATCATTGGCTCTTTCCAGAACCTCAGCTTCAGTGTCAAATGGTAAAATGGACATAACTGGTCCAAAGATCTCTTCTTTCACGCAGGTCATGTCGTCTCTGCAATTAGCTGCAAACATCGTAATAGAGTCAAACATCAGTGAAGGAACGATTGTGCTTGCTGCTTGAAAATGTCTTTTCCACAGTAAGCGCTGAAATACACAGCCATAAGAACGCCTTGAGAACCCTACTCGAAACATCGGCTGCATATCAGCCAGAGTCTGAAAACCAATCCTCACGTATCTACAAAGATGGCAAGTCTACGTTCTCTTAAAAAGTTGTTCAGGGCGCCTGGGTGGCTCAGTT
This sequence comes from Mirounga leonina, assembly GCF_011800145.1. Classification (NCBI taxonomy): domain Eukaryota; kingdom Metazoa; phylum Chordata; class Mammalia; order Carnivora; family Phocidae; genus Mirounga; species Mirounga leonina. Next base: position 9,116,865 of record NW_023270389.1, read on the forward strand.
GGTTAAGCGACTGCCTTCAGCTCAGGTCATGATCCTGGAGTCCTGGAATCGAGTCCCGCATCGGGCTCCCTGCTCGGTAGGGAGTCTGCTTCTCCCTCTCCCACTCCCCCTGCTTGTGTTCCCTCTCTCGCTGTGTCTCTCTCCGTCAAATAAATAAATAAAATCTTTAAAAAAAAAAAAAAAAGTTGTTCAGAGCTTGTGTATATACAAAGTACAAAAAGCACTCTGGTCACCTGTATGTCACGTCACACTGTACTTTGGGGACACCTGAACTATCTTAAAGATGTAATAACTCTTGGGTTGTGCTTAAGGATAGTTCATTATGTTCTAATTCTCTGAAAACTAGTAATCCACATACAACATTTAGGGAAACGATTAGCCAGAATATTAAATTATTCAGGACAATCACTACCCAAGAGTCCCAGGAAATATTTTATTATCTCCTGCAGGTTGGTAACACTGCATGGCCCTGTATGCAGTGAATTCTATGTCGGAGACTCAAAGGTGATGCGGGCATGAAGTAACAGGTGGCAGGCGAGGGAAGGAAAGGTTCCTGTCTGAAACGGAACACTCACTGTACTTTGGCCCCCAAATCTTAAGGAATCTAAAGTTAACCCAGACTCTCAAACTTTAATATGAATAAAAATTAATTGGGGGTTTATTAAAAAGCAGATCGCTGGGCCCCACTCTGAGAATTACACTGAGGGGTCTAGGGCAGGAGCCAGGAATCGGCCCCTAATTTAACAGGTTTTCTGTGGCACTGACGTCATGGATCACAAACTAGGCTTTCAGAATCACTAGAATAAAGTGATTCAGTTAGCTCCCTGTTCTTTGGCTAGGTTCACAGCTTGTTTAACTTTTTTTTTCTAATTGTAAAATATATATTCCCTGTGAAAAATCTGGAATATTCAGAAATGTACCAAGTATAATAAAAATCACCTTTAATCCCAGCAACCAAGGAAATGTACCAAGTATAATAAAAATCACCTTTAAACCCAGCAACCCTATTAACATTACGATGAATACTCCATTCCTTCTTTTTCTTATGCATACACTTGTTTTTTAATACATCTGGGTTTATACCATACACACTATTGTTTAATCTATATTTTTTATTTGTATCTAAAAATATATTGTAAGCTTTTCCTATTCAGTTAATAAGTACAAGCTAATCCATGGTATGGATGCTAGGTTCACAGCTTTCAAACCTCAGTGGATCTTTTTTTAGCGAGGGCTAAAGGTTAAAATGCATCAGATAATCAAGTGCTGAAAATGGACACAGCTGTCAACCTTAGGGACAAAGATCAGCTGGATCTATCTTCTAGACAAGATGTAAGGAATTACAAAACATAATTCAATCTGTATATAGTTTTTTAAAGCCTGTGAAACTGATTTTTTTTTTACTCTTTTTTAACTTAAATTCAATTAATTAACATATAGTGTATTATTAGTTTCAGAGGTAGAGTTCAGTCATTCTTCAGTTTTATATAACACCTAGTGTTCATTACATCCCTCCTTAATGTCCATCACCCAGTTAACCCCATTCCCCCACCCTTCTCCCCTCCAGCAACCCTGTTTGTTTCCTATGATTAAGAGTCTCTTATGGTTTGTCTCCCTCTGTGGTTGTCTTACTTCATTTTTCCCTCCCTACCCCTATGCTCCTGTTTTGTTTCTTAAGTTCCACATATGAGTGAGATCATATGATAATTGTCTTACTCTGATTGACTTACTTTGCTCAGCATAATACCCTCTAGTTCCATCCTTGTCATTTCAAATGGCAAGACTGCATTTTTCTGATGGCTGAGTAATAGCCCATTACATATACTGACCACTTCTTCTTTATCCATTCATCTGTCCATAGTTTGGCTATTGTGGACATTGCTGCTATAAACATTGGGGTGCATGTGCCCCTTTGGATCACTACATTTATATCTTTGGGGTAAATACCCAGTATTGCAATTGCTGGGTCGCAGGGTAGCTCTATTTTTAATGTCTTGAGGAACCTCCATACTGTTTTCCAGAGTGGCTGCACCAGCTTGCATTCCCACCAACAATGTAGGAGGGTTCCCCTTCTTCCACATCCTCGCCAACATCTGTCGTTTCCTGACTTGTGATTTTTAGCCATTCTGACTGGTGTGAGGTGGTATCTCACTGTGGTTCTGATTTGTATTTCCCTGATGCCGAGTGACATTGAGCACTTTTTCATGCGTCTATTGGCCATTTGGATGTCTTCTTTGGAGAAATGTCTGTTCATGTCTTCTGCCCATTTCTTGATTGGATTCTTTGTTCTTTGGGTGTTGAGTTTGATAAGTTCTTTATAGACTTTGGGTATTAGCCCTTTATCTGGTAAGACATTGCAAATATCTTCTCCCATTCCGTCAGTTGTCTTTTGATTTTGTCGACTATTTCCTTTGCTGTGCAAAAGATTTTTATCTTGATGAAGTCCCAGTAGTTCATTTTTGCCTTTGTTTCCCTTGCCTTTGGAGATGTGTCTGGCAAGAAGTTGCTACGGCTGAGATCAAAGAGGTTGCTGCCTGTGTTCTCCTCTAAGATTTTGATGGATTCCTGTGTCCCATTTAGATCTTTCATCCATTTTGAGTCTATTTTTGTGAATGGCATAAGGAAATGGTCCAGTTTCATTCTTCTGCATGTGGCTGTCCAATTTTCCCAACACCATTTGTTGAAGAGACTGTCTTTTTTCCACTGGACATTCTTTCCTGCTTTGTCAAAGGTTAGTTGACCGTAGAGTTGAGGGTCCATTTCTGGGCTCTCTATTCTGTTCCATTGATCTATGTGCCTGTTTTTGTGCCAGTACCATACTGTCTTGATGATGACAGCTTTGTAATAGAGCTTGAAGTCCAGAATTGTTATGCCACCAGCTTGAGTTTTCTTTTTCAACATTCCTTTGGCTATTCGGGGTCTTTTCTGGTTCCATACAAATGTTAGGATTATTTGTTCCAGCTCTGTGAAAAAAGTGGATGGTATTTTGATAGGGATTGCATTGAATGTGTAGATTGCTCTAGGTAGCATTGACATCTTCACAATATTTGTTCTTCCAGTCCATGAGCAGGGAACGTTTTTCCATTTCTTTGTGTCTTCCTCAATTTCTTTCATGAGTGTTCTATAGTTTTCGGAGTACAGATCCTTTGTGTCTTTGGTTAGGCTTATTCCTAGGTATCTTACGGTTTTTGGTGCAATTGTAAATGCAATCGACTCCATAATTTCTCTTTCTTCTATCTCATTGTTAGTGTATAGACATGCAAAGATTTCTGTGCACTGATTTTATATCCTGCCATTTTGCTGAATTCCTGTAAGAGTTTAAGCAATTTTGGGATGGAGTCTTTTGGGTTTTCCACATAGAGTATCATGTCATCCACAAAGAGTGAGAGTTTGACTTCTTCTTTGTCGATTTGGATGCCTTTTATTTTTGTTGTCTGATTGGACTTCTAGTACTATGTTGAACAGCAGTGCAACTACCAATATTTTTATAGGGATACTAAGATACATTGTAAAATAACAGAGGGAAGCACGAGAATAACATTACCTAGAGCAGTGGGCACCTCTGAGGGAGGGGGGAAGTAAAAGGGTCGAAGACAGCGGGATGACCATACACTTGCCTGTCCAAACCAGGAGATGTTTAAGATTGAAAAGAGGTGCTAAAAACTATTAAATTACAAAATTTTTAAATATCGCCAGATTGTCTGACAAATTGGTTTTATTATATTGATGACATATCGTTCAAAGAAAAACATATTCTTCAGCAACTTTCCTGAGAAAAGAAATTCATTAATTTTTTTTATCAAACATGCACTACCATTTCTTTTTTTGAGCTCCTTGCTTCCAGAACAACAGGTGTCGACCCAGTTAAGTCTCAGGTAAACTAAAGCACACTGCTGTCCAAGAGGAAGGGCACATGGGAGGTAAGGAAGAACTTCTACTCCTTAAGTCTGAGCAGTAGTGGGGACACTGTTTACTGACACTTGCTTCATACCATATACGTATTTTATAAATATACTTTTCTATCTGACCTTTATTTCAAACTGTTTAAAAGCAAACAAGAAGAGGACGTACTCAGTACACAAGGTTTCATGTAATATCCATCCTTCAATTTGGGATCTTCGGGTACATGTATGTCTCCACCGCACAGCACTTTCGCACCCTGTCCAAAAAGAAGAAGAATGCATAGTTTCTATTAAACACACAACCCTGATACGCACCCCTGAAACATTCAGTGTGTCCTGAGCAGACACCTAGTCAGCCCACAGCAGAATACAGTTGAGGACATCGTGAGCCAAGCAGCTATTAGCACAGGAAAAGTGCACCCAGCAAAGCACGCAGAATAATTCCCCTCCCCCTCGCCCCATCCTATTTCTATTTGTTTCTCACCTGCTCCTTTGCCAGCTTAACAAACCCAAGGACTCGCTCCAGGTGTGGGCGGTTAATGAGGGGACCCATCCTCGTATCTTCCAGAAGGGGATCTCCGATTTTTATCTTTTGAGTCCGATTCACTACTTCTCTTGTAAATTCATCAAGAATTTCCTTTTGCACAAATACTCTTGTGCCATTACAACAAACCTGAAGGACAGACACAAATGTGTATGTGTGTAAGGAAGGAAAAAGGAAAAGAGGGAAGAATCCAACAGCTTTAATCTGAAAAGAGACAGTATAGCTTTTTAAAAGGTTAGTTCCAGCTCTAAAAATTATCCCCATCCTGAACAGAATCACACATGGAATTGTGGACATACCACCCTATCAGCAAAGAAATTGCCCGCCCTTCGAGAAGAAAGTTCTGGCTTTTTGTTTACATTTCCTTAAGGCCATTCATAGATCCACATGAGCCACATGAGCTCTCCTATTGCCTCCTGTCAAGAGGCTCAATGGGGCCGTGTATTTAGAGAGTAGGAGGGGACGGGAAAGCAAAAATAGACTTAAGCACTAAGGGCTTGAGCCTAATAAAACCCTGAAGCATTTCACAGTGAACATCTGTCTCTAAAATCACCAATCAGTCATGACCATTTAGATCCTCCCATAGAACGTGAGCACAGATACTGTTCAAATGCTATCAGAACTATAGATACAGAGTCCAAAAACAGAGCCAAGTACTGATGCTCACAGAACAATGAACACATATCAAAAGGTCACAGGAGCTGCCATGAGCCAAATCGGCAATTATCTGAGCATCAGAATAAATAACGATAGTAAATGGATTGTAATCCATAGAATAAAGTAAGAATCCATGGTCCGTGATAATAAAAATAAATGAGTGAAAAAAACACGGGAGAAGGAAAAGTTCCTTCTCACAGTGGAGAGTGAACTGATAAATGTAGAAGAACGGAACTGGGAAATCACCATTTGGGAACCCCCATCATAAAACTGTTTCCAGCAAAAATCATCCAAGGGTGTTAAGACTAATGGGGGAGAGCTGAGGAGGTGCAGAATCCTGTCGCACTGTCTGCTACGTGACGCGTCTTCCCGGACGAACACCCACCCTCGGCAGGGTCAACAGCACCTCTGAGAAGCACACAACATCGCTTCTGTGGTGTTTTTTTGCCCCAAACACATAACCCAAATCTTATCAAAAGGAAACACCAGACAGACCCCAAATGAGGGACATTCTACAAAATAAATAGCTTGTATTCTTCAAAAATGTCAAGGTCCTGAAAGATAAGACTAACTGAAGAGCTGACTGTTCCAGACTAAAGGAGGCTATGCGGACACAACAGCTAAAGGCGACACACCTTCCCCGATTCGGTCTTGGACCAGAAGAAAGAAACTGTGTTTTTGTTTAGTTTGCTAAAAGGACTAATGTCAAACAAATGACAAGATGTGGGGCGCCTGGGTGGCTCAGTTGGTTAAATGTCTGCCTTCAGCTCAGGTCATGATCCCGGGGTCCTTGGATCGAGTCCTGCATCGGGCTCCTTGCTCAGTGGGGAGCCTGCTGCTCCCCCTGCTTGTGCTCTCTTTTTCTCTCTCAAATAAATCTTTTTAAAAAAATGACAATACGTGGATAGGGGCTGCAGAGTGCGTATACTCCATACGAGGTTATTGATTTTACTAAGTGCACTGTGCTTACATAAGAGAATGCACTGTGGGGCGCCTGGGTGGCTCAGTCGTTAAACGTCTGCCTTCGGCTCAGGTCATGATCCCTGGGCTCCTGGGATCGAGCCCCGCATCAGGCTCCCTGCTCAGAGGGAAGCCTGCTTCTCTCTCTCCCGCTCCCCCTGCTTGTGTTCCCTCTCTCGCTATGTCTCTCTCTGTCAAATAAAGTCTTTTATAAAAAAAAAAAGGGAATGCACTTGTTTCTAGAAAATACACACAGAAATGTAAAAGTTACGGATCTTATGTCTGCAACTTTCAAACCGTTCAGAAAAAGATAACATGCATATGTATGTATAGAAAGAGAAACAGAATGACAAAGGAAATGTGATAAAATGTTAACATTTGAGAAATGTGGCTCAAGGATACGAAGGAACTCTTTGCACTATCTGAGCAACGCTTCTGTAAGTCTGAAATTATTTCGAAACAGAAAGCTTTAAAACATGCTGTTCGATGAGGGGCGAGATTCCTTTGAGACCTCTGCCAGGGACGGGTGCATACCTCGCCTTGCGTGAGGAAATTGGCCATCAGTGCCCCCTTCACAGCGTTCTCCATGTCACAATCAGAGAAGATGATCAGGGGAGATTTGCCTCCCAGTTCCAATGTGACGGGTTTGATTCCTTTGGCTGCCATCTCCATGATCTTACAGAACAAGAACAAACACATTGAGAAGCGTCACGCATGTAAAACCTCATGCTACATCAGCTAGAACCTGAGCCTCCAGGCATCTTGAACTACGAAGGACCTGCAGCCTTGTCTTGTCAGGGATTTTGCCCTTTCGTCTACTTATCCTTTTCCAGAACCCTTAAGAGAATCCACAGGACTGCACTTGACTTTCTGAGGAGGGAATGCATTTTGAAACTACCGTTCATTCACGTGTCACAGGCGGAAACTCTTCTCTTACTATTACTGTGTTCAAGGCTGACAGTTAGTTAAGGTCAAAACAGTACCTTGGAAATAAACTGAGCGAGTACCCTTCCTTCTAGGTGGCTGCTACAGAGGAGCTCAGACACCGAGGACCCAAGTGGCAGCCCAGACCCCGCGCTCGGAGACACGGGCAGAAGATGACTTCCATCCCCTCGGGGACCGACTGCCAGCCTAATGTTCTGATCATTCCACTCCACTTCCTTCCCCGCTTCACACGTCTAAAGCGCGCTTCAGATCCTTGTCCCGATTCCCACGGCCTCCCTCCCAGCACAAGCTGGGTGAGATCGGAAGGTAAGCCTCCGACATGTACTCTGGGCAGGCCCGACACTGCCATTTGTGGGGACCCATACTGGTTTCGTTACCTTCGAGCCGGTGGGCACACTCCCGGTGAAGGAGACTTTGGCCACGTCAGGATGCTGACACAGAAACTGGCCCGTGGCCGCCCCTCCTTGAACCACGTTGAAGAGCCCGGGGGGCACGCCGGCCTCCGTGTAGATCTCGGCCAGCCGCAGCGCCGACACTGGCGTGAAGGGAGACGGCTTGAAGACCATGGCGTTACCTGCGCAAACCCAAGACGCGAGCACAGAAGACCACTTAAGACCGGCGATCCTCTGAGCACAGAGCGGGACAGGAGGACAAGCCAAGAGCAACTCCAAGTGCTTCCTGTCCACCCCCACATCACCTCCTAGACCCGCACTGGTACAAGTAAGTAAACCCAGCTTGTTCTCCCCACCTTGGCTTCTCGCAATGAGCAGACTCCAAGCCACGCACCCGCCCCGTCTCAACCAGGAACACCTTACACTCGCATTTCCAGACCTTTCCACAGCTATGATCTCATTTAACACGTGCCACAGAAGGAGGAAGCGGTGCGCTCACTCCCACTTTAGAGAAGTTGAAAGGAAGACCAGAAAGGTTCATTTTGATGAGTCTCCAAAGCTAGTGACTTAGTTCTAGTCCTTCTGTCGCAGCTGCCTCTGCCTCGCACGGGAACTTGCAAAAAGCAGGAGGACACGAAGCGGCAACACGAGGAAAGCTGCATTTCAACACAGCGGCCCAACCGGGCTGCTTTCTTCAACCTCAGGATTTTTTTCCCTAAGATACAATAAATCATCTTTTCCCACCGATTCCTGTTTAAATAGTATGAGAAAACTTCTTCAGTCAGCCAGCCCAAGTTTCTCTAATGGGAGCCTTGTTTATCATTTGTCTTAAGAAGGACGAAGTTTATCTTCCGCTTCTTAAGTGAAGCCAAACTTGAGTGTGACTCCCTCCACAGAAATTCATCCCACAATTCTCGTGCAGAAAGGAGAACTTATAAGGAGCACAAATCTGTATCAGTGTGACCATAAGAAATCAGGCTTCCAGTGGGGCGCCTGGGTGGCTCAGTCATTAAGCGTCTGCCTTCGGCTCAGGTCATGATCCCAGGGTCCTGGGATCGAGCCCCACATCGGGCTCCCTGCTGAGCAGGGAGCCTGCTTATTCCTTCTCCCTCTGTCTACCACTCTGCCTACTTGTGCTCTCTCTCTGTCAAATAAATAAATAAAATCTTTAAATAAAAAAAGAAATCAGGCTTCCAAGACCAAAATTAATGGTCTTCCTTTCCATAACAAAAATAAATTAGATAAATAAAAGCGGGAATGGGGCGCCTGGGTGGCTCAGTCAGTTAAGCGGCTGCCTTCGGCTCAGGTCATGATCCTGGGGTCCTGGGATCGAGTCCCACATTGGGCTCCCTGCTCAGCGGGAAGCCTGCTTCTCCCTCTGCTTGCAGCTCCCCCTGCTTGTGCTCTCTTTCCCTCTCAAATAAATAAATAAAATCTTTAAAAAAAATAAAAATAACAGTGGGAATAACATAGAAGCAATCTGTGTGCATGCGCTAAGCTGTCAGGTTCTGAGGCGGCAGGGTAGGGGGGAACGCCCGTCCTCTGAGGCTTCAGGTGCCCCAAGGCAGGCCCCTTCTGCTGTGGAGTATGAGTGTGTGAATGAGTGTGTGTGTATGTGTGTGCGTGCACGGGCACGGACAGGTGAGAGGTAGAGAATGGGGCGAGAGCGGATGGCTCCCACATGGAAGAGCCATTCTTTCTCACCACATGCTAAGGCTGGCGCCGACTTCCAGCAGGCGATCTGGAAGGGGTAGTTCCATGCGCCTATTCCCACACAGACGCCAAGCGGTTCTCTTCTGGTATAACCAAACGATCCGCCTGGGAGCTGGATATGCTCACCTAAGGGGGAAACAGAGGAGTCGGAGAATGCAGGACTGCCTTTCCGGAGACTCCGCCAACAGCCCTACTCAGCTTGTACCATACTTGGTGGCCTCCCCACTGACCCCGGCCTCCCCGCTGTCCCCGGCCTCCCCACTGACCCTGGCCTCCTCACTGTCCCCAATACGCTGGAGTTCCCTGTCTCCGCTCTAATGTTCATTCTAGCCTTGCGTGCACGCCTCTGCACATTCTCTCCGATAAAGAATCCTACCCGTCCCTCAAACCTGTGTTCACTTGACTTAATATAATCCTCTAAAACCTTAGAGCGTCTAGCAGATAATAACTTAAAGGAAACAAGATGGAAGTGTAGGACCCAAACCTCAGACTCTGGCTCCCCACCGCCCTGCTGGGTGCTGGTGACCATCCAACACCAACTACTGTAAACCTCACAAAGAGTCAAACAAAACAAAACCTTTTCTGCTAACTTAACTAGGTAGAACTAGTAAATATAATGCTTACTGACTCTTGCAAGAACTGGTTTTTTAACAACTTGGCCTGAAGTTCAGGTACCATGCTGAGTGCTTTACGTATATTTTCTCATTTAATCCTTATGATAACGCATGAAGACAGTTTCAATAAGGAAAGATAAAGTAATTCTCAGGGTCACCCACGCGGAGAGTGATAAAACCAGGATTTTTAACCCAGGTCTGTCTTAATCCCCAAATCTCTCTCCTTCACCACTAGGATCTGCTCTTCTGCCTCCCAGCCACCTGCTCCCAGGCCAGGTCAGGGCTCACCAGCCATGGATGCAGCCAAGCCCGCATAGTACTCGAGACACTGCCATGAAGTGTCCATGTCCCAGCGGGCCTCGAAGATGGACTTGCCATTGTTGATGGTCTCCACGGTGGCGAGTTCATCCTTCCGTTCCTTCGGGTAAAACAGAAGACTAGATTTAAGACATATTACCAGACACCTCAACATATTCAACACTCAGACTACATCACACAATTTTTAAAAATAGAAACAGCTTGCATTTTTTTTTAGAAGGTGCTCAACTTTTTAAAAATTTTTATTTTATTATGTTATGTTAGTGAAACAGCTCGCACTTTAAATGAAAGGAGTGGTGCTGTTATATTTGGAAGAGAGAAAAAGCTTACTGTGGAACAGAGCCCTGGTCTCCCCTCAAGTTAATCATCACAGATTTAAGACCCATACCCCGTTTCAAGGTCGATTAGAAAAGGAATGGTTTGATGGGGCCCCTGGGTGAGTCAGTCGGTGAAGTGTCTGCCTTCAGCTCAGGTCATGATCCTGGGGTCCTGGGATCGAGCCCCACATCGGGCTCCCTGCTCAGCAGGGAGCCTGCTTCTCCCTCTGCTCTTCATCCCATTCACGCACACACTCTCTCTCTCAAATAAATAAATAAAATCTTTAAAAAAAAAAACTTATAAGAAAAGGAATGGTTTGCGAAGTGAATGTTATATATGTGTATGTGTATAAACACGTACACATGTGCACATAATGTGTTTGCATGTATAAAGTAAGAGACAGGCATCATTACAAAAAGGGTAAGCAATCGCCAAACACATTTGTCAGGTAAGAGGTTATATACACACATGGCTTTAAATCACCCAAAGACACGCAGCATGTGAAAATCACAAGATAATTACCTTCTAATGGTCAGTACTCATCAATTCTCTTTTTAAATACTGTCCCAGCTGTAGCCTCCATGACTCAGAGATGCTGGAGATGGTCCAGGGATGGAATGGAAAGGTTTGGGAAACTGGCCTAAAGAGAAAAGCTAAATAATGCCTTTCTTTGTCCCAAAGATGAAAGAGCTGAATGAACAGAGTGTGTAAAAGTAGACGTTGGCTATTATGGATCCAGTGTAAAAATAAACAAGAGGGTGAACATCTGGACATACATAAAAGGTGCACTGAAAACTGACAAGATGCAGCACTGTCTTATGAAACCTGATAAGCGGGGAGGCAGACCAGAAGCAGAAGCAAATGGCAACCACAAATATCACGAGCCCATACCCACAGTATACACCTCGGGAGAGAAGAGGGGAGGAATATAAAAATCACTGGGAAAGTCGGACCGTGAGATCTGAACACACTATGCTTCCATAAAGGCCAGAGGCATCAAGAGTTTTGAGTGAGTCATTCCACCTTCATTACTACGATGAAAAACATATGGATCCAGTCTCTGCCTTCACGAAACCGATTTTTAAAAAAGGAAGTTAGTAAATTCTAAATAAGTTGGCCCAGACCCTGCGCTCTCAGACCCAGGCAGGAGATAAGGACTTCTGTCTCCACGGGCCCAACGTCAGTCAGCCATTCTAACCACCCCCAGTGCACTGGACTAACCACTCCCTGCCCCCTCACACGTTTAGGGCACACTTCAGACCTTTGCCCACAATATCGATGGCCTCCCGGCCCATACAAACTAGATAAGATCAGAAGATAATCTGGGTAGGTCAGGCACTGTGAACCAAGAGATAAGTTTTCTTTCAATTATTAGATAACCCTGGAAATTACCCAAACTAAGACACACAGAGGAAAAAAAAAATGGGAAAAAAATGAACAGAGCATCAGTTGCTAGAGGAGAACTTCAAGCCGCCCAGTCTCTGTGTAACTGGAGGCCCTGAGGAGAGACAGAACAGGGGGCAGAAATTCAGTTAGAACGTCCTAATTTTAAGTTAAAGCACTGAAAAAAAACCATCAACCTAGAATTATATACCTACAATTCTTTCAAAAGGCAAAGCAAAATGAAGACTTTCAGACACACCAGAGCTGAAAGAACATCACCAGCGAACCTGCACTATAAATGCTAAAGAAATTTCTTTAAGCAGAAAAAATATGACACCACATGGAAATCAGGGCCTACACAAAGGAATGAGGAGCACCAGAGGGAGAGAGAGAAGCAGGCTCCCCGCTGAACAGGGAGCCCGACACGGGGCTCAATCCCAGGACCCTGGGATCATGACCTGAGCCGAAGGCAGACGCTTAACTGACTGAGCCACCCAGGCACCAAAGGGGCCAATTCTTAAGAGGACACAAAACCCTAAATGCTTATCCACTAGGAAAAAGTGAAAGACAAACTAAAATAATAAATTATCTGCTTGAGTTACCACTTTGGGGCTATCTAATTCAAAATAATTTTTTAACGACAGAGGAAAATAGTTGGGAGGAAATCCTCCATGAACACTGCTTCATCTCTGTGTGGCCCAGGCTTTCCGAGCAGAGGACACTGGCAAGCTGAGAGGCAAAGGCCCTGGAAGGCAGACACGGTGTCTGCCTAAAGACAGAGGTGCCTGGAGAGATGTGCAGATGGAAAGCTCGCTGCTTCCCATTTCTGGAGACACCTGCTTACTTGAAGCTCTCCTCTAGCAACTGATGCTCTGTTCATTTTTTTCCCATTTTTTTTTCTCTGTGTGTCTTAGTTTGGGTAATTTCCAGGGTTATCTAATAATTGAAAGAAAACTTATCTCTTGGTTCACAGTGCCTGACCTACCCAGATTATCTTCTGATCTTATCTAGTTTGTATGGGCCGGGAGGCCATCGATATTGTGGGCAAAGGTCTGAAGTGTGCCCTAAACGTGTGAGGGGGCAGGGAGTGGTTAGTCCAGTGCACTGGGGGTGGTTAGAATGGCTGACTGACGTTGGGCCCGTGGAGACAGAAGTCCTTATCTCCTGCCTGGGTCTGAGAGCGCAGGGTCTGGGCCAACTTATTTAGAATTTACTAGGGTAATAAAGCTGGTAACACCTTCCCCCCCGAACCCTGGAGGCGATCTGCTTAGTGAGTCATTCCTCTCGCTCCAGGGTAGAGCAGACACAGGCGTGAGAGCAGCTCCTGTCTAAACTGAGTCTCATAGGGTTCCCCTCCTGGGGTGCAACCTCTGCAAGCGACAGGGTAACCAGTGGCTCTCACTGCATCTCCCTGTGGGGACTGGAGCTCAGAAAACTAGTATTAAGGTACTGCCCTGACTGCTGCATTGTGCTGTATCTTTCTCGGGGCACCTGGGTGGCTCAGTTGGTGAGGCGTCTGCCTTCGGCTCTGGTCATGATCTCAGGGTCCTGGGATCGAGTCCCACGTTGGGCTCCCGGCTCAGTGGGGAGCCTCCTTCTCCCTCTGCCCCACCCCTCTGCTTGTGCTCTCTCTCTCTCTCTCAAATAAATAAATAAATAAATAAATAAAATCTTTAAAAAAACAACATATCTTTCTCTAATCCAGCAAGCCTCGTGTCTCCTGTCACTATATATGTGTACATATATATGTATGTATGGTAATTCTCAGACATGTCACAGTTTCTGACTTAACACACTTGTGAGAACAAAAATCACCAGAGTTCTACCACTCAGAGATAACCACAATTCATATTTTGGTGCACATGCTTCTGAACCTTCTAATTTTCTGTAATAAGCATCTCTAGTCCTTTTGCTTTTTAAGGCTGTAAAAAGTTTAGGGGTTCAATTGGTGAAGCATGCGTATTCTTGATCTCAGGGTCATGAGTTCGAGCCCCATGTTGGGTGTAGAGATTACTCAAATAAAATTTAAAAAAAAAGACTGTAAGAAGTTTTAACTTTGTTTTTTTTTAAGATTATTTATTTGAGAGGGAGAGAGAAAGCATGCGAGCAAGAGGGAGGATGGGGGGAGGGGCAGATGGAGAGGGAGAGAGAGCATCTCAAGCAGACTCCCCACTGAGTGCACAGCCTGACACGGGGCTCAATCCACAACCCCAAGACCACAACCTGAGCCAAAATCAAGAGTCTGACGCTTAACTGATTGAGCCACCCAGGTGCCCCTAACTTTGTTTTTTAAGAAGGGAACATCTATAAATCTATGACATCTTCCCAGGCAATTAAGGTAGAAAATGTACCTGAAAAAAGAAGAGTAGACTTAAGAGTCATCAGAGGAAAAAATAAACTGTTCGGGACAAGTACACAGAGTTAAAAAAGGAGACAAGCTGCAAAGGACACATGACAACAAAGATGGAGAAAACAAACTGCCAAGGGAGAGGTCACAGAGAGCCAAGATCCAGAAGGCAATTACTCAAAGAAAGCATGTCCTAGGTACCCAGGAAATCACGCGAAAATGATTTTCAATTTCGTAAAAAAGGCATTGCCTAACAGAGCATCAAAGTCTAACTGCAAACCATCACAGAGAACCCTCAGAGCAACTCAAGGGGGACATTTCTGAAAGAGAAAAAAAGTGAAACATACCCTTATTATTCTGGCCGCCTCCAAAAGAATTCGACAGCGCTCCATGCCAGATTTCTGACTCCATATTTTAAAGGCGGCCTTGGCATCTTGCACAGCCAAATTTACTTCCTTCTCTCCTGAGCAAGTGAAGGTGGCTATCACTCGGCCTGTAACCAGAAATACAGTGTTATCTCCAACTGCCGCCTCCCCATTTAAAGAAAGTACTGTGTATCCAAATTCCCTTTTAGTGACCCCCTTCTTGTTTGCAACTATGGTTTGATTTCATGACCACCCCTACACCAACAGTTCTCAACTCTGTTCTGAGGTGACTGAACCCTTTAGGAATTGAACAAAAGGGGCGCCTGGGGGCGCCTGGGTGGCTCAGTCGTTAAGCGTCTGCCTTCGGTTCGGGTCTTGATCCCAGGGTCCTGGGATCGAGCCCCGCATCGGGCTCCCTGCTCAGCGGGAAGCCTGCTTCTCCCTCTCCCACTCCCCCTGCTTGTGTTCCCTCTCTCGCTGTGTCTGTCAAATAAATAAAATCTTTAAAAAAAAAAAAAAACAATGTTTGAGAATCTCAGGGGTCTTGGGAAATCAAAGTTGAAAGTCCTCAGTCCCCTAGGTTATAAACTCTGATTTGATATCACTAGTCTATGTTCTACATAAGTCATATCATACTACTGAGACACTTTGTGCGTGTGGTTAATAAACAGCAATATCAGGAAAACCTATCCTTAAACATAAGAAAAAAATTTTCTCATGGGGCGCCTGGGTGGCTCAGATGGTTAAGCGTCTGCCTTCAGGTCGGGTCATGATCCCAGGGTCCTGGGGTCAAGCCCCACATCAGGCTCCTGGCTCAGCGGGGAGCCTGCTTCTCCCTCTCTGTCTGCCTCTCCCCCTGCTCATGCTCTCTCTTTCTGTCTGTATCTCTGTGTCTCAAATGAATAAATAAAATCTTAAAAAAAAATTTTTTTTTCTCAAAAATAAAAAAGTCCGGTCTCTCCTTTTCTTACTCCAACCTTATTCCCTATCCTGGTGCAAAATATGAACCCCACATCCCAAGGGTTGTGACGGACTCTACCAACAAGAATTCTTTAAGTACACCAAATCGGCAGTTCCTTTTCCATCCCCCAAGAACTCCAGGGACTCTGCTTTTTCCAGAAAGATTTCACAAGCCTGCAATTTGTTACAAATTTGAATAGCTAGTTGGTAAGGGCAGTGGCTAAGGATTGCACACACTGTAGGTAATTAAAATAAAGAGCAATTTTTCTTTCTCCTGTAGGACTACAGGGATGGGGGTGGAGAGGCTGTTTCCTCCAGAAGAGTCCGCTGATCCCTGGGGCCCCTTCCTGCTCTGACAAGGTTACTACTGCTCTGTGCTTTAGCGGGATGGATCAATCCTAAATTCTGCAGTCCTTCGCAATCCAGTTTTGTCCCTCTGGTCACCTGCCATTCTGCTTTGCACAAAACATTTACATTTTTCTCCCCACAAATATTCCATAAATCTCAGCAAAACAAACATAAACCAAAACCAAAACCTCTTCCTCATTAGCGGTGTGATCTTCAGAATGCTCAGAGCAAATCCAGGGCCCAGCACGGTATTTGGCAACCTCAAGCACTGGATAAAAGCTGGGCTTTTTTCCCTTTCCCAATTCTAATTCATGCACAGAAATATTTTAACGCGAGGAGATGGCAACAGAGCCCTCATTCATGCTTAGAGTCATCTGCGCATGCTTCTTCCTTCTCGGCACTAATGTTTTCACCTGCGTCCTTCTGGAAATCCTTGAATCCTTTCCTATGCACAGAGTTGAATACATTACTGCCGTTCTAACTTTAAAAATCAATAACTAACAGGGGCACAACCTCACGCACCGTGGCTCTGTAGACTCTCCAGGCCGTGGTAGCACGACCCACGATCCCCCGCGCGACGCAACTCACCAGCTTTACCAGTTTCCTAGACTCTCTTCCTGTCCCTGTCCAGATGCATTCGCGTTTGCACGGAGTCCTTAGCTGCCTGCACCTACAACTCTATTCTCCACACCGTCACGCACTTACGCCCAGCAAACGTCCGCCGAACGCACTAAATGAAGGTTCAGGGCAGAACACCTCCACGAGCGGGGCGGGGAAGCGCCAACCCGCGCCCAGGCCCCGCCGCGGCCCCCGCCGCCCAGGCCCCGCAGCCCGGTCTCCGTCCCGTTACCGGTTGCCGGCTCGAACGCCCTCTCGGTGCCGGAGGCGTCCGCCGGATCCACGCGGGCCCCGCCGCGGTAATTGAGCGGCTGCGACACAACGAAAGTGCCCGTGCTCATGGCCGCAGCAGGAGCAGGCCGAAGGGGGCGGAGAAGCGGGACGAGCGCGGTCCAGCGGGCTCGGAGAAACATGGGAGCCGGGCGCAGCGCGGGGAGCAGAGGTTTGGGGCGGGGGGGAGGGGCGGGACCGAAGGGATAGGAGAGGCTGGCCGGGAGAGGCCGGGCGGGCAGGGCGGGGCCGCGGGCAGGGGCGGAGCTGGCGCGGAGGGGCGGGGCCGCGGAGAGAAGGGGCGGGCCGCGGAGACGAGCGGGGCCGCGGGACTGGCGGGGAGGAGCTGGGGGAGAGGCGGGGCTGACGGGGAGAGGCGGGGCCGCGGGGGCTGGCGGGGAAGAACTGGGGGAGAGGCGGGGCTGACGGGGAGAGGCGGGGCCGCGGGACTGGCGGGGAGGAGCTGGGGGAGACGTGGGGCTGACGGGGAGAGGCGGGGCCGCGGGGGCTGGCGGGGAAGAACTGGGGGAGAGGCGGGGCTGACGGGGAGAGGCGGGGCCGCAGGACTGGCGGGGAGGAGCTGGGGGAGAGGCGGGGCTGACGGGGAGAGGCGGGGCCGCGGGGGCTGGCGGGGAAGAACTGGGGGAGACGCGGGGCTGACCGGGAGAGGCGAGGCCGCGGGAGCTGGCGGGGAGGGGCGGGGCCGTGGAGAGGCAGGGCGAGTGGCGGGGCCCTAAGGGCAGGGGAGGGGAGGGGCGGGGCCGGCGGGGCGGGGCGGGGCCGGGCTGACGGGGCGGGGCCGGGCTGCGGGGAGGCAGGGAGAACGGATGCCCGTCACCCCGGGGCGTATCCCAGCTTAAGGGCCTCCAGGTGAGGGGCAGGGTCTGGGAGACTCGGTGGCGTAGGCTCCTAGGCGGTCCAGGTCAGTCCCTCGCTTTGTCAGAAGGATGGGGACACACACACACACACACACACACGGAAAATGAGAACGATGTGAGAAGATACACAGGTGAATTAGCTTGATCGTGGTGATTATTTCAGTGTATACTTATATCAAAACATCAGGTCGTACCCCTTAAATATATACAATATTTGTCAATTATACCTCAGTAAAGATAAGAAGGAAAAAAAAGATCTGAGAGAACCCAGAGAATGTTAAGTCCTTGACTGTAGTACTGTTTTATCTGCTCTCCTCCATGTCCTCATCTGAAGTGGGTGTTGACACTTCTGTTTCCAGTGATGATGGAATAACAGGGACCACATATATCTTCTTGTCTTAAACAACTAGAAAACTGGGCTAAATATAGGAAACAATAATTTACAGATATAGGACAACAGGTAACATAGGATAGTGGTCTGAAGTGAGCCCTTCAAGCTCCCCAGCTGTCTGCCTAAAAAGAGTTTCCAGGCCACAGGGCAGGGAGAGGGAACCCAAATAGAGGCCAGCCATCTTCCTGAACAAGGAGACAGAATTTCCAGTTCAAGAATGTGAAGGGGGCTAAAGAGGAGGGAGCTATACAAAGAGAGCTTTGGAGATCAGCAGAGAGTGCCCTTGATTTGAAGGCTGAGTACTGATCTATAGTACTATAGAGTACAACTGTGGTACTCAGTAGGGAGGAGACAATTCAGGGCCGAGGAAACACCCACCAGAAAGGAATAAGCAGGAAAATCCCTTGAGCTCATATGGGACTGGGAATTGTTGCGTTCCCACCAGCCAGAATAGAAAGACCTTATAAGAGAGGGCATTGTGTAGGGTCCTCAGAAGGATATTGACTCAATAGTGGGGTCACATTAGCCCCAGTGGCTACTCTGGGTCTGCTGTAACAATGCTTATCAGCAAGTCTCAGAATGACCGAATCAATTCCAAGTAACTAATCTGTGCCCCAGAACAAAAACCCCCAAATATTTAAAGGAATACAACAAAGTCTAGCACCTAAAAAAGTATAATCCAGAATGTCTAGAGCCATCCAAAAATTATCATGCATGCAAACAACCAGGACAGAAATCAATCAAAAGAAAGACCCAGAAACCCCACAGATGACAGAATTAATAGACAAGGATGTTAAAAGTTATTATAAAAGTACTCAATAAAGGGGCGCCTGGGTGGCTCAGTTGGTTAGGCAGCTGCCTTCGGCTCAGGTCATGATCCTAGGGTCCTGGGATCGAGCCCTGTGTCGGGCTCCCTGCTCGGCGGGGAGCCTGCTTCTCCCTCTCACACTCCCTCTGCCTGCCGCTCCCCCTGCTTGTGTTCCCTCTCTCTCTGTCTCTCTGTCAAATAAATAAATAAAATCTTGAAAAAAAAAAAGTACTCAATATGCTTATGAAGGTAGAAGAAAAAATAAACATGATAAGGAGGAAAAGATATATGAAAGATCTATATCAAACTTCTGAAGACGAAAAACATAATATCTGAAATTTAAAAACATACCAAATGGGATTAACAGATGCTGCAGAGAAAAAGATTAATGGATTTGAAGACATGGCAGTAGACATTCTCCAAAATGAAACACAAAGAGAAAACTGGAAAACACAATAAACAGAGCATTTCTGGGCTGTGGGGCACTATCTAGTGACCTAACATATATGTAGCTGGAATCTCAGAAGTGGGGGCATTGGGAGGTGGAAAGAAAAACATTCAAAGAAATAATGGTTAACATTTTTCCAAATTTCATGAAAACTATAAATTTAGCAATCCAAGAAGTTCGATGAACTTCAAGCAGAAGAAACATTAACTACAGCAAAACACGTCCTATTTGAAATACTAGAAACCTGTGAGGAATAGAAATCCTCAAGCAGGTGCTAAGGAGAGTGCCTTCTGGAGGACTATTTGACTTTCGCACCCTGATGTCTGCAAGTTTGGGAGCACAAGATTTGTTCTAACAAACACTTTTTTTCAGCCAGGCTCCCTGTGGTTTCTTCGGGAATACTCTCACTTCAAAAACATACGGCATTTATTTACTCTGTTTGCTTCTATCCAGTCCGTGCGTCAGGAGCCATACACAGAGGTCTTTTCTAGACGGAGTCCTTAACCTGTTTCATGACAGGCTTCCTTGCCCCTAAGCTCCTCTTTCTCAATTTAGTGGCACCTGCCCTGAAACCGCCTGAAACAACTGGGCAAGACTGGAATGAGATCTTTGTTGGCCTGAGATGTCTTAATGAGAGGCTGCTGAGACAAGGCCAACAAGTCTTGTCCCTTGCTATTTATGCTATTGAAGCAGTTGGCTTTTCAATATCTACAGGGTCCTAAATTCTGGACTCTTCGTTCCCTTCTGCTTCAAAACCCGTAGAGTCTAATCTGAGCTCCTTTCTTCCTAGTAATACCTAGCTAAAAACAGCAAGAAGCAGCCACCTCATACCTTCTGGCTCATTCCAACCACCTACTCTAGAAATACTGGCACAATAGGAACTGTATCTGCCTTTCAAGTTACCACAGAAACCGTTCCACCAACGTTTTGCCAAAGCACCAGCTTTTCAGCCGGTGATATCAGTTCCTAACCTGCTAGGCATCTACTAAGCCAATGCCCGTGTTTTAGGTGTTATTTTATTTTATTTAAGATTTATTTATTTTAGGGGCACCTGGGTGGCTCCGTCGGTTAAGCGTCTGCCTTCAGCTCAGGTCATGGTCCCGGGGTCCTGGGATCAAGCCCCGCATCGGGCTCCCTGCTCCATGGGAAGCCTGCTTCTCCCTCTCCCTCTGCTGCTCCCCCTACTTGTGCCCTCTCTCTCTCTGACAAATAAATAAAGAAAAACTTTCTTTTTTTTTTTTAAGATTTTATTTATTTATTTGACAGAGAGAGACATAGCGAGAGCAGGAACACAAGCAGGGGGAGTGGGAGAGGGAGAAGCAGGCTTCCCGCAGAGCGGGGAGCCCGATGTGGGACTCGATCCCGGGACCTGGGATCATGACCTGAGCCGAAGGCAGACGCTTAACGACTGAGCCACCCAGGCGCCCCAAGAAGAACTTTCTTAAAAAAGATTTATTTATTTTAGAGAGAGAGAGCATGAGAGCATGGGCAGGTGGGGGGGAGGAGGGAGAGGGAGAATCTTCGAGCAGACTCTCTGCTGAGCATCCCGAAGCAGGGCTTGATCCCAGTGATGTGGGCAACAAAGGCAGAAGAAAAATTATTAAATTTCCTTACTACCGGGGCACCTGGGTGGCTCAGTCGTTAAGCGTCTGCCTTTGGCTCAGGTCATGATACCAGGGTCCTGGGATCGAGCCCCGCATTGGGCTCCTTGCTCGGCGGGGAGCCTGCTTCTCCCTCTCCCACTCCCCCTGCTTGTGTTCCCTCTCTCGCTGTGTCTCTCTCTGTCAAATAAATAAATAAAATCTTTAAAAAAAAATTAAAAATAACTAAATTTCCTTACTACCTACAACCCATTGACAAGTCCTTGAAACAGGCAGAGTGCATTCCTCTAGGGACTCAACTGCCTTGATGTTGACACTTGGCTAAGGGCAAAAGGCAATCTTAGCCTGAACACCCCCCTTCCCTGCCCCAGGATCCTGTAAGTCTACTTTAACATATAAAAATTCCTTTGGAAATTTCCTTTATCTCTACCCCCCAAGATAAGTGTTGGCCATCATCCCCCAAGCATATGGTCCACCGATATACATCTGAAGGTTTGTGACGAAGGTTTTATTAGATGGTAATAAACGCCCTTTTCCCAACAATAGCTAGCCCTCTCAAGGTCCTGGAAACCTTGCTTCCAAAATTCCTTAGAGATTTACGCTCTCCCTAACCCCTTCCCAACTTGGAAGTATATAATGTGCCACTTCTCATGACCCCATTGCTGCTCTTTCAGGCCACGGGTCCTGTCCCTGTGCTTTAATAGAATCACCTTTTTGCACCAAAGACATCTCAAGAATTATTACTTGGCTGCTGGCTTCAAACCCTAGCCTTCTTTCCTACATCACCAGGACCCTGAGATCATGACCTGAGCTGAAACCAAGAGTTGGCTGCTTAACTGACTGAGCCACCCAGATCACAACCTGAGCCGAAATTGAAAGTTGGATGTTTAACTGACTGAGCCACCCAGGTGCCCCTTTCTCTCTTATTTTTAAGGTTGGTTGCCATGTCGAGGGAGGAACAAACCTTTTTTATTGTTTTCGTTGTGTGTTTTTTTTTTTTTTTCATGGAAAGATGTTGAAAGGCTTGTGGAGTGACAGAAGGAGGGTCTAGGAATGGAAAATGTTAACACACCTGCCATGCATCTACGAGGTCTGTGTCTTAAGCTCAACCATAGGGAGCCTCCCGTTGGCCCCATTACACCCATTCTAGGATCCTCTTGGTGTGTGTGGTCCATTCTCCCTGCCTCCCTTGCCACGCACAGTGGAGAGGTAGCTCCAAGGACAAAGCCCATTGTGCCCCTAGCCAGCTGGCAGAGCCAGTTACCATCACTAGGTGGCGCACACACATAAGCAGTAGGTTGAGCCCCCCCTCCCCAAAAGTTAGAAAACTAGAGAAAGCAAACCCATGCAACAAAGAAGGAATGCAAGAATGCGGTTCACAGATTCAAACAGCTATGGCATTTTTGAAATTCTGACCACCAAGCTGCTTTATCCTGTGCCCCCAAAACTTGGGGCTGGGTGGATATCGGTCATGATGGAAATCTCCCTGCACCAGGCGGCAGCGAGAGCAAGGTACAGAGTCTGAGGGCCTGCCGGCTCCGCAAGGACCCGATGGCCCCCACAGCAGCCCATCTCTCCCTTGAATGGCCTCTCTAAATCATCATCCATACCGCTTAATATTAGTAACCTACGCAAAAGCCATTTCTCCCTTTTCCCAGGCTAGCAAACTCCCCTCACATAACTAGGACAAATCATGAGTAGACTGAACCAACCAGGGTTCTTATTCCCCTTGACATTGATGGGTTTGGGGATGGGCATGTGACCCAGATCCAGCCAGTGAGCACTGGAGAGGCCGGGCATCTTCTAGGGAAGGAGCAGAGGGAGAGTTGGATAAGCACACTCCATGCTGAGCGCAGAACCCAATGCAGGGCTTGATCCCATGACCCTCAGATGGTGACCTGAGCCAACCAGGCGCCCCAAGACTTCCTACTCTTAAAAAAAAATTAATTTCTGTTGTTTAAGCCACTCAGTTTGTGGTACTTTGTTATAGTAGCTGTAGCAAACTAATCCAGGGAGCCAATGGAGAGTTTTGAGCAGAAGAGTTACACACTCTTACTTTTTAAAGGAATCACACATTGTTGCTACCTTACAAAAAGAGTGGAAGCAAATGGACCAGCCAGGCTGCTAATGCAATAAGCTGGGTGGGAGGTGATTGTAGGCCACAGTGGAGGGAATGAGAAAAGCAAAGCCAAGAGAATATGCTACTTGGTTGGGTGTGGGGAATGTGTGTGAGAAGAACCAAGGGTGCCCACATCTTAACGTTATTCATCTTCAGCTCGAGAAGCCTCCGTTTCTCCTGGGTATTCTTGTTATTTTGTGTTGACTTCTCTGTCTCTATTTTTCCTTTAAATGATAATGTCCCCCAGGATTTGGTCTTCTGCCTTCACAGTCTATAGATCCTCCTCATAGATCACAGCCAAACCTATGACTTCAACTTTCACTGGCATTTTGATGACTCCCAAATACATAACTCTTTGATTTCCCTTCTGATTGCCAGAAACATATATCCAGACTCCATTAGGCATTCCCGCCTCGCTATCCCACAAGCTTCTTTCATTCATTTTGTCTAAATAGACTCATATGGGGCGCCTGGGTGGCTCAGTCGGTTGGGCGTCTGCCTTCAGCTCAGGTCATGATCCCAGGGTCCTGGGATCAAGCCCCGTGTCGAGCTCCCTGTTCAGTCGGGAGTCTGCTTCTCCCTCTTCCTCTGCCCCTTCCTCCATCCCTGTTCATGCTCCTTCTCTCTCAAATAGTTAAAAAATCTTAAAAATAAATGGACTCATTATTTACCCCCAAGTGTGTTCCTCCTCCTCTATTCCCTTCAGTGTACCTGGGAAGTTCAAATGTGGCTTCAGCTTGAGGCAGTTAGATCTAGGGGTTCAAATAATGTTGTCAAAGTCGCTCTGCTCACACACACACCACACCTCTTCTCTACTTTATGTTTATTGGATTCATTCTTTATGTGTATTGGATTCATCCATTCATCAGAAAGAATGGTGAATGGTTCAAGCCTATGTACTTAGAGCTTGTGATCCAAAAGGATCAGAGGCCTTCTCTTTCCTTTGATCCACCTATCAAATATTAGAGTAGTTCCTGATTGGTTTTGTTTGGCCCATATGCCCAGTCTGGAGCCCAGTCACTCGTGCCAGGAGGACAGAATACTCTAACTGGCTAGCCTTGGTTCTACGCCATCTTCAAGGGAAGGTGTGACCGACAGGACATACCACATGGAGTAGGGGAGGTATGGTTCCCTAGAGGAAACCATTATCAGAAGAAGGAATGCTAGGCAGTCAGTCGTATACTCCAGTCACACTGTTATATTCAGTGATTCCCAGGAATTACTTGTAACAATTTTTGTAACTAGATGTTCACTTGTCTGACGATTTGACATCTACCTCCCTCACTAGATTGGAACTCGTCAAAGTGTAACTGTGTATTTTTGGTGACCACAGTGTCCCCTGGCACACAGTAGGTGCTTAGTATTTGATGAGTGGTTGGCCTCCAAACCTGTCCAAAGGCTTGCCTTTTCTAATCTATGTCCACCCTGCCACCAGAGTGATCTTGAACTGTGCATCTGATTATGCCACTTCTCTGCTTGTACTCACTGGCTTCTTGGAGATCTCAAACTAAACCCCTTAGCTAATCATGGAGAGACCACGCAACCTGTCAGTTCTCCATTTCTCCCTAATGATCCAGTCATCCTCAGCTACCGACTGTTTCTTGCCTGCTTACTTTTTTGTACCTTAGTCTACATTATTTGTTGTCTCCAATGCTTTTCCATCTTTTTCTCTGCCACCTCCAATAAACCCTTCAGAATTTGGCTCTTGCCAAACTGTTAGATGTCCTCCTCTCTGCTCCTGAAGCAGGTAGTGTTCTCTCTACTTAGCATACTTCGTGGATTTATTCCAGGGCTGCCCCATCTACACTCGATGCTCCTTGAAGGCAAGGGTTTTTACTAATTTTTGCTGACCAGTACCCAGAATTCTTGCCAAAGAGAATCAATGGTTCCTTTCTCTCTGTGTAGCTACTTCTATTGCAATAAACATTACAGTCATTAATGTTGCTCATTCTTCTCCTAGAGGATTCTATGTAGTATTAATCCCTGCACCTAGCCTGGTGCGGCTGAGCTGTTCTGACCTAAAAAGTCAATTACAGAATAGAATCACACACACAAAAATATTTTATGTACTTCAGACACTTTTAACTTAAAACAAATATATAGCCATTCACTTTTGATGTAGGGCCAAGGCATTTCCCTTGAGTGTGGGCCTATTATTTGGAGTCCCACTGGTTTTGGGGTTTTTGTGGGGTTTTCGTTTTTTTTTGTTTTTGTTTTCGTTTTTTGGTTTTGTTTTGATCATGCACGACTGGCTCATTTATTCCAAAGAATTATTATATTTATTTTGTTTTCCATGCATACTTTTTAGCAGTAATATGAAAGAACCATTTTAAAAATTGGAAGAATTTAAACAGAACTTGTAATGATAAAAATCCCACGTTTTATGGTGGATGCTTTCCAAAGATAAAATGTTTTAAAACCAAAATGTATCACCTCTGATTTCCAGTTTTTGCTTCCTTAATGTGGAACTGTGAACTGAAACACTGAGAAAGGGTAGAAGGGCTGAATCTTTCTAAATTATTACTTTTTTCAGTCTCTCTTCTTTCACCCACAAATAAGTCAAAACAATTATGTTCAGCAACTTGCTTTTATTGAGTCATTCCAAACCATTCAGTTTTCATAGATGCAATTCTTTTTGCATTCATATTAATTCGCCTAATATTTTGTCAATTTATGTGATTAAAATTAACAAAACAAATAACGTTCCACAATTCACAGGTGGGAGCTGAAGTGCATAAGCATGGCTAAGAGCATTCGATGTGCTGTGCGCATCAGTCAGTGTGCTTTGCAGAGAGAATGGAGAGGATGCAGGGGAAGACTTGGATAAGAGAAGGTTGGATCAGGGAGCTCTGACTGGAGTATATTAACCCCATTTTCCAGATGAGGCAGTTGAGACTTAGAAAGTTACACTTGGCCATTTTTAATAAGTGATTCATATATGAAAAACACAAACAGAGATACAGAGAGGAGAAAGAACCGGCTGTCTAAAGGTCAAAGAAAACTTAGGAGGAGATGATGCTTGAGCAGTCTAGAAGGGAATAGGAGGAAATCAGACAAGTAAGCGGGAGAACATTCCAGGCAGAGAAAACAAGGGTAATAAAGTCCAAAAAGACTGTGAAAAATGAAGTACTCTTAAAATAAATTCTGCTTGACTGGAGCCTAGGTTTATCAGGGTGTGAGTGGGGGCTAGAGATCCAGACTGGGATGGTTTCCCGTGCCAAATAGTTTACTTAGAGGCTCCCGGGAGCCACTGGACAAATTTCCTTGGAGAAGCAACACAGTTAGACTTATATTATAGAAAAACATTGCCATGACAGGACGGACAACGGGCCAGACTAAGGGAGACAGCCTGGGAGGCTGCTGCAGGGGAACTCGGGACAGTGATGAGGACCTGAACCCAGCGGCGTCCACACATGGTATTCTCTTCCCATCGACAAGTGCCGGCAGGAACAAACAGGCATGCGATCAGTAAAACCCAAGCTGAGGGAAACTCTACAGGGTAAACAGCTCAGTTTCTTCAATAAACAAATTGCAAGGGGGGAAATGACAGAGACAGTGGGGAGCTAAAATGTGAGTGGACTCCAAACCCTACAGCATTAGCATCACCTTGCACTTGGGAGAAGTGCAAATGCTCAAGCTCCACCCCAGACGTAGAATCAGAAACTGTCTTAAAAAGCCTTGTCGGGGATTCTGATGCACTCTTGTTTGAAAACTGCTACAACAGACTGGAAGAAATTTACAATGCTTATCAGCCAACTGCAATACAGTTATCTTATTTGGCTCTTCATTCAAAAAAGATTGCAACAAATTTTGACATCCTTAGACAATTTATGGTATCAAGGAATTATCAATTTTTTAGGTACGTAAATGATGTTAAGATTATATGTACACGTACACACATATTTAAAAGCACTGAAATATTTATGCATAAAAGATGGGATGCCTAGGATTTGCTTCAAAATACTACAGGAGGCAGGCAGGGGTAGACATGAGATTGGCCATGAGTTAGTAATTGTTGAATAATGGGTATCTCAGTGTTCTTTATACTTTTTAAGACTTTTGTTTTTGAGACTTTTTTCCATTCTAAAAAGTTTAAAAACTCAAGGGTAAAAGTAAATTAAAAGACTACAACTTAAGCAGAATTAATGCAAAAAAAGAAAGTATACTGAAAAAAACCCTACTACATACTAGTGTGCGGCAAAATGGTTTTGATTTGGATGTAAGGGAATTCTGTATGCTCATCAATCCACTGGTGTCATTGTATGTCCCTGACCCCACTGGAGGATGATTTACATGGGAGAAGAGGGACCACAGTCTGCTCAAGGGCACATGAGTACCTACACCCATTTGCTTTCCAACTTCCAAACTGACCTAGATTTTGGAATGCTATCTGCTAATAAATTCAGGTTTACCTGCATTTTTTTTCCCCAAAGTTTACTGCTTTAGCATATTATGACTGCAACCTGAGTAGGCTAATACACAGCATTAAAAATGCTTGATTTTTTTCCCTTAAACTAGAAAAGGGACAACTATCCTTTACATAGGTCCAGTAGCCAAGTCATACATTTTAAGAGATGTTCAGAGGCTTGTCTGGCTTGAAAGGTCATCATCCAAATGACTAGTCTTGAAAAGAGTTCAGGGCAAGTAATTAAAAAAAACTAATTGTGAGGTTGCATAGGCCTTAATATGTCCTTTAATTTACATTCTCGTGATGTGGTAGCTTTACTCTTCTGTAATACACCTACTGTGCTGTTTTAGAAATAGGGTGAATAGATGTTACTCTCCTTCCTTTTTACTCTCCCTCTTATTCACCCTCTTCTATTGAAATACACTTTATGAAAACCTGGTCCATAAGAAATTTAATTAGAAAGCACTCTCATCAAAACCTAAGGAGGTAGGTGGTAGGATGGATTATATATTCTCACTTTACAAAGGCATTGTAAAGAATTTTCAGTGTGGTTCCTTCTCTTTTCTGTTTTATTTTAGAGATTCCGTCATTTTTGTCATCAGTGTTATCATGATCATCATTTTTGTCATGATCATTCTTTTCACTATTATTTTGCCTGGAACAGTCATTGACGCGGGGAAAAGACTGTTAGAAATCATTGCCGTCCATTATCAGGCATCCTTTCTGATCAAAGTGACCTAGAAATAAAGATTTCTGTTCCATTTCATCTACTTTTGTTGAGCTTCTGCTGTGTTCCCACCCATGTGATAGCTTTAAGGAAACAAGAACCACCAAGCACCCCCCGCCCCCAATTCATGTCTCCTGTACTCTAGCTGAAGAATAAGAGCCGAGGGAAGAGAATCACCGCACGCCTATGGGGAGGGACTGGAGAGCCCGGACTATGTAACTTTAGGTGGCTTCACTCCAAATCCTAACTCTGCCACTCACTAGCTAAGTGATGGTGAGCAAGTTACTTAACCTCTCCTGCCCGTTTCTTCATCTGTTAAATGAGGGTAAGAACAGTAGTTACCTTATGGGGTTTTCTTGAAACAATTCTTAACCAGATAATCCATAAAACACTTAAATTTATCCATATATTTTATAAATATCTGTGTTGACCATTGTTTCTTATATCCTACACCTTCCTCCTGGTATTCTTTTCTGTCCTGGAAATATATATATATATATATATATATATTTCTTTTTTTAATATGAAAGCTCTATGCCCAACATGGGGCTTGAACTCATGTCCTCGAGATCAAGAGTTGCATGCTCTACTGACTGAGCGAGCTAGGTGCCCCAGAAACATAACCTTAGAAGTTCATAATTATCTTGGATTTTGTAGCTCTGAAAATACTGCCTCCCAGTTTTGCCCCCAATCTTATGGTTTAGCCGTACATAAAATTCTAGGCTGATAATTATTTTCCTCAGCTTTGAAGATATTATCCCACTGTCTTCTGGATTTTATGCCATTGAGAAGTTTGCTATCAGTTTCACAGTTGTTACTTTGCAAATAACATGTCTTCTCTCATTGGAAGAACACATGCATCTAAGGAGACTACTGATCAATGTATGTATTTGTTACGAGAGTAACCACTTCATACAAGATTTCCAATTTCAGGGATTAGGCAGGGGAAGTTCATGATAAAAGCATCCTCTCATCCTTTACAAAGGAACACGGCAGGAACTAAAGGCCACTGTGACCAAAAGGAAGCTCTGCAAGACTTCCTACCTCTAACTATAACCTTGCCTCCAGGGGAGGACTAAGAGTGCCTTGCCAAGAATCCCGTAAGTCACCCAAGGGTTTAAAGGGATGCCAAGCCCTCCTTTTTATACTCCCATGAGTTACTTCTCTCCTTTCCTCTCATGCTTTCCACTTCTTATAATAGGACAACTCTATATTATGAGCTTATAAGGCAAGTATGATAAAATAGTACATTTAAAACTTTGAGTTTAGCCCTTCCTGGCCAATGTTTATGTTCAGATTACTAAAAACATGTATCTAGGAATATGGTACAAAACAGATCTCACCTTGTAGATGAAATAGCTAAAATTTTGGCGTCTTTATTGATCCTGGGTCATATACTTGGCTTGGAAACAATGTACAACAAATAGTTCCAATTAAGATATCACAAACTAAATTTTTCTTCCAGATCTCTAAATGCTCATGGAGAGCCAACTTCCATGGTACATGGCACACAGCACAGACTTGAGAGTCAGGCCCACAGAAAATATCCATGTAGGCCAAACAAGAAAGATGCTATTTGCTTCTCATTACATAAACAATGCCTGAACTTATCTAACCAACAAACTTATTTTTCTAAAAATTAATCTGTGACTGAAAGTACTATCATGTTTGCTGGGAGCCATTCTCATTTGACTCATACCCAAAAAGGCTAGAAATAACTCAGCACTAGAAAGTGGCGCAAGTGCTAAGGTTGTCTATGGCTCTTGCTACAAAATAGTTGCCAGTCTAATTTGAATGTTTAAAAAGAATGACAGGAATTACAGGGTTCTTCTTGATTTCAAGAGAACTTCCCAGAAGGAGGTGGAGGACCAAGAAATCCACCTGCCTGCTTGGTGGCAGCTCGTGAAGGGGCAAGACCAAGAATCTTCTGGATGTTCTGTGAAGAAAACAGAATTAAAATTGGGTTTTAATATGAGATAGAAGAGTATTTATATAGATCCCATATGAAGAGAAGGCATATAAATTAAAAGTACCATTATGACCTATTTAAAATAGGACAATTACTACCGTGTTATTTTTTAAAAGGCTACAACACAATGGAGGTCATAAGACAGTAAAAGCCCTCTCACCTAATGCGACCTTGGTCCACAACCAAAAGAAGCTGATTTTTTCAAGTGGAGAATCATTGAAAGAGGTAATCTTTTATTTCAACTCGAAGCATATAAAGTATATTCATTAGCTGTTTCTTACAGCAAGGCCTTTTCTCTCAATATGGATCATCAGTTCAATTTAGTCATTACTGCACCATCTAAAGCCGAAACTGAAATACTCAGTTTCAGTTTTTTCAGAGTGGTAAGGGATCTTAGGTTCCTGCAAAGCAATCTGAGTCCAGAATCCTCCTAGATTTCTAGCACCTCCCCTCACCTTTTCACTTGTCTCATTATATCCAATTCAGCAGTTTTTTCAAAAATTCACCTTCATTAAAGTAGTTCTCATAAAGATCACTTTTTATATTCATATTTTATTACTTACTGTAACATTAAATTACATAAATACAACAACAAGTAAAACCAGCATAAACAGTTTTAGGATAGATACAGGCTCTTGAAAAGCAATGACTCACCTGGTAGGAACAGACAGGTGTGGGCATACCACAGAGCAAACCATGAATGGAGAATGTGATGCGGGGATTAAATGCTATGCCTTTTTAAAGAGGGAAGTGAGAGGGTTTGCGAATGTGGAGAGCTTCAGTTAAAGGTCAGGTGTTAAGATTCTGTACAGCATTCATAAGAGCGAAAAACTTTAAAGATTATCTACTTTCTCTTGCTCAATTCTTTCATTTTGTATTTGAGGAATTCCAATGAAAACCTGGAAAAGTGTGATGGTTTGTCCAAAATTACAAAGTTAAATGAAGAGCAAAGTTAGAATTAAAACCCATGTGTTTGGATTCATAATCGGATGGATGCTCTTACACAGTACTTCCGATGTTAAAGTTCTGGTCTTCAGAACACACTCTACCCCGTTGGTAGGCAGGTGAGCGAGCGCACATTCACTCAGTAGTTACTGAGCCCCACTGTACATAATGCACCATGACAATACCCATATCCAGCCTTCTCTGAAGTGTATACAATTACAATCCCTCAGTCCTTCATCATTGGGAATGAGGACTGCTACAGATTTGAGTGTTTATATTTCTGACATAGCACACTGCCAGAATATAACAGAATATATAAAAATGAAGACACAACTTTAAGAACTCATTCAAATTATATTTATCACAAAAACTTCATTCATTCATTTATCCATCCACTCACATACTCACAACACTGCAGCTTGTGCTTTCTTTTTTTTTTTTAATTAACATATAATGTATTATTTGTTTCAGGGATACAGGTCTGTGATTCCTC
Organism: Mirounga leonina; assembly: GCF_011800145.1. Taxonomy (NCBI): domain Eukaryota; kingdom Metazoa; phylum Chordata; class Mammalia; order Carnivora; family Phocidae; genus Mirounga; species Mirounga leonina. The sequence goes on from NW_023270389.1 coordinate 9,148,306, forward strand.
AGTCTTATATAATACCCAGTGCTCATTACAACACATACCCTCCCCAATGTCCACCACCCAGTTACCCCATCCCCCCAACCCCTTGTGCTTTACTTTAAAAAGAAATCTGGGAGGAAGCTAAGAAAAAAAAAAATCAATCATTAGATTAGGCTGCTTCTCCTTAGTAAAGCTGGAGAATGTATTACTTTTATAATAACTCCTTCATGCCTGCTTCTAAAAAGGTGTACAAAACAGTAAGACCAAATGATATAATGTCACTAATTTCCCATTTCTTTTATTTAATCAGTAAGTCTTTACTGACCACCTACAATATATCCAGCATTAAGCAAGGCACTGTGGGAAATGACTTTAAAGATAAAATTTGAAAGAATAAGACATTACAGAATTAGCTATGGATAGACACATTTGTCTAGTTAACAAACACAATAATACAGTCTAGACAAAATATACTAGACATCCTTGATCAGTTTTTCTGTAGAGACAGGGGCCAATTAAGTGAGTCCTTACCATTTTAGAAATAAAGACTAGTGTAAAACCTCTGATGCCCTTTAAATTACAGGTTTACTGTAATTTAAAGAAACAACTCAAAGGAAAATAGGAAATATTTTGAAGGGTAGACTGTTGACGTCTTTTCTTTTTTTTTTAAAAGATTTTATTTATTTATTCGACAGAGAGAGACACAGCGAGAGAGGGAACACAAGCAGGGGGAGTGGGAGAGGGAGAAGCAGGGACCCTGGGATCATGACCTGAGCCGAAGGCAGACGCTTAACGACTGAGCCACCCAGGCGCCCTGACGTCCTATTTATGAAATAAAAGCATCTAAATGACTACTGGATACAAGTCCACTGCTCTAGATGGGGAAGAGCTCAAACAGCAACAAAAACATTAAAACGGACACACTTTATTGGCAAGGCTGAAGTTCATGGAAATCCAGGCAGCTCTATACTTTGTTCTCCTGTGGCTCTTGTCACAGGCTTCCTTTGGGAACACTAAGTTTATCAGTGTTACATTACTCAAGTATTTGTATTTTACTATAAATGCTTTCTATGTACTACATGCAATCTTATCCTTTAGTGAAATTCTAAACAATCTGTTTAAATTCCTATAGTTTCACAAATGAACCCAGGGCTTTTGATGGTTTTCTCAGATAAGATTTTCTCTGCTTCCCTGTCCGTGAAGTCTTTTTGGTGTAGGAGCTAACTGATGCTCTCAAGATGCAAAAAAGATGGGTAAAAAAGAAGAGGTCACCATTCTCTCTCCACAGTAGTAATACCATCCAACATTTCTATGCACCTTAAAGTTTACAAATAGTTCTAAGGACTAGATGCCAGTCCTCAGTTATCCTTGCTTTGGAGATGAGAAAGTTGAGACAGAGAGGTTACAAGTCAGGACGTGAACTGACATACAACTCAAAGTACAGCTTTCCTCTATTAAACCACTCTCTAAGAGATCGTTATCTTAGTAATAAAAAAGATCTTGTAGCAGTCCTGGCCTATAAAAACATTCTGTTACGAAGATTACGTATGAGCACATGCGTATGTTACATCATTAAGTAAATAAATGCAGGGGTGCCTGAGTGGCTCAGTCAATGAAGCGTCTGCCTTTGGTTCAGGTCATGGCCTTGGGGTCCTGGAATCGAGCCCTGCATCGGACTCCCTGCTCAGTGGAGAGCCTGCTTCTTCCTCTGCCCCGCCTCCCCCTGCTCATGCTCTGTCTCTCTCTTAAATAAAATCTTTTAAAAAAATAAATAAATGCATATAAATTCAAACCCACAAAATGTACAACACCCAGAGTGAACCCTAAAATAAATTATGGACTCTGGGTGACAAAGAAGTGTCACTGTAAGTTCACTGACTAGAACAAATGCAGTGCTCTGGTGCTAGGGGTTGTGGTTGGGGAGACTGCACACATGAGGTGGCAGGGACGAGATGGGAAATCTCTGTACCTTCTGCTCAATTTTGTGGGGAACCTAAAATTGCTCTAAAAAATAGTCTATACAAAATGCATATAAAAACTGTAAAGAGGGCGCCTGGGTAGCTCAGTCATTAAGCGTCTGCCTTCGGCTCAGGTCATGATCCCAGGGTCCTGGGATCGAGCCCCGCATCGGGCTTCCTGCTCCGAGGGAAGCCTGCTTCTCCCTCTCCCACTCCCCCTGCTTGTGTTCCCTCTCTCACTGAGTCTCTCTCTCTGTCAGATAAATAAATAAAATCTTAAAAATAAAAAAATAAAAATAAAAAATAAAAACTATAAAGATATATAAAAAATAAGTTTATATATCCTTTTCTCATTCCTTGTCGCCAACTTTTTGAAATATTGCTAAACAGGATAATTTATTAAAAAAATTTTTTTAAAGATTTTATTTATTTGTCAAAGAGAGGGAGAGAGTACAAGCAGGGGGAGTGGCAGGCAGAGGGAGAAGCAGACTCCCCGCTGAGCAAGGAGCCCGATGCGGGGCTCAATCCAGGACCTTGGGATCATGACCTGAGCCGAAAGCAGATGTTCAACTGACTGAGCCACCCAGGCGTCCCTATTTTTAAAAAATTTTTTAAAGATTTTATTTATTTGAGAGCGATCGAGCAAGCACGAGCAGGGCAGGTAGCAGAGGGAGAGGGAGGAGACTCTCCACTGAGCATGGAGTCTGACACAGAGCTCGATCCCAGGACCCTGGGATCATGACCTGAGCTAAAGGCAGATGCTTAACCGACTGAGCCACCCAGATACCCCTAAACAGGATAATTTAAAATAAAGGTGAATATTTCTATGGGTGCTATCTCAAAGGGCTAGGCATTGTTCTAAGTACTTCACATGAATGTTCTCATTCAATCCTCACAACAGCTCAGTGAGGCAGGCTTATTATCCTTATATGCAGATGAGGAAAAGAGTCAACTGTCAGAGTGATTCAATAAATTCTTACTGAGCATGACACACTGTAGCAGATACTTTTGTATACATTATCTCCATTATGTCTTTCAACAACCTTATCCATTAAACTTGACCTGACTGCTTTCCTATAATCTCCTAATTCTCCTCCAATTTTTCAGGGCTTCTTAGTAAGATTTAGCTTAGAGATACGCATTTTGCTGAAAGACAAAAGCTTTTTGTTTTTTTTAAGATTTTATTGATTTTTTGACAGAGAGAGACAGCGAGAGAGGGAGTACAAGGGCATAGAGGGAGAGGGAGAAGCAGGCTTCCCATGGAGCCAGGAGCCCGATGTAGGGCTGGATCCCAGGCTCCTGGGATCACAACCTGAGCCGAAGGCAGACGCCTAACGACTAAGCCACCCAGGCACCCCAAGACAAAAGCTTTAATATATTATAAAGATGGTATGGAAGAATACTTAATATACATGCAAAATACAGTAAGATTTGGTAAGGTTATAGAAAAATATAAAACAATTATTTTGAATTTCTGTTCTGTCCTGTGTAATAGGGTAACAACTAAGGAGTGTATGTCAGAAGGGAAAAACAAAGGAAAAACATTTTCCCATAATCATGCCTTCAATTGGCAGGAAACCCAGAAAAATACCATTACAGGATTTGCGTTCCTTCCTCTTTGCAAAGGATAAGAACCAGTGATCAAGAAAAGGAAGTTGTTGGTTGCTAACTGGATATTTTGGGAAGACCCAGGTCACTAGCCATAAACACATTCTGCTAAATGTTATTCCTTAGTCATTTAACTAAAATAACTCAGCCATGGCAAGCCTTAGTTTATTCTTTGTTAGTTTCTCTGGCATCAAACAACCAGCCTTCACTTCCAATTGATTACAATTTCTCATCAAGTTCCTGTAACATAATCTTTACTAGATCCATAAAGCTGTATGGAAATCCGATCACCTCAGATGGCCCCACCCAACAACCCTAGGGTTTTCACATTCTATCTAAATTAGATGTTTTAGAGAATGATGTAGGGATGAAATATTTACTGAGAACAATGGCAGTACACTGGGGTACCCGAAACACTACTGGGTCAGCAATCAGAAGACTTGAGTCCCAGTACAGGCAAACCAGGCAAAGCAGCAATAAGGCAAAGTCTTCTCACCTTACCGAATCTCAGTTGCCCAACCCCCTGGAAAGAAGAGGGATCACTAGATCAATCACTTTCAACCCTTTAGGCCACAGAATCCTTTCTTTAAACAAAATCTCATGAAAAAACCCTCTACAGAAAACAGATAAAATACTGTTAGGGACCTGAGGCCTCCTGCTGGGCCCTTCAAGCTTCCCATCAAGCACCTTCAAGAAGCCAAAGTCCCTGTGGCTCTAGCATTCTAGAATGTGACTATGTTCTAACAAATTATATTGCAGATTTCAACACACATCTTGCAAAGTGGAAATCAAAATTCTGAAAGGAACATGAGCACATCAAATCTGCACTAGAGTAATGCCACTTCCTTTGTAATGCTGATGAACTTTTCTGTCCTAGGTTGTCAAAGGCCTTGCTTATAATAAAGGTCTTTTTTTTGAGGGATGGGGGTATGTCAGGTGATCAAGTGACAATCCAAATCTCTGTCTCTCTCCTAACCATCTTTCCAGTAAAACTTCCCTTAGATCCTGTTTAGCCCTTCATCTGAGGATCAGTCAAGGAGAATGTTCTGAATTGTAGTTTAGCGCAGGAAGACAAGATGTATGTTTCTATATTATATATGTACTCACGTATGTAATGTATTTTTAATCCTATAACGAACGGTAGGATGTGGCTGGTACAGAGTGGGGTATCTAAAACTCAGTATGAAACTTAAGTCTCACTGGTTTGAAAAACCAAAAGACAGGGATTTGGGTGACCACAGCAGCTTAAAACTGAGTGAGAAACTCTTGGAAAACAGTTAACAGAGGAGAAGTTCACAACTACATTTAAACTCTGCCCAAATCTCTTAAACTATGCCAAGTGTGAGAGAGCTTTCAAGTAGCCCAGCTGAGACTAAAATAACTGAGATTTCAGGTACTGCCTACAAGAAAGGAGACAGAGTATAGAGTTTGAGTGCCAAGTTAACTTCCTGCTTAACTAAAAAACTGAGCACTCTTCCAAAGAATAACAGACACCTATCATAACAATGTCCAAGATACAATCCAAAATAATTAGATATACCAACAAACAAGAAACTTGACCCATACTTAAGAAAGCAGGCAACAGAGTCCAATCTTCAGATTATCCAAATGTTGCAATCAGTAGATAAGGTTTGTATTTTAAGGCAGCTAAATAGGGGCACCTGGGTGGCTCAGTCGGTTAAGTGTCCGACTCTTGGTTTCGCTCAGGTCATCATCTCAGGGTCATGTGATCGAGCCCCACATCAGGCTCCGTGCTCAGCGCAGAGTCTGCTTGAGATCCTCTCTCTTCCTCACCCTCTGCCCCTCCCCACCTCTGCTCTCAAGTGCTGTCTCTCTCTCTCTCTCAAATAAATAAATAAAATCTTAAAAAAAATAAAGCAGCTAAATAACTATGCCAAAGGGCATAAAGTATGTTCATAATAAATTAAGAAATAGGAAATCTCAGCAAGGAAAAATGATAGCAAAAAAAGAACAGAATGGAAATTCTGGAACTAAAAAATATTATATCAAAATTTAAAAATCATTGTGTGCACTTAAGGTTAACTCAGATTAGGGATGACAGAGAAGTCAGTAAACTAAACACAGATTAACAGAAATTATCCTATCTAAAGAACAGAGAGGAAAAGATTTTTAAAAATTGAACAGAGCTTCAGGGTCCTCTTAGACCATACTGAAAAGACAGACATGTAAGAAACTGGAATCAGAAAAGAAGAGAGAAGGAATGGGCAGGAAAAAAACTCTAGCAGCATTTAAAAAAAAATTTAATACCCTAGGCATATCCAGCCAAACTGCTGAAAACCAAACTTAAAGAAAAAAAAAATCTAAAAGCAGGCAGAGAAAAGTGACACATTATCTATAGGGATACAAAGATATGAAAGACTTCTCATCAGAAACAATGGAGGCCAGAAGATAGTGGAAAGGCATTTTAAAAAGCTGAAAGGAGGGCTCCTGGGTGGCTCAGTTATTAAGCGTCTGCCTTCGGCTGGGGTTATGATCCCAGGGTCCTGGGATCGAGTCCCACATCGGGCTCCCTGCTCGGTGGGAAGCCTGCTTCTCCTTCTCCCACTCCCCCTGCTTGTGTTCCTGCTCTCGCTATCTCTGTCTTTGTCACATAAATAAGCAAAATCTTAAAAAAAGAAATAAATAAAATTAAATCCTGAAAGGAGGGGCGCCTGGGTGGCTCAGTTGTTAAGCGTCTGCCTTCGGCTCAGGTCAAGATCCTGGGGTCCTGGGATCGAGCCCTCCATCGGGCTCCCTGCTCAGTGGGAAGCCTGCTTCTCCCTCTCCCACTCCCCCTGCTTGTGTTCCCTCTCTTTCTGTGTCTCTCTCTGTCAAATAAATAAATAAAAACAAATAAATAAATAAAATAAAATGTTGAAAGGATTAAAACAAACAAATGAGAAAAACCCAATCAACCCAGAATTCTATATCCAGTGAAAATATCCTTTAAGAATAAAGAGAAAATAAAAATACTTTCAGATAAATGAAGATCAAGAGTATTTGTCACCAGCAGACTTACACTATAAGAAACACTTAGAGGGGCGCCTGGGTGGCTCAGTCGTTAAGCGTCTGCCTTCGGCTCAGGTCATGATCCCAGCGTCCTGGGATTGAGCGCCACATCGGGCTCTCTGCTCCACAGAAAGCCTGCTTCTCCCTCTCCCACTCCCCCTGCTTGTGTTCCCTCTCTCGCTGTGTCTCTGTCAAATAAATAAATAAAATCTTTAAAAAAAAAAAAAAAAAAGAAAGAAACACTTAGAGTGAGAGACAAAGGAATAATTTGATGCTGTACTATGGGGGACTAACATTAAGCAGCGGCATGCTCAGCTCCTGTTATATTCCACCAACAATTCCGCACTCAGAAGTCTTCTATTCACTACACACTTTCAAGCCTCCATGCTTTTACTCATACTACTTCTGATGCCAAGAATGCTCTGATAAGGGGCGCCTGGGTGGCTCAGTCGGTTAAGCGTCTGCCTTCAGCTCAGGTCACAATCCCAGGGTCCTGGGATCGAGCCCTGCATTGGGCTCTCTGCTCGGCGGGGAGCCTGCTTCTCCTCTCCCTCTGCCTGCCCCTCTGTCTGCTGCTCTGCCTACTTGTGCTCTATCAAATAAATAAATAAAAACCTTAAAAAAAAAATGCTCTGGGGCGCCTGGGTGGCTCAGTCGGTTAAACGTCTGCCTTCGGCTCAGGTCATGATCCCAGGGTCCTGGGATCGAGTCCCGCATCGGGCTCCTTGCTCAGCAGAGAGACTGCTTCTCCCTCTCCCTCTGCCTGCCTGCTGCTCCCTCGCTTGTGCTCTCTCTCTCTCTCACTATCTCCCTCTCTCTGTGTCAAATAAATAAATAAAATCTTGAAAAAAAAATGCTCTGATAAGATTGGAAAAGCCCTACTCATCCTACAAGACAGAACTAAAATGGCCCCTTTGTACAAAATTTTAGTTTCATACCTTAGCCATTTTGCTTCCATAGCATGTTTTTTTTTTTTCCTGATACCATTTTGTACATGCACACACACATCAAGGGCATCAATCATACTCTACTATTACTTATGGGCCTGTCTTTCCACACAGATTATGAATTTCACAAAGGTAGAAACCATTGCTTTTTACCCTGTACTCTCAGCATCAAAGAAGAATTCCTGGCATTGTATAAAGACTTGAATCACTCTTCAGCAATGACAGGCAATATTCTAAATAAAGCCTTGAACTCATGCACTGAAACAACTCACAAAGAGATCAGGTTAAGGTAATGCCGAATAATCTGTTCTTCTCACTTACTAGTTAAGCTATCATTTTCTGAACCACCTGCATTCTCTAACTGATTTGAACTTAAGTACTAAAAATGAAAACACTCTGCTTGTAGATGAGCTATACATTAATGAACTAAGCTCTAAGTCTTAAATAAAGTGACATATGTTAATGATGAGGAACAGGAGATGGCAGGCATTTGATCTTCTCATTTTGATGGCTTTAAATATACTGACATGACATAATTAGAACCTGCTTTTATACATACACAGGGCATATCAAAATTCTTTGCCCTAAGCAAGCCAAGAGTGAAAAAAAATAAAAATTTATTTTTATCACTCTTCTGAGCACATATACCTGTTCAAAGAGACAATGACAAATTCTCACGGATACTTTTTCAGATACAGTCATACATACATAAAGTTATATGTTAAGATATGGGTGAAAAAAGAAAAAAAAAATAAAACTCTTCCATTCTTCCTCAGAACCACTAATCCTTTTTGCTTTCAAAGAAAGAGCATTCCATTCATAGGTTTTACAGTTCTATAAATTCATAAGAATAAGCCAGTGTTCCCCTTAGCTGTTTACCAGGTAAGTTTACTTGGGTTTTTACTGAGAATTAGAGCACTTTTTATAGAGGAGATCACCATTTACCCAATCTATTACTGACTCATAAGAAGAAGAAAATTAAAAAAAGCAAGTACTTTAATTCTGGGAATTAAGGAACTTTCCTTCTGTTCTTGAATTCCGTCACCACCCTGGACTAACTTAACACCCCTGCTGGAAGCTGGCAAACCTACCATTTCCGCTGCTGCAAATTCATACAAAAGAAACAGTTGGTGGTGTGAAGGTCAAGGCAGCTTAATCATTTGTTCACTAAGCACTAAGGAATTTTAAAAAAGGAGAAAGATAAAATGAGAAAAGGTAATTAGATTTATTTTCAGTTAATGATGTATCACCCTGTTTCAATCTATAAAAAGCAACTTTATCCTATCTTGGGCTGGGGAACAAATATTAATTTTATTTATTTTTTATTTTATTTTATTATGTTAGTCACCATACAGTACATCATTAGTTTTTGATACCCCAGAGGAGGGGGCACTAATTGATCTTTTAAAAAAATGTGACCCTAAGAACGGCTAACATTCTGTGTCACTGTCTTCTGATTATCATAACATGGTGAGGTTGTCCACCAACCCCCTTTCACCTTTGTGAAAACTGAGACTGAGAGAGACTCCAAGAGGCTGACATTCCCAAGGATACTTAGCCAATAAAGTAGCAACAAGATTCAAACACTGGTGTTTTACCCCAAACACTGTACCTCCTCAACCTTCCAATGCATTCCTCCTCTCTCCCCATCACTTTAAAGTTTCTGAAGTAGGGGGGCATCTGGGTGGCTCAATCATTAAGCTTCTGCCTTTGGCTCAGGTCTTGATCCCAGGGTCCTGGGATAGAGCCCCACACTGGGCTCTCTGCTCAGCAGGAAGCCTGCTTCTCCCTCTCCCACTCCCCCTGCTTGTGTTCCCTCTCGCTGTCTCTGTCAAATAAATAAATAAAATCTTTAAAAAAAAAAGTTTCTCAAATAGGAATGTGTCTTAAAATCTATTATATGATCAGTATAGCATTATTTTTGCTTTCCTTTGAAACCTCTTAAGGCAATGGTCAATCATTTAATTAATAACATCCTAGCATGGGAAAAAATATGTACAAGATGAAAACCAGATTCACAAATACTTACGTGAACTAGTAATACATCATAAAATTGTGTTAGTTTAGGTTCAAAGTTCAACCTTGGTTTCATCTGCTTCTACTCTGAATGACTAATATAATAGAAATAATTTTAGGGGTGCCTAGGTGGTTCAGTCGGTTAAGTGTCTGCCTTCAGCTCGGGTCATGATCCTGGAGTCCCAGGATCGAGCCCCACGTCTGGCTCCCTTCTCAGTGGGGAGTCTGCTTCTCCCTCGTCCTCTGCCCCTCTCCCTACTCCTTCTCTCTGTCTCTCTCTCACTCATTCTCTCAAATAAGTAAATAAAAATTTTTTAAAAAAATTTTTAAATGGTTTTTTTTTTTTTTAAAGATTTCATTTACTTATTTGACAGAGAGAGACACAGCCAGAGAGGGAACAGAAGCAGGGGGAGTGGGAGAGGGAGAAGCAGGCTTCCCGCCAAGCAGGGAGCCCGATGTGGGGCTCCATCCCAGGACCCCGGGATCATGACCTGAGCCCAAGGCAGATGCTTAACAACTAAGCCACCCAGGAAGCCCTAAATGTATTTCTATACCCTCATAATTGATAATGATTTTTTAAGTGAAGCTATCGGGAGAAAAATTAACCTTTTAATTTCAAAAGAAACAAAGGTTCCATGAAGTCAAGGACCATAATTATGTGTCAGTTTTGTTTAAAACTGTATAATAAGCACCCAGCCCGGAGCATGATACCTGTCTGTGCTCAATTTTGTTGAGTAAATAAATGAACACTCTATCAAGGAATTATTACTAATGTGATAATGATCTCTTAAGGATGGGGGAAGATGACTGAAGCAGAGAGATGCCCTTAATTCATCCTAATATTATACCCCCATCATAATAAGGGGAGCATTATTGCCATGAAGGGAATAGAGCTAGTTGGTTTAATAACACCATCACTCACATTTAGTAAAGGAAGTGGATTCTGGTTAACACTATAGAGATGTTACTGATATATGTAAATACAGTCACAATCTTTCACAAATAAAAGACTTTAAAAACATAAATTCAGGAAACCCAGTGGTCAAAGTATCTAATCACTTTAGCAATTAAACTACTGACAGTTTCAAGGCACTAATAACAGAAATGTTTCTCATTCTCCTAGATGCTATACTCTAATTTACTATCAGAAGACTTCTCTGTTAAAACAAGCAAGGCCACCCCCAAAGCTAGAGGTAACCTGCATAAAATATACATGGTTTTTACATGTTTAGCATAAAAATTAACCCTGAGCTAATGAAATTATAGTTTTATTCACTGAAACGAAAACATGAAAGATTATCCTTTAATACATGGTCTCAGGTTGGTGGTGAACTGAAGGCTTAAGATGAACAGTCCTGGGTAAAATGATGCAGTAGCTGTGAAACCAGCTGGGGAATCCTCAAAAAATTAAACATAAAATTGCAGCATGACCCAACAATTCTACTTCTGGGTATATACCCCAAAGAATTGAAAGCAGGAACTCAAACAGACATTGATATACCATGCTCACAGCAGCATTACTCACAACAGGCAAAAGGTGGAAGCAACCCAGTGTCCACTGACAGATGAATGGATAAACAAGATGGGGTCTATACACACAATGAGATATTATTTGGCCTTAGAAAAGGAACGAGGGGCACCTGGGTGGCTCAGTAGTTAAGCGTCTGCCTTCGGCTCAGGTCATGGTCCCAGGGTCCTGGGATCGAGTCCCGCATCGGGCTCCCTGCTCCACGGGAAGCCTGCTTCTCCCTCTCCCACTCCCCCTGCTTGTGTTCCCTCTCTAGCTGTCTCTCTCTCTGTCAAATAAATAAATAAAGTCTTTAAAAAAAAAAAAAAGAAAGAAAAGGAACGAAATTCTGACACATGGTACAACATGGATGAACCCTGAAAACATGCTAGTCACAAAAGGACAAATATTATATGATTCTACTTACATGGAATCAAATCCACAAATATGAGTGGTCAAATTTGCAGAGACAGAAAGTAGAATGATGGTTGCCAGGGACTGAGGGGTAGGGGTAATGGAGAGTCAGTGTAGGATTTTCAATGTAGGATGATGAAAACATTTTTTTAAAAATATTTTATTTATTTATTTGACAGAGAGAGAGAGATAGCGAGAGCAGGAACACAAGCAGGGAGAGTGGCTCGATCCCAGGACCCTGGGATCATGACCTGAGCCGAAGGCAGACGCTTAACGACTGAGCCACCCAGGTGCCCCAGATGAAAAAGTTTTAAGATGGATGGTGGTGATGGTTGTACAACAATGTAAATCTACTTAATGCCATAGAACTGTCCAGTTGAAAATGGTTAAATAGCAAGTTTTATGTCTATTTTAACACAATAAACGAGAAAGATTAACAGCACTGGAATTACTGAATATAGGAAACCAGAAAGTAGCATCTGGACATACGAGAGGATTAGCTGGAGGATTCTGCAGGAATACGGCTACCGCAGGCAGTCACACTGGTTAAGTTTAACCCCCTGAGACTCTAGAGGCATGACATTTATAGTTTGGCCTACTCCTCCACATTTTTTACTCTAAGGGTTCAGATCACACTGCCTAGCCCACCCTACGACACCAGCACATTTCAAAAGACCTCTTATCTAAAGAAGGTGTGAAGAAAGGAGGAGTGCCTCCACTCAAACACTTGTCACCGGGACTGAACAGGCCTTCACACTTCAAAGGTGAATTTAGATAGGCACTCCAGACAAAATACTACTAGGCTGTTGGCAGGGATTTGTCATATTCACATGCATACCAGATTCAAGACCAATCATTCACCTCACTGTATTCTTTTGACCTTCTAGCTTCTTAGTTTTTGAAAAAAAAAAAAAAAAAAAGTAGGCAAACTGTGATCTCAAATGAATCCATGTTTTTATGTTTTCCTTCCTAAAAATCACATAACAGTTGGCAAAGTAGAAGAGAGCAAAAAAAGAATAAGGTACACCAGTATGAACTCCAAATGGATTGGCTCATCATCTAAATGCAAAGAATGAAACCAAAAAAGTACTAATAGAAAACAAGGATGAATTTCCTTGTAACTTTGGAGTGCAGAAGAACTTTCTAACCATAATTCAAAATCCAAAAGCCATAAAAGACAAATTTGATCAAAAAAGAAAAAAAAATCCAGCAAACAAAATTTTGTGTGGCAAATACCACTGTAAGTAAAACTGAAACACAAATGACAAACTGGAAAAATTATGTGCGACTTACAGCACCCAGAGAGGGCTAATCTCCTACATAGGAGCTAAAAATTCAGAAAAAGACCAACAACCCAATAGAGAAATAGGCAAAAGGCATACAAAGTCTCTTGCCACCAAAGAAAGAAAAGAGTATATGAACAGCTCTTAGACAAACAGGGATGCTCAATCCAAAATGCAAATTAAAGCTACAACAAGGTAGCAATTCTTATCTATCAGATGGGTAAAAACTCAAAAGCAATTTCTGTGGGTGAGGATGGCAGAAACATGCATTTTCATACCTTGCTCTTGGGACTAAAAAATGGTATAACCCCAGTTTGCCAAGTTTATAAATTCCTATTTTGGTGTAGCACCTACTCTTCGTTTAACATACACTTCTCAGGTGCATCCTATGTACTATAGACAGGTACATAGATACTTTAAGGTATATATAAACAATGAAGAAATCACTACCTTCAAAGAGTTGGAGAGGAAAGGAGAAAATATAGATAAAAATAACAAGTAGACAAAAACAGATAAAGCTCCTACAATGAAGAATATGACCAATCATTATGGAAACTTGAATCATTCTATATTAGTTTCCCCATCACTCACTCCACTTTATATCCCCAAACAAGCAAACAAAAAACCCCAATTCATTAAAAAAAAACCCCAAAAAACCCCAATTCATTATGTTCTCTTAAAACTACTTTATGCCATGGGCGCCTGGGTGGCTCAGTTGGTTAAGCGACTGCCTTCGGCTCAGGTCATGATCCTGGAGTCCCGGGATCGAGTCCAGCATCAGGCTCCCTGCTTGGCAGGGAGTCTGCTTCTCCCTCTCCTGCTCCCCCCTCTTGTGCTCTTTCTCTCTCTCACTCTCTCTCTCAAATAAATAAATAAAATCTTTAAAAAAAAAACAAAACAAAACTACTTTATGCCACAGTGTGTATCTGAAACCAAGTGGCCTACTTCTTTGCCTAAGAATGGCCTCACTGGGGAAATCATAGTACGTCTATAATTTGAATTTCTGAAAGCCTCCTATTTTATGGCTGCTCACTTCACAGGCATCTTCACAATTACCATGTAACCTAAGATCCTAAAAAGTAAATAAACAACAAAACAAAACATGGAAATAAAACAAGCATTTTAATTCAAAGACAGAAGCATATTTTTCATAGTAACACTTCAAATGCTAAGGTATGTCAGACTGGATAGAAGTTCATAATCCTCCAGTACATATGCTAACAACAATTAGTGAGGAACAGGTACAGAAACCATATGCAGCTAGTAAAATAAAAAATTATAAAAGTAGGTCGCTTCGGTAATTTTTCTAAGACTTTAAATATATTAGAATACCTTATTTAAAATTGGAGTAATAAAATTAACCACCCAAGACGAGCACCACTCAGGATGCAGCAACAAGTTAGAACTCACCATTGATCTTGGGGAAGAAAACTATATAGCAAAAGAAAGAAATCTTTCAAATACAACACTGTTATATTAGCTATGCAATACTATCGCTCTTCTATGCTTTTCTCTTATTAATATCAGTGCATGGAATGGGACAAGTAGAAATAAAAATTGTGAGTATGGGGGTGCCTAGGTGGCTAAGTCGTTAAGCGTCTGCCTTCAGCTCAGGTCATGATCCCAGGGTCCTGGGATCGAGCCCTGCATCCGGCTCCCTGCTCAGCAGGAAGCCTGCTTCTTCCTCTCCCACTCCCCCTGCTTGTGTTCCCTCTCTCGCTGTCTCTCTCTCTCTGTCAAATAAATAAATAAAATCTTTAAAAAAAATTATGAGTATGCATTCTTCCTGGCTCAAAACACATTGACTATATGCGTGTGTGTGGAGGGGGGGTTGCTGCCCCTTTCCTCCCTTTCTCTGTACTCAGTAAGCAATTATTTTATTAAGCTGTGCCAGTCTAGGATCTACTGTTCCTATTTTAACTTTATAGCACATATTATACACTGTGGTTCTCAGGGGTTAGCATATCATGCTGGTCCACTGCCTGTTTTTATAAATAAAGGTTTACTGGAATACAGTCATACTCATTTACACATTGTCTATGGCTACTTTCATACTATAATGGCAGAGCTGAGTAGTTACAACAGTCTCTGCCTGAACCTTCAGGGATTAGCAGACTATGGCTGGCCCCTTGCCCAGTTTTGCAAATAAAGTTTTGCTGGAACACAGCCACATTCATTCATTTACATACTGTCTAGGACTGTTTTCATACTATAACGGCAGACTTGAGTAGTTACAACAGAGTGTATGGTCTGGTCTGAAAAGGAAATACAAAAATATGTATGATCCAGACCTTAACAAAAAATTTGCTGACCGCCATGGTAAATGAGCATTGCATTCCTGATAAAATTAACTGCTAAACAAACACCTCACCAGACTCTCTGAAATAACAGAAAGGAGTTTAAAGACCAGCTTGAGCTGAACTTTCTCAATGATCATTCTTAACATTTCTTTCATTTTAAAAACTCTAATCACTGTCTGAAACAGTGATTTCTAGGTAGCAATGCAAATGGCGCATCTAAAATGACTACTGTGAGCCGTCACACATAAAGCAGTAATATCTGAATGTAATTTAAAGTAGAATTGTTCTTAGTTGCTTAAAGTAGAATGTATACATCATTGTGTTTTATTAATATTTGGACATAAGCTACAATTAAAAATTTCAGATTTAAATAATCAAATTTAAGAGCAATATTCTGGAAATCAACGGATCGCTGCTAAACCAACAAAAGAGATCTATGTTGTTAATGTCTTGGTTTTCATGTTTAGATAGACTAAATAAAATGCTTCACTACAGAGACATTTTCGAAAGATGTAGTATACACCTCAGCTACACAAGAACACAACTTCTGGTGGACATACCCACTTAGCTGCTCTATAAACATCTCCAATGGCTCATCTTCTAACCAAGCTACCCTTCATGCCTCTATTCCTCCCCTCTTACTGACACTAGTCTCCATTTGGTCACCAAAGCCACACGTGGGACTTGAGTTACTTTCTCCTTTCTCCTGCTTTACCTCCATGTATGTCTCAACTTTGCCCCCTCTTTTTCATCCCTCTCATCATGGCAATAGTTCAGAACATAATGATTTTATGCTAGACAATTCAGATAGTCTTCTGGTATTTCTCCACTTTGTCAGGCTCCTCTCTCACATCTATCCTCCAGAAAGCAGTTAAGTGTCAGAAAATGATGCCAGGAAGTCTTGAGACCTGGCTGCACTTAATCTACAAAAGGAGGAGGTGGGAGGCAGCCAGACAGAAGGAAGAGCATTCACAAAAAGTCAATCTGGGTGAGTGGGACATGGAAACTGTCAGGCAAGTCAGAATGACTGGAGTGTTGGATGAGAGATGAGGTGGGGAAAACATTAAGCAGTAAGATCATGAAGATCTTTGCAAGTTTCAAACTATAATTCCATTTCCTACTTATTCTCACATGCCAGGCCAACCAAAAAATCTGCTGCCGTTGACAGTATTCAGAAGAAGAAATACAAGTCTCATGTGCCAACTTCCCCATGGCAATGCCTGCTGAATGGCAGTGTGTTCAAAGCTGAAATATAAAAAGTTCTTAAGCCAGAGACTTTAATTAACCCCTCTCACTTTTTAAAGTCCTATTTCAAACCTTTCTGCCTGAATTTTCCCCCACGAATCAAATGTTAGGTTTCTCTCTGGGCTCTTTCAACCATCTATACTCATGTCTTGGCTCTCACTGTTTTTCATTATGAATGTGTGATAATCATGGTGGCCAAATGTAAATTCTGTAACACAGACTTGAGTATCTCAACTGTGAATAACCTAAAATCATCAAATTATTACATTTATTTGTGTTCCTGAAGTGCCCAAAGGCACTGGAGTATAATAGAGAAGAAATGATACTGGGGCACCTGGGTGGCTCAGTTGGTAAAGCATCTGCCTTCGGCTCAGGTCATGATCTCAGGGTCCTGGGACCAAGTCCCATGTTGGGCTCTCTGCTCAGCAGGGAGCTGCTTCTCTCTCTAATTCTCCTCTGTGCTCTCCCTCCCTCCCTCTCTCTCTCTCAAATAAATAAATAAAATCTTAAAGAAAAAAAGAAATGATACTGAGAGGACCAAACCCGTTCTTCACTTTTGTATCTTTAGATGGTTGTAATGAAGAAGGAACCTAAGAGCTCTAAAAATGGGATATGGAAACCATGTTTGGTTTTATGGCTACTTCTCACCCCAATGGATCAGTAATCTAGACCTATACACATTTAAAACAGCTTTAGAGGTTAGGTTGGTTAAGTGTCTGCCTTCAGCTTAGGTTGTGATCCCAGGTTCCTGGGATCAGCCCCGCGTAAGGCTCTCTGCTCAGCGGGGAGAGTGCTTCCCCCTCTCCCTCGGCCTGCCGCTCTGCCTACTTGTGCTCTCTCTCTCTCTCTGTGTCAAATAAATGAATATAATCTTTTAAACAAACAAACAAACAAATAAACAAAACAGCTTTAGAGGATCCACTGGGATTCTAAAACATTTCTAGTATTAAAGTAGTAAAGGCTAATTTAGGGTGTGAGAGCAAGGAAGAATGTATGTATTTAATACTGGATATGGTCACTCACCTGTCGAATTGACATGGTACAGAGAATATACAGAAAAATGAAGGAACAGTCTGTGGTGTCATCCCCTAGCAGGTTTCGATGAGACAGTCCTTGGATATAGGAAAGAGGGGTGAAAGGGAGCTTTGCCACCACTCTACCATCAAATCTAAAAAGGAAAAAACAAAGAATTGTTATTTTTGGAAGACTGACAGGCTTCTTAGTTCCAGGGAAGAATCTGAGACAGAAATAGAACTCTAAGTCCCTTGATCTCTAAAAAACAAAGAATGATATCTAGTATATGTGCTGCTGAAGCGAGCACAAAGAATGATATTCTAAAAAGAGACCTAAAGAACAAGGATGTAAGGAAGGGCCTAGATTTTTCCATCAATCTTTTTCTAAACTAGTGATTCTTAATTTTTTCAGTATCAGAAGCCCTGAACACTGAAAAATTGAGATTCCCTACATTGTTTCAAGGTTATAGCTATCACTATTTAACTTCTCTATAAATTAAAACTGAGGAATGTTAAAAAATATTTACTAAATCATTCAAAAGGTGGCAATAAATTCATATGTTAACACAAATATTTTTATGAAAAATAACCATCTTTTCCAAAACAAAGTGAAAAGAAAGGCTTTTCTTTTGGCAAATGTCTTTCATGTTTTGTTTAATAGAATACTGCTGGATTCTCATAGCTGCTTCAGTATTCAGGCTGTTGCAATAATACACATCATAGAGCCCTGAAGCCTCTGGAAAATTCCACTGTACACTAAAAAGAGAGTAAGAATAAAAAAGAAAAATAACATCTTAGAATTATCCTGGCAGTAATGTTCATCTCAAGGACTTCCCAAGAGTCTCAAAGAGCTCTAGGAACCCCCAGACCATACTTTGAGAATCACTATTCCTTTTTTTTTTTTTTTAAGATTTTATTTATTTTTTGACACAGAGAGAGAGAGAGACAGTGAGAGAGGGAACACAAGCAGGGGGAGTGTCAAATAAATGAATATAATCTTTTAAACAAACAAACAAATAAATAAACAAAACAGCTTTAGAGGATCCGAAGGCAGACACTTAATGACTGAGCCACCCAGGCGCCCGAGAATCACAGAGAATCACTGCTCGGAACCATGGCACCAGTAAGATTTTAAGAACCCTCTGTTCCAAGACCCAGAGGCTCCCAATACACCTCTTAAACAGGCTAAACATTTCTGAATAGAAATTCATGGAGTATATAGTGGTGAATGAAAAAAGCAGAGTCTTAAAATTCATACACAATATTCTCAGATAACTTTTAACATACTATTAGTGTTGGAAAGTATTCTTTTTACTTTTTCTAAAATAGAAAAGAGAGATATTTCTAAAAGAGAAACACAGAGGGCGCCTGGGTGGCTCAGTTGGTTAAGCGACTGCCTTCGGCTCAGGTCATGATCCCGGAGTCCCTGGATTGAGTCCCACATTGGGCTCCCTGCTCAGCGGGGAGTCTGCTTCTCTCTCTGACCCTCTCTCCTCTCATGCTCTCTCTCCCTCTCTCTCAAATAAAAAAAAAAAAATCTTAAAAAAAAAAAAAGAGAAACACAGAAAAAAGCTGTAAGAAAATGCTTATCAGCATTTATGTTGAGGTCCTGGGGATATTAGCTTCTTTTATACTTTTCTACGAATAAGTAGTATAATCAGTCAATAATGAAAATTATAAAAATGTGATTAAGGAGAGTGATACTTCATAATATTAGAGAAATGTATGACTACCTCAGCTAAATTATCCAAATAAAGTCTTTTTTTTAAGATTTTATTTATTTATTTGACAGAGAGAGAGACAGCAAGAGAGGGAACACAAGCAGGGGGAGTGGGAGAGGGAGAAGCAGGCTTCCCGTCGAGCAGGGAGCCTGATGTGGGGCTCGATCCCAGGACCCTGGGATCATGACCTGAGCTGAAGGCAGACGCTTAACGACTGAGCCACCCAGGCATCCCCCAAATAAAGTCTTTAATTCCAGTTAAAACAGCTAGAAAATTCCCTCTTAGAAAAATACTTGGGCGCCTGGCTGGCTCAGTCAGTGGAGCGTGTGACCTGATCTCAGGGTTGTGAAGTCTGAACACCACCTTGGGTATGGAACCAACTTAGATAAAAATTTAAACATATATATTTTTTTAATAAAAAAGAAAAAAAACCTACTTGGTATTTAGAATGTTTCTACAGAGGGAGAGGGAAAAGAAAAGTAGCAATACCATCTTTGTCTTTGGGGAAAAAAAAATCCCTAAATATCCAGATCAACTACTGTGGTTCTAAAGAGCTTATCAGACAACTGTGCTACAAAGAATATAGAAGAGAATGAATCTTCTCTTGACATCTTCTATATGTCTGACTGTCCACTTACTACTTCCAACTGCCTTCCTAGTATATATTTACACAGGGAAAGGCTCAATCATAAATTGACTTTACTTATATATGACAAAAGTATTTAAAGATCTGCTCAAAGTAATCACTTTCATTCTCTTCTACTAACTTCACAAAAGCAAAAGAAATAATTTTTTCAGGAGAAGATATTCCCATTCTCTCACAAGAAGTATTAAATGCAGCTGCCCCGTATTTTCTGGTTATATGCTCAACACAATATGCGGCTCTAGGCATGCCACTCTGACTATCCTACTGTACAGTCAGACTGTAAGCTACTCCCTCGTAGTGCTAACATACAAACCCAGTATATTCATCTGATATAATCTTTTATTCTCTGTTATTTTCAACTTGAAATTCTAACCAAAAAACAACAACCTTTTAAGAACCAATGAACAAATTCAGTCAAGTTTCAGGATACAAAATCAACATACAAAAATCATTCTATGCATTTCTATACACTAACAACGAGCTATCTGAAAAAGAAATAAAGAAAATTATCCATTTACAATAGCATCAAAAACAATAAAATACCCAGGAATAAATTTAACCAAGGAGGAGAAAGATCTGTACAATGAAACCTCTAAGACAGTGAGGAAATAAGTTGAAAAAGACACAAATAAATGGAAAGATATCTGTGTTCATAAATACGAAGAGTTAATATTGTTAAAATGTCTATTTTACCCAAAGCCATTTATAGATTTAATATAATCTCTATCAAAATTCCAATGGCAATTTTCACAGAAATAGAAAATACAATCCTAAAATTCATATGGAACCACAAAAGACCCTGAGTAGAAAAAACAGTCTTGAGAAAGAACAAAGCTGGAGGTAACACACTTCCTGATTTCTAACTATATTACAAAGCTGTAATAATCAAAACAGTATGGTATTAGCATAAAAACAGATGCACAGACCAATGGAACAGAAGTGAGAGCCCAGAAATCAATCCACTCATATAAGGCCAACTAACATTTGACAAGGGAGCCAAGAATACTCAATGGGGAAAGGACAGTCTTTTCAATAAATGGTTCTGGGAAAACTAGACAGCCACATGCAAAAGAATGATATTGGATCTCTATCTTACAACACTCATAAAAATTAACTCAAAATGAATTAAGGACATAAACATAAGACCTAAAACTGTAAAATTCCTAGAAGAGAACATATCACTAATCATCAGGGAAATATAAATCAGAACCACAATGAGATATCAATTCACTTCTGTAAGAATAGCTATCATTAAAAAGACAAGAGATAACAAATGCTGGCAAGGATGCAGAGAAAAGGGAACCCATATGCACTGCTGGTGGGAATGTAAACTGGTGCAACCACTATGGAACAGAATAGAGGTTCCTCAAAAAATGAAAACTATATGGGGCGCCTGGGTGGCTCAGTCGTTAAGCGTCTGCCTTCGGCTCGGGTCATGGTCCCAGAGTCTGAGCCACTCAGGCACCCCTATGCATGAGACCTTAAGCCAGCCACAGATATGAGGGAAAAAAAAAACTTCGAAGGACTCTTACTTTTAATGAATTAATTTTTCCAGGAGACTTGAAGCTTGTCATAGGAATAGCTAAGTGAAGTGGTGTCTAACCTAATAAAGAAGAGTTGGGGAACGAAGGGGAAAGGTGCAAAAAGAGAGATAGCTTATAGATATTATTAAACCTAGGAAGATTATTTCTCTCAGTGTACTTACTCTCTGGTTCCAGAGGGCAGGACCACTGCTCATGAGCAGAAATACAGGTAGGCATATTTTGGTCCAGTAAAAGGAATTACTTTCAGATGCTAAAAACTACTCAATAAAAGTATATTATCTCAGAAACCCTCAGGCTCCTCATTGTTGGAAATAATTAAATAGAGGGTGGAAAATTATCTGCCAGAGGTACTACTGAAGAGATTTTTGTATTGGGACAGAAGTTATTTGTGAAATGACTTCAGATCTCTTCTAATTCTAAGATGGTAATGTTTCAGCTTTATGGAAATGATCCAGGATGAAAACCCAAAAAGAAATAAATAGCTACAAGCAGGGCCTCCTATTGCTTCTTTGGAAATCTGGAAATTCAAGTCCCTCCCATCTAACCTCAGGCTTTTTTCTTAAAAGCTGCCAGCTGTCAACGAGTTCTAAGATTAAATCGAAGATTAAAAGGTATATTAGAGATGGTGGACTCCACACTACAGTAAACAGATGATCACGTTGACACTCTGAGAAATTAAGTTAAAAATTGAATAATAGAATCAAAATATGTGCTAGACTTCTCATTTCATATGCCAGCTTGTAAAAAACAGAGATATAGTCTTTAACTTTTAGGTGCTCAAAGTCTTAGACCCAATAATAACATATATTTTTAAATGCACAGGCCACAAAGACCAGAACAAAAACATGAATTATAGCCCAGCAATTGTGCTGCTTGGTATCTATCCAAAGGAGCTGAAAACTTATGTGCATACAAAAACCAGCACACAGGTGTTTACAGCAGCTTTATTCATAATTATCAAAACTTGGAAGTAATCCAGATGTAAATGGATAAACTGGTACATCCAGACAATGAAATATTATTTGGTGCTAAAAAGAAACGGGCTATTGGCCATAAAGACATGGAGGAACTTTAAATGGATATTACTAAGTGAAAGAAGCCAATCTGAAAAGGCTGTATGCTGTATGAGTCAAACTATATGACCTTCTGAAAAAGGCAAAACTATGGAGACAGTAAAAAGATCAGTGGCTGCCACAAGTTGGGGTGGTGGGAGAGAAAGGGATGAATAGGTGGAGCAGAGGATTTTTAAGGCAGTTAACCTACTCTGTACGATACTCTAATGGTGGATACATGCCATTATACATTTGTCCAAAGTCACTGAATGTACACCAAGAGGGACCCCTAATGTAAGCTGTGGACTCTGGGTGGTTAGGATGTGTCAGCGCAGGCTCACCAACTGTAACAAGTGCGCCACTCCAGTGGGGGATGTTGCTAGTGGGGGAGGTCATGCATGGGGCGGAGGGTATACAGGAAATCTCTGTACCCTCCTCTCAATTTTCCTGTAAACCTAAAACTGCTCTAAAAAAATAACTTATAAAAAAAATCAATACACTGGGCGCCTGGGTGGCTCAGTCGGTTAAGTGACTGCCTTCGGCTCAGGTCATAATCCCAGGGTCCTGGGATCGAGTCCCACATCAGGCTCCCTGCTCCACAGGGAGCCTGCTTCTCCCTCTCTCACTCCCCCTGCTTGTGTTCCCTCTCTTACTGTGTCTCTCTCTGTCAAATAAATAAATAAAATCTTTAAAAAAAAAAAAATCAATACAGCACTTGAATAAATAGTAAAACACTTACATTACATGAACCTCCACACCATATTGCAAAACAAAACAAGTAAAAAGCTACTGTTGCCAGTGTTCTGAAAAAGAAAGTCGACAAAAAGAAAATAGTATACTGAAGAACAAAGAACAGTCTTCCTTCCTGCCAACAGTAGCCTTCTACAAGAAGCTTGAATATAATGAAGCTTTTTGTAACATTTTCCTCCTGAAGATACTGTATTTGACTTCTTTGACCTCTGTGGCTTAAAGAAAAGGCATCTAATATTTTATCTTGTACTGATGAACTGCATAAATAGGTATTTCAATACTGGTCTAAGGCCTAAAAATGTCATCAACAAGTAGTTGCTTAATAATTATACGGTATATGCTTTTCAGATGTGGCCCTTGACTCAAGAGCTTTAAGCGTGGAAAAATAAAATGGAAATACATAAGACATCGTGGAGCACATGAGAGACTGCTGTTTGGTGCTAGACAGTTCACGCGAGTGACAATGCTATGAAAATTCTGCAGAGAAAACCCATGGGGCCTCTACTGACGAGGGAAGTGCTTTGTCCCCCACATGTTCTTGTATATAGCTTTGAAAACCTCGGTCCTCTAGAAATTTCATAATTATCAAAGCAGCAATACAACTATTATATTCTATTCATTTGGTTCCCATCATTATTAGACTGTCTTTAGTATTTCATTAAGTATTTTACCCTCTTCTGGTTGTTCTTTTTTTTTTTTTTTTAAGATTTTATTTATTTATTTGACAGAGAGAGTGACAGCACAAGCCGGGAGACAGAGGGAGAGGGAGAAGAAGACTCCCTGCTGAGCAGGAAGCCCGATGCTGGGCTCAATCCCAGGACCCTGGGATCATGACCTGAGCCAAAGGCAGATGCTTAACCGACCGAGCCACTCAGGCGCCCCTCTTCTGGTTGTTCTAATTGAATTCAGCTTAGAATGAGAGAGGAGAAGAAGGCAGCAGGGAAGAAAGGCGGGAGGGGAAAATTTGGAAAGAATGAGACCAAGTTATTTGTGCGATCATATGATTATCTATCTAGAAAATCAGAGAACCAAATTAAAACCTACTAGAACCTGGGCGCCTGGGTGGCTCAGATGGTTAAGCGTCTGCCT
Organism: Mirounga leonina; assembly: GCF_011800145.1. Classification (NCBI taxonomy): domain Eukaryota; kingdom Metazoa; phylum Chordata; class Mammalia; order Carnivora; family Phocidae; genus Mirounga; species Mirounga leonina. The sequence goes on from NW_023270389.1 coordinate 9,172,384, forward strand.
TCGGCTCAGGTCATGATCTCAGGGTCCTGGGATCGAGTCCCGCATCGGGCTCCCTGCTAGGCAGGGAGCCTGCTTCTCCCTCTGCCTTTCTCTCTCGCTCTCTCATGAATAAAAAAAAAAAAAAAAAAAAATCTTAAAAAATAAATAAATAAATAAAATAAAACCTACTAGAACCTATCAGAGTTCAGCAAGATGGTCAGTTACAGAATAAAATAACAATGTTATTGTAGTAATGAGCTAGAAGATATAAAATACATGCAAGACTTATTTAGAAAGAAACTACAAAAGCACATAAAACAGACTTAGCAGAAACACCACGTTTCTAGATGGGAATATTAAAAATTATAAAGGTGTCTAATACTTCAAAACTAATATATCAATTGAATAAAATCTGAGTCAAAACTTGAATGGGATTATCTTAGGGGAAGCTGATACATGAGTGATTCTTAAAAATTCATGTGAAAGAATGTGTGTCTCAGAAACAGTGAACAGTGCAGTTAGAACACAATAGTTTGGGGTGTCTGGGTGGCTCAGTCGTTAAACGTCTGCCTTCAGCTCAGGTCATGATCCCAGGGTCCTAGGATCGAGCCCTGCATCGGACTCCCTGCTCAGCAGGAAGCCTGCTTCTCCCTCTCCCACTCCCCCTGCCTGTGTTCCCTCTCTCGCTGTGTCTCTCTCTGTCAAATAAATAAATCTTTAAAAAAAAAAAAAAGAACACAATAGTTTGTAGACAGTAAAAAGAAAGAAAGTTTGAAGAACAGGCTGGGGCCAAAGCATGGAGTGGCATGAAAGCCAGGTTAAAAAGTTTGGACTGAAAGCAGCAGTCTGAGTGGCATGATGCCACATAAGGACTTTAGTGTCAGAGACACAGGAGTTATATTCCAGCTCAACGTTTACTAGCTTTGAGACCTTGGGCAAGTTAAGTAACTTGGAATCTCATATTCTCATCAGTAAAATAAAGACTGTAATTCTCATCTTGGAAGGCTGTTAAGATTACAAGGGCAACCTATATAAAGGCCAACAGTGGCCAACACACAGTTACTATTCCATCAGTAGCAGATGTGGTTATTAGACAATGAGTAACATGCTTTTGGGGATGGTTAACTTAATGCTGCAGTGACAGGAGGCACCTGAAGACGGAGAGCAGCTAGGAAGCTACTGGCAAGCCCAAGATTAAGGGGTAATAGCAGAGACGAAAGGCAATGAGCTGAAACTAGGATGAGAGCTGGTGCAGCATGGATGAAGAGGAGAAGGAGGAGGGAAGAAGAGGGGCAGAGAAGGAGGGAGGGAAGGATGGGCAGGTGGATGGATGGCTAGACAGACAGAGAGAGGTAGAATAAACAGGAACTGTTAACATGGAACAGAGGACTGACAATGTTAGAGATAACTCAGTGTCCAGCATTAAATGTGGGACAGGGTAGATACACAAGAACTGTGTGCTGAAAGGAAGAGAGGAAGGGAAGTGATAAAGCTTTCAATTCCAGGTGACTAGAAATGAGCATCACTGAAAGATACACAAGTATCAGGAAGCGCACTGCTTTGGCAGAGAACATGATGGGTTCCAAGTGAGTCTCAAAAATAACGTAAAGAGAAATAAGCCTCTCTGAGGCCCAGGGACAGGCTGTTCTGCAGCCCAAGAAAAAGGCAAAATATAGCTGAGGTAGGGTGTTACTGTTATAAAATTTCTCTCTCTCAAATTTCTCTCTATAATGGATCTTCTACAAATTACAATGACCCCTACATAAAAAAGAACAGTAAATTTTTAACTAATAAATCAGTATTTCCCATATACATGTCTATTCTATTTGAAGGGAATAAGCAGCATGAGGGCTCAGGCTGGGTAATTTTTCTTTTATCTTCCACAGCATGAGGCACAAAAAAAATGGCATGCAGCTTTTCGACCTGAATAAACATTAAAAATAGTTGAAACCTATAAATATTTATGTAGTACACTCACAAAAAATTGAAAACTGGAGGGAGAAAATCAAAGGAAGGCAAATGAAAGTGATTATTGACTCAAAGGAGAAACATAAGAAATATGTTATAATACTTTGCAGTTATGTGATTCTATGACTATAATCAAATATATTAGCTTCACTTAGTAACTAAACCAACTATGGATTCAAATCAAAACTGTACGCCAAGCTCTAGTTTAAACCACAGAAAAGAATGAAAGAACTGGCAATTTCTTCCAAAAAGATAATCTAACATTACCTCCTACTGTAAATAATGACCATAAGCCAAAATGATTCATTTCCATGTTTCACAACTTAGTTTACAAGTCAAGACTTCTCCCTACTTAAGCCTAATGTCAACACTCTCATCATTAAAGAGATATAGTCTTTGAAAATTAGATTTACATTACTAACCTGTCAATAGGATGTGCACAATTTTGCATTATTTTTTCCAAACACTATTGATAGGTTAATACTGAAATAAACACTCTCAATATTTATTGCTGATATTAGCCTGTCTTATTACAAGACTCTGAGCTATCCCAGGCAAAATAAACTATGACCTAAGAGTCAGTAGAAGACGTTTTCATCTGGGTTAAAGCCTTTATTTGTGGGTGCAAGATGCTAGTGCTCTTCCCGTCTCAATCATGGAAGCCCATACAGACACGGGGGCCAGAAACTCAAAGTAGTTTGTAATGCTGAGCCCCCCACATGGAGAGCAGCTGGTCTGGAGAGTCCCCCAGTCCCGTGACAGACTTTATGGGAATGAGAAATAAACTTCTGTTAAGCCACACACACACACACACACACACGAAGACATTTTCATCAACTACATTCAGACTCTCATGGTTTTTGAGAATTTGGTTCCATTGTAATTGGTTCACTAACTAGTGTTTTCCTAAATGAACCACTGACATCTTGGAAATTAGTAATTATAATTTAAAAATTTTTGATTCACGGGGTGCCTGAGTGGCTCAGTCGGTTAAGCATCTGACTCTTGGGACTCTTGATTTTAGCTCAGGTTGTGATCTCAGGGTCCTGGGATTGAGCCCCATGTCGGCTCCATGCTCAGCGGGAAGTCTGCTGGAGATTCTCCCTTTCCCTTTGCCCCTCCCCCTGCTCATGCATGCCATCTTTCTCTCTCAAATAAATAAATCTTTTAAAAAATTTTTTTGATTCACATTTCAAATGGCATCAAATTCTGACCCCAGAATAGTATAGAAACCATGACAGAAGAAACTGGTGTATATTTACAAATATTTTTAAATTTATTCAATAAATATCTATATAAGCCCTAAAACCCTAAGGATATAAAAACTGTCACATGTGAAGACTATAAGGAACTTACAGTCTAGTAGAGGGAGACATAAACATAAGTTCGGTAAAGAAATATATTAGCTTCATTTAGTAATATATTTAGACTAAGGAATAAAATAAAATGCTGAACCTCTAGCAAAGCAGGACTCAAATCTGTCACAAAAATCATACAGTCAAGCTAAGGCCAATCAGAACAGACACAAAGACACAACACTAACCTTAAAATATTATTTAAAACATCAGAAGTAAGAGAAAAGTAAGTAGAAGTTAAGCATCAAATTTAAAAAGTACAGATGAGTACTTAGCCAGCTCTATACTGTCCAGAAAGCAATACTTTACGAAGAATATTTGTGGATTTGAGTTGTTACATGGACACTTAGTAGTTAATTATAAAACCTTTCAAGGGTGTTTGCTTTGCCTGGTAACTCATGGGGATATGTACCCAAGAAATGAAGTACGGCAGGATGGAAAGAGTATTGAGTTTAAAATTATAAGCCAGAAATCATGAGACTTCTAGATACCTTAGGCAAGTTATTTCACCTTCCAAAGGTCCCTTTCAGCCCGAAAGGTCTATAATTTTAGTAATCATTACTTAAAAGGAAATTTTACATTAAAACCATGTGGACACCACCTCTAGTCCCTCACCTAAGTAAAAATAGGCACTCACTTCTTTTCCCCCAACTGCACTTCACACAGGTTTCTACTGTAGCATCCATCAAGGTATTTGTTTATCTAGTTTTTCTTCCCATAAAACTGATTATTACTGAGGACGGGGGCCACACCTTATCTGTTATATTCTAACACTAGCACAATGCCTGGCACAACGTAGGCACTGAACTGGTGTGGAGGGAAGAATGGACTGGAGGAAGGGGGGAGGGGCAGGGAGAGGGAGAGACAGACAGAAATGAAGCAGGGGAGGAAGAGTAGGAGGAAAGGAAGGAAAAGAGGGAGAGAGGGAAATTCTCATTCTGTGGGATGATTCATGTGGGCCTTGAAAAGTAATAAATGACTGCTTGTCATCTTTGGATATTTTCCCAGTTTCTGTCAAAAGCAGTTCCACAATTACTCAGGCCTGCTATCTGCCAGTTTAGACAACAGTAACTTACTTTATCATTGTTAAGACTCTATTTTAAGAGTCAAACATCTCTATATGACTACCTTCGTTTTGAACCAGTATGCTAGTAAGTAACTTAAAAACACAGAAGACATATTGAATTCTTTTTAGAGGCCCCATCATACCTGGGTCTTTACCTTGTACATAAAAGATCCTTGATATTAAAGAGGGTGGGAAAGATACTATATAATTGTATTCTCTCAAAACTCCTTGATTTTGGAAACTGGATTGAAGTTATATAAGAGAATGTCCATGTTCTTAGGAAATATACATTTTAGTAGTTATGGGAGCTCCTGAGTGGCTCAGTTGGTTAAGCATCTGCCTTTGGTTCAGGTCACGATCCCAGGGTTCTGGGATCGAGCCCCGCATTGGGCTCCCTGCTCAGCACGAAGTCTGCTTCCCCTCTGCCTCTGCTTGTGCTCTCTGTCAAATTAATAAATGAAATCTTAAAAAAAAAAATTTAGTAGTTATGGATTAAGGGGCATGAACCCCATAACATACTCTTGCATAATTAAGAAAAATACATAAATAATACATGTATGAATGAATACACAGATGATATGGAGAGATAGAAAAAGAAAGAAAACGGAGCAAAATGTTAACAATTGTGAATCTGGATAATGGATATATTATTTTTGTAAACTTTCTGTAAATCTGAAGTATCAAAATAAAATATTACCAAAAAAGTTAATTGCTGGGGCGCCTGGGTGGCTCAGTCGGTTACGCGTCTGCCTTCGGCTCAGGTCATCATCCCAGGGTCCTGGGATGGAGTCCCACATTGGGCTCCCTTCTCAGTGGGGAGCCTGTTTCTCTCTCTCCCTCTGTCCCCTGCTTGTGCTTGCTCTCTCTCTCTAGTGCTCTCTCTCTCTCTCTCTCTCTCAAATAAATAAAATCTTAAAAAAAAAAGTTAATTGGGGCACCTGGGTGGCACAGTCATTAAGCGTCTGCCTTCGGCTCAGGTCATGATTGAGCCCCGCATCGGGGGGTCCTGTGATCGATCCCCACATCAGGCTCCCTGCTCCGCAGGAAGCCTGCTTCTCCCTCTCCCACTCCCCCTGCTTGTGTTCCTGCTCTCGCTATCTCTGTCAAATAAATAAAAATCTTTAAAAACAAAAAAAAGGTTAATTGATCATAAGCACACACACATATAGAACAATAGTTAGGTAAAACCATATTACTAAAGGATACTCACATGGAATTGAACATTCCCATTAGGGCAGTAAAACAAAAGCCAATTGCAAACATGGATTTCATTCGGACCTATAAAGAGACCAACAAATGGTCATTTCACGCTAAAGAAAACCACTACTAAGGCACACCCAAAAATTCCGGTTTCATGTCATGTTTAAAAGACACTCCCCATAGCAACAAGCTGTTTATTGACTAACCCACCCTCCACCTCCAAGCCCTTCTCCTTGCCCCCTTCTGATGAATAGTACTGGGTGGCCATGTGACCCAGTTCTGGCCAGTGAGTTACAAGTACTGAACGGGACTTTTAAAAGGGACAAAGCTGGCCAGTATCTCTTTAGGCCTTTTGTCCATTCTTCTTGCCTGGAATGAAGAACATAATGCCTGAAGATAAAGGATAAAGTGCCATCAAACAACCAAACAACCATAATCTAATGGCTAACCTAAGTCCTTAATAACATTACTGAGCTGCTACAGCAGGTTAGGACTACCAACCTCTGGACTTCTTGAACAAGTAAGAAAAATCTTTATCTGTTTAAGTCATTGCTGGTTAGGTATTCTGTTACTTGCAGCTAACTTCTTACTTAATTACATTAAGTGGTAAAAGTATAAATAAACAAAAGATCATATAGATGTAAGATTAACAATCATTATCTCTGGATGACAGTTCTTTTTTTTTTTTAAGATTTTATTTTTAAGTAATTTCTACACCCAACGTGGGGCTCAAACTCACGACCCTAAGATCAAGAGTTGCATGCTCTTCTGACTGAGCTAACCTGGGGCCCCTGGATGACAGGTTTATCAGCAATTTTTCTCTCTTCTTTCTGTAGTTTCCAAATTTGGTCTTATAAACACTTAATAACTATGTCAACAGAAAAGCTATTTTCAAAAAGATGCCCTTCTAAATTACAGCTTTACTCAGTAAAATTGCAAGAAACAGAAGATGATATAGCAAAGGTCTCTCTGAAAGCAAAGACAACTGTTGCACAGTTCAGATGTCCTGTGTTAAACATACAGAAATTAAATAGAAAAATTAGTCAAGCTACATAATTAGCCTACCTATGCCTTAGAAAAACTCTTGAACAAGCTCTACTCTTTAAAAATGATGAGTAAATGGGTAATAAAATCATTTTTCTTTACACTTTATGGTATGCCTGACATGCAGAACAAAAAGCCTCTTAAAGAACAAAGGCAACAATAAAGGCCATCTATAAAGCTCCAACTCAGATGCCGGCATGACACAGGTCACCAGAAAACCAAAGATTCAGCAATGACATCAGAAAAAAAGAAACAGAAGGGCGCAGCTAATCAAGAACTGTGTGAAAGGGACAAATTATGACCTCCGAGATAGCCCAAAAGAGCTTCTCTTATTACTGAAGTGACATTTAAGCCCAGAAGCATATTTTCAGTTCCATCTGGTCCAGGAACACCCATGACATGATTGGGTGAATTTCTGAAAAGGTAAGTATGTATTTAATGCAAATCAGAGTCTTATGCTATAAAACATTTTGTGGTTTACCATAATATTATACTTCAGACTCATACCATGGATAGGTCTCTGTTGTTATTTTTCAGTTTCTCTTCTTGCCTCTCTGAAAAGAATTAACAAACTGGTTAATATACACAATGCTGAGCACAAAGCAGATGTTAAACTGTCACTGACTGGTGACTATAAAAGCATTTGTGTCTCAGTATCACTTAATAATAAGATGAGCTGAATACCTGTGATATTGTATACTTTATATTAGCAGAAAATTTGAATGCAGCAGAGCACCAAAATATTTCAATTTAAATAAAAATCTTTAAAGATTAATTAAAAATTACCTCTGGTATTGTCTTAACTCTGTACATTAAGATATACTTTTATACTACTCTGATGGAAAGTGTAAACATAAGGATTATACTTAGGTTTCAAATATGAGTTACTCATCTCTTATGGTTTTCCCCCTCTTTCAGTTTCTTAAGAGAGCAGAGTCTAAAAGTAAAAGCCAATCAAGACAAATTTAAAATTCAGGTTCTGGGGCACCTGGGTGGCTCAGTCGTTAAGCGTCTGCCTTCGGCTCAGGTCATGATCCCAGGGTCCTGGGATCAAGCCCCGCAATGGGCTCCCTGCTCCACGGGAGGCCTGCTTCTCCCTCTCCCACCCCCCTGCTTGTGTTCCCTCTCTCACTGTGTCTCTCTCTGTCAAATACATAAATAAAATCTTTTAAAATATAAATAAAAATAAAATTCAGGTTCTTTCATATTACAGACTAATTACTCTAAAAATAAGCATAGTTTTCTAGGTGAGTCACTTAGAAAGCTAGAAAATTTCACATATATTTTAAGTACGTTGTTATATACACACAACCCAAACTGCTTAACGAAGTCTCATGCCCTTATTTGCTGTATTCCATTAATATAAGGGATTTCATTGTTTCCAGGAAGAAACTGAGGCCCCGTGAAGGGGAAGTGACTTGGTAGAGACCCTGTGAGCATCCTGTGGCAAAGCCAGGACTAGAATCCAAGTTTCCCAACTCCCAAGCCAATAATCTCTATGTACACTATGCTACTGCTCTCTTTGATCATGTATTATCACCAGGATTAATTTATTCAACAAATACTTACTGATTATCTACTACATGCCAGGCACTTTTCTGAGTACTGGGGATACATGAATGAACAAAACACACAAAAATCCCCACCCTCATAGGAAGATTACAAAATAAAAATATAATATCCTCTAAAATAAAAAAATATACCATTAGAATGAACTGGTGTGAGGGCAAGTAAATTTGAGCAGGTGAAGGAAAGGAGGAACAGAAAGAGGCCTACAGGAAGGCTGGCTTGCAGACCGAACTATAGTTTCTAAATAGTACATAGCGGGATGAAGACATGATCCCTTGCCCTGAACTGCTCCTATCCAGTTTGTTCTCCCTGGAAGGGAAAGATATGGGCAGGAGAGAGCGGGATGCTGGAGATTTGTGGAACAAAATGAACAAAAAGGAATGGAGCTAAGGTCTACCTTGGGGGCGGGAGCTGCTTTGCTATCTGGGCAGTCCTCTTAGAATGTAATGTAACAAGTCGTTTTTAAATTGGGGGGTTGAGGATTGGGGTATGAGATGATGAGAAGGTAAACAGGGATAAAATAACTGGAGAGGGAAGGGACTACCACTACAAAATAAAAAGAAAGGTACAGGAGATCACCTATGCTAGAAGCCATGGCATATCCCTGACTCCCTCATCCAATCAAACACCACATCCTATTAATTATGCCTCATAAATATTTTTTAAAGATGTATTTATTTGAGAGAGAGCGAGAGCATGCACACTTGGGGGGGGGGACAGGGGGAGGAGGAGAGGGAGAGGGAATCTCAAGCAGACTCCCTGCTGAGCAGGGAGCCTGAGGTGGGGCTCAATCCTGGGACTCAGAGATCATACCCTGAGCCAAAACCAAGAGTCACTTAACCGACTGAGCCCCTCAGGCACCCCACATACCTCATAAATATTTATGAAACCCTCCCCTCCTCACTACCATGTCCTTAGGATTTCTAACCCTGTATTACTTCAAGTCTCCTAGCATCTCACTGCCTTCAAACTTGCTCCCTCAAATTCATCTCCCACATAGCTGCCTGTCAGATCTACCTAAAATGTAAAAGTGACCAAAATTATGATACTCCCCGGCTTAAAATTCTGGCATGGCCTTTCATCCCTATAAGGTCATGTTCCAGTATCACCTGCAAGTCTGATGTCTGTCCTTGCAGCCTCATTTCCAATCCCTTATATGAACTGTTATGTTCCTGCAACACCAAACAAATGTAAGCTGCTCTCTATGTGAAGCTTTTCTCTAGATCCAGTGTCTTTGTTCATGAAGTCCTTTCTACTTGGGTGACCAACTGTGCCAGTTTTCTCAGGATTGTTCCAGTTTTAGCTCTAAAAACCACACATCCCAAGAAACTCCTCAGTCTCGACCAACTGGGATTTCTACCTAGAATGTTTTATTCTGTCCCTATCCAACCCCTTCCTGGCTAGCTAGTACTCAACTTTTAAGCCTCAGCTCTCTGTCGCCTCCTTTTCAATAATGTTCTATAGAGCTTTCTATAATTACGAAGATATTCTGTATCTGTGCTGTCAATAAAGTAGTCACTAATTACATGTGGCTCCTGAGCAAATAAAATGTGGCCAGTGTGATTGAGGAACTAAAATTTTAACTTCATTTAACTTTAATTAATTAATTTATTTATTTTTAAAGATTTTTATTTATTTGAGAGAGAGAGAATGAAGAGAAAGAGCATGAGAGGGAGGAGGGTCAGAGGGAGAAGCAGACTCCCCGCCGAGCAGGGAGCCCAATGCGGGGCTCGATCCAGGGACTCCAGGATCATGACCTGAGCCGAATGCAGTCACTTAACCAACTGAGCCACCCAAGCACCCTAACTTTGATTAATTTAAAAAGCCAAATGTAGCTAACGACTGCTGTACTAGACACTGGATTAGAAGTCCTTTCTTTATGCTTCCAGAATATTTCATGCACATCTTTATCATTATGCTCACTGAGTTTGTACATTCTCTTATAATGATCTATTTATATACCCATCAACCCAACTAGATGGCAGGTTCCTGGAGAACAAGGAATCTCTATGCCTTCTTCATCTCTGTATCCTCAGTAACTGTCATGTAGTTAGCTGCTCAACATTGTAGTATGTGCTCAATATTGTTTCATGAATGATTCAGCAATATAAGAAAACCTGATCTGAAGATACAGCATACCAAAAATCCTTTTCTAAGGAAAGTAGTCCTTTTCTGGGGGGAGGGTAAGTCCTTTATGATGAAGCTAATAGCTTGAATAGACAGAAAAAGCACAAAGAGCCTAAAAGTTGACAGCAAACTGAGGTGACATAGTTTTCTGAAGCTAAGTCCACACAGAAACAATGACCGTAAATAGACAGTGTGTGTACACAGCTTAATAATACAGCAGCACAGGGCGCCTGGGTGGCTCAGTCATTAAGCGTCTGCCTTCGGCTCAGGTCATGATCCCGGGGTCCTGGGATCGAGCCCCGCATCGGGCTCCCTGCTCGGCGGGAAGCCTACTCTCCCTCTCCCTCTGCTTGTGTTCCTGCTCTCTCTGTCTCTGTCAAATAAATAAATAAAATCTTTTTAAAAAATAGTAATAACACAGCAGCACAGGATTATGCTATTGTTACTAAATACTTACCATACAGAAAGTTGTTTTAGTTGGTTTCAAATAATTCAAAAATAAGTTAATATTCACTTGGTTTTGGAGGTGAAAGATACAAATATGTTCAATGTTTGCTCTCCCTCCCACCTATCTCTGGTAAATTCATGGCACAGCACTATCAACTGCACAAGATTTAGCTGGATGGGATAGCAGCAGCAGCTAAGACTAATTCTCAGCACAGGGATTTTATTCATGGACAACTAACAGCTGATTATGTCTGGGGCTACCTTATATACCCTCGTGACTCAACTCTTCACTAGGGACCATTCCCGACAGACTTGAACAAAAAAGATAGTATATAAAAAGATAAAGTTGATTTTTAAAAGCATGCCTCTGTAGAGAAAAGAGACAAAAAGAAGAAACGGAATAAAAAAACAACAAACTAAACAAATATATTTAACAGGAAAACATTATACATGCAAAATTTCATCCAAAATGAACCTATCTGTTTGTGGGTAGGAAATGCTAAGATGCCTCAAGAAGCACAAACATTATAAAAACAAAGAAGTTAATATTCAAATGTCCAGGACAATGTAACAGTCTTCAGAAATCCAAAAATGCCCATTTGGGAAAGAGCAAATCTGATCTAATAGAAATGTTACCAGGAGGGAAACAATTTTAGGTACTCCCCAAGTTATGAACAATAAACTTCTAAATATCCCCATTAAGCCATATTTAGCTTTATATACCTCCCCTTCTTCCACTAAACCCCCAAAACTGATGATACCTTTAAATGGTGGCTAGGGAAATAAATACCTGATCTAAAGTCCATTTTCATTTTTCTCCACTCCCAACTCTGTTAATTGCATCTCACATGCTCATATTCATATTCTCTCTCTCCCCACACATGTTCTTTTAATGGCTCTTTTTTTTTTTTCTTTCAACTCTTAGAAAATCATGAAACTCTTTCTCTCTCTCTTTTCTATTATGACTACCAAACCTTGACTCTCATAACTGCTGGGCAAAAAGATTTGTTATTCATTCTCATTATTTTAAAATATAAGATTCAAGGGCGCCTGGGTGGCTCAGTCGTTAAGCGTCTGCCTTAGGCTCAGGTCATGATCCCAGGGTCCTGGGATCGAGCCCCGCATTGGGCTCCTTGCTCTGCGGGAAGCCTGCTTCTCCCTCTCCCACTCCCCCTGCTTGTGTTCCCTCTCTAGCTGTCTCTCTCTGTAAAATAAATAAATAAAATCTTTAAAAAATATATATATATATAGAAGATTCAAGTTTTGCAAGGATATTCTATTAGACACAATGAGAAGTGAAGAGTTTAAGTCCTTTTAAAGTACTTAAAACAACCTTTTATTTTTAAAGTTTGTAGCTCTTATATCCTGATTAAAATCTACTTTTCTGGGGCGCCTAGGTGGCTCAGTCAGTTAAGCTCAGGTCATGATCCCAGGGTTCTGGGATCTAGCCCCACATAGGAGCCTGCTTCTCCCTTTCCCTCCACTTCCGCTTCCCCTGCTTGTGCTCTCTCTCTGTTGAATGAATAAATGAATGAATGAATCTACTTTTCTTTAAGCCTCAATGGTTTAAATGAATTTTAAAATGTTATTTCACATTCAATTTTGCTTTTAGTTGCCAATATTACCAGAACAAAAACAAAAACAAAAGCAGTTATTCCTAAGAATAAATAAAGTTTTTATGTTCCATTCTGGGTTAGATAAGTTTATGAAGACTGGCCTGTCAATACAACCATGTAATACATGGTTTATATAAAAATAACCCAAGTTCTAATAAACCATTTTGAAAAAAATACCTTTTTTTAAGAGGTATTCAAATTAAGTCTCAATTTTAATAAGACCCTCTACACACATTTGCTACTGAAAACTGAAATAGCACATCAAAAAAATTTTATTACAATTCAATTGCTGAAAACCAGAAAATCTAGTGTAAGCACCCTGCTCTTATTATGCTCTAACCAAACCACCCAATGCTTTCTGCGTATTCCTTCTACACAAGTTACTTGGCTTCCAATTTTTTTTTTTTTAAGATTTTTATTTATTTACTTGAGAGAGAGAATGAGACAGAGAGAGAGAGCATGAGATGGGGGAGGATCAGAGGGAGAAGCAGACTCCCTGCTGAGCAGGGAGCCTGATGCGGGACTCGATCCCGGGACTTCAGGATCACGACCCGAGCCGAAGGCAGTCGCCCAACCAACTGAGCCACCCAGGCGCCCCACTTGGCTTCCAATTTTTGATGTTAGGTTTTATCTTAATGACTTTAGGCCTCTCAAACACACAAGCAACACTCAAAACCTATTAGTACTGCCTTAGGTCAAATCAGAAAGTAGAAGTATACTGAAGTCATTTAAATGCAAACTATAGGATTCCTCACAAATTACTGGTATCAAGATAGAAAAGATACACAAAAGCCAGACCTTATATCATAGATTATCAAAATATTATACAGTTTGCCCTAACATAGAGCAGCTTTCCCAAGATGCCGCAAAATGATCCTAAAATTACTACCAAGAAGAAACAGTACAAGAATAAAGTTTATGTTTATATTGGCTCCATGTCATATAATTATTGTCCATGCTGGTATCCTCAGAAAGATCTTTATGATACAGGCAATAATGACAGCTACATCTAAATCTTTCCACTCTTGATTCACCCTCAATTTCCTTCTGCTGTACATCTTTTTGAAGCTTGGACAGCTGGCTGAAGTAGCGCTGGTATTGAATCAATCATATCGTCCTTTCCATCCTTTCTTTCCGAGCAGTTAACAAAGTCCTTACTGGGCGCCTGGGTGGCTTAGTTGGTTAAGCGACTGCCTTCGGCTCAGGTCATGATCCTGGAGTCCCGGGATCGAGTCCCGCATCGGGCTCCCTGCTCGGCAGGGAGTCTGCTTCTCCCTCTGACCCTCCTCCCTCTCATGCTCTCTGTCTCTCATTCTCTCTGTCTCAAATAAATAAATAAAATCTTTTAAAAAAAAACAAAGTCCTTACTCCATCCCTCCTGCTGCTGAGGATGCGGTCAAAGAGCCCCTGTGCTTTCTTCTCTTTGTCCTGCTGTTAGGATGTATATTCTGGTAGAGGGGAAGGGAGTTTGATACTAGGGTCAAGAATCAATTTACTAAGGTTCTTTATTAATACTTCAGAGGTAATTTGAGAGGCAGCTGAGCCTTCCTGGGAATTCTCTTCACTGGGCATCTGAGATGATCCCAGGGCCCAGGCTGGGTAAAGCTGCTTTGGCAAATCCACTGAAAGCCTAGTCACAGACCAAAGCTCCTCCAAGATCTTTGGGTTCCAGTGGGAGGTGATGTTCAAGACTCAATTTGCTACGAAGTAGCCTGGAAAGAACTTTATAGCCCAGAAAGAGTGAGAAAAACCCAAACTCCCAACAAAGCGTGGTATGGCAAGAGAAAGAACAAAACCAAAAAAATAATTTTTTTTAAAAGAAGCTGCTTTCCTACTGGGTATTTACCCCAAAGACACAAATGTAGTGATCCGAAGGGGTACGTGCACCCTGATGTTTATAGCAGCAATGTCCACAATAGCCAAACTATGAAAAGAGCCAAGATGTCCATCAACAGATGAATGGATAAAGAAGATGTGGTATATATATGCAATGGAATATTATGCAGCCATCAAAAAACCCCGAAATCTTGCCATTTGCAACAACATGGATGGAACTGGAGGGTATTATGCTAAGCGAAATAAGTCAATCAGAGAAAGACAACGATCATATGATCTCACTGATAAGGAATCTGAGAAACAAGACACAGGATCATAGGGGAAGAGAGGAAAAAATGAAAAAAGATGAAACCAGAGAGGGAGACAAACCATAAGAGACTCTTAATCTCAGGAAACAAACTGAGGTTTGCTAGAGTGGTGGGGGGCGGGAGGGATGGGGTGGCTGGGTGATGGACATTGGGGAGGGTATGTGCTATGGTGAGCGCTGTGAATTGTGTAAGACTGATGAATCACTGACCTGTACCTCTGAAACAAATAATACATTATATGTTAAAAAAAAAAGAGAAGAAGATAGTAGGAAGGGAAAAATGAAGGGGGAGGAAATCAGAGAGGGGAGACGAACCATGAGAGACTATGGACTCTGAGAAACAAACTGAGGGTTTTAGAGGGGAGGGGGGTGGGGGGATGGGTTAGCCCAGTGGTGGGTATTAAGGAGGGAGTGTATTGCATGGAGCACTGGGTGTTATACGCAAAGAATGAATCATGGAACACTACATCAAAAACTAATGATGTAATGTATGGTGACTACCATAACATAATAAAATAAAATTGAAAAAAAAGTATTACAGAATTCGTGACATTATCAATAGCTGATAAACATACAACTGCTATTATGTAAAAAAGAAGCTGCTTTCCCCTTAAAAAGAAATTGTTTCCCCAGGGGAATAATTCCTAAAAACATCACATTAGCAGGTAAAATAAATGCAAGCAATTTATTTTGAAATGATAATGTAAATTGTTTATTAGCAGGAACCTTAGGATTTAGTACAGGGGAAAATCATGCCTCAATCCCTCCATCTGATAGGAATTCTATACACCCTCCTACTACTGAATTTTGGGAATACAACCTCTAAGAAAGTTGAGGAAACTTCATGGAGAGAAGAAACTAGAAATATGAAGAAGCTACATTTATGTTTTAGAATGACTTGTTATCCCAGATGACAGGCAAAAGGAAAAATTTAAATTCTAAAAGGAAATACTCTAATTAAAAGGAAGCTATATTTCTTGTAGCTATGGGAATCAACTAGTACCAATGATGACATCTATTCTGACCACAGAATGAACAGACATTAAGCCAATCTATTATACATTTTTACTTGACAGGATTAGGTTGTGTACAACAAGGTAACATTATTTAAGAAAGGAACACTTCATCATTTACCTTAGTCAATAACCAGTGTCTTTTCTGTCAAGGAATGGAAATCAATAGAGGAGGCAACTGGGTGGTCAGATCCAACCAACAGTTTGGGAGATGGAGAACATTTTCAAATGAGGAAGAGATGATCAAAATAGCAGGTGCCAGTCTATAGATTAAAAGAATTAGGTATCCCATGGCAGTCCTACATTCTGAGTTGTCTTGAATGGAAAACCAATTAATAAAATCTTGAAATTTCATGTAGATTTGGTAATGGAGAGGAAACAAAATTTAAACTAAATGCCTGAGGCAGTCTTCTTTTATGGAAAATCCAAATAGTATAGATAAAGGCCTAGAATGAATATATAAATTCAGGACCCAAAATAAATTAAATTTCAAAAATTTCCTCCCATATCTCCAAGTCACTAAGAAAAGAGCTATCCACCCCAACTCACTTAAGCTTCGGAATGCCTGCCCTCCCTTCCCCAGCCATCTTCTGAGGATCTGCCTCCTACCATAGTCTTTGTCAAGGGTCAGTCAGCCTTTCAAAGATTCCTATCACCCCTGCCCTGCCACTACTGACCTAAAAGGCAGCCAATCCATATGCCTTCTCATGACCTATGGTGTAAAGAGATGAGCTGAGCCAACCAGATTCCTTCTCTCAGAAATTTAAACCAGAAAATCTTGGAATAGTAAATCAACTGTGGGAGCAGAAACAGAAAAATTACAATATAGCACTGGCTCTCAAACTTTAGTTTGTCTAAGAATATCTGGGAAGCTTGTTAAAATAGCAGACTCCTGGGTCCCACATCCAGAGATTCTGATTCAGTAGTCTGGGAGGAAGACTCAGAACCTTTCACTCTTAATATCTCAAGCAACACTGGGGCGCCTGGGTGGCTCAGTTGGTTGAGCGACTGCCTTCGGCTCGGGTCATGATCCCTGAGTCCTGGGATCGAGTCCCGCATCGGGCTCCCAGCTCGGCGGGAAGTCTGCTTCTCCCTCTGACCCTCCCCCCTCTCATGTGCTTTCTCTCTCTCACTCTCTCAAATAAATAAATAAAATCTTAAAAAAAAAAATATATCTCAAGCAACACTGATGTCGGGGGTCTACAGAGCACTTATGAGTAATACTGATACAGGAAGAACCCTAGGACACAAGCCAAAGTTAGGTGTAGGCAAAACCTAAATGCTAGAAAAACACTATAGAGAAAATGGGGGAAGTTGAACAACAAAAAGAGAGAGAAGTATATATTAATAGTGCAGCCTCAGGGGCGCCTGGGTGGCTCAGTTGGTTAAGCATCTGATTCTTGATTTCAGCTCAGGTCATGATCTCAGGGTTGTGAGATTGAACTCCACATCAGGCTCCATGCTAGGCGTGAAGACTGCTTTAAGATTCTCTCTCCCTCTGCCCCTCCATCACCTCTCCCCCTCTCTAAAAAAATAATTAATTAATAGTGCAGCCTTAAAGATATTGGAGTCCACTGTCTCACTTCATCTCAGGACTTGCTCTGCCTACCAGACTGGCTTTAACACAGTTCCTGCCTTCCTGTAACCAGTTACTTCAGTGTTTCCTGAGTTTTGGATCCCATATATTCTGAAAATAAATCCCTCGTTACTTGAGGTAACTTGTATGTAGCCAAAGAGCTAAATAAAATCCATATATCTAAGTAAATTTGTTACCCTTCTGTGAGAGGGAAATGTAGAACAGCCAAAACATCTGCACCTGAAATTAAGAATGGGGAACCCAGGGGTGCCTGGGTGGTTCAGTCAGTTAAGTGCTGTATCAGCCTCCCTGCTCAGTGGGGAACCTGCTTCTCCCTCTATCTCTGCCCCTCCCTGCCACGCTCGCTCTCTCAGATAAAAATAGATAAAATCTTAAAAAAAAAAAAAAGAATGGGGAACCTAAGGGGCACCCTGGTGGCTCAGTTGGTTAAGCGTCTGACTCGATTTCAGCTCGGATCATGATGTCAGGGTCCTGAGATCGAGCCCCACGATGACAGGTTCTGTGCTCAGTGGGGAGTCTGCTTGAGATTCTCTCTCTCTCTCTCCCTCTGCCCCTCCCCCCGTGCGCGCATGCTCTCTCTTTCTCTCTCTCAAATAATAAATAAATCTTTAAAAAAAAATTTTTTAGTTCAAATGTAAGACAGTTCAGCTTCAAATTCATGGTTCTACCCAAGACCATCATCAAAGAGCTTTACCTAGTAAAATCAGTGGCATTCTGCTTCTCTGAAACCCTGTCATTGCACTGCATACTCCCCTTGTACTGAAAACTTCCTTTTTTCAGTGCAGCAGGATCACTTTCCATAGCTACCCCCCGCAACTACTGTCTATATTCTTGTAAAGAAGCTCAAGTGGGGACCTGAAGAAAGGCAAAGTAAGGGTTGCATAATAACAAAACTGCAGAGAGTGTCATTTCACAGAAATACATTGAATTGGTCATGGAAAGTTGCTAGAGATGAATAGCAAATCTGACTCTATACTTATTAGCAACTAGTTCAAAGGGGGAAAAAACTCATCGGTTCAAGCAAAGTCCACAAAATAAAAGTAAATCAATTATTTATGAGAATCACTGCTTTTCTTTCTTTTTTTTTTTTTTAAGATTTTACTATTTTTAAGTAATCTCTATACCCAACATGGGGCTCAAACTCACAACCCTAAGATCAAGGGGTTGCACACTCTACCAACTAACACTGCTTTTCTTGACATTGAAAACTAATAGAAAGCTTCCATAACTGCTCATCAAGAGAGCATCGTGACATTGTAAATAATGTTCTCAAAAGTATTCCACAGTAGTATTACAAGAAATTCTATCTGGCTGGGTTTTTCACAACATGCCTAACAGTACAAATGACAAGGTGAAATAGAATAGAAGCAATTTTAGGGAGTCCAAAATAATGCAGTGTAGGTTTACAGATTCCTGATAGTCTGGCTTAATCTCAGAGTAAAATTTACAAATCTAGGGCATGGATAGGTTGTCCTTTATTTTTTTATTTTTTATTTTTTTAATTTATTTTTTGACAGAGAGAGACTGCGAGAGAGGGAACACAAGCAGGGGGAGTGGGAGAGGGAGAAGCAGGCTTCCCTGCTGAGCAGGGAGCCCGATGCGGGGCTCGATCCCAGGACCCTGGGATCATGACCTGAGCCGAAGGCAGACGCTAAACAGCTGAGCCACCCAGGTGCCCCTAGGTTGTCCTTTAAACAACTCCTCATAAACATTACATCTTTAACTCTTGGTAAGATGTCGATAACCAACACTTCACAGGCACTATTTCTCTTAACT
Source organism: Mirounga leonina (assembly GCF_011800145.1). Lineage (NCBI taxonomy): Eukaryota > Metazoa > Chordata > Mammalia > Carnivora > Phocidae > Mirounga > Mirounga leonina. The sequence goes on from NW_023270389.1 coordinate 9,191,284, forward strand.
TCTGATACTTTCTGGTGAGCAAAAAATTCAAGGTTGCATTCCATGTTCAGGTAATTTACATTTTAGACAGTTTGTGTTGTCAGTTTAAGGGCAGAGAGCAATCTGCCTTCCATTTTTATATCTTTCCTATCCTTTACAGTAAAGCTACTTGAAAGAATGATCCATGTTCAATGTCTTCACTTCCTCACCACGCATTATCTCCTCATCTAGACAATCTGGCTTCTGTCCCCCATCACGCCACTGAAATCATTCTTGCTACATCACTAACAAGAACTCCCATTTTACCTCTTAGACAATTAACACCTTGGGCCCTCTCTGTCCCCTGAAACCCTCCCCGCAGCTACAACGACAAACCCTTTCTGACTTCTCTGGCAATACTTTTGCAGAGCTCCACTTCTGCTCCCTCTGTTTCCTCAAGACTATCTCCATCCTCAGCCATTTCCTTGTCTTACTTTACATGGTCTCCCCGTATATGAACTCCCCGTGTGGGAACTCAATTACTACTTAGAAGTATAGGATTCTAAAGTCTGTTTATAGCCTTTATCCCTCTATGCTACCTCCAAAGCCACACACCCAACTGTGTACCAAATATTTCCGCCCTACTGTCACCCGAACATTTCAAATCCAACAGGTTCAAACCTGAAATCATCCTCTCTTTTCTTCCCCATCCCAATTTGCTACTCCTCCAATATTTCCTCTCCAAATCAGAAATCTGGACTTCTTTGTAGACTCATCCCTCTCTCCACATGCTACATCTAAACAGTCATCAAATCCTGTTATTCCTACTTCTCTAGATCGGCTGAATCTCTACCTTCTATTCCATTACCACTGCCTGTACCTAACTAAGCTCAGGTTCTTGCCATTTTTGCACCTGAGTTACTTAAAAAGCCTCATGACTGGGGCGCCTGGGTGGCTCAGTCGTTAAGCGTCTGCCTTCGGCTCAGGTCATGATCCCAGGGTCCTGGGATCAAGCCCCGCATCGAGCTCCCTGCTCGGTGGGAAGCCTGCTTCTCCCTCTCCCACTCCCCCTGCTTGTGTTCCCTCTCTCGCTGTGTCTCTCTGTCAAATAAATAAAATCTTAAAAAAAAAAAAAAAGCCTCACGACTTCCTGCCTCCAGAATTATCCCCTCTCCCATTTATCTCCAAACTACTGCCAGAGTTATCTTCCTTAAAATCTGATGTCAGGGGCGCCTGGGTGGCTCAGTCGTTAAGCGTCTGCCTTCGGCTCAGGTCATGATCCCAGGGTCCTGGGTTCGAGCCCCGCATCGGGCTCCCTGCTCAGCGGGAAGCCTGCTTCTCCCTTTCTCACTCCCCCTGCTTGTGTTCCCTCTCTCACTGTGTCTCTGTCAAATAAATAAATAAAATCTTAAAAAAAAAAAAATCTGATGTCAATCCTCTGCTTATGTCCTTTAATGGTTATGGAAAGATGGAAAGCCTTCTGGATTAAAGTTAAACTCATTACCTTAGTTTAATTTATAAAGATCTTTATGAACAGGCTCTACTTATCTCTCTAGCCTCATCTGTCTATACTTTATACATACCTTCTGTTGTTATACTAAACTATTTATAGTTCCAGGTATATACCTTGCTATTTGATCCCCCCATAGTTTTATATATGCCTGTCCTGCCTAGAATGTATAGGGCTTAAAATTGGATGCTAAAGTAACAAATGACCAGGAACAAACCCCTTCTCTACCACTAACTTAATCCCATCTATCACCGAATGACTGACTGAGGGCAAATTACTTAATTCAAGCTTCATTTTTCTCACCTATAAAAATGAAGTAACACCCTTCACTACTACATACAATTAATTGTTAAGAGAATTCTAAAACACGTAAAGTGTTTACCTCAGTGTGTTGCACATGGTAAGTGCTCAATAAATTTTGACCACTATTTTATTTATTTATATTTTTATTTAAGTAATTCACACTAAAGCTTCAAGATTCAATATTATCTCTTCAAGAAAACCCAATCCCCTAGTTTGGTTTAGATATCCTTTCTCTTTACTTTTTTAACACTCAGAATATATCTCTACGAACACACTTACCATACTGCACTGGTCTGTTTTCCCTCTCTAGACAGACTTCCTAATAGAATTTTTTCTACTTGGTTTCTCTATGACCCACCAGAGCAACTGACACAGAGTAGACATACAATAGCATCCTACCACAGAACTAAATGAGTAGGCCATTTAGAAAACATCGGAAACACTAAATTCAAAAGCTTTAACCAGAACAGGATAGTGGCATAGTCCAGCCCGGAAGAATTCCCTTCTAGGATATAATGGCAGTGACGTACGTAGAGACATAGTTTCTGAACAAAACACACAGTTTCACAGTTTTTTTCCTAATCTCAGAATCAGGAAGCATCATAAAATATAAATATAAATCATACCTAATCATTTATAAATTGTCTTTTTGGAACAGAATTACATTCTGTAATTAAGCTCTAAATTACACTGAAAAACCAGAAACATGTCATTCCTTTTCAGACCAGATAAAAATTACTCAGCAGTAAATTTCCTACCCTCTGGTGGATTTCCATCACCAGTCAATTCTCCATAAGGAAGTCATGGCAACAACACAAGTAACTCAGCCTTAACTGGAAATAATCATCTCAGATATGAAAAAAAAATACACTTTTACAAACTGTGCCAAGAATCCTCAGCCAAATTCAAAAGCCACAACTGTCAGCATTATTTTATTAAAACTAAAATTTCAAAAGCTAAGAGCAAACAGCAGCAACTGCTTGAATGTACCCTACAAAATGGACAAGAGAGAATCAAGTAAGATAATGTATGCAAGTGCTCTGTAAACCACAAAATTATACAAACATGAGTTACCACTGTTAACAACTTTATTAATTTTCATCACCTAAGAATTTATTTTTCCCAATTCTAAATTTTCCAAATTTCCAAAACTTATTTTTCTAAATTTTGTGTATACCAAATAATTCATCTTACCTATTTTCTTTTTTTGTTGTCGACCAGCTGACTCTGTTATTGTTTCCTTCTTCTTTTCCACTGTAAACACAGTAACAGTAAAAATTAATTATGCATTATACTAAAGAAATGAAGGATGCTTTATCACAGCTGAACCAATGAAAGAAGCTCACAAGAAAGTTACACACTGCCTTTCATTATGGTCCTGAGCAAGTCAACCGATCTGCTCCCACAGCTGCTGACAGAAGGCAGACACAACAATCTAAGACTAAGACAACAACACTGGAAGCATCGTCACTCAAACACCCGTAAAGGATTGCATAAGGACACAATAATAGTAACTACTGAAACGTAATAAAAACTAAGATGGCTTTCAGACCATCAGCTGAGGGTGACTGCCGTAGGTTGAGTCTAAGCACAATTTTCAAATTCTGCTCTCTCAGATAACTAAGGTTAATTATAGTTCCACTCTCATATTCACTATAGAAGGTAGGAATTCATTTATTCACCTATTGGTGCCTAAGGAATTGGCATTGTTCTAGGTCGATAAAAAGATAACCATGATCCTTGCCCTCTAAAGAGTAATCTAGTGAGGGCAGATAATTGAATAACAATTATAACACAGAAAACTGGCAAGACAGACATATGCGTAGGGTAGGGAGATCAAGAGAATCAAAAAAGCTAAACCCAGGGCACCTGGCTGGCTCAGTCAGTGGAGCATGCAACTCTTGATCTCGGGGTTGTGAGTTTGAGCCCCACATTGGGCATAGAGATTACTTAAAAACAAACAGACAGAAGAAGCTAAGACCAACTTCTTTGAATGCATTTCAATTACTATGATGATAGAGTAAAAATAACCTTGTAAAGAGAAATAATGTAATATATTTATATTTTATATTTACTATCTTTCATCTATATACCTATCATAGTCCACCTATTAATGGACTAAGAATAGGTATGTCAAAAATTACCTTTACTTAGCTTATTTACATTCTTTGTTCTGTATAATATCTTAGCATACTTCCTTTACTCGCAAACAGTACAGTACATGTATTATTTCTAAAAGTTGCATCAAAGAGAATTGGCAGGTAAGACTTTTTCTCTTAGTACATTAATTATGCTACCTGAATTCTAAAATTGGTATTACTACTTTAACAAAGAGATGTAAACTTCGATTTGACTCCAATATTGCAAGTGAAACAGTAAAGTGCTGACTAAAATAAAATGTGTGTGTGTGTTTGTAGTTTCAATATATGCACTGGTGTCTAAGTACCAGTACTCTTTTATGCAAATAAAAAGATAAAACATGACATATACCTATGGGGGAGAAAGACATTTAGAGTGAACCTACTAGTATGAGATCATAAAAGGAAATTAAATCAGATTCTACAAGATGTTACCGAATAACATTTTAAAAGACAAAACCGACAGAAAACATTGAATGTTTTACTCTTTATCATTACTATTAACCAAAGAAACAAAAATTTTTCTTTCCCTTCCCAGAAGGACCATAACATAACTACTTAGCACTTAACCATAACTGCATAAAAAACAAGAAGGCTAGAGAACAGAAACATAAGATGGTACTGTGAACATTAACCTGGTCTTCTAGGGCACTGGACTGAGGCTAGATAAATCTGTTCTAAGGAGACGTCTATGGATAAAGTAGAGCCCATAATAGGAAGATCTGACCTTTCTGAAAGACTAAATAAGGTTTTGAGAGCTAAAGAATGAGTAGGAGTTTACTAGACAGAATGAGTAGGAGTTTACTAGACAAAAAGAGAAAGAAAAGTTATTCCAGTTAGAGGGAAGAGCAGATAAGGCCTGGGCCCATAGTAGGAAAAAGACTAGTCCAGAGGATGGAAAACGGGCCCGAGTGGCTAGAGAATAGACAGCAAGGGATAACCTGATACAGGATGTAGTTGCAGGGGAAGGGAAGAGGCACCAGACCATGCTGGACCTTGCAAGCCCCATCTTTATCCGAAAAGCAATGGGGAAAAACAAGGTATTTTGAGAAGAGCAAGTAACATAAGATTTGTGTCTTAAAAAAAAAAAAAATTACTTTGGATGTACTGTAGAGAATAAATCTGAGTGGCTGCAGGGAGACCAATGAGGAGGCTACTGCAGTAGATCACAGGAAACATGACAGACGTTTAGACTACGTGGTGGCGGCAGAACTGGAGAGATGTGGAGAGATCGCAAACTTTCCTGGAGGAGAACAGTAACAGGGCTTGATGGTGGACTGCACATACAGGGTGAGAGAAGAAAGTATTCAAATCAGCAAATATTTATTGAACATTTACTATGTGCCACTGTTCTAGGTGCACAGGATATATCAGAACAACAACAAAAACGCTTTCCTAGTGAAGCTTTCATTTTAGCAGGTGGAGATAAACAATAAACAGTAACACAATACATAAATAGATCATATAATACATTAGAAAGTGACAAGAGCCATGGGGGGAAAGATGGAGCAGGGTAGGGGCACCTGGGTGGCTCAGTCGTTCAGCGCCTGCCCTTCAGCTCAGGTCATGATCCCGGGGTCCTGGGATCGAGCCCCACATCGGGCTCCCTGCTCAGCGGGAAGCCTGCTTCTCCCTCTCCCACTCCCCCTGCTTGTGCTCCCTCTCTCGCTGTGTCTCTCTCTGTCAAATAAATAAATAAAATCTTAAAAAAAAAAAAAAAGATGGAGCAGGATATGGAAGATGAGGAGCAGCAGAGGTAGAAGAGATGAGCAGGCTGCAGTTTTAAAGAGGGTGGTCAAGACTCACAGAAGTAAACCTTGAACAAAGATTTGAAGACGATATGGGGCTAACTAAGCCGATATCATAGAGAAGAACATGCTAGGCAGAGGGAACAGCCAGTAGAAAGCTCCTGAGACAGGAGTGTGGCTGATGTACAGAGAGGAACAGCAAGGTCAGTGTGGTTGAAGCAGAGTGTGTGAGAGAAGAATATCAGAGCAGTAACAGGGGAAGCTCCACAGGCCACTGTAAGGACTCTGGCTGTTCCTGAGTGAAAATGGGACACCATCACAGGGTTATGAACAGGGATGGGACATGCTCTAATAGCTTTAAAAAGGATTATTCTGGGGGTACGTGGGTGGCTCAGTCAGTTCAGCATCTGACTCTGGATCTCAGCTCAGGTCTTGATCTCAGGGTCCTGAGTTCAAGCCCTGCATTGGGCTCCACACTGGATGTGGAGCCTACTTTAAAAAAAAAAGAATTATTCTAGCTGTTATCTTGGGAGCAGACTATAGGGAAACAGGAACACTTGTTGGAGGCTGTTGTAATAATTCATGCAAAGGATGAAGGTAGTTATCAATGGAGGTGATGGAAAGTGGTCAGATTCTGGATATGTCTGAAGGCAGCCCAAAAGTATTAGATGTGGGGTGTGAGAGAAGAGTTAAAGATAACTGCACAAGGATTATGGCCTGAGCAAGTAGAGGGACAGACAGACCTGACACTGACCAAAATCCTGAAAGCTACAAATGCAACAGCCTTAAGTGAGGAAAAAGTATTCAATTTGGACATGTTGGGTTTGAAATGTATATTCGACATTACAGTATAATTGACAAATTGTTATGTAAATCCTTATTTGAGCATAGTTGACACACAATGTTAATTTCATGTGTACAACATAGTGATCCAACTTCTCTCCACATTATGCTATGCTCACCACAAGTGTAGATGCCATCGCTCACCATACAAATGTTATTACAAGGATATATGGATCTTGCGTTAAGGAGAGAGGGCTAGGGATATAAATTTGGGAGCCACTGACAAATAGAGCACATGACTAAATTCACCAAGGGAGTGAGTGTAGGGGACTAAAAACAAACTGGGGTGCCCAAAAACAAGAGGTTGAAAAGAGGAACCAACAAGGAAACTGCAAAAAAATGGCCAGCAAGGGGCGTCTGGATGGCTCAGTCGGTTAAGAGTTTGACTCTTGATCTCAGCTCAGGTCAGAGTCTTGGGATCAAGCCCCACTTCAGGCCCTGTGCTGGGCATGGAGCCTGCTTAAGATTCTCTCTCACGTTCCCTCTGCCTTTCCCAATTCCCCTACCTCTCTTAAAAAAAAAAAAAAAAAAAAAAAAGACCTGCAAGGTTAAGAGCAAAACCAAGAGAGTGTGATGTCCTGAAAACGAAGTGAAGAAAGTGTATCAAGGTTTCTGGCTTGCACTATCAGAAGCATGGAGGTACCATTCGTCACGTAGAGAAATACCGGAGGAGGATCACGTTTGTGAAGGTAAAGATAATGAGCTTGGTTTTTAATATGTTGAGGTGCATTATCCACACTGAATACGTCAAGGACCAGTAAACTATAATTTCAAAAGCCCGAGTTTGGTTTCTAATTCTTTGTTTGCTCTATGATATTAGTATGTTATTTAACCTCTCTGAACCTCACTTTCCTTTTCTATAAAGAAAGAATAATATCTATACAACTGATCACAAATGGTTGCTATGTGGATCAAGTGAGATATTGTAAGGAAGAAAACTTTAAACCCTTATGAAGACATAAAGATGTCACAGAATACAGAAAGTCAGAGGAATTTTAAGATACAAAAGTTATACTTAATCTTTATAAGGCAGAAAAGAACACTGAAAGCTACATCAAGCCTATAAAGAACCATTCACATTATACCTCTCGCAGTCCCCTCAGCTGTGTCCTGTGGAGTTCCTGCTTTATTCAAAGGCCACAAACTGTACTTGTTCTTAACCTTTTACTCAAACTGTCCTTCAACCGCCTCACACAACTGAAATTTGCCTTATCCCTGAAGACACCGCTCACCTGGATACTAATCATAATGACCTGTTGTTCTCCAAACACATCTTCTCACCACAATTTCCATATTTCTGCACATATCTGATTTTCTTCGCCTGGAATTCCTACCTCCAGCTCGTTCTCTATCCGAATTCCAACTATCCAAGAAGGACGACCAGCCATCGCCATCACAAAGGCTTCCATGGCTCCTCACAACTGAATAGGATCTCTTCTTTAGAACCACCACAGCACCTAACTCGTACTTCTCATGCCCCTTGCTCTATTGCCATTTGTATTATACATTTTGCATAAAAATATCTAATACTGCATATACCTCTACATAGCCTTCAATTCAAATCGGACTCGTCTTTGTCTTCCTATAAAGTCTTTTTATCAGTTGGTGCTCGTAAAGTATTTACTGTGAACATGCATTCAATGAACTTGACCCGTTGAAACTGTATCTAAAGGATGTTGCCATACTCACGTTTTTTACTCTGTTTCTCCACCTCCGCTTTCAGTCTCTTGTACTTGTCTGTCCTGTAAACCAGGACCCAGGTTATACCTGAAACATTAAAAGCAACATGCTAACAGGAAAAAATGTTTGTAATGGTCACAGCAAACTTACTGGTGGTCACTGTTGGGTGAGGAGGGATTTCAACTTTTTGCTTTATATTTACCACCAGTTAACTTTTTTCAAATGTTAAGACATCTGACTCTTCAACCAAAATAACGGACACACGGTATGAAGGTGTCTCCACAAATACGCAAGTGAAATCGACCCTAAACCGGACTCCACGCTACCCCTCCCGCTCCTGTTCCCGATTGGCCCCGATTCCCTGCAGTAGATGAGCACCCCCACCATCCCAACCCCAAGCAAGCAAGGCTCGCGACCACTCCCTTGGTGGCGCGAGGGTCCCCAGGCCTAGGATCCTTCCCATGGGGGCTGATCAAACGTCAGAGAAGCAGCCGCTCTCACCCTCGGCAAGAAGAGCCGTGCACACGGAGATAAAAACGATGAGCAGTGTGTCCGCGAACATGGTGCTCATCTTGCACTTTCCTCTTTGCACTCTCACCCGCCAGGGGGGAAGCGCTCGAGAGCCTGCAAAAATTAAACGACAACGACTTCGCTGGATTCCTGGACCACCGAGGAACACTCTCTGACAGACTACAGTCACACTTCCGCTTCCGGGGCACAGCGCCGGAAGGGCTACTTCCGGAGAGTTGCGTGGCCGCGCGAATCTAGCGGGAACCACGCCGGCTCGGGGGCTGGCGCTCAAACCGAATCTCGCGAGAGCTGGAACTTGAGTTTTCGCGACGGAAGTGCGACTACGGGACTTCGCGCGGTGGCTCTTCCTCGCTGGGGTGCTGGGCGCTCTCCTCTCGGCCGGAATCTACTTGGGTGCGCTCGTCTGCGCTTCTGCCTCAGCCCCACCTCTGAGACTTTAGGTAGTTTACTGAACGCCTGCGTTGGATGCAAGGCCACGGGTTTGGAACTGGGGACGCGAAAATCAGTTAGTCGTGGCTGCTGGCCTCAAGGAACTCCTGTCCTAGCGAAGGAGAGAAACTTGTGCATCCGGTGTGATTAGGGTTTTAATAGAGGTATGGCCAGAGTGCTGCGGTGACCCAGTTGAGGGGGTGGTCAGAGAAAGCTGTAAAAGGAATCGAAGTAATGCTTAGAAGAGTAGGAGTGCTTTGCGGGGGGCCTTTGTAGGCGAAGACGCCGGTGCTGAAGAATACGTGGTGTGTAATAGAGCAGTGAATGATGTGTCTGGAGAAGGGGTCATAAACCCAAATGCCTCGGCTGGTTGCGTATAAATGATCTTATGCGGGCTGGGCAGAAGGAAACGGTGGGAGGTACTAGCATAAATAAGGGAGTGATAATTTTATCCGAAAGGAGCAATTGGTACTCAGATCCAGCCAGTTTCCCTGGGAGAAGGAGCACCCAGTTTTCGTTATCTTCCCGTTTTCCAGGAAAACCCCGAAGTCCTGATTTTATGTGAAAGTTCAGTTTATAAATGCTGGTAACTCAAGTTTTTAAATGCTGTATAGGTTAAAGGAAATGTCTTAGAAGCTTGGTTTCAGCCTGTGTAGAAGTTTTCAACTTTTTCAAGCTGATTCTGTTTGTACGAGTGTATTTGTGTTTATGAAAATCTGGAAGCTGGCGGAACTGTCTCCCCTGGACTTGTACTTTCTATCATTGGTTCTTTTTTCTTAAACTCCACTGTACTTAAGAGTTCTACTTTTGGTCTTTTTTAGCTTTATGTGCATTTCTTGTCTCTTTAAGACTTAGCAGCAGAGAGCCTGTCTCCTTTTAACAATGAATTTCTACTATGTGTCGAGAACAGTGATAGGCACTGTAGGGTCAGAGAGGGTGACTAAAATATTGTACCTGACTTCCAAGGTTCTCCTTGGATGTTAAACATTATAATAAGGTATAATCAAGGTATTCGTTAAATGTTATGGGAGCAGAGATGAGGGCAAAATTGGTTCTTCTTGGAGGAGTTGGGGAAGGCTTCACATTTGAGCTAGATCATAGTATGACTAAAAGGATAGGTTTTTATTCAACTCTGTATTGCTCATGGTAAATACTGAAGCACAAAAGGGGCATGACTTTTTTTTTTTTTAATTGAAATACAGTTGACAACACAATGTTACATTAGTTTCAGGTGCACAAAGTAGTGATTCTGTTATACTGTACCCACCACGATTGTAGCTGCCATCTGTCAAGAAGAGCATGACCTTTGAAATCAGACCTGATTTTCAATTCTAGCTTTGTCACTTAATTGACACCTGTCCTTAAGCATCTTTAGTCCTTGAGCCTGAGTTTCCTTATTTGCAAATATGGTAATAATAACACAGCTGCATAAAACTTACGAAGATTAAATGAGAAAGAGTATATTATACAGTATTTAAAGCTGTGCCTGACACAGTTGATCAAATCCGACATGCTATTGATTGTAAGATGAAACATTATTTTATATATGACTAAGAAAGAAAATAAACAACTAGTTAACCCATGACACACCATTGATTGTAAGATGCATCCCATTCAGAAGTGTTAAAATGTGGGGGGAAAAGTCTCACAATCAACAAAATACAGTAATAAGAGGAATTTCAACTACAGAACCGTGGGCTGCTAGGATAACATTTCCTTCCCTTGGGCAAGAATATAGTGACCCTAATCCCCTCATTGAAGAACAGTGCTAGAGGCAAGTTAAAATAACGTATTTTCTACATTCTACCAGATTCCTTTATCATATTTCCAAGTTTTCTAAGCTTTCAGTTGTATTAATTTAAGATTTCATTTATTTGTTTGAGAGAGAGAGTGCACGAGAGGGGGTAGGGTCAGAGGGAGAAGCAGACTCCCCACGGAGCACGGAGCCGGATGTGGGACTCGATCCCAGGACTCCAAGATCATGACCTGAGCCAAAGGCAGTCGCTTAACCAACTGAACCACCCAGGTGCCCCAGTTGTATTAATTTTTAGATTTCAAAAGTTTTCCCCGTGAGGACCACCATTTCAGACTTTACCGTCCTGCTCCAATCTCTATGCCTATTATAAGGGTTTTGTCCTGGGACTTCCTTTTGCTGTTCTCTGGGGTAGGGTTCACTATTTCATGTACCCGTATCTCCCCCCTGCCTTAGTTTATACTTTATGTTGTGGTACACCCTCAAGGAACTTGTGGAAGGTAAATGGGAGCTAATCCTTTAGTGTGCTTATTAGAAGTATTAGTAACAATACTGTTTATAAACAAATACTTAGTACTAGGCTAGGCATCATAACAGATTATGAGAGAAATTAAATCCCACGGGGGTACCTGGGTGGCTCAGTCTTCAAGTGTCTGCCTTCGGCTCAGGTCATGATCCCAGGGTCCTGGGATCAAGCCCCATGTTGGGCTCCCTGCTCGGCGGGAAGCCTGCTTCTCCCTCTCCCACTCCCCCTGCTTGTGTTCCCTCTCTTGCTGTGTCTCTCTCACTGTCAAATAAATAAAAATCTTCAAAAAAAAAAATTAAATCCCTGCTTATAACTGAGGTATGAACGGGTAAGAGCAACTTCTCTGAGCCTCACTTTAAATTTGTAGAGATAAAAATGCCTACCTTCCAGAACTGCTTTGAGGTTTATATAGAATGAGAGCAAAATTCTGAAGTCAGACTACCTGTCTTCAAATCTTGGCTTCACCACTTCACTAGATGTGTAATTATAAGCAAATCTTTCACTGCACTGTGCCTTGGTTTCCTTGAATATACAATGGCATAATGATAATAGTGCCTAAGTCCAAAGGATTTTATTTTTTTTTTAATTTTATTTATTTTAGAGAGAGAATGCAAGTGGGAGGAGGGGCAGAGGGAGAGGAGAGAGAGAGAATCCCAAGCAGCCTCCACACTAAACACAGAGCTGGACGCGGGGTTTGATCCCATGACCCCTAGATCATGACCCGAGCCGAAATCATGAGTCGGATGCCCAACCTACTGAGCTATCCAGGCGCCCTCAAAGGGTTTTATTTTTTTTTAAAGATTATGTGAGTAAAGTGTTTAGAACAGTACCAGGCTCATAGAGAGGGCACATTAAGTGTTAACTGTTATTATTATTGGTTCTATTAAACCACCTACCTCATAATCATTGAACAATTTTTTTCATTCTATCCATTTTCCCTGGATTCTTACTCTCTTTAAAAGCTTCAGTTACCAACTGTCTGCTTCTGATCTGTAAAATAGTATCTGTAGCCTAAGTTTCTTCCCTGATTTTCAGACCTGATACCTGAAAGCCAAGTGGGCATTTACATTTGGAGATCTGAAACTAAACCTTTCCAGTTCTTCTACCCAAACTCCAATCTTCCCTTCTTCCCTTATTCTCCTAAAGAGTAGCACCATCATGTACCCAGTCTTTCAACCCAGAAAACAGGAACATCTAATCACCAAATGTGATAAATTCTCCCTGCCTCATTTCTCTTTTTTTTTTCCCCACATCTTTCAACTCCTACAGTTTAACTCAGGTTACCATTGTCTTCCTTTGCATTACAGCCTTCTGCCTGGTTGGTCTCCAGTTACACACCCAACTGTCCCCTCTAAGCCATTCTTTTATGTAGCCAATAGTGATCTTTCTCAAATACAAAGATTTTTTTTTTTCCCCACTAGGCTGGCAGGACTAGATAAAAACTGAGAAACGAGGGCGCCTGGGTGGCTCAGTTGCTTAAGCGACTGCTTTCGGCTCAGGTCATGATCCTGGAGTCCCTGGATCGAGTCCCGCGTCGGGCTCCCTGCTCGGCAGGGAGTCTGCGTCTCCCTCTGACCCTCCCCCCTCTCATGTGCTCGCTCTCTCTCTCATTCTCTCTGTCTCAAATAAATAAATAAAATCTTTAAAAAAAAACCTGAGAAACGAATACTGAAAAGATTATGAGGACCCTCCCCAAAATACACTTTAAAATAAAACAAATGCTAAAGTAAATGTGAGTTTATTATCTTTTGGAATATTTTATTTATTCAAATAATTTTCACTCTGTGAGTGTGGGTCCCAAGTATGTGTTTAATTTGTCTTTTGGGTAAGCAGCACTGTGTTTGAGGACAGAGACTGGGTCTTGTTTATTTCTGCATCCCCAGCTTTTGGAACATGGCCTGGCACAGAGAAGCTTCCCAATATATAATGAATGAATGATACAGTTGGGAGAGAGGACAATAGGTTGGACAAATATCTTGGAAGAATGGGGAATTTTAGTTGGACTTTGAGGAAAAAGTGAAATTAGGATGTGGGAGAAGTGGTGATCAAAAGCATTGAATTGGGAATGAGAGAGAGGACATCATAGTTTGTGTGTAGTTGAAACAACCAATATGTGTGAAGAGGCTGTATGTTTAGTAGAAATAGAATTGACTAGGTAAAGTGACTGTATTTTATCTGTAAGAGGTACATGGTTGAACTTCAGGAGAGCCATAAATCTGAAACTGTAGACAGAACTTTGTGGATTTTTTTCCCGAATCAAAGATTCATAGTTTTTATCAAATTCTCAAGGGAGTTTATAAACCAATAACTGTTAAGATTTATGTTGTATATTTGAGAGACTGATGGGTCTTAAGCTTGATGCTGTAACCAGTTAGTGTTCAAAAATTTTTTGCTGCAGTACTCCTTAGGAGCAGAAGGGAGAGAATGAGAGCCTAAGATCTGGAGATAGAGCCTGAAGATTGGGACTTTTAACAGTATATGTGAATTTTGCATTAAGGGATTGGTATTAAAGTTTCTAATGACCAGGGAACTCTAATTCAGGACTACTCCTTTCAGTTGGCAAAAAGATGAGCCATCGAATTGGAAAGGAAAAATTAAAATTAATCTTTGTTTGCAGATGACATCTTATATGTAGAAAACCCTAAAGATTCCACATAAAAAACCAACTGTTACAACTAGTAAACGGGGGCTTCTGTGTGGCTCAATTGATTGAGCATTCGATTCTTGGTTTAGGCTCAGATCCTGATCTCAGGGTCATGGGATCAAGCCCTGCATTGGGCTCTGCAGAGTCTACTTGGGATTCTCTCTCCCTCTGCCCCTATCTCTGCTTGTGTACGCTCTCTCTCTCTCTCCAAAATAAATCTTAAAAAAAAAAAAAATAGTAAACAGGGGCGCCTGGGTGGCTCAGATGGTTAAGCGTCTGCCTTCAGCTCAGGTCATGATCCCAGGGTCCTGGGATCAAGCCCCACATCGGGCTCCTGGCTCAGTGAGGAGCCTGCTTCTCCCTCTCCCTCTGCCTCTCTCCCTGCTCATGCTTTCTCTCTCACTCTCTGTATCTCTGTGTCTCAATAAATAAAATCTTAAAAAAAAAAAAAAGAACTAGTAAACAAATAGACCAGAGTAGCAGAATACAAAAACCCACCGACAAAAATCAGTTGTGTTTCCATAACTGTGAACAATCCAAAAAGGAAATTAAGAAAACAATTCCATTTGCAGTAGCATCAAAAACAAAATACCTATAAATAAGTTTAACCCAGGAGGCAAAAGATTTGTAACTCAGAATTATAAAATACTGATGAAAGAAATTAGAGAAGACACAAATAAAGACATTTTGTGTTCATGGATTGAAGTGCTGTATTTTTAAGATGTCAATACTACCCTAAGCGGTCTGCATATTCAGTGCAATTCCTGTCAAAATTCCAGCATTTTTTGCAGAAATAGAAAGATCCATCCTAAAATTCCTACGGAACCTCCAAGGATCCTGAGTAGCCAAAGCAATCTTGAAAAGGAAGAATAAAGTTGGAAGTCTCATACTTCCTCATTTCAAAACTTACTTTCAATCCTCAGTAATCAAAAAAGTGTGGTACTGGCATAAAGACAGATACATAAACCAGTGAAATAGAATAGAGAACCCCCCAAATAAACACTTGCATATATGGTCAAATGTTTTTCAACAAGGGTGCCAAGACCATTCAATGGCTAAAGGACAGTTTTTTCAGGAAGTGGTTTTCAGAAAACTGGATATCCACATGCAAAAGAATGAAGTTAGACCCTTATACCATATACAAAAATGAACTCAAAATGGATCAGAAACTTTAAGAAATAAAACTGTAAAACTCAGAAGAAATCACAGGGGAAAAGCTTAATGAGATTGGATTTGGCAGTGATTTATTGTGTATGACACCAAAAGCATAGGCAACAGCAAAAAATAAGTTGGACTTTATCAAAATCTAAAACTTGTGCACAAAAGGATACAATCAACAGAGTGAAAAGGCAATTTATGAGATTGGAGGAAATGTTCACAAATCATATATTGGTAAGAGATTAAAATCCAGAATATATGAAAAACTACAACTCAACAGCAGCAAAACAACTCAAAAATGGGCAAAGGACTTAATAGATGTTTCTTCAAGGAAGATCTACAGATGGCCAATAAGCACATGAAGGGATGCTCAACATCACTAATCATTAGGGAAATTCAAATAAAAACTATGAGATAACCACATCACACCCAGTAGAAAGGCAGTTGTTCAAAACAACAAAATAATGTGTTGACAAAGATACGGAGAAATTAGAACAGTTGAGCATTGCTGGGGGGAATGTAAAATGGTGCAACCACTAGGAAAAAGTATGGTGTTTACTCAAAATATTAAACAATTACCAAATGATAGGGGCACCTGGGTGGCTCCAGTGGTAGAGTGTCTGACTCCTGGTTTTGGCTAAGGTCATGATCTCATGGGTCATGGAGCTAGGGACTGGGAAGAGGGAAGAATGGAGAGTTATTGTTTAATAGGCATGGAGTTTCAATTCGGGAAGATGAAAAAGTTCTGGAGATGGATGGAGGAAGGTGATTGTTGCGCAAGAAAGTGAATGTACTTAATACCACTGAATTGCACCTCCAGACCTGGTTAAATGGCAAACTTGATGTTATATGTATGTTACCATAATCTTATTTTTTTTAAAGATTTATTTTATGAGAGAGAGAGAATGGAGGGGAGGGGCAGAGGGAGAGGGAGAGAGAATCCAAGCAGACTCTGCGCAGAAGGTGGAGCCCAGCAAGGGGCTTGATCTCACCACCCTGAGATCATGACCTGAACCAAAACCAAGAATCTGCCGCTTAGCCAACTCCGCCACCCAGGCGCCTCATATGAGCACTCTTTTTAATACCAAGATCTGAAAACAACTCAATGCCTATCTACACGTAGAGGAATAAATTATATAATAAATAAATTGGAGCGTATTTAAACAGCACTACAAATGAATGTATTACAATTATATGCCACAATGTGCATTAATCCTAACAATATAATATTGAATGGAAAGAATAAGTGCTTAAGAATTACAGGATGTGGTAGACTTTCTATAACGGTCATAGTAATAAGTGATGCAATGGAGGATCAAAGAGATGGATGTAAATGTAAATTCCTGTCTTAGTTTTCAAGTTGGTGGTGATTTCATGGATATTTGTTATTTTAAATGAAAGACTGAATGCTTGAGGGCCTTGAACACACCAATGATGCGAATGTGTCATGAACCAAGAATAATGATAATCTAATTCTCTGCATCTGAGCTAAAATAAAAAAATTCTTCCTGTGTTCAACTCTGTATCTGTTTGTTCTAAGTAAGAAGAAGAAAGTAGAGAGGTGGGGAGTAATCTTTTAAATTACTTATCATGGGGGCACCTGAGTGGCCCAGTCACTTAAGCATCCAACTCTTGATTTTGGCTCAGGTCATGATCTCAGAGTCATGAAATTGAGACCCCCACATTGGGGCTTAAGATTCTTTCTCTCCCTCTCCCTCTGCCCTTCCCCCCCATTCTCTCACTCTCTCTCAAAAAAAATTTTTTTTTAATAACTTACTGTCAAGTAAAAATGATACTCTAGGAAAATATGTCACATTTCTTTTGCAGCTTCAGATACCCTCTGATTGATTGCCACTTATGCCTGGGCATTTAAGCATCTCAATTTTAGAAGATAAGTGACAGTGGAAAGTCACCCAAATATCTTGAGCTTGGATGGGAATTTTGCAAAATAAGCAGTGTTTCTGTGAAAAAAAAAATTTAGTCTGGCAGCTTTACATAGGATAGATACTTTTTTTTTTTTTTTTAAGATTTTATTTATTTATTTGACAGAGACACAGAGAGGGAACACAAGCAGGGGGAGTGGGAGAGGGAGAAGCCGGCTCCCCGCTGAGCAGGAGCCCGATGCGAGGCTCTATCCCAGAAACCTGGGATCATGACCTAAGCTGGAGGCAGATGCTCAACGCCTGAGCCACCCAGGTGCCCCAGGATAGATACATTTTTGAGAGAGATTGCAGTCAGAGAAACCCAACTATCAGGCCATCACCATGATGCAGTTTTCAAGTAAAGGGAGACTTGAACTAAAGTATCAGCAGAAACTGGGAAAGAGCTAAACTAAGAACTTTTTGTAGGATGAAATAGTAATTCTTAGAATTAAATAAGATGAAGTAGGGGCACCTGGGTGGCTCAGTCAGTTAAGCGTCTACCTTTGGCTCAGGTCATGTTCTTGGGTCCTGGGATTGAGCCCTGTGTCGGGCTCCCTGCTTGGCGGGGAGTCTACTTCTCCCTCACCTTCTCCCTGTGTGTGCTCACTCGCTTGCTTGCTCTCTCAAATCTCCAAAAAAAAAAAAAAAAAAGATGAAGTAAATAAGAATACTTAAATAATTCTAAGGTTTCTACCAGAAGTATTTCTAAGTTTTATGTGACCCAAAGCTTATACAATTCTAGGGACTCCTTTAAGAAAAATGGTATGGCAAAATCAAAATAGGATCAAGATTAGATACAAAAGTGGGGCGCCTGGGTGGCTCAGTTGGTTAAGCAACTGCCTTCGGCTCAGGTCATGATCCTGGAGTCCCAGGATCGAGTCCCACATCGGGCTCCCTGCTTGGCGAGGAGCCTGCTTCTCCCTCTAACCCTGCCCCCTCTCATGTACTCTCTCATTCTCGCTCTCTCAAATGAATAAATAAATCTTTAAAAAAAAAATTAGATACAAAAGTGAATACTTCTTTGAAAGGGCCTAGTGCAAGTGAGGATTCCAGAAACTTAATTTCATTAACGTCTTGGCAAATCTGTCTCTGGATTTTAACCTGTATGGGGACAAACCTGACACAGAGTGGCTGGAAGGGCAGCCTTTTAAGAGAGGAAAATATAAAAACTTCAGTCTTGGCAATAAACTTCTGTAATATTAGTTAGAAGGGGCATTTGAAAAAAAATACCAAAACAGATCCACATTCCTTTTCCCAAGTGCAAATCTGGCCCATCTTAATAGAAGCCTAAAATCTGAGGTGACTTTCCCCATTACAAATACACAACTGTCGTGCTTACTCAGTATTCCTCTATCATTGGCCAATAATTCACTTTTACTCACTGTTTAGACTCTTACCCTTCACCTTAGTGGTTCACTTTGCTGCCAAAAAGACGTTGATTTCATTCACAGAGAAACATAAATAGCATAAGTAATTCTGTTGACTGCCCATAGCTTCATTTCCCCAGCTTCAGTCCTTTTTAGGAGCTCAGTCTCCAATTGACCTATATATCTGGCACAGGGCTGCTTAGTGGATACTTTTTTTTTTTTAAGATTTTATTTATTTATTACAGACAGAACAAGAGGGAACACAAGCAGAGGGAGTGGGAGAGGGAGAAGCAGGCTTCCCGCTGAGCAGGGAGCCCGATTCAGGGCTCAATCCCAGGACCCTGGGATCATGACCTGAGCCAAAGGCAGACACTTAACGACTGAGCCACCCAGGCGCCCCGTGGATACCTTTTTTTAAAGAATTTATTTGTTGGAGAGAGAGGGAGCACAAGGAGGGGAAGAGGCAGGCAGAGGGAAAAGCAGTCTCCCCACTGAGCAAGGAGCCTGACACGGGACTCAATCCCAGGACCCTGGGATCATGACCCAAGCTGAAGGCAGCCATTTAACCGACTGAGCCACCCAGGCGTCCTGTATTAAAGTTATTTTAAAAATTTTCTTTAATTTTTTTTTTTTGACCATTGGTTCTTTAGTAGTATGTTGTTTAATCTCCACGTATTTGTGAATTTTCCAGTTTTCTTCTTGTAATTGATTGCTAGTTTCATACACTGTGGTCAGAAAAGATGCTAGACATAATATTAATTTCCTTAAATTTATTAAGGCTTATTTCATGGCCTAACATGATCTCTCCTAGACAATATTCCATGTGCACTTAAGAAGAATGTGCACTCTGCTGCTTTTGGATATAATGTGTTCTAAATGTCTTAATTCTACTTGGTGTAACATATCGTTTAAGTGCAGCACTTCCTTATGGATTTTCTGTCCCTATTATCTACCCACTGTTGAAAGTAGGTTATTGAAGTCCCCTACTATTACTATATTGCTGTTTCTCCCTTCAGGTCTGTTAATATTTGCTGTATATATTTAGATGCTTCTATGCTGGGTGCATAAATATTTACAAATGTTGACCCTCTTTTGGGTACATTATATAATGACCTTTTTTTGTTTCTTATTACAGTCTGTCTTAAAGTCTATTTTATCTGATTTTAAGTATAGCTACTCCTACTTTGTTTTGATTTCCATTTGCAAGGAATACCTTTTTCTATCCTTTCAGTCCACATATATTTTTTTAAGATTTTATTTATTTATTTGAGAGAGAGAGAACTAGGGCGAGAGAGCATGAGTGGGGTGAGGGGCAGAGGGAGAAGGAGAAGCAGACTCC
The DNA here is from genome assembly GCF_011800145.1 of Mirounga leonina. Lineage (NCBI taxonomy): Eukaryota > Metazoa > Chordata > Mammalia > Carnivora > Phocidae > Mirounga > Mirounga leonina. Next base: position 9,211,133 of record NW_023270389.1, read on the forward strand.
CTGCTGAGCAGGGAGCCGGACACGGGGCTGGATACCTGGACTCCAGGATCATGACCTGAGCTGAAGACGATGCTTAATCGATTGAGCTACTCAGGTGCCCCAGTCCACATGTATTCTTAAAGCTCAGCTGAGTCTCTTGTAGGTAGCATATAGTTGTTGTTGTTGTTTTTAATCCATTTAGATACTTTATGTCTTTTCCTTGGAGAATTTAGTCCATTTACATTTAAAGTAATTATTGATAGGTATGAACTTATTATTGTCATTTTGTTCATTATTTTCTGGCTATTTCATGAGTCCTTTAATCCTTCTTCTCTTGTTCTCTTTGTGATTTGATGATTTTCTGTAGTGGTATGCTTAGAGTCCTTTGTCATTAACTTTTGTATATGTGCTTATAGATTTTTGATTACCATGAGGCTTATATAAAAGAGAAAGATATTTTGCTTTTGAATCCTTTTCCATCCAAATAATTTTCTTGTGAAATGTCTGTTTATACCACTCCCTCTGTTGGTTTTTCCTTTTCCTATTATTAACTCCTGTACTTCCACAACATCCTTATATTTGTCAGTAGCTTTGCTTATAATTATAGAGGTTCTCCACTATTATTTTCCATGACTTTATGAAAGTCCTACATCTTTTAAAAGAGATTTGCAATTTCACTTTGCAAACACTTTGGACTGAATTTGCAAATAAACTAATGGAGCAGAAAGATATGTTAAACGAGGAGGGATATTTGATGATTCATTTTTATAAATGATTGGTTCATTGGTAAATATATGATAGGGAAACTTTTGCTTCCTAGTGCAATCTATTAACTGTGAGGACCTAGGTAATGAAACCCTGACTATTAAGGATCCCCTGCAGGCATTTAGTGGGGTTCCAGTAAGTCTCCTAAGAGACAATGGATGTGAAGTGCTTAGCATTTGTTCCTGGCACAAGTAGAGTTGATTACTTAATTCTTTGTGTTGCCAAGGTATACTATAATATCCCATCACACAGTATTATCATTGCCTAATTGTTTATGTTTCTTGATAGTCTGTGACTCCTAGAAGGTAGAAATGGTTTCTAATTCATCTTTATGCTCTTGATACTCAATAAGTGCCTCATACATGGTGAACATTCAAAACATGTTGAATGAGTAAGTAAAGGAATGAATGAATAGATATCTTCCTTGTCTTTTCTTGTTATGATAACCTATCTCAGATTATCTATTAGTCTTCCACAAAAGTAATTCCTTTAGGCCATGAAGCTATTTTGTTTTTTGCCTTTAATTAAAAAATTTTTTAACAAGGCAAATCCCTTTGTACTGATACGGAATGTTCTCCAAGATACAATGATAAAAACAAAATGCAGAACGATTTGTAGCATATGCTACTTTTTTTTAATAAAGATTTTATTTATTTGACAGAGAGAGAGTGTGCGCACAATCAGGGGAAGCAGCAGCAGAGGGAGAGGGAGAAGCAGGCTCCCCACTGAGCAGGGAGCCCGATGTGGGGCTCCATCCCAGAACCCTGAGATCACGACCTGAGCCGAAGGCAGACGCTTAACCAACTGAGCCACCCAGGCACCCCTGTGCATAGCCCATCTTAAGCATATGTGAGAAACCAGTAAGAGTGACTGCTTTTGGGTAGTAACACTGGGAATACCCATGGTAAAGATTTACTTTATTACTGTATACTCTTTCAAATTGCTTATTTTTTTTTACCTTGTGCCTATATTACCTATTCTATATAGGTATAGATATATAAATTTTATTTTACAAAGTTTTTACCATTTGTGAAACCTAAAATAACTGGTGAAAAGAAAGACTGAGATGATGTTGGGATATTACTAATTCAGGTTAGAAAAGTACGTAAAAATGCATATATACAAGTATGTAAGATTTTTAAAATATTTTTTCTTTGTCTTCATCTACCTGAAGGCTTATATATTGCATATTTCAAGTTGGCCTAAAGGTCACAAATACATAAAAATTGGATGGAATTTAAGTTATTTTTTTTTTAAGATTTTATTTATTTATTAGAGAGAGAATGAGAGAGAGCACATGAGAGGAGGTAGGGTCAGAGGGAGAAGCAGACTCCCCGCCGAACAGGGAGCCCGACGCGGGACTCGATCCAGGGACTCCAGGATCATGACCTGAGCCGAAGGCAGTCGCTTAACCAACTGAGCCACCCAGGCGCCCGGAATTTAACAGTTATACTTAAATTGTTTTTCTAAGTGATTTCCACACTCTTTGTCGTATAATTTGGTTTTTCTGTGAGAACCTTTCACCTCTAGCCATACTAAGTTTTGTTTCTGTGACTTTCATTCAGTATGGGGGTTTTGTGTGTGTGTGTTTGAAGGTTTTATTTTTAAGTAATCTCTACATCCAACATGGGGCTCGAACTCATAACCCTGAGATAAAGAGTCCCACACGGCACTGACTAAACCAGCCAGGTGCCCTTCATTCATCGTGGGTTTTATGGTTACTCTTGCACATACAACCTAAAATATGCCCAAATATCCCAAATTAAATGATCTATATACAGTTTCTCCCTAAAGCATAATAGATTCTGCCAGTATTCTGCCCACCCTTGGGTCTAACCTGTTGTATTCACTCCACCAACTTCCAGCTGCCTGATGTTTTCTGGCATCAGGAGCCTCTGCCTTTCAAGCCTAAATGGGTTTAAACTTTAATAGTAATTTATCAGTGTATCAAAGGCCTTAAAGGGGTGCGTGCTTTTTGATCCAACAATAGGAAAAAAATCAGAGGATGGGCCGATAAGCATTTTTAAGGATGTTCTCACAAAAAAAAAAAAAAAAAAGGATGTTCTCACAGCCTTCAATTTAAAAATTTTTAAAAAGCAGAATATCTAAATGCTAAAAAAGAGGATTGTTTAATACAGTATAACAAATGTATGCAGTGGAATACTGCTCAGTATTTAAAATTATATAAATGTATATTGATTTCACTGCACGTTCACAATATATTATGTGACTATATCAGTTCATTGGTAAGTATGTATTAGGGCAAATTTAGCTTTTTAGTGCAATCTCCTAACTATGGGGACTTGGCTAATAAGATCTTAGCTAAGGGGCACCTTCACTAAGTACCATATGAAAGTTACTTAAATTAAATGGATTTACATACATACATGGCTCAGTCGGTTAAGCATCAGCCTTTGGTTCAGGTCACAATCCTAGTGTCCTGGGATTGAGCTTATGTCGGGCTTCCTGCTCAGTGGGGAGCCTGCTTCTCCCTCTCCCTCTGCCCCTCCCCCTGCTCCTGCAGCAGTCTCTTCCTCTCTCTTGCTCTATCTCAAATAAGTAAAATCTTTAAAAAAATAAAAGTATTCAACAATAACAGCAAAAGTGAAGCCTTACTCTCTTAAATACACAAAACACTATTGTCTGTATTGGCCAATTAGGTTCCTTTGTAGCAAATGCAGTACACTGGTTTGTGGGGTATTCCATGTAGAATACAACTGAAACATTTCTGTGAACAATGGATAAGTTATATTGGATTTGATTCATTTTACCTGTGTCAGGCCACTTTTGCACAACACTTGGGGAAAATGCTTTATTGTTTACTCCTACCATATGAAAGGAAGGAAGCAGTTCCCAGCTGTTAGGAAATATAAAGCCATTTGGGAAATCTCCTGGGTTGTAAGGTATTACTGATACAGAGATGCTGAACCACAGCTACTTTTCTAGGGAAAGGAGAATTTGTAAATGTTATTACTTAGTTAAATTACTTTATCTTAAAGTAGAACTACAGATATAACTTATTTAAATTTTCCCAGTTTTAAATAGTGAAGCCAAAGATTATTTTCACAAATTAAAGTTGCTCTGGGACCTGGTTAGATGTCTCTGCTGTACATTTCCTTAGTACTTTCCTTAGCATCACATTTTTTGTCATGGCTTATTCGAGGATGTTTTTCTTTTCTTTCTGGATTGTAAGCTCAGTAGGAGTAGGAATGATATCTGTCTTACTAGCACATAATAGGAACTCAGCATTTAATGAAAGAATGTATAAAGAAGGGATGGATACAGTTCCAACTTAGAGCTAGGACATAAAGAGCATAGGCTTTAAATGCACAATGGAGACATTCCTTACACATTGATAGAGAAGTGCATGTTACATTTAAGGTACATTTGCATTTAAGGTGAAATATTTATGTTAGTAGTTGACACTCACCAATTCTAGTAAGTAAAATGCCAAGATAGGAATATTCTACTATGAGTCCCTGTGAGGAGTAAGAATATAGAGAAAGTGACAGATAGGCTACAATGTCACAATTATATAAATTCATCATTTAATAGATGAATAAGTTGAAATCCATACAATTTAAATAACTTATAAGGTTTCATAGTTCATTATTGATCATTCCAGGCTGTGAGTCAGGTCTCCTGATTTGCTGGTCTAGTTCTCTCTCCACCAAACTTAAAGGATTGACTATCACCTAAGTTCAGGAAAGGAAGAACAGAGATAATCTTCTTGTTCTTCAAACATGCTGGTCCAGGGGCGCCTGGGTGGCTCATTCTGTTAACCGTCTGTCTGCCTTCGGCTCAGGTCATGATCTCAGGGTCCTGGGATGGAGTCCTGAATCTGGCTCCTTGCTCAGTAGGGAGTCTGCTTCTCCCTCTTCTTCTGCCTGCCCTTCTGCCTGCTTGTGCTCTCTCTCTGTCTCTGTCAAATAAAGTCTTTAACCGCCCCCCCAAAAAAAACACACACAAAAAAACAACAGAAAAAACCATGCTGGTCCAGATTTCTTCCTCAGCCACAAAGATCAGCAAAAAGGGAGGGAGGGTCATACATACCCCACAAACCAATGTACCAGTGTACAAAACAAGATTTCACATCTGGAATACTCTCTGTAACTCTGTGTCCATACCACAGGAAAAATACACTAGCCAGAGAAGAAGAACCGCAGGAGGTAGTGAAATTGACCTGACAGAAGGATTGAGAACAGGCTAAAGACATTGTGGTGTTTCAGACTGAGCTGTTACAAGAAAATACAACTCTTGGCACTACACCTGAAACTTTTAAGTTGTCAGCTAGAGGGACGTGAGATCCTTCCACAAAATAGCCATGGATGCTATTGTCAAGACGGTCTGTCGTGAATTAAATGATCCATGAGACTGATCCGGTGTGTTCATTCATATGGTTTTACTTACAAAACTCTATTTCTTGTCATTTTAAACCCCACTTAATCCCTAAAAACACCACCAGTGGAGAGGGGAACACGAATGCCTAATTGTTTTCTTCTCTGGTGACAAACCGTGGGACTTCAGGTAATAGAATGACACACTTGGAGGCCCCTCCTCTGTTGATCTTCATTTCATTTCAAGTCCTGTGTTGTTATGGATGAGAGATCCCTCCCCTGCAGTTATAACTATCAACTACCCATCTTTTCTATTCATTTCCTCTTTTGGGGCCTGTGAATATCTTCCTGTGTAAGCACGTCTTGATTTCTAATACCCATAGTGGAAACTGTTTTTTTGTGATACTGTCAGAGCACTCAAAAGATAAATATTTTGAGGATCCTAAAATAAACAAATTATCCGTTTGTTTCACATCTGTGTTGTGTCCTGTTTCCTTTTTTTTTTTTTTAAGATTTTATTTATTTGCGAGAGAGAATGAGAGACAGCATGAGAGGGAGGAGGGTCAGAGGGAGAAGCAGACTCCCTGCTGAGCAGGGAGCCCGATGTGGGACTTGATCCCGGGACTCCAGGATCATGACCTGAGCCGAAGGCAGTCGCCCAACCAACTGAGCCACCCAGGCGCCCCTTGTGTCCTGTTTCTTGTTGGAAGTTATCAGATGTCAGTCTTCAGCCTTCTTCAGGGTTTGTTTCTTCTTTAATCTTCTCTTTTGTATTTAACTTTTAATATTCTCCTGTCCCACATATTTTTCAAAGTTCTAATATTTATTTCATATTTATTTGAAAGTTTAAGTGATTTTATAATATTAATGTATGCATTTTTCAGTAGATAGCGAAAACTGAGCAACTCTTCTGTAGGTGAGCAGTATTCTAAAAACTTCGCATATGTGAATATTCAAAACTGAATAATACTACTAAACTGCTGTTAATGATTAGCTCTTAGGGAGGGAATTAGAGAGGATGTTCACATTCTATAAAAAATTTCTGCATTGTGGGACGCCTGGGTGGCTCAGTTGGTTAAGCGTCTGCCTTTGGCTCAGGTCATGATCCCAGGGTCCTGGGATCGAGTCCTTCATCGGGCTCCCTGCTCCACGGGGAGCCTGCTTCTCCCTCTGCCCCTGTCTCTGTCTCTCATGAATAAATAAAAAAAATAAAATCTTTAAAAAAAAAATTTCTGCATTGTTTTGCATTTTTATACTAAGTACAACTTTTTAAGCCAGAAAACAATTATAATAAATTATTAACAACTGTATATTAAACATGAGACATTATCTAATATAAAGCTAAAGTCAATAAATATCCTTCTCCGTGTAAATAGGTCTCTTAGGACCTCCTCCAAGGTAGCAAAATACTGTTTATTTCCTTGTAAAAGATAATTTGTTGTTTTGACACTTGGTTACTATAGAGAAGCCTTTCCTAGGATGACTTCCACCATACACTGGTTCTGCTCCTTAGTAATAGGCAAATCAGAAAAAAAGGATTCTCTGGTTTGGTAACTTTGGTTAAAATACTGGTTTAAACAAACATAGGTAAGTTTCTTAACTGCAGTATTTCCCAGGGTGGTAAGTGTGCTGATGGACATTGGGACTCTCCAAGAAGTTAAGTGAGAACACAGTAGTGCACAGGTTTTTCTAAACTTACGTGTTCCTGGTATCTTTTTTCCCCAGAACCACTGTTTCAAGGCATATATTTTGCTAAACACTGCTTTAAGGTGTTCAAGAAAGAGTTATTTTCATAGTGAGGGATATGAAGGGCCCTATCCCTTCTTACTTATCCTAGGATTTATCCATATCTAAAGATACAGTGATCAGGGCACCTGGGTGGCTCAGTTGGTGAAGCTTCTGCCTTGGGCTCAGGTCATGATCTCAAGGTCCTGGGATCCAGCTCCGCATGGGGCTCCCTGCTCAGTGGGGAGTCTGCTTCTCCCTCTCCCTCTGCCCCTGCTCCTCCTCCTCCCCCACTCATGCTCTCTTCCTCCCTCCCTCTCTCTCTCAAATAAAATCTTAAAAAAAAAAAAGAATGATCATTGCACATTGTTTTTGAGCCAGACCCAGATTATTTTAAGTATAGATTTTTCAAATATTAAACTGACCTTACAGTTTTTTAAATAAATAAAACTGGGTTGTGATGTATTATTAGATTTGGTTTGTTAAAATTGTGTTCAGGATTTTTACATGTTCTCATAAGAGACTCTGGCCTTTAATTTTCCATTTTTGTAATATGTTGTCAGATGTTGGTGTTAAAGCTATGCTGGTCTCATAAAATGAGTTGTGAAGTGTACCATCGTTTTCTTCTCTCTGTGTAATCTTGGTATTAACTCTCCCATGAATGTTTACTGGTAGAGTTCACTGGTGAAGGTATCAGAGCCTGGAGTCTCATTTTGTTGTGTTTTATTTCACTGGGAAGTTTTCAGTTTTGCGAGAGGTGTCAGAGTCTGTTCGGTGTAGGGAGCAAAGTCCCAGAGCCTTGCCAGCAATGAGCAGCGGACTTACTTAGGCACAAATTAGGGGCAATCCTTCAAGCAGTTCCACCAGACTGAAGATGAGGGTCTGCTTCAGAACAAGAGATGAAGCCGGTAGTAGGGGGAATCCTGGAAGTGAGAGAGACACAGAATGGCTGAGATAAACTCCTCACACGTTCTTGGCTGACTAGGATATTACACATGAGTGAGGAGACCCAGGAGAGCCCAGGGAAAAGCAAAAGACAGCCTTTCAACCAGAACTGCCACCTTCCAGCAATTTGCCCAAAAGACCAATACAAAGGGAAAGAGGAGAGGTACCTGCTACGTGTTCTCTTGGCCTTTTAGAAAACATGGAGTTGTTCCTTTGGCCACATACATGGGAATTTACAAGAAAGGTGATATTGTGGACGTCAAGGGAATGGGCACTGTTCAAAAAGGAACGCTCCACAAACGTTACCGAGGCAAAACTGGAAGGGTCCACAGTGTTACCCAGCATGCTGTTGGCATTGCTGTAAACAAACAAGTGAAGGGCAAGATTCTTGCCACGAGAATTAAGGTACGTATGGAGCATATTAAGCACTCAAAGAGCCGAGCTAGCTTCCTGAAGTGGGTGAAGGAAAATGATCAGAGGGGCTCTTGGATGGCTCAGTCGTTAAGCGTCTTGCCTTCGGCTCAGGTCATGATCCCAGGGTCCTGGGATTGAGTCCCACATCGGGCTCCCTGCTCCGAGGGAAGCCTGCTTCTCCCTCTCCCACTCCCCCTGCTTGTGTTCCCTATCTCGCTGTGTCTCTCTGTGTCAAAAAAAAAGAAAAAAAAAATCAGAAAAAGAAGGAAGCCCAAGACAAAGGTACTTGGGTTCAACTGAAACACTAGCCTGCCCCACCCAGAGTACTTGTGAGAGCCAATGGGAAGGAGCCTGAGCTGCTGGAACCCAATCCCTATGAATTCATGGCATGATAAATGTAACAAACAAATGAGCGCCTGGGTGGCTTAGTGGGTTAAGCATCTGACTCTTGATCTTAGCTCAGGTCTTGATCTCAGGGTTGTGAGTTCAAGCCCGGAGCTGGCCTCCACCCTACGCATGGAGCCTACTTTAAAAAAAAAAAAAGGAGGGGAGGAGACTTGAGAGCTGGCTGGATCTATGAATGCATTCTCCAAGAGATAAACAATTTTAGTTGGATATTTCAGTACTTCACCATCAGTTATGTGATGGCCAGAAGTACCCCAAAGACCTCTACCTACAAAGAACATCGACCAAGAGCCCCAGCTGATGTGCTCTGAAATACATAGCTGCATTTGCTCCCTGGCCATGCTTCCCCTAGGCTGGACACAGCCAAGGATGCTGTGTCGTTGGACTACTAAGGTGGGTCCATTCCTAGGAGATAGGAGGTTCTTCTGATTGCTAATGTGTCGTTGGACTACTAAGGCCCGTCCATTCCTAGGAGATAGGTTCTTCTGATTGCTAACAACTTTGACTTAAGGACTCACAACAGCTTGGCTGAACCTTCTTAGTCTTCATCTAGTCTAGAATGCTTCTGCCCACGCTTGTCGCTGTGCCTCTCCCATTCTCAGGGTCAAGCCCGTCCTGTGGTCTGAAGGACCTCTCTCCCAGGCTTTTCCGGCGCCTTCCTATTTCCTCTCCCAGCCACTTCTCCCCTGTCTTTAATCCTATTGCCATGGGCTTTTTAGGGGGCCCATATTAGCACAAGTGATATGAAGAGTGGTCCAAGAAAATGGGTGGTCAGATGGGGATTCGGGACTGGCTCATCTGCTACCCAGCAGGTAAGGACAGTGCTGTCGTGGTTGGGACATGGCACAAGGTGGTGACTCAGCTGGTAGATTCCCCTAGTGGTGAGCTGGGAAGATGTCCTGGTAGAGGAGAAAGCTTGTGGCAGGTGCAATGGTTCAGGCCTTTGAAATATATGGGGGACCTGAGGCGCCTGGGCGTCTCAGTCAGTGAAGCATCTGCCTTTGGCTCAGGTCATGATCCCAGGGTCCTGGGATTGAGCCCCGCATCGGGCTCGCTGCTCTGCGGGAAGCCTGCTTCTCCTCCCTGCTGCTCCCCCTGCTTGTGCTCTCTCTCTGTCAAATAAATAAATAAAATCTTAAAATATATGTATATATGGAGGACCAAAGCCTACAAAGACAGTGGAGTTGGCTTGTAGTTACCAAGTTGTCGTGGTACTCTACTGTTAGCAAGCAGTTCATGGTTAAGTGAGAGAACACTTCTGGTAGCTTCCAAAGAGGCCCTGATCTCTTGCAGTAGAAGGGTAGGCACATTTGAGGCTGAAAAACTAATTGTTAGAGCCTTAGAGCTCCATAGTTGTTTGCATTGGTCAGCCAAGGCAAGGAAGGTTAGGAGAATGTTAGAGCCTTCATGACAAAAATCGAGGCTCCTGAAATATGGGACATCCGGATGGATGCCTTTGAGCATATAGCCTGTGCAACAACCATGGCCCTGGACCCTCTGGGCTTACAGAGGTGGCCCATATTCCCTAAGAAGGGCTAACATTCCTGAGATGCTCTCCTCTGAAGCTGCCCTCACCCCTACTTCTTCTCCTGACTACCAGACTGATAACTGGGGTGATGTAGGGTCTGAGTAAGTTACACTCAAAATTCTACTTGTGTGCATGCATGGGCACGTGTTTTCCTGGGGAATCTGTTGCTTTTGTTAGTTTTTTTTAGTCTGCGACTAAAAATATTTCTGAAACACTAGCTTTCCTCCCTTAGGCCTCCTTCCCACCAGGAACAGCTGTAATTTCATTACAAAGCAGAATTGAACTAATTTTCCCTCCTAATGACCTGGGGGAGAGTTCACTTTGGCACACCCAAATAACTTTACAGAAAAATACCACTTAAAGAAAGAAAAAAAAAAAAGAAAGCAAGAAAAATACCAGTTGAACCCTAAGCACAGACTAGTCTGCTGGATCTGCTCATCTCCTTTGGCCTCCAACACCAGTTGGCGCTTCAGCACATCATCTTCAGGACAGTCAAACCTGCCATCCTGGGCCACCAGTCTAAATCCAAGCCACTAGATAAGATTTAACTACTCCTCTGAGGCAGTTGCCTTCAGCTGCGCCATTCTCCGCTTCACTTGTGGACAATCACCACGGCTGGGACTGGGGTGAAGCAAGGAGGGTGCTTAGAGCCAACCCATTAAGAGGGGCTCGTTTTCAAGACTCCCCCTACGCTGGCCCCTTGCTCCATCTGAAAGAGCTTCCTTGCGTTTTGCACCCTTGGGGGTCTCCCTTGTCAGACCCTCGTCCTATGACCCTGTCCATCACCAATTCTAGTGCATCACTTACGGTACGATGGAAAGAGCATTAGTGCCACGGTCGTGGAGGAGGGGGGAGTAGGTCATATACAGAGAAGGTGACCTGGGAGCTCACTGGGGGAGGTAAAAGAAGTCAGTGCAGAAGAGTGGGAGAGCAAGGGTTTAGTCTGGAGACAGGAAAAGAAACGAAGGGTCAGATCCCTGTCTGGGAGAAGCCCCATGAACAGGCAGAGTGAACGCAATGGGGTTGCCAGGAGCTTGCTCTTACTGGGTGCTGGTAGTGTCTGGGTGAGACTACTACTAAACTCCTGATGATGTCCCGGTCTTACTTTCATAGCATCTTGTTAGAAAATACATCCTGGTATGGGGATGGGAGACAAAATCGGAAAATCTCCATGGAACGAAAATCTGTATGTTAACATTTTCTAAGTCTGGGAAGCCTTCTTAGGGCATATGGGATTTCTGAAGTTGGGCCAACTAAAATGTAAAGGCCCATAGGGTGCCTGGGTGACTCAGTCGGTTAAGGGTCTGACTCTTGATTTCGGCTCAGGTCATGATCTCAGGGTCATGATACTGAGCCCCACATCGGACTCCACCCTGGGCGTGGAGCCTGCTTAAGATTCTTTCTCCCTCTCCCTTTGCCCCTCCCCCCCTAAAAAAAATAAAGGCCCTCATATGACTATTATCTTTGCAGGGGAAAGCTGTATGCACAAAAATCAATGTGTTGAATTTAATGAAATTAACAAAACTTGCGTTTATGTAACATTCTATAGGTTATAAAGTCTTCTGATGCTGCCTTTTTAATTTTCAGTCTCTCTGTGCCTTTGCTTGTTTCTGCCCCAATTCCTAAAAATCTCTTTCCTCTTCTAGCCTGCTGGTTGCAACCTATTCTTTTTTTTTTTTTAAAGATTTTATTTATTTATTTGAGAGAGAGAATGAGAGACAGCACAAGAGGGAAGAGGGTCAGAGGGAGAAGCAGACCCCCTGCTGAGCAGGGAGCCCGATGCGGGACTCATCCCGGGACTCCAGGATCATGACCTGAGCTGAAGGCAGTCGCTTAACCAACTGAGCCACCCAGGTGCCCTGCAACCTATTCTTTAAACAGCTTTATTGAGATATAATTCACATACCACATAATTCATCAATATAAATTGTACAATTCAGTGGTTCTTACGATAATCAAAGTCGTGCAACCATCAAGATAGTCAATTTTAGAACATTTACCTAAAAAGAGGGGGGTACTTGGGTGGCTCAGTCGGTTAAGCATCTGACTCTTGATTTTAGCTCAGGTCATGAGCTCAGGGTCGTGGGATCAAGCCCCACCCACATTGGGATCCGTGCTGAGCATGGAATCTGCTTAAGCTTCTCTCTCTCCCCCTCTCCCTCTGCCCCACCCCCCTGCTTGTGCTCTGTCTCTCTAAAAGAAATTTAAAAAAAATAAAAATAAAAAGAGGGGTGTCCGGGTAGCTCAGTGGGGTTGTATGCAGACTCTTGATTTCGGCTTGGGTCATGATCTCAGGGTTGCGAGATCGAGCACCACGTTGGGCTTTGCACTCAGCAGGGAGCTTGCTTGAGATTCTGCCCCCCCCCTTCATCTGCTCTTCCTCACTCTCTCTAAAATAATAAGTAAATAAATCTTAAAAAAATAAATTAAAAAATTAAAAGAAATCCTGGGGGCACCTGGCTGACTCAGTCAGTAGAACACTGTTGATCTCAAGGTCATGAGTTCAAGCCCCACTTTGGGCGTGGAGGCTATTTAAATAAATAAATAAAAAGAAATCCTGGACTCATTTAGCAGCCATGCCCCATTTCCTTCCTAACCTCCCTAGCTGTAGGCAACCACCAATCTACTTTCTATCTCTGTAGATTTGCATGTTCTGGATATAACCTTTTTTACCTTAAAGTGACCTTGGGGATTAGGAATTCCTATCTTTGAAGCTCCTAATCCCGAAATGGTGGGGCTTCTATGGGAAGAGCTGTGATCTGTGATCCAATAGAAGGGGAGAGAAATGGCATTTGACAACTGCTATGTACCAATATATAGTCTTTATTTTCACAACCACCTTACAAGGCACCTTATCATTTAACATTTGAAGAAACTGAATTCCATAGAAATTAAGTAACTTGCCAAAGGTTACAAAGTAGTAACAAAGCAAGGGTGTAAAACTTGCTTTCCCAACTAGAGCTCATTGTCTTCTTTCCACTAGATCAGTGATTCTCAAACTTGGCTGGGTGCTAAGAGGTACCTGGAGGGCTTATCAAACACAGGTTGCTGGGCTCCACACACAGAGTTTTGGATTCTTTAGCTGTGTGGGGATGGGGTCCCAGCTTTTGTATTCCCAGCTGCTCCCACTGCTGGGGTTTGAGACAGCTCTATCATGCTGCCCACAGTATCTGAGAATGTACCTAAGATCACAGAGCCAGATGTAAGCAGCTCTTCAATATCATCTGGTCATCTCTTCAGAACAGTATTTATGATCTGTCCAAGCAATTACTGATTGATAAAAGGCAATACACCAACTACAATGTTTCGGAGAGAAACTAAAGTTTGATAACCTTTCTTTTTTCCGGTTTGTAAATGGGATAAGCAATTAGAGAATTAACCATGGTTTGTGAAGCACCCAGAGGTAGAACTTTTCCGATGGAGACAAAATGTAGTGTTCCTTGCCTCGTTCGGACCTACAGCCACTTAGAGGGAGGGCAGGCAGACGAGGACCATAGCAGAAATGTCTCTTGTTCTTTGGCTATAGCTGCACACTCATGCTGACTTCATCCCCGTATGTTAACTAGGCCAGAACTTGATCAGACGGAAATCTGTATATAAACGAAAATGATCACAGATACCGAGAAAATAGTATTTGCTTGAATCTGTTCTAACTCTGGATTTTATTGAACATGTTTGATTCTTTTTTTTCCTGGTGGCAGGGGAAGGAGGACAGGTAGAGATCCTTTAATTCAGAATCTGCAGTGTAATTGCTATAGGAGACTCAAACGTGATTTGAACATCCCCAGCTATGGGATTTGGTGACCAGGCTCCTGAATGAGGATGACACAGCACAGGGAATAGCACAGACAGCCTGGCTGGCTTTATAGAGAACAGAGATACAAAAGTCCTTGTCGAGGTCACCAGTGCTCAGAATACTCTTAATTTAAACGGACTTGGGTAACTTCCTTACCTGTAGGTAAGGCAGCCCTAGGGACAGAAGAGAGTGAAAACAGGGAGTGCAGAGTGCAGCGGGATGTTCTTGCTAACTAGGCCTTACCTTTGTATAGACAGCTTTTGTTTTTTTTTTTTTTTCAGGACACTTTTATGTATATTAACTTACGCACAGAGGTCAAAATTATTAAACAAGGTACAGAAAGGGTGCCTGGCTGACTCAGTACAGAATGTGACTCTTTATCTTGGTTGGGGTTGTGAGTTCAAGCCCCACATTGGGGGTAGAGATTACAAAAAAAAAAAAAAAGATAAAATTTTAAACAAGGTACAGATAAGTTTAACGGGTTAGCTCAGTTAATGAGTTGGTCCAACTAGTTAATAGATGTACATACAAGACTAGCTGTACACAGTCACTTGGAACGCCAGGAACACAAAACATTTGGAAATAAGAGTAGTAACCATGTAAATACCATGTAGGGAATACCACCTTTCATTCCAAAATGGTGGCAGTGAAGTTTACTTGTTGGTACTTTTTGACCTTTTCCATATTCTTCATTTGTTCATTCAATACAGTGAACATGTATTGAATGTTTCCTACCTGCTGTCATTCTACTCAGTTGGCCCTGGGAATGTAAAATTGAGACATGGCGTTGCTTCATTTGTTCAACAAATATTTGTGAAGGCCCTACCAGTGCCAGAAACTGTTTTAGATGCTGGGAATATAGTAATTAAAAAAACAACAACAAACAAACACCAAGAAATGTATAAACCAGTTTGGAGTAAGCCACTTCAGACTAACCAGGTAAAGGCAAATAAATACTCCAATAAAAATGTTGGGCCGGATAGAGGGATGGGTCGATGACTAGTGTGATAAGTATGGTACAATGTTCATGGTAGAATCCAGATGGTTATATCAGTGTTTACTGTAAAATATTTCAATGTTTGAAAATTTTTATGATGAAATATCATGGAAAAAAAGCTATAGAAAGAAGGAAGGTGGGGATTTGGGAAAAGTTCATAGAGGATGTGGCATTCTCATATCCTCCTCTTCTTTCTCTAGCTACCTGATATCCCCTTAGGTCTGGGTCCATCGAATTGTCCAAGTTCCAACAGGCTTTATCTTGGGCTCTAAAGAGCTCTGCAAAAGTCTTTGAAGACTTAGGGCGCCTGGGTGGCTCAGTTGGTTAAGCGACTGCCTTCGGCTCAGGTCATGATCCTGGAGTCCCTGGATCGAGTCCCGCATTGGGCTCCCTGCTGGGGGCGGGGGGGAGTCTGCTTCTCCCTCTGGCCCTCCCCCCTCTCATGTGCTCTCTCTCATTCTCTCTCTCTCAAATAAATAAAATCTTTAAAAAAAAAAAAGTCTTTGAAGACTTAGATCTCTTTAGTGGAGAAAAGACCTTGGGGAGAAGAGGCAGCCTCCTGAATCAGCTACAACCCACCCACCCAACAGCCCTGTGGTAAGGCACCCTCCTTCTAGCTGACCTCTCCCAACCAGGTAGCCACTCTCTCTATCTTAGCCTCCTGTCTGAGCTTCTGTGGAGTGATTTTCGATGGGGACACGAAATATGTCAGAAGTGAAAAGAACATTGTGCTTTCTAATATTCTTAATTTTCTTTAGCAATTTTTTTTTTCAAAAGAATTCTGAATTTAAGATAACTAAGTTTGAAAAGAATGCTATTGACTTCAACTCTCTTTTAGCCTGTAGGAGCCAGTCAGCTCATCAGTTCCAGATTCACAGGGGCAGAGACTGGAAGCTACTGATCTAATCCTACCTCTCCCCCCCTGTACCCCAACAAAATTTCCCTTTGGGGTCCCAGCCTTGTAGGGGCCTCTTCCCTTCCAACTCTTACATAGGGCCTGGACTATGCCAGCAGCTATTCTAAGAACTTTAATATAACAATTCATTTAATGCAACAATCCTAGGATGGAGTGGCCATTATTCCCATGTAACAGATGAGAACACCGAGGCACAGGGAGATTATGTAACTTGCTCGTGGAACTGCGTGTGAATAGAGAAATCTGCCTTCAGAGGTGGGGGCTGCTGAGTCACCAGCGGATCCTGCCTTTCTAATCAAGTGACTAATTGCCCATCTCTGAATGAAAAACCAGTTCACTTAAAGGTATTAATGGGTCAAAATGGCATTATTATTTTAATGTTTCCACAAATCCTAATTCAACAGGAACCTCAGTATTTGTGATTTCAAACTATGGTTTGAAACGGCCTTGCTTTTTGGAGAGCGTGTGCCCTTTAGATACCGCCCCCCCCCGCCCCCCCCAGTACCCTTCTCTAGGGACAAGGACTCTAGGCAGTCGCCTGCTAAGGAGGATGGTGTTTCCAAGAGAGGAAATATTGAAAGCCAGCGTCTGACATATTTTGGCAAACGGAAGGGGGAAATTTTTTCATTTGGGGAAAACGCAAGTTTTTAGCCTGAATAATGGGCAAATGACATTAACTCTTTGCTTCGTCTTAACCTTCCCTGCTTGTTCGAATTTTGCTTCCCAAACCTGGGGCGCTGGCATTCTGCCCTGGTAGCTTCGTATCCCCTTTGAAAGAGGGGGTAGCACACCCAGTTAAAGCGCCGAGCGCGTGTTTGCCTTCCGTCGGGCCGCCGGAGGTCGCCGAGGAAAGGGTTAACCGGGCGGGTGACGGGGGAGGAGGGCCGGGCTCACACCTCTCCGGGAGACCTCGGGTGGCGGCGGCGGGGCCCGGGAGGGGCGGGGGCTGGGGCCGGCCGCCTCGCCGCCTCCGCCTCGGCGAATAGCAGCGCGCTGCCCGCCCGGATTGGAGCATTAGCATCACGCTGACCTCCGCCTGGGCTGTAAGCCGAGCCGGCCGCTGCGGGCAAGAGGCAGGCTCTCGGCGCCCCCGGGAAAGGCAGCCCCACGGCCGAGCTCCGGGCGGCTCGCAGGGACCCGGGCAGCGCCCTGCGGCGGCTGCGGGCAGCGGGGGAGCCCGACGCGGGCGCGGGCGGGGAACGTGCGTCCGCCGGCAGCAGCGGGAGGAGGGGCGGCGCCAGCCATGGCCGGGGACAGCGAGCAGACCCTGCAGAACCACCAGCAGCCCAACGGCGGCGAGCCCTTCCTGATCGGCGTCAGCGGGGGCACGGCCAGCGGCAAGGTACGGCGGGGGTCGCGGCGCCGCGCTCCCGGGCCCGGGGCCGGGCGGCGGCGCGTGCGGCGCGGCCGCGGGCCGTGTCAGTTGCTGCAGCCACCGCGTGGCCCGCGCGCCTCCGCCGCTGGCCGCGCTCCAGCGCCCAGTCTTCCCCGCGCTGACTGCGGGCCGGCCGGCCGGGCGGGGATTCCGGTCATCGGGGCCCCAGGGGGCCGCCGACCCCCGGTCGCGGGGCTGGCGCGCTCCCGCTCGCTCTTTTTCTCCGCTGCGGTAACTCGTGGCCCGGCTCCTGTGGGCGACCAGCTGGGAAAGCGGATGCTTATTGTTGTGCGGGTCCGACGGTGGGGGAGAGGGTTTCAGGCAGGGCCGCCGGCGAGCCCCTGATGCGCCCCAGCCCCGCTTGGAGGTCCCCGGTACCCAGGGCGGGGCAAGCCGGGGAGCGGGACCTGGAGGGCTGCGAGAACGCGCGAGGCGGCGTCCCGGGGACGGGAGTCCGTCTTGGGCTGGGGATTGCAGGGCTTTCCGGGGACAGTCCTGAGCGCCAACTAGGTGCGGTGACATCAACGAAATGTTAATAGCAGGGGCTTCTGATTTTTATGGTTATAAGCGGAAACGTGGCCGGCTTCAAGGAGAAAGTTGTACTGGCTGCGTGCTCCTCGGTGTCCGGGGCTTGCGCGTCTTGGGTCCACCGAAAGGGGTCATCGTCCGGGTGTCCGACCCTCCTACGTGCCTCTCTTTGTTTTATCAGCAAGGCAAGGAGAAACTAGGGAAATGCTCTCTTAGCTCCATCCCGGGCTTTTTCTGCAGGTGGGGAAGGGCGGAGTCCTGCCAGATGTTTCTTTCTCGGTCCCCCCTTGCTGCCTTTAAGGTGTGGGTACTTGTTCCTTGGGCGTTTAGCAGCCTCGGCTCGCGGTGGGAGCACGGGCTCCTTCCTGAGGGGAGCCTGCGAGCTGGGGCCGTGCGCGCCGCGTCTGGCGACGTGGGATGCTGCCTCCCAGGGCCCGGGAGCGCCGAGCAGGAAGGCTGCTTGGCGCCATGAGGAGCGAGCCACGAGGTTCTCGCGCCCGAGCCGACTCCTCCCGAGCCCCTCCTCCATCTTGGCCTCGCAGTTTCCCCTCCAGGTCCCGACTACCTGGGCGCGTGGGGCTCAGACCCGGCGGCTGGCGCTCTGAAACTTCTTTCTGGATCAAGTTAATCTCGTCTCTCTAGCTCCCGGGGCTAGGAATCTGGCAGCTTCAGGTCCCAGAAGCTGATGTGGCGTTTGCTGAATGCAGTCCCCCCCTGCCCCCCCTTGTTCTGTGTTCTCTGCTCGTGCTGTTACTCGTAATTAAAAACAAACCCACGATGTCAGCTCTTAGGAAGTTTTCCCTGCTTTTAGGATTATCCTTGCCCCCCCTCTTTCCATTGCATATGAATGTTGCATGGGACGTTTTTGTTGTTCATGGCTGTATTCCCAACACTCCTAGCATGATGTGTGACACACAGTTGGTCCCAAATATTTACCTGAGGTTCGGTCCTCCTGGGGGGAGGGAGACTTAAACTGGCAGATGAGTGTGGCATTTAGAATGTCCTCGGCGATCACAAATGATAAAGTCACTGCGGAGGGGGAAACTGAGACCCTAAAAGGGGAAATGAGGCCATTCTCTTTATTTTTGTGGCCTTGAGTCATCACCTGGTCTCAACTGATACTCATTGTAAGTCCTAAGTGTTAACTTCTGTAATGTGTCACATGGGAGCTACTGGTGAGCCATGATGGGAGTGGTAAGCGTTGTCCCTGGGGTTCTCATCAAGGAGGAAGATTATAGAAACTCTCAAGACAGGGTCTGTCTTCAAAACCAGGTTCTTGTATTTCCTCCAAAAGGACTTGTAGCGAGAGCAAGAAGTCAGCTGGAAGAGAAGAAAAGCAACAGCATAAAGCATGTTGTACACTTTGGGCACTGATAAATACTAGGCATTGTTTAAGATTATTTTAATCTTTTTGTTGTTGTTGTTATTAAAAAAGGTCCAAAGGAGCATTGGACTTCTGTAATTCCATATGGTAGTCCATTTGCTGCAATTCTATCTTGGTTCTCTTATTCCAGTCCTTAGTGCCTTAACTGCAAGGAATTCAAACATTCAAAATTGTTTTTTTTTTTTTTTGGAGGATGATCAGCATCAACAGGCTGGACCTCCTTTGGAAGTCTGAGCATAGTAGGGCAAGAGGATCTGGAAGCAAGATTGATCCTCTGCTCCCTGGGTTTTTATTATGCGCCTGTTAAAAGAGAATTTGGAAGAAACCAAAGGATCTAAGAACATCATCAAAAATGACAATTTTAAACCTAGAAGGCACCTCAGAGTCTCTGGAGTCCAACACTTAGGCTCATCACTTATAGATGAGAAAAATAATGTATCCAGGTCATATATTTAGTGGCGGAGCCAGTTTCTAGTTTTCTAGACTGGTGCTGTTCGTTCCCTGCTGTTGCCTTGTTGAGGAAGAATTGATTAATAAGGAAAAATAAGACTAAGGTGCCGAGGGGCAGGGAGGGACATATGTTTACAACCTTCACTTTGGAAAGGGGCTGCTTGGCAGTGGCTGTGGAATGATTTCAGAAGTACTTGATCCAAAGGGAAATGGAAATGCAGATTGCTTTGTACCCTGGGCCCAGCCCTGTAGATCTTGATTGTTCTCCCCCTCCCCCATCCCTCCTTTATAAGAAAAAACAACTCCCTGTTCAGCTTCTCTTGAGGGCTCTAATTTGTCTCAATGTTGTGGCTGCCCTAAGTACAAGTATTGTCTCAGACTAAATTATTTTGGTTGTGCAAGGCAAAAATAGTGATTGCAGCTCTGTAGATCACATTTTTAAAGTTTGTTTTATAAGTGAAGATGAATTAGAACTTGAGAGTAAGCTTTGCCAGGCTGACGTGGCAAGTCATGGTTAAAAACTCATCTCAAAACTGTAGTAGGTTGAGAAAGTTGTTCTGATCTGTGTTAAAAACCAGGTTCTCGTGTTTCCTCAGAAAGGACGGGTCTGGAGAGAGCAGGAAGTCACTGGAAGAGGGGAAAAAGTAAACTTTTCTGCCAGCGTCTATGTCCATGACAGTGGGGGCCGTTCCCTCTCCTTCTTGCTGTGACTTCTTCCCCAGACGAAGAAAATAGCTTCTCATTCTGCTTCTTCGCACTGCCGTCAGAGTGGGCTTCCTTAGCTGTAGTTCTGACTGTGTCACTCTCCTTTCTGGAAACCTTGGGCCACTCTCCAGCACCCAGACTGCTGGTCAAATGTTTCAGCACACAGTGCACATCCCCTTGACCCCCAAATGTGGTCCCAGACTGTTTATTCCCCGCCCCCCAACCCGAATGCACACAGACACATCTTTGGAACTGCTTTCACTTACTTTTGCTCTGGGTCTTCTCCAGAATGACCTATAATCCTTTTAAAGCCTTCAGTTCTGCAAATACTTCCTCCAGGGAACTCTGTTATTCATTTCCTTAGTCAGAATTGTTTTGTGTGTCTAATGCTTCCCTAGTTTTACCGCAGTTTGCTGTGCAGTGTGGCTACCCCTTGACTACTTCCCGCAGCCTAATGGAAGTTCTATAGGAGCATCTCACGTATTTATTTGAGCCTTATTTGGGTGTTTGGTGTGCGTTGAACTGAGTTAGGCCAAAATTTGTAATTACTCTTCTATTATTTAATTCATAAGACTATTTGAATTAGGATTTGAGGCTACAGTGGAAACCCTGTTTAACTCTGTTACTCATGTTGCAATGACCCAAATATAAAAAGCTCCCCAAACGCTAATAATACATTGGTATTGCTTATTCAGAGCCTGGTATTTATTTAATATGTACTAAGCAGGTACTTGTTGAATGAATGTCATTGTGCAAAATACTGTATTAAGTGTTTAAAAAAAAAGATTTTATTTATTTGAGAGAGAGCCCACGTGCGTTGAGGGGGGGGGTGGAGTGGCAGAGGGAGAAGCAGACTCTCCGCTGAGCCAGGGAGCCCAATGCGGGGCTCGATCCCAGGACCCTCGGACCATGACCTGAGCCGAGGGCAGATGCTTCACCGACTGAGTGATCCAGGCGCCCTGTATTAAGTGCTTTTGAGGAGAAGTCGGGATACGAGGATACCTGAGAGAAAGTCTCTGTTAGTATTATAGTTAAAACTTGCTTAAACCACTTTCACCACCAAGCCAGTTTATCTTTTTTTTTTTTTTAAAGATTTTATTTATTTGACAGAGAGAGAGACAGCGAGAGAGGGAACACAAGCAGGGGGAGTGGGAGAGGGGGAAGCAGGCTCCCCGCAGAGCAGGGAGCCCGATGCGGGGCTCGATCCCAGGACCCTGGGACCATGACCTGAGCCGAAGGCAGTCGCTTAACCAACTGAGCCACC
>NW_023270389.1:9232745-9355268 GCF_011800145.1 Mirounga leonina
CAACTGAGCCACCCAGGCGCCCTTTTTTTTTTTTTTTTTTAAAGATTTTCTCTTTCTCCTTTTTTTTTTTGAAGTAATCTCTACTCCCAACGTTGGGCTCGAACCTACAACCCTGAGATCAGCATGCTCCACTGACTGAGCCAGCCAGGTGCCCCTAAGCCAGTTTACCTAAATCGTTGGATTATCTCTTCCCTTGGAAGTCAGGCAGGTGTGTTCCGCATTGATGGATAGCAGTGGAAGATGAGGTTAGAGTTTTTGACTTGCCTGACCTCACGTGGCTGGTAAGTGATACGACTTGGATTCGAATCCAGATTTTTCCTTTCCTCAATCTGTGTCTGTTCTGAGCTGTCTTCGCAGGCAGCAACCAGTCCTCTGAGGTATTCTGGGGGAGGTCGGTCTGACTGTGTATCAGTAAGGCAGACCAAGAGAGGAAAGCTGCGGTCCCCTCAGAGGTGTGGGCTGTCACCTCAGCTCTGCTTGGCCGTGACTCAGCATCTGCTTTGGAGCAAGCACTCTGGAATATGCTGTGGGCCGGCGTCTCCTTGGCTCCATCACCCTGTTCCTGAGACCTCAGCAGCCATCCCCGTCTGGCCAGCTTGTTGACTCCACACCCTCCTTCTGTAGGTGCTTCCAGAACCGCGGGACTGGTTTGGTCCTGCTGTTTTTCTCAGAGACCACCCCGAACTTCTGCCATGGCCATCAAGGCCTTGTGTGATCTGGCCCTGCTGACCTCTTGCCCCTCTCCCCCTTGCTCTCTCTGCTGCAGCCATATTGGCTGCCCAGCATGCCTGGCTTTCCCTCTGCCCCAGGAATCCTGCTGGCTCTGCAGGAAATTCTCCTATTCCTTGTGCCAGTGCCTAGCACCGTGCCTGGGAGAGGGAAGTAGCAGCAGCCTGTCTTGAGGTATCCGGTTGGTTCCTCTTCTGCTGCTTGTCTTCCCCCAGTCGTGCCTGTGGTCAGCTGCCTTCTCTTTCATTCCTTGCTTGTGTGTCTTTGAAGTGTGGCTTCTGATCTCGCTCTCTGTGCTCACCTAACTCCAGCTCGCTCTGTAGCATTTGCTGAGATCTTCTGCCTGATGTCCTCACTTCTTTGTTGAGTCTTGCTTTTATGAAGTTCTGGGCTGGGGACAGATTGTATTGGGGAGTTTCACTATTGAGGGCCTGAGGTTTCTTGCTAGTGGGCTCTGAGATGGTGCTGTTGGACTATTCAATCTCTGAGGTCTTTCAGATGTGTGTCTTCGTGTTTGAAACAGAGAAAGCTTGGAGGGTATACTCCTGTGTCTGTGTGCGTGTGCACGCTTTCTTGTCCATCAAGCCTTTTTTTTTTTTTTTAAAGATTTTATTTATTTATTTTTTAGAGAGTGAGCGAGAGAGAAACAGCATGAGAGGGGAGAGGGTCAGAGGGAGAAGCAGGCTCTCCGCTGAGCCGGGAGCCCGATGTGGGACTCGATCCCAGGACCCTGGGATCATGACCTGAGCCGAAGGCAGACGCTTAACCATCTGAGCCACCCAGGCGCCCCATGCCATTTTTATCATTAAGCCAACTTACTAAAGGATTTGATCATCTCTTTATCATATATCGTGTATAAGTAAGTATATATGAATTGCATAAGTATAGTCTATAACTGTAAAATACAATAGGAATTATAAAACTGAGGAAAAAGAAACGCTTAAATGGTGGTTTCTTTAATGGTATAAAGCCTTTTTTTTTTTTTTAAGATTTTATTTGTTTATTTGACAGAGAGAGAGAGAGTGAGAGAGGGAACACAAGCAGGGGGAGCGGGAGAGGGAGAAGCAGGCTTCCCGCCGAGCAGGGAGCCCGATGCAGGGCTCGATCCCAGGACCCTGGGATCATGACCTGAGCCGAAGGCAGATGCTTAATGACTGAGCCACCCAGGTGCCCCTAGTCCTTTGAATCCAGATTTAAAGATCATCATCTTTGAAAAAGTTAACTCCTTAAAAAATCCAGGAACAAGAAACTCCCCGTTTGCAGTGTTTACCAAGTCACAATAGTTCCATCCCCCAAACCCAGAATTTCGTCCATCAGTTGTTTTTGCAAATCAAGGTGCTCCATTTAAAGGTTTTTAACTAGTGGACCGAGTCCTTATTTGGAATATTTTACAGGTTTTAACAAGTTTCTGTTTACAAGTTTTATAGGTGCACACATAGTTTTTGGCAACAGAGTTGCTTAACAATGGAAACGTTTTCAAATCTCTAACAGAAAATTTGGTCATCTAACTTTAATAAATGTATTTGTTTTCTTTCACTCCTGTGTAAAACCAGAAAGTCAAAACTTTACTTATTTTCTTTAAAGATTTTATTTATTTAAGAGAGCGAGAGCACAAGCCGGGGGAGTGGCAGAGGGAGAGGGAGAAGCAGACTCTCCGCTGAGCCAGGGAGCCCGTTGGGGGCTCGATCCCAGGACCCTGGGATCATGACCTGAGCCGAAGGCAGATGCTTAACCGACTGAGCCACCCAGGCACCCCTCAAACCTTTATTTTTAAAAGAGAAGTATTTCTAAATGAACAAATAACTGCAAAGTTTACATGAAAATAAAAAGGGAAAGACAGGAGTGTCTAGCTTTTTTCTTTTTTTTTTTTGACAGAGAGAGAGAGAGCACAAGCAGGGGGAGCGGGAGAGGGAGAAGCAGGCTCTCCGTTGGGCAGGGAGCCTGATGCGGGGCTCAATCCCAGGACGCTGGGATCATGACTTGGGCTGAAGGCAGATGCTTAACCCTCTGAGCCACCGAGGTGCCCCAAAGACAGGAGTTTCTAAAAGACAAAATAAAAGGTGTAACAGTTGTTAGGTTTTTTTTTTTTTTTTGAGATTATTTATTTATTGGACACAGAGAGAGAGAGAGCACAAGTAGGCAGAGCGGCAGGCGGAGGGAGCAGGAGAAGTAGGCCCCCCCGCTGAGCAGGGAGCAGGATGTGGGACTTGATCCCAGGACCCTCAGATCACGACCCTCGGATCACGACTGAAGGCAGAAGCCCAGCTGACTGAGCCACCCAGGTGCCCCAGTTGTCAGGTGTTGACAAAAAATACTAATCTGTGTTTAGGTCGCATGCTTACAGAAGTTCAGTGAACATGAAAGTTCACACAGAGAAAGCCAAAGTACTTACAATCATAAAATTGCCATCAGTAGACTACTTAACATAATAACGGAAAAGTCTAAAGAATCCTAGAAAGCACTGAACCTTCAGGCCTCTCCTGAGCAGTAATTTGATGACATATGGGGGCATTGGTTCTAAAGTGGATCACGTGTGCTTTGAGAATTTTGAATGATGATGGGAGAAAGTGATAATTTTTTAAAAATCAGGGTTGCTCTGTTATCTGGCTACTAAAAATGGTCTTTCCATAGTATAGGGAAAAAGCAGTTATTTCCATATGGTTACAAGCTCTGAAACTGCAGAAGTAATTAGGAGTGTCTCTGAACCTCCCATACTTCCTGTAGTAACCTTGACTCCTCTACATGGTAACCTTGAGTACCTTATGGAGCAGGTGGTCAGCAGTTTCATTCCTGCCCTGTGTGGTCCCCCACATCATTTGTGGTAAGGTATTCCTTTTCACAGGAGTAGTGATGGAAGGTTCTGCCACATGCCCTTTGTGTGACTTGTGGAAACATGGGAGGACTTCTGTAGGACACGGTAGATCCGTAAGAGTTTTGTGTGTGCAGGTGAAGTGGGGTTGTGCTTCTTCATTGCTTTAATCAGTCCATAAGTGTGCTGTCTTTTCTGAAATTTTGACCTTTCTTTTCCCCTTAGCTGAAGGGCCATTCTGTCATATCCCAACACACATCTGCCGTTGGCCTGTCCTCTAGGAAGCCCCAAGTTTTGCAGATGTCTCTAGCATGGCCTCCTTCCCCATAGTGGAGGGTGAGTGCTGTCTCTGCCCTGTCCAGGTTGGTAAGTCTCAGGCTATGGAGAGAGAACCTGTAGAAGAATGGCAGGCTAAGAGTCCTGACCTGTGATTTGCACTCTGGTCTTCAAACATGTTTGCATCCTCTAACAGCTAAAAGAAGTTTTGGAGAATTCTTTATTCCATTGCATACTTTCGCCATAAGTGTTTTTCACCCTGATTAAAGACTTGCAAAGGATATATTTCTGATATATTGTAAATACTGACACTCTGAAATAATAATTGTTTCATTCTTTTAAGTGTATCTAGTGGGCTCTGAATACTGTAATAATTTGGCCTATTGTTATCCATTAAAAAAATACACGAATAAGCTCTTATTTGAGCCAGAAACCTTCATTTTTTTCCCCTCCATGAAATCACACTTCCATTTTCCCTGCAAAATACTAACTTAATCTCATCTATTTTTATGCTTGAAAATCTTTTATTGATCATTCTATCATCCTTATGCTACAAAAATATATGTGTACATTGGAATGATTTTATTTCCTATTACAAGTCTTTTCAGTGTTAAGTTCTTTCAGATTATATTATTATGGTTTTTGCCGTAAGTTAATCAGAACATGTAGATAAACATTTTGATAAATTCTTAAAACATAAAAGGTAGACTTTGATTGGAAAGCAACTTGATGTTAGTGATGGAGCTCCCCCACCCAAGTATGTCATGTATAGGTGGGTTATTACCACTTAATGCTAGAAAAGATTTGTCTCTTGTATAGGTAGAAACTTCGAGAAGCCCTGTTGACGTAAGTAGGTGGGAATGGGAGGGCTTTCATTATATCACGGTCACTCAGTTTTTACCTTTCAAAGTATGTGTCAGAACCCAGTATATCTTGGCAACTAGCTTGCCACCCACCTCCTGTAATTTTGTCAAAAGCAGAAAGCTGGAGACCTTCAGATTTGTAAAAGGGTTTTGTTACATCATTAGCCATTCACTTTTTAGTATCAGTGCTCATATTTCACATTGCCCCTTTGTATGGCCACTCATATAGGGAACATGCGTTCCAGCCTAGCTTTGCCAGGTACTTACTAGCTATCTGTATATTCATCTCCAGGAGAGGCTCCTGTCATCCCTTAACATTTCTCAATTCTGTAGCTAGCCTCAAATGTTCTCTTTGTTTTCTCACCATTGGTCACACATACCAAGTACTTCTCCCGTCCGCACCTGCACAATGCAGTTGGCGTTCGTGATCTTGTGGTGGGGTCCTAAAAGGCTCTTACCCACTGCCATGTGCCAACATTCACTTCCGCTGGATATTAACTGGGTTTCTCGTAGATCTGGGGACCCTGTATCTCGCTGTCCTAGATGTTGCTGCTAGCATCCCTCCCTCTACCTACCTTCCTTTTCCTTACCCGGGTAACCCCTGCTTGTCTTTCTTTCTTTTTTTTTTTTAAATTGCTTTAAGTAATATTTTATCGAGTGTTTACTATTTATTTATTTATTTTTATTCTTATGTTAATCCCCATACATTATATCATTAGTTTTAGATGAAATGTTCCATGATTCATTGTTTGTGCACAACACCCAGTGCTCCATGCAGTACGTGCCCTCTTTAATACCCATCACCAGGCTAACCCATCCTCCCACCCCCCTCCCCTCTAGAACCCTCAGTTTGTTTTTCAGAGTCCATCGTCTCTCATGGTTCGTCTCCCCCTCTGATTTCCCCCGCTTCATTCTTCCCCTCCCGCTACCTTCTTCTTCTTCTTCTTTTCTGCTCGTCTTTCTATATGTGTTCTCTCTTGGCCTCTCTTGGGAAGTCCTCCCAGGCATGCTTGGGTGTCCCTCTTCTGCGTGGCTGAAGCATCCCAACAGACCTCAGTCATAGGATTTCCCCCAGCCCGTGTTGCCCTTGCTTGTTGAGTCTGTCTTCCTCTCTCGAGACCGAGTCTCTGCATCAGAGACTTGTTTCTCCTCACTGTTCCCTGAGGCTAACACGTGGGCTAAAAAGTCTAGGTAGGTCCTCAATAAATATTTGTTGAGTGGCCAGATATTAAGGACCTCTTTCTGAAACTCCTTGCCGTTTTCTCTTGGGATCCCCATGGGAATCTCTGTATGGCCAATATTTAACTCCTGATCTTACCCTCACATGTGTTCACCCTGCTCCCTTCCCCATCTCGGCTGCTAACAGCTTCAGCCTTCCGGTTGCTCAGACCTCAGCCTTGGAGTCATTCTTGACTACTCTCTTCCACTGGTTTCTAGTGCATTAAGAGAGTTTGTTGGTTCTACCATCACAGCACGTCCTCAGTCTGTCCCTTTTCGCCTCCACTGCTTACCCCCTCGGTCCAAGCCACCAACATCTCAGAGTTGGGTCATTGCAGTAGATCCTGGCTCTTCTCCCCCTCCTGCCTCTGTCCTTGTACATTCTGCTCTCCTTACAGTGGCCAGAGTGATCCTGCTCAAGTGAAGGTTGGATGATAATTTCCCTGCTCTGCTTAAAACCCTGCCATAGCTTCCCATTTTACTCCCAACAGAGAACCCAAAGTCCTTGCAAAGACCCACAGGGTCCTCAAGATGGCTTCGCACTGGCTGTTCCTTCTGCCAGGATAGCACCTCCCTCAGATAGCAGTATGGTTGGCTCTGTCACCTCCTCATGGTCACAGTGTTTAAAATTGCAAGAGTGCCTGGGTCGCTCAGGCGGTGGAGTGTCCAACTCATGGTTTGGGCTCAGGTCCTGATGTCGTGGTCCTGGGATTGAGCCCTGCATCGGGCTCTGCGTTCAGTGTGGAGTCCGCTTCAGATTCTCTCTCCCTCTCCCTCCCGCTTGTGCGTATGCGTGCGCTCTCTCTCAAATAAGTAAATAAATAAAATCTTTAAAAAAAATTGCACACGGTAGGCACTCAATTACTTGTTGAATAAATGGTTGAAGAATGTATTCCTTCTTTGCTCAGTTATCTCTTCTAATATTACTTTTCAGCATTTAAACCTGGTTGCTTTGGCTGTTGCTGGGAGATGTGGATAGTTGTCCCTTGGCTGTTCATATTTGTACTTCTTCTTGGGGTCCCTTTACATGGATAGGATTACTGGCACATTGTCAATCACAGAGCTCAGTGTAGGTATACATGCTAGATGGCTAAGGTGCCTGTTTAATGGTGCATTTGTAAAAATAGAAATCAACTGGAGGGTAACCATATCTTATCAAATTCTTATTACGGATGCTACCTATTTTGTTTGATTAGGTGCTTGTTAATATGAACTGGATCTTTAACTCAAGAAATGCTAGAAGAGTAGACTTTTTTTTTTAATATTTTATTTGAAATATTTCAAATATTTATTTGAGAGAGAGAAACAGAGATAGAACATGAGCGGGGAGGAGAAGGAGAAGCAGGCTCCCCGCTGAGCAGGAAGCCTGACACGGGGCTCGATCCCAGGACCCTGGGATCGATCATGACCTGAGCCGACGGCAGATGCTTAACCGACCGAGCCACCCAGGCACCCCTAGCAGGATAGATCTTTTAAGCCAAAACGATCATCTTCCCTATCTTAGGGGAATACAGATCTATCATCTCTGGAATAAAGCTATCTCTACTTTGGGGCAGCTCGCCTTCGTCTGAGTACTAGGCCTTCTGTAGCTAGGATTGGAGCCGGGAAAGGGCTGAGCAGAGCTACGGGTGGGGGCATGGTCGCTTTTTAGCTTCTGAGTTTAGTGTGGCTTGTAGGGAATAGCATATATATCCTTGTTGAGTTGTAGAGTTTTTTTTTTTTTTTAAAGGTTTTATTTATTTGACAGAGAGAAAGACAGCCAGAGAGGGAACACAAGCAGGGGGGGTGGGAGAGGGAGAAGCAGGCTTCCTGTGGAGCGGGGAGCCTGATGCGGGGCTCGATCCCAGCACCCTGGGATCATGACCTGAGCCGAAGGCAGACGCTTAACGACTGAGCCACCCAGGCGCCCCGAGTTGTAGAGATTTGATATGACAAAGACACTTTCCAAAGCTATCATCCCATTGGGATTATTAGTGTTCTTCCGTTCAGCAACACAGATAAGTAATTACATGTATTCTAAACTTTCAGTTTCTGCTGTAAAACAGCAGTTTTAAGATCTGGGATGCTGCCATTTAAAACATTTTTTTTTTTTTAATTTATTTGAGACAGAATGAGAGAGAGAGAGCACACGAGAGGGGGGAGGGTCAGAGGCAGAAGCAGGCTCCCCGCTGAGCAGGGAGACCGATGCAGGACTTGATCCAGGGACTCCAGGATCATGACCTGAGCCGAAGGCAGTCGCTTAACCAACTGAGCCACCCAGGCGCCCTAAAACATTTTCTTTTCTTTTCTTTTTTTTTTTTGACAAAAGAAATGCAAACACAGTAAACTGGAGTCATTATGGTCTTTACTGTTCAAGTCAATTTATGAGAGGATTGGTAATAAGAAGTACTTCTGACTGAGCAGGAATAGAACTCAGAACCCAGGGAATATACCCAGGGGCCAGGGGTGGCCTGCCCCATCTGTGTGGCTCATGGGTTGGCATCTCCACCAACAGGTGCCTTGGAATCATTGGACATTTATCAAAGCAGCTGTGGCATGACTGCCCTTTGTCTCTGTGGGGGCTTCTGAGGGTGTGTTTCTCTTGGGTGGCATATTGGTTGTCTAAGAGAACTTTCTCCATGCATTGAGTTTGCTGAGGAGATGGGCCAAGAGCCTTTAGGGTGAGGCCTATCTCCTGAGGACCTATTGATTTTTCTACTGAGGCAAAACATGCTGTTTTGACAAGTTAGTGGCCTTATTTTTCTCCACTTCATGGTAGAGAGAGTAAATATTTGAAACCAGACAGGACAGAATAGTATTTGACACATAGTATTGAACACAGAGTGTTTGAACAAGAGAGGCAGTGAATATTCCTCTGGAAGGAAATGCAAGCATTAGTGCTCTGCTTGGCTCACGATGAAGGACACAAGCCTGAGTGCGTGCTGGGCCGTTTGGTTTCTGGAGGCCGTGATCAGGAGAGGTCACGCTTGATGTGCGGAAGCGGGTTTAAGGTCTGTATGGTGTGATAGAATCGAGGCTTGATGAGGTCTCTTCTGGCAAATGCTTTCTTGCCCTAAGTCCAGACAGTTTGTTGTGGTCAAACAGACATGGGCTTTGGAGTCAGCCACGCTTGTGTCAACATCCCAGCTCCACCACTTTTAATCTCTTTCTCCTGAACCCGTTCCTGCATCTGTGAAGAGCAGATAACTGTCTGATTTGGAGAGTCGCTGGGAGGACGCAATGAGAAAAGGCATGCAGAAGTTTCTCCACTGTGCCCTTTCTGCGGGGGGACCATGGTTTGTGCTCCAGGCAGGTGTGTGGCCCTCTTGCTCTCTGTCCGCCTCTAACCAGCCCAGCTTCCTGGACACGTGAGCCAGATGTGTCCAGGTGTGGTGTCACTGATAGTGGTGAGGACCTGTTAGGACAGTTTGATTTCCACTTACGAACGTGATGTAACTTGCTGGAGGCGGTGGCCCTTTGCTGATAAAGTGCCCAGCGAGTCAGAGACTGGTCACTCCCTTCCGGGGGCCAGGGCGTCTCGTCTCTTCTCTCATTACCAGCTTGCTGGAGGCCTTAGCAGTCCTTTTCTGCACTTGTCAAGTTGGACCTTTTCTTGAAAAACTAGCGGACTTGTTTTCTGATGGTGGTTAGGGGAAGAAAGAGCAGCATACTCACACTTCTTTTTAAAAACCCTTCTGCTTAAAAATAGAACCTGTGCAAAGTGTACAGATTTTAAGTGTATGGTTCAGTGAATTATCCCAGCGTGAACGCACCTGGGGAGGTACTCGCCAAGTCGAGGAATAGAGTGCGCCCAGCACCACGGTAGCCCGTTGTTATCACTGCCCTCACTGCCCCTTCCGTCAGCGAATTGAAGAGATGGTAGAGACGAGGCCTCTTTTATGGCTGTGGGGTCACCGGGACTTACTTGTGTGACTCTAGGAACTTGGTCTTGTATAGAACATACACTAGAAAACATTCAGTCGTCATGTGCCTAGCAAAATCCTGCTGCACCTTAAATCCAGGTCACGAATGTCTCCTACTACAGTTTTTACCCTCGGGGGTGCCTGGGTGGCTCAGTGGATTGAGCATCTGGCTCTTGGTTTTGGCTCAGGTCATGATCTCAGGGTGCTGGGATCGAGCCCTGCGTCGGGCTCTGTGCTCAGTATGGAGTCCGCTTGAGGATTCTCTCTGCCCTTGCCCCTGCTTGCGCTCTCTCTCTCTCTAAAATAAATAAATTTTTTTTAGTCAAACAGGTTTATTGGACATATGCCTTATAATCTTCAGAGAAAATCACGTGCAGCATTTTACAAAATGTATTTGACAGCTAACCTTTCTGCAAATAAGCACATTAACATCTCTAAGTGAAATACAATTTGGAAGATACTGACTTAATACATTTACTATGGAGCTAGATTTATCAAAACATTCAAATTTTTAATATTTCCCATTTTTATCAATTCCTAGAAAAATACACTATATATTAGTGTAGTAACACTTTTATTTATGCAGCACTTAATTTTGTCATAAAATAGTAGTGTGTATCTTTTTATTTTATAAAATAAATAAATCTTAAAAAAAAGAAAAAGCTTTTACCCTTGTCCGCCCCTGAAAGAATAGGTCACGTCTTCCATTCATTTATTCATCCAGTAAATGCTCACTGATTGCTTAGGAAGCACCAGGCACTGTTAGATGCTGGGAATACGGCAATGCAGTAGATAAAGCCCGTGACCTCATGGAGCTTACATGTCTGGGTCTGACTCATCTCTGCTCACCTAGGGCCCAGCATAGTACCTGACCACATGGCGGGTATTTAATAAATGTCTGCCAAACCCAACTGAACAGCTTCGCCTCACTCTCCGGTAGCATTCATCCTCTTATGTTGTGGTCGGCTGGCAGATCTGTGACTCTGGATTCTAGGGTCTGGATGGCAAGCTATCCATCTTTGTATCCTTAGCCTTGTGCACAGAAAGGACTTTGTTCTGATTATGGAAGGCGTGACAAGGGCCCCGTAAGTCGTGTAGTCAGTCAGTCAGCGCTGTCAGAGATCTAGAGGAGTGGGAACGTGTTAATGGCTGTGGTAAAGCTTCCCCAGTAGTCCCCTAGTCCCCTAGTCCCCAAGTCCTGTTAAAGCTGTTGATAGGGAGCTCACTTTCTGTAACATTTGACAATGACCATTTCCTCCAGGGAACTTTGTTTTTATGTCCCTGCTCTTGGCTGGTTTTCTGCCTCTCTCCCTGTTCCTTTCTCAGCCATCTCTCTGGGTTCTTGTCTGCCTGTGACTGCGTCATGTTTCAGGACCCCCTGCTCGGGTCAGTGGTTTTCTCCTGCTCCATCTCTGGATCCTCCATCTGTCGATGACTCCCACGTTACTGCCTGTCCCGAGTCCTTTCCCATTCATCCAGCGGTCATGTGTCACCTTACCTGGTACCATGCACAGACCTGCGCCGTCTGTGTTTTCTCTCCACACAAAGGCAAGTCACAGAAACCTGGGGTCCAGCCAGCGCTCCTGCATCTTCCCTCATCCACAGCCCCCCCCTCCGCCCCGGAGTCTGGTCAGTTCTGCGTTCTCCTGAAATTCACCTCTCTTCCCTGCATCCATCATTTCTTGCCCGGATCACTCTGCAGTGGCCGATTCCCAGCTGCCAACCTGGACCTTTTTCAAAACATTCTCCACATTGCTGTTGGAGCAGAGCAGACTTTTTGAAAAAATGCAGCTGTGATCAAGCCTGTCACTCCCCTAAAATTCTTTGGAGGGGGGTTCTCCTTCACCTTCAGTCTTGCTGTCAGCACTGCCTGCGCACCCCCCCCGTCCCCCCGCTCTCCCCAGGCTTCTAGCTTAATCTCTCCAGCCTTCCTGCCACCCTCCCTCCCTATGCCATTCTGTCCTTTTGCAAAACTCATTGTCAGCTCCTTCCTGTTCCCAGATCTCAGAGCGCTCACCTCTGGACATGTTGCTGCCTCGGCCTTATATGCTGTCCCTTCCTCTTCTGTCTGGTCACTTCAAAGCCCGAGGAAGTGTCTGTCAGTCCCCTGCAATCTGAGGTGAGGTTCCTATCCTGTGTTCCCCCCTGCTGGCAGCCACGACTGTTGCTGTCCACTGTTTGTCTTTCCAGAAGACTGTGACTTTTAAGAGCAGCGTCTTTTTTTATTTTTTAAAGGTTTTATTTATTTTAGGGGCACCTGGGTGGCTCAGTCGTTAAGCGTCTGCCTTCGGCTCAGGTCGTGATCCCAGGGTCCTGGGATCGAGCCCCATATTGGGCTCCCTGCTCAGCGGGAAGCCTGCCTCTCCCTCTCCCACTCCCCCTGCTTGTGCTCCCTCTCTCACTGTCTCTCTCTGTCAAATACATAAATAAAATCTTAAAAAAAAAAAAAGATTTTATTTATTTTATTTGAAAGAGAGCATGAGCAGGGGAGGGGGAGAAGCAGACTCCCTTGTTGAGCAGGGAGCCCGACGTGGGGCTTGATCCCAGGACCCTGGGATCATGACCTGAGCCGGAGGCAGTCACTGAACTGACTGAGCCACCCAGGCGCCCCAAGAGCAGCGTTTTTGTCTCCACCCACCGTGCTTAGAATATCATAGGTGCTCAGAAATACTTGAGGGAGTGTAAGGAGGTGTTGTTTTTGTTTTGTTTTATTTTTGCCACGAGCATGGGATGGGGTCACATACGGAGTTCATCTGGCTTATTTTGTTTTTTTGTTGTTGTTGTTGGTGGTGTTTTTTTGTTTCTTGTTTTTGCTTTTATTTCGTTTGTCTCAGGCTTTTCATCTGGTTTTGAGATCTGAAAAGTTAATCTTACATCTGTAGTTCTTGGTCGATAAAGCTCCTCATCGTCACGGTTGTTGCTCTCCACAGAGCTGAACATTAGGCTAGCATGGGTGAGAAGTGTTCTTGCAGGAGGCCCCCTTGTTTCTGTTGGGAACGGTCTGCCCTCTGCCTTGCCTGTCTTGTGAGTTGGGCCCCGTGAGTATGTAGGTGTGTGGAGGGTGAGGGGGGTAGGCATGGGCGGAGGGATGGCAGACGGACTGTCACTGTTGCGTTGGAACACAGGACTGGTGCAGAAGACCTTGACCTTGTGAGATTAAAAACTATTAGTTCATGTGAAGAGTTCTTGTATTTCAGTGTGGACAACTCAGCTTTAAGTGAGCCCTGCACTTGCAGCAAAAACCATAGCTATTGGGCTCTTAGGCAGATGTTTGAGTTTCAGGTTTGAATTGAGGTATTTTGAGGGGTGGCGCAGATTTTTAATTTATTGGAAATAACTTTGATCATGTCTTGCCAGTTTTCTTTCTCAATCAAAAGTGATACATGCTTTTGCAAAACACTGACATATTACTAGCGGGGCACCTCTGCATTCCACTGCCTTATTTTATTTTCCTAATTTAATGCCATCTGAAATTATTTATATGTGTGTTTATTATCTGTTTCCTTTCAAAATCCGTCTGCTGGTAAAAGCTCACTTCTGAGCCCCGACTGTGTGCTAGGTGCCAGTCTAAGTGTTCAACACATCCTAGCTCCTTTAATTCCTCAAGAGCCCCAGGGGCTAAATGACTATGATTGTCCCCAATTTCCAGATGAGCAGATGGCAGCCCAGAGAAGTGAAGTGACTACCTTGTGCAGGCAGCACTAAGTGGTGGGACTGGGATTTAGAGGGTAGCCGCCTCGCTGGAGTCCACTCTGCTGTACTGAGTCTGTGCGTACCCTCGCATCACAGATCCTCCAGTCTGGTTGTTTTCCCCAACACAAGAGCTCTTTCTTCTCAGTTACAAACATACGCTTATACACAGGTACAGTCTTTTTTACATAAATGTTGACCCTCTTGGGAAACATATTTTTTCCTCCATGACTCCCTGGGGACCCCGTCCCTAGAGGTGTGACAGCACCTTAACTCTGCAACAATTAACAGGATCTGAGGTCAATTTATGTTACCTAAATTTGTCAGTCTCCTTGAGATTTGGGCAACATTTTAGCCTCATCAGCAGTATCCTGGGGAGAGGGATGCTCTTGCAGATGGTTGCTGCCATATCTTGCTATTGATTTTTGCTGGTAGATGTCATCCCTGTAAAGAAAGTCAGTGTCACTGAACTCTTAAGCGTATACCTTATTTGGAGTTTTGAGCATCCTGGGTACTGTCGGTGATCTTTTCTAGGTTCTTATAATTGGGCTGATAAGAAAAAAGACCGCTTAAAAATTTTTGTATTATTTTATAGTAATATTTGGAAGGTGGTTAAGTCTTGTCTTTCCTTTTCTTCCCCTCCAGCGGGAGCACAGGGTTGTCCTGTAGGGGAGGGGTTCTTAGATTAGCCTGGGTTCCGTGGATGGGCTTCAGAAGGGCTGTCAATCTCTTGAAACTTGCGTGCAGAATTTTGTCAAGTGTGCACATTTTGCTGGGGCAGCATTCCATCCCAGAACTGTGAGGAGCGCCAGGAGCCATCTTTGATATGAGCATTAACATACTCTCAGTCTCTGCTGCAAGAATCCTGGAAACTGACTTGATTTAAAGATTAGAAATCTTTTCTAGTCCCCGAAAATAAGGTGGTGGTGTGACTAAAACTCAGGAGAGGATAGTTTGGACTTTTCTCACTAATTGGGTGGATACGTGGGCTCAGCCTGTTATAGGGGGGCACCTATTCAAATTAAATAATCACATTTTGGTGTGACAGCACCATTAACGCTTGCTTTGTCCGCATCTCAGCCTTCTCTCGTGGAGACTGGAAATAGCTCACACCCTCATGTGTAACTGCTGTTCTTATGTCCACATGCTACTGTTTGTGTGCAAGTACATGATTAAAAATTAACCTGGGGGGGGCACCTGGGTGACTCAGTGGGTTAGGCATCCGACTCTTGAATTTGGCTCAGGTCATGATCTCAGGGTTGTGAAATCGAGCCCTGCGTCAGAGCCTGCTTGAGATTCTCTCTCTCTCCTTCTGTCCCTCCCTCTCTCTTAAAGAAAAAAAAAGATATAACCTGTATATTACTACTTTGGTAGGCATTTAAAAAAGTATATGGTGGGGTGCCTGGGTGGCTCAGTAGGTTAAGTGTCTGCCTTCTGCTCAGTTCATGATCTCAGGGTCCTGGGATCGAGCCCCATGTTGGGCTCCTTCCCTGCTCAGCACAGAGTCTGCTTCTCCCTCTCCCACTGCTCCTCCCCCTGCTCATGCTCCATCTCTCTCTCTCTCAAATAAATAAATAAAATCTTCAAAAATAAAAAAAAGTATATAGTATAAAAAGATAGTATTGACTCAGCTCTGCTACTTCCTAGTGCAGTGATCTTGGGCACGTGACTTGCTGTGTGCCTCATTTTCCTCATCTGTAAGATGGGTACAGAATAGTGCCTGCCTCTCAAAGGTTGGAAGGATTATATGAAATAATAGAAATGTTTGGTAAATGGGAAGCAGCCAGTTAGTGTTAGTTCTTAGGAAGATGTTGACGACAGTCAGGATCGCTACTCCCCCCACCCTGCTGTGAGGCCAGAAACCAGTCGGCCCTCCTCCTCCACCCCATCCCATTTTCCCACTTTCCAGAGACCACCACTTTCAGCTCTTTTGTTCTTTCCTCCTTTTATTTGTCTCCATATCACATTCACATGGTGTTATTCTGATTTCCCCCTCTCAATACCAGGCATGCATTATTGACTTCCTGTGGTAGACGATTAGGTTTTAAGTGACAACTTTCCCCTCCCCCGCACGTCTCTTCTTCTGTGATTATATCAAGTCCAGTTGGAGCGACACGTAGTGTTTTACATTATGATCACATAAACATTGTTCACAGCTGAGTAATGGAATCACGTGTGGGGATGTTATCGAACATTTGAACTGCGGCTCTGAGTTGAAGAAAACCAGAATGGGGAATTGTTGATTTGCCCTTAATGACGAGTGAAGTTAAAGTTGGCCATGTGGCTGCTGTCTCTTTAGGTTTATTTTGTGACGTGCTCGATTTTCTCCTCCAGTGTTCAGTCTCAACTCATTCGTTTGTATAACCGTTCTAGAATCTTAGGAAGAACTGGTAGAAGTTAAGCTTCTAGAAGAAATGCGGCAGTTAAGATAGACTGGGAGTTTGGAGTAGCAATGGACGATCCTTAGGTCTGTGTCAACTTTCGGGACTGGCTGCCCTTCACGTTCTTACCCTTAGGCTGATTTCATCTGTGGATAGAAAGCCTTAGCTCCACGGGGGGTGGGGGGGTGTCACAGGAAGGCACAGAGATGGGACTGCCTCAGTGGACATGGAACAAAATAAGCCCAATGTGGGAAAAGGCAGATGAATGTGGTGATGGAAAAGTAAGTAAGAATGATAACGGGGAAGAGCAGAGTCTTAGAAGTGCCCTCGATGGAAGGACTAGGCAGATTCTCATCGTTGGAATGTCAATATCGATTTACTTGGTCCAGGTTACCAGGGTGGGGGGGTGGGCCGGGGATAAGGAAAAAGGTGGAGTTGTAGTTCTGTGGTTCTCTCGTGTTTACCAGTGAACCCGATGGAGGAGGTCAGGTGTCCTGCTCTGAGAATCACAACAGGAGGCAAAGCCTTGTGTTCTGGATCCGGGAAGGAGTGGGGGGAAGCCCAGAACAAGGCAGAGTTTCTCTCTGAAGCCAGACTAACGGCACTAATGTGGGTGGTGGTCCTCGAGTGAACTTGGTTCTGGGACTTCCAGGCCTCTGAGATTCCGAGGGAAGGGGGCAGGGCAGGGTGGTCGAGGAGGTGGTGCAGAAGCAAGAGGAGAAAGCCAGTGCTTGGGTACTAGGTATAGTTTGAAACAAAATTACGAGATCCAACATTGGCAGGAAAATGAGATGAACTTCTGCGTCAAACAGTTCCTTCCCCATCTTTGGCTCTGAAGTTTTTGTGTCGGGAGTTAGAGGCCAGTTTTATAGGGTGATGGTAGTGAGGGAATCTGGAGTATCTGTAAAAACTGGAAAAGCTAGTTTTCAACAGCAAAACCTGTCCCTTGCAGTGAGTCATAGGGAGTTTTCTTGTTCGAGGTAGTTTTTCTTCTCTTCCTGTTCTCGGTGTGGTGCCTCAACTCCATACTTTTCACCCAGCCTCTGCTGGGTTTTGCTGAATAGCTACGAGCAAGTCATAAGCTTCTGCAACTTTGTCATCTTCTGTATAAAGTAAGTGTGATTCACAGCACCATGACTCAGGGAGATTGGCTTAACAGGTAAGAGATTCGATGAGGGGGACCCAGAAAAGGCAGGAATGGCCGAGAACCTGAGATCTCGCCATGTCCCAGAACAGTCGCCCAGTGTTTACGAGATTTAGGTACCAGTGATGTCACGGAACCTCTTCATTTTCCTCTCCACAACCTAACTGTGTCTCCCTTCTTGAGTATTCCGCAACTCGGGACAAATGAGTTATCTCCTTGGGAGCTCTTCACTGACACACAAGCTCAAGGCTCTGGCTACACAGGGCTTTTCGAATGTCTGTTTTGAGAGCAGTTGGAACTGAGTTAACGTGAATGTGAAGATTTCATCTTGTCAAGTGTCTTCCTTAACAGTTCCAGCGTGTGGGGTCCTGAGCTGCCTCCAGCCTGCTCAGCTGGAGCTGTGTGTGCAGTCAGAATGCCGTGCTCTCTGGGCGGTGTGAACGTTAAGGCCCCTGTCCCGGTTG
Source organism: Mirounga leonina (assembly GCF_011800145.1). NCBI lineage: Eukaryota > Metazoa > Chordata > Mammalia > Carnivora > Phocidae > Mirounga > Mirounga leonina. Next base: position 9,250,222 of record NW_023270389.1, read on the forward strand.
CCTTCCCTTTGGCCCTGAGGGAGAGGCCGGAAGCAGTGAAGCGGTGGTTTCTGGAATGGTTTTGCCCAGGGACCTTGGAGCGCCTTGGAGGCTTGAGAATGAATCCCTGTGCTGTCTCCCAAGCCTGGGCTTGGCCTCTGAACCAGCCCCTGCAGTAAGGGATGTCGGGTCCTGGGATAGTCATTAACTTCATTCAGGTGATTCCGTGCACGCCGTGGGAAGGTGAACTGTGGTTTCTTTCTAGGACCTGATCACTCTAATAATGCGGAGAACTGACAGGCAGTGTAAGTCCCTATTACTAACCTGACCAGTGCATTGCTGTGTCTGTGGCCTTCTCAGTGAAGTGTATCCCCGCCCTCAGGCCCTAACTCCCTCTCTCAGAGTTCAGGGCTAACTCGGTATTTTATTTTATTTTGTTTTGTTTCGTTGTGTTTTATTATTTTGAGAAAGGGAGAGAGTGCAGTGGGGAGGGGCAGAGGGAGATGGAGAAAGAGAATCCCAAGCAGGCCCCATGCCCAGCGTGGAGCTCTTCGAGGGGCTGGATCTCAGGACTCTGACATTATGACCTGATCAAGAGTCAGATGCTCAACTGACTGAGCCACCCAGGCGCCCCTTGATCTTTTGCTTTTTAAAAGATTTTATTTTTAAGGTACTTGGGAGTGAAGCCTGCTTAAGATTCTCTCCCTCTCACCCACCCTCCCTTGCTCTCTCTAAAAAAAAAAAGATTTTGTTTTATTTATTTATTTATTTATTTATTTATTTATTTAAAAGATTTTATTTATTTATTCATGAGAGACAGAGAGAAAGAGAGGCAGAGGGAGAAGCAGGCTCCCAAGGAGCAGAGAGCCCGATGCAGGACTCGATCCCAGGACCCTGGGATCATGACCTGAGCCGAAGGCAGACGCTTAACCATCTGAGCCACCCAGGCGCCCAAAAAGATTTTATTTTTAAGTGATCTCTACACCCAATGTGGGGCTCAACCCTATAACCCCGAGCTCAAGGGTCGCACGCTTCACTGACTGAGCCAGCCAGGCACCCCAGTCTTTTTTTTTCTTAAGCGTAATTTTTGAATCTCTTTAGATTAAAAAAATCTGTCTTTTCCTATATTTATGTCGATTTTTGTTCTTTCACTCTGAAGCAGCTCTCTGCTAGCCTTTACTACACCACATCTTTTTTTTTTTTTTTAATATTTTATTTATTTGACAGAGCGAGAGACACAGTGAGAGAGGGAACACAAGCAGGGGGAGTGGGAGAGGGAGAAGCAGGCTTCCCCGCGGAGCAGGGAGCCTGATGCGGGGCTCGATCCCAGGACCCCGGGATCATGACCTGAGCTGAAGGCAGACGCTTAACGACTGAGCCTCCCCGGTGCCCCTACACCACATCTTTTCTAGTCCATAGATACCTTTCTTTACTCCAGTTCTCAAACTTTTTCCTTTGGGCTTCTGTTTTTCTTAGAGATCCCCAAAATTTATTACACCCCACTTTCAGAGCACCTAATTGAGAAGATTTTAACTGGGTTTGAAAAGTTATCTTCTGAAGATGTGTTAAAGAATAAGAATTCAACCAAGTGAATTTGAAGATCTCATTGGCTTTATTACATGATTCATAAATCGGGCAGCATCCCATCTAGCGAGTCGAGGGGAGTTTGGAGGAGTTGTACAAAATGGAAGGTTTTTATAGGAAGGAGTGAGGGCGAGGAAGTTTAGCAAGAGAAAAGATTGTTCCAGGCAATGTGGCCTTCCCTTAGGGGAAGGACTGGGGGTCTTACTAGGTGGATGACCGCAGCTTCCCCCAGGGCCCATGAGACCCATTCCCTCATTGGTGCTCAGCAAAAAATTACTGACAGGTTAAGACTACATTTCTGGGGAAGGTGGAAACCGCAGTTAGGTTAGGCCTTAAGCCCTGGTTTGATGACCCGGCCTGTCCCAAGTGATGCCATTTTGGGCCTGTGGTTTTCTTTTTTAACAGGTGTTTCTAATAATTTGCTAAATACCTTGAACACATGGACACTGAAGAGAGAAGGGACAGAATCTGTCAAGTATCTCACTGGGGGAAATGAGGATTGCCATTTTTTTCAGCCTTGAACAGTAAGTAGTGCAGAATGTTTGGCAGCCTCTGTTGTTTTCCTTGTTTTGAACTGGTCTCCATTGGTTGGATGGACACTTGTAAAATAAATACATGAAAAGGACACTCTTTATTTCTGGAATGACATAGATTGTAATTGGCAGGGTCCAGCTAGCTCTCTTTAGGACTTCTTTCCAGAAGTAGCAGACCTGAGTATGTGAAGGTTAGTACCAACGAGTCAGGCTTCCTGAATTCATCCTCATTTAATGCCTATTTCCAGTCCCTGTCTAAATCTCCATTTATTTTGCAGCAAAGATGTCCCAAAATAAGGCGCTTATATATAGCAACAGATCCTACAGCCTTGCCATCTTATTTCAGAAGAGCTTACCGTTCACACATTTTAGCAGGCACAGAATTCACCATGGTAGGAAGTGAAACCATCTTTGCATAATTCGGACCTTTCCCAGTTCCTGCATCTTCCATCTCCAGCTTCTTCTGTCCTAACAGGGACCCACATAGCCTCTGTTGGCTGAACTTTCTGTTGCTGTTACACGTATGCAGGGCAGTAGAATATGTACTTTTTTTTTTTTAAGATCTTATTTATTTATTTGACAGAGAAATAGAGCCAGCGAGCACAAGGGGGGGTGGGGGGAATGGCAGAGGGAGAAGGAGAAGCAGGCTTCCGCTGAGCAGGGAGCCCGAGAGATGACCTGAGCCGACCTGAGCTGGAGGCAGACTCTTCACTGACTGAGCCACCCAGGCGTCCCAGAATATGTACTTTTTTTTTTTTTTAAGATTTTATTTTTAAATTTATTTGACAGAGAGACACAGCGAGAGAGGGAACACAAGTAGGGGGAGTGGGAGAGGGAGAAGCAGGCTCCACGCAGAGCAGGGAGCCCGATGTGGGGCTCGATCCCAGGACCCTGGGACCATGACCTGAGTTGAAGGCAGATGCTTAACGACTGAGCCACCCAGGTGCCCCGAATATGTACTTTTTGAACCTTGCTCCAGGTGGCGTGCTGGGAGTCACCGCGTGTGACACTGTGGTGTGCAGAAAGCAGGGGCCACGTGTGAGGTACAGCATGGAGGTTCCAGGACAGCTGGTGGGTGCAAGGGTGAGGATGGTGAGTCTGTGCAGCATCCCCGAGCTGCCCTGGGCGGGGAAGACCTGGAACTCCGTTTCCTGGCCCTGGCCGGCATGGGGCAGGGGTGAGAGTCGCCGAGTAGAGCAGTCAGAATACTGTGACTCTGCCCCTGCTCAGCCCCTGGGTGTGCCCTGGTGCAAGCCAGCTAACCTCCACAATTTTCGATCCTCTCTGTAAATGCAAGGTGTCCCTGGCACTGTGGTGTTGAGAGAATAAAATGTGAAAAGAGGTATGAAAATGTGTGACTCATAAAGAACTCTCCCTTGGCAAAGTGGTGTGTGTCTTCCCGTGCAGAAGATATTGCGTATTATATGTTTTAAACAATATGTTACATATTATATAAATTGTATAATCATCCTCACCTATAATAGGTGATAAAATGAAGATTTCAGAAGTGTCTTACCCTGCCCACACAGCTAGTCTGTGGCATAGCCAGTCCTGCATCTTCGAAGCCTGGTTTCTACTAAGCTAATCAGGGTCCCTTGAAGTAGTAGGCAACTTACCGTTAACGCATTAATTTTTTCAGCAAACATTAAGTGCCTCTTGTATCCCTAATACCTGACATTTGAGGTCAAGTTTTTTTTTTATATTTTTTTCCCTTAAGTAACTTGTAATGAGCTTTAAAGGCTCTAAAAAAAAAAAAAATCTTCGGGCGCCTGGGTGGCTCAGTTGGTTGAGCGACTGCCTTCGGCTCAGGTCATGATCCTGGAGTCCCTGGATCGAGTCCCGCATCGGGCTCCCTGCTCGGCAGGGAGTCTGCTTCTCCCTCTGACCCTCTTCCCTCTCATGCTCTCTGTCTCAAATAAATAAATAAAATCTTAAAAAAAAAAAAAATCTTCCTCTTTGTAACCACTCCACCCGTGTTTCTTAGTCTTAATTTCTTAGTTGACATTCTTGTGTATATTTATTTATCTTGCAGCTGGCCAGGGGGGTGTCTCTTAGGAAAAGAGACTTGGAATGACTTCAGTGAGCAGACGAGGAGTTGTGACATGTGTCACAACTTGCTTGTGTTCCGGTCGGCCAGGTGGTGATTTAACTGTTGGCCTTCCTGGCTCCAGCTTTGGGCTCATCCAGTGGGAGTGGGAAGGCTTTAATAGATGCATTAATTGGAAAACACTGTCAAATGTCACTCCTTCAGCAGCTGCACCTGTCGACAGGGACCCGTATTAGAGCCTGAGAATTAAGGCTGTATACATTAAATACAGCCCTCTGGGAGATCTGAGGCTCGGGGGCTTTCTTTTTCACGTTTGGTCACGTGTTGACGTGGATGAGACTCAGAAGCAGTCTGACCTGTGCCGTGGCTTCATTCTCTGCAGACAGAACCTTTGGGGTCTTGGGGCGCCTGGGTGGCTCAGTCGTTAAGCGTTTGCCTTCGGCTCAGGTCATGATCTCAACATCCTGGGATCAAGCCCCGCATCGGGCTCCCTGCTCCGCGGGAAGCCTGCTTCTCCCTCATCCACTCCCCCTGCTTGTGTTCCCTCTCTTGCTGTGTCTCTCTCTGTCAAATAAATAAATAAAATCTTAAAAAAAAAAAAAGAACCTTTTGGGGGCTTGAGAAAACATTTGGACTCGGAGAGCACTAGCAGCTATGGCCTTCTCACACCTGCTTTCTTTAGTGATCCTGAGGCCAGAAACAGTCATGTGAAGTAGATGGCCTTATTCCTCTTCCTTCCTTTAATGTGTGGTAAAACTGAGGTGTGCAAGTAAAAGTGTCTTCTTTACGCACACATAGCTGGCACTTGCTACTTGACCCCTGTTCTCTCTGAGTCCCCGGGGCTAGAAGCCGACCAGGCGCCTTTGGTAGGCAAGCTGCGGCCCTGAGTATCACCCCAAGTCCCTAGTGTATTCGGCAGAGCCAGAGTGCCTGTTGTATCCCTCATCCAGCGATGAGGACAGGGATCGGATAGAGGCGGTGGCCGTGCATCCATCTGGTGACTTGGTTCCATCTGGTGACTTGGTGTGACACGCAGCGCGGTGTATGCCGGGAGAGCCCAGAGGGAGGCAGGCGACTGAGGTGATGTCCGAGCGGGAGTAGGAGGGATGAGCAAGCAGTGTGTGCTCCCACCTGGTCCACAGCAGGGGTGAGAGGCGGGAACAGCAGTGCCAGCCCCGCTGGACAGGCCTGTGTGCCAAGCCACGGTGTTTGAATGGTGTCCTTGACATGTCCTTCACCTGCTGCTCTGGCTGCCCTCTGACGTCATTCCGCATACCCACCCTCCTACCCCCCAGCTCTCTTTGTCCCTTTTACCTCTCAGCTCTTGTCTTAGGCTGTCAGTGGTGGCCTCGCGTATTAAAGGGTTAGTACTGGGGATGCCCGGGTGGCTCAGTTGGTTGAGCATCCAACTCTTGATTTCAGCTCAGGTCATGATCTCGGGGTCCTGGGATTGAGCCTGCTCCTCCCTCTCCCTCTGCCACTCCCCCGGCTCGTGCTCTCTCTCTCTCTAAAATAAATAAATCTTAAAAAAAAACCTTAAAGGGTTAGATGCTGTCACCAGGCCAGCCCTGTCGTCTGGGAACAGCTTCCCTTGCGTCTGTTTCTGCTGGAGGGACTGAGAGCGTGGTCCGGAGGAGTTCCGAGGATCCTGGCCTCTAGAATTAGCACTCTGAGGAAGTGAGGGAGGTGAGCGTGGTTGGAGGACTGGAGAAAAGTGGTGGGTTCTTCCAGACCATTATAAAAAAATCTCGATCGAGGCAATATCTAGGTTTGTGCGGGAGGTAGGCGTATAAGGTACCACCAGCATTACTGAGTGTTGGAGCTGCTTCTGCCAGATGCACATACAGATTAAAAGGTGCCCATTTGGGGCGCCTGGGTGGCTCTGTTGGTTGAGTGTCTGCCTTGAGCTCAGGTCATGATCTCGGGGTCCTGGGATCGAGCCCCGTGTTGGGCTCCCTGCTCAGCGGGGAGCCTGCTTCTCCCTCTCCCTCTCCCTCTCCCTGCCGCTCAGCCTGCTTGTGCTCCCCCGCCCCGGGTCAAATACATAAATAAATAAATCTGAAAAAGAAAAGGTGCCCATTTACTTCTGTCTGAGGTGTAGGCATGGGTCTTCTCTTTCAGGGGAGGGAGTGGAGGCTCAGAGAAGTTTTAGGTAACCTGCTCAAGGTGGCTCAGCCAGTGAGGGGTGGAACCAGGCATCGACGTGTGGGTCTGTCCAGTTCCTCCTGCGTACCTTCCGCACCTCGTGCATGTGTCATTGTTCTGTCGGCACTGCCCTGTGTGTCAAGCAGTGACTGACTGTGGTTCCCTGTCCACCCCCTTGGCAGTCTGGCGCATGAGGCTCAGTGTTGTAGACAGACGAACAAGCAGGCCGCCGGCTGCTCCGCCAGGCCTGGGAACTTGTCGCTGGGGAGCCCGGCCAAGTCCAAGAAGGTTTTGTCAGGCTTCGCCGCGGAAGCGTCTGGGCATGCCGCAGGATCTGCTGGGTCAGCAGTACCTGTTTCATCAGCCGTTCTGCAGCTGTGCAGGTGGTTCCTGTGCTGACTCCCTGCCTGGTGCGCCTCCCTCAGCCCAGGAGAGGACCACCGGCGGGAGGGAGAGTTTCAGACTTTGCACCTCTGCCAGAAGAACGTTCCCTCCTTACCTCCGAGAAGGTGTCCACAGAGGCCAAGACAGGCAAGAACAGATGAGTGGCTGATGGGCCGAGGGTGACCTAGGCATTCCAGCTCTGTTCAAAGCAACAGAAGTTGACCATGGGAGCTGGTGCTGGATTCTGGACTCCTCTATCTGAGGCCCTCAGGGTGAGCAAGGCCCGTCCGGTTAGCAAAGTGAGCGTGTCGAAAGGGGCTGAGTGAACTGTGAATCCGGGTTGGCCTCTGCTGGATAACTTCTGCTGGGGTTGCTTTTGGTTGCTACGATGTGTTTACTAACCATATGAGGGATGAGCGAGGTAAGATCGTTTGCTGAGTTCTGACACAGGGAACGAAGGACTATAATGAATGAGGTCTAGCCCAGCATGGGGCCCAGTGTGGGGCTGGAACTCACGACCCTGAGATCAAGACCTGAGCTGAGATGAAGAGTCGGACACTAAACCGACTGAGCCACCCGGTAGCCCTAAGGCTTTGTTCTTCACGTGCACATCCTGGGACAGGTGTTCAAGCCTTAAGGAGGCTGCCGGTGGAGGCTACTGGTGATTGGAGAGTGGAGCATGACACCAGTGGCTGCCCCTGAATTTGTGGGATGTCTGTCTAGGGAGAGGCTCATAGCTGTCACCTTCCTCCGTTTGTTGGAGACTCTTGGCCTCCATCCTTAGCTGCTGTCGGAATTGGTCGACCTCCACTGCCCTCTGCTGCCGCCTGTTACGTGCTCTCCTGGTTACGTGTTAACGTGGTCAGGCAAGTGTCATCTGTCCTCTGGGTCCCATCTCTGAACCTTCCCCTGCATTTCAGACCTCAGTTAAAAGGGTCAACTGGATCGAAAGCGAAAGACCCATCCCCCAAACGATTTGTATCAACAACAAGCAATAATGGGATTAGCTATGGTTTATTGACCACTTAGGACGTGCCTGTAAGGTAGGTGTCCCCTACCTGGCCATCTTAGGAGAAACTTAGGCGGAAGGAGGTTAACCGCTTGGCTCAAGGTCACCCAGCCGCATCTGGATGCAAACACAGATCTGTGGAACTCCAGCCTAATTTCTCTTCATCATGCTATCCAGTCTCCAGGGAAATAATACCAATTTCATGATACCACTTTTATCATTTCAGTAAATTATGTTACATTTTTGGTAAACTGATAATTATCGGGTGGCCCGTGGGAATAGAAAGAGCTGGGCTGGAGATCCCCATCATTTTTATTCTGTAATGGCTCCCACTTGAAGGTCGTTGCTCATTGGAAGGAAAGTCCTAAGTCCTCCCATCAGCCTTGTCAGAGATCCTCACTAAACACCTGAATGAAACATGAGAGTCCCCTGCTCTGTGCTCCCAGCAGTCTCTGCTCATGTTCAGTCTCTTACTCTCCATCTTCGCTTCCTTCCGAGTGGTCTCAGAGAGAAAAGTCCCGGAAGCTAAGCCCTGTACCTGTGCTCTATAGTGTGTCTTCTTGCTGCATCCCAAACACTTTGCCCTTGATAAGGCAGCCCCGGGCCAGGACCGCACATGTCCCCAGGCTGTCTTCTGGCCACACCTCCACTGCTCCGAGGTCCTTGGGGGGAAAACCCCCCTCAGCCCTGAACCTCAAGGCCATCGTGTTTCAGATACGCCTCTTTCAAGTCCTGACACCTTGGAAGACTTAGTTGTAAAGAGAAATGATTGAAAAGGATTCTAAGCACCTTTGTTTCCGTAAGGAGCAGTTAGTGAATGGAACAGCTACAGTCTGAGACTTAAGTCAGCTTTTTTTTTGACTGCCTTAATCGTCCAGTCAGGTGGTTGCTGGCTGCTGGCCACGACTCAGCCTCTGCTGACTTCAGCACTGGCCAGGTGGGGCCTAGTTTCAGCGCCCAGGTCTGACTGTCATTGCTGAGTGGCCTTGACAAGACGCTTAAACCTTAAACCTTCAATGAGAATAAAATGGTGTCCTACAGAGACACTCAACAATTGTTTCCTTCCCTTTCACTTGAAATCTGGAAGAGCAGCTTGTTAGAGTTGTGTGTAAAAATAACGCATAAATAACCTCTAATTGAGGATCTCCCGGGGTAGGAAAAAAAAATACAGCAAAGCTTTATTTAGATTAGGGACCTTGGTAGGCATTTGGCTGTTTAGCGATGATTTTTTTTTTTTTTTTACTCTCTGGTTCTCAGCTGCCCCAGCCAGATCTGGAACCTAGGAAACATGTAATTCCGTGTAAGCCTCTGGGCGCCAAGAAAAGAGATGCACAGGTTCAGGGATGTCCGTTCAGAGGGCACTGCCTTTGCCTGGAGCCAGCTATGCTAGAGGTCTGCTTTGCACGTTGACCCTAAGAGGTGTGATGCACTTGAGGGTGTCCCTCTGGGGGGATGCACAGAAAAGTGGCAGGGCAGAGAAGCACGGAGGAGAGCAATGTAGAGGGAGGTGGGCTGGTTTTGTGTTGAACAAGCCACGTCAGAAAAACGCTTCAGAAACAGAGGTCTTTCTATATCCTCAAGCACCAGCATTTACTCGTACAGATTCTCTTTTTTCCTTAAATTTGACAATTGCAGCAGCATTGTTTTCTCTATTTTGTAGACAGATTGTCAGTATTTTGTCAGCAGTATGGGTCAAGTTGACATCAGAAGCTATGCTGGGAACCTAATCCTTACTCATTTGTACAGAAAATGTGTTCCTGCCTTTGCACAGCCCGTGAACTTTCGGATGGCAGTGTGCTTGTAAGTTGGGGGCTATTTGTAGGGTATTTTGTAAAGAAGGAAACCTTTTCAAGCCAAGGCCTTCCATGGGTTATAGGGGAGTTGTCATTGGGACCCAATGCTAAAAAAGCATACTTGAAATTATTTTGGTTTTGTTTGGTTTTTAAGTAGGTGCCACACCCAACGTGGAGCCCCCAACTTGGGGCTTGAACTCATGACCCTAGGATCAAGACCTGAGCTGAAATCAAGAGTTGAACACTTAACCGACTGAGCCACCCAGCCGCCCCTAAATTAGTTTTAGAATTGACCTTGATAGGGCAGAGCCTGAATAACCTTAAACAGGATGTTCTAGAAATGATGAATGTTGGGGGCATAGAAATCATCTGGTCTTCCTAACTGCTGGATTGCAGACTGGTTTTGTCATTGATAAAGATTAGGTTCTCCAAAATGTCTATAGAAAGCACATTTGAGGGGAGGCTGGGTGGCTCAGTCGGCTAAGCATCTGACTTCGGCTCAGGTCATGATCTCAGGGTCCTGGGATCGAGCCCCCACATAGGGCTCCCTGCTCAGTGGGGAGACTGCTTGTCCCTCTGCCCCTCCCCCTGCTAGTGCTCATGCACGTTCTCTCTCTCTCTCTCTCAAATAAATAAATCTCAAAAAAAAAAGGATAGCATTTATGATGTATGTCAGTTACATTATGTATTTGTTAAACATGGCAGTCACCTTGCATGTGTTATAAAAAATCACGTCATTTATTTTTTAATAGTTCCTGCCTTGATTTTTCCAGTTACCGGGTAAGTGGCCCCACGTATCACGGTTCTGGATCTGCCACCTGTTTTTGTGCATTCTTTGGCTTTTGTAGTGGTCAGACTCAGGGTGCCAAATGAGAGTAGGAAACCACAGACATCTACCCAAGCACTATGTATCCTAATGATAATGGATGGTAAACTTCCCCAGAGAGCATGGCTTTTCCTCTTAGCGGTCATTTTTAAGCATTGTAAACAGCCTGATTTTTAAAATAACATTTCAGACACAAATGTCATTTTATGATTTGCATGAGTATCGGCATCTCACATGTGGGATTTTGGGTTGGACCTCTTGCTGCCTGAGCCATGTCATTTGGTGTATAAAAAATTAATTAGAATAGTATAAAGAAGAAAAAAGTGACTTCTGCTTCCTTCACCCAGACCTAATCTTTGTTGAAACTGTTACTATTTCTTTCTGAACTTTAATATATATACATCCATGAAACTTACTTTGTCTTTGGATGATACTGAGAAAAAAATAGTTTTGTATCATAATTTTTTAAACTTCATGTCTCTTGAGTATTTTTCCATATTACCAAATATTCTTTTTTAAAAAAAGATTTATTTATTTGAGAGAAAGAGAGTGCATGCGCCAGCTGGGTGGGGAGGGGAATGGGCAGAGGGAGAGAGAGAATCCCAAGCCGAGTCCTGAGAGCACAGAGCCCGTCCTGGGGCTTGATCCCAGGACCCTGATATCATGACCCGAGCCGAAGTCAGACGCTTAACCAACTGAGCCACCCAGGCGCCCCCCATATTACCAAATATTCTATGCAAACGTGACTCAGTGGCCAAGACTTATTGAACAAATCCCACCCCCTCATTGTTTGACTGGGTAGGTTGTCATCAAGTGTTTTGCAGTGATGGACATTTGGTTCCTCTTTTTTAAAAAAAATTTTATTGTTATGTTAATCCCCATACATTACATCATTAGTTTTAGATGAAGTGTTCCATGATTCATTGTTTGTGCATAACACCCAGTGCTCCATGCAGAATGTGCCCTCCTCAATACCTATCACCAGGCTAACCCATCCTCCCACCCCCCTCCCCTCTAGAACCCTCAGTTTGTTTTTCAGAGTCCATCGTCTCTCATGGTTCGTCTACCCCTCCAATTTCCCCCGCTTCATTCTTCCCCTCCTGCTACCTTCTTCTTTTTTTTTCCCTTAACATATATTGCATTATTTGTTTCAGAGGTACAGATCTGAGATTCAACAGTCTTGCACAATTCACAGCGCTTACCAGAGCACATACCCTCCCCAGTGTCTATCACCCAGTCACCCCCATCCCTCCCACCCCACCCCCCACTCCAGCAACCCTCAGTTTGTTTCCTGAGATTAAGAATTCCTCTCTCAGTGAGGTCATATGATACATGTCTTTCTCTGTTTGACTTATTTCGCTCAGCATAGTACCCTCCAGTTCCATCCACGTCGTTGCAAATGGCAAGATCTCATTCCTTTTGATGGCTGCATAATATTCCATTGTATATATATACCACATCTTCTTTATCCATTCACCTGTCGATGGACATCTTGGCTCTTTCCACAGTTTGGCTATTGTGGACATTGCTGCTATAAACATCGGGGTGCACGTAGGCCTTTGGATCCCTACATTTGTATCTTTGGGGTAAATATCCAGTAGTGCAATTGCTGGATCATATGGTAGCTCTATTTTCAACTTTTTGAGGAACCTCCATACTGTTTTCCAGAGTGGTTGCACCAGCTTGCATTCCCACCAACAGTGTAGGAGGGTTCCCCTTTCTCCGCATCCCCGCCAACATCTGTCGTTTCCTGACTTGTTAATTTTAGCCATTCTGACTGGTGTGAGGTGGTATCTCATTGAGGTTTTGATTTGGATTTCCCTGATGCCGAGTGATGTTGAGCACTTTTTCATGTGTCTGTTGGCCATTTGGATGTCTTCTTTGGAAAAATGTCTGTTCATGTCTTCTGCCCATTTCTTGATTGGATTCTTTGTTCTTTGGGTGTTGAGTTTGATAAGTTCTTTATAGATTTTGGATACTAGCCCTTTATCTGATATGTCATTTGCAAATATCTTCTCCCATTCTGTCGGTTGTCTTTTGGTTTTGTTGACTGTTTCCTTTGCTTTGCAAAAGCTTTTTATCTTGATGAAGTCCCAATAGTTCATTTTTGCCCTTGCTTCCCTTGCCTTTGGTGATGTTTCTAGAAAGAAGTTGCTGCGGCTGAGGTCAAAGAGGTTGCTGCCTGTGTTCTCCTTTAGGATTTTGATGGACTCCTGTCTCACATTGAGGTCTTTCAACCATTTGGAGTCTATTTTTGTGTGTGGTGTAAGGAAATGGTCCAGTTTCATTCTTCTGCATGTGGCTATCCAATTTTCCCAACACCATTTGTTGAAGAGACTGTCCTTTTTCTATTGGACATTCTTTCCTGCTTTGTCAAAGATTAGTTGACCGTAGAGTTGAGGGTCCATTTCTGGGCTCTCTATTCTGTTCCATTGATCTATGTGCCTGTTTTTGTGCCAGTCATTTGGTTCCTCTTTAATTATTTCCTTAAGATCAATTCCTAAAAGTTGAATTATTGGTTAGAGGGATGAACGTTTTTCATACTGTTGCCTGGCGGGCAGAATTCTTGGTGCTTGCCATTGGCAGGGCTGTGAGCGGTTTCTCAGGACAGCTGGGTCCCAGATGCAGGGTGTTGCCAGGGGAGGGGGTCAAGGCGGTGAGCCTCCCCCAGCAGGCGTGGTGAGAGCCACTGGAGAAAACACTCAGAGAACTGTCATTCCTCACATTTTCTGTTCTTGCCCCGTCCCCCCTTTTTTTAAGATTTTATTTATGTGCCAGAGAGAGAGAGAGCAGAAGCAGGGGGAGCGGCAGGCAGAGGGAGAAGCAGGCTCCCCGCTGAGCAAGGAGGCGGATATGGGACTCGATCCTTGGACCCCAGGACCATGACCCGAGCCGAAGGCAGACGCTTAACCTACTGAGCCACCCAGGTGTCCCTGCTCTTGCTTTTTTTTTTTTTTTTTTTTGCGGAGAAGGGGGCTTGGCGTTCTTTCTCACTCAGCTCCATTTATATATTCCTTACTTTTTTTCATGTAAAAAGATAGGCTTGTATCATATTGTCTCTCTAAACCTCTCCCACATAAAAAAGTGAGCCACTGGCTATGCATTCCATTCAGTAGGAAGCTCTTCAAAGTGTGTACCGTGAGAGCATCATAAAGGTGATCTGAAATGAGCACACTCGTGATTGTCACCAGGGACCCCGTGCGAACACTTGGAGGAGGAAGAGGCATGGTTAACAAGGATAACCCCAGCTGTAACAACTAATTACAGAATACCCATAATCAGACTGGCTCCCATCAGTAGTGACAGAAGTCCTGCCAGGATTCTTGGTTCTAGGAAGGTGAGAGACCAACATTAATGCTTCTGCCTGCTTAGCAGAAAGCTCTAGTTCTCCTTCTTCTTCCACAGATAACTTGGTGTGTGGCTGGAAAGGGAGTGGTTGTCCGGTATGGGAATCAGGGAGAGGAAGAAAAGGACGAGGAGCAAAAGTACTTGTGGGGGCAATCCTTTAAATCTTCCGGGAAGAGGAAGTTATCTCTGGGAGATTGAAGTCTATGCTTGTGTTTTTCCCATACCAGGAAGTAAGTACCCCTTAAGAGCGTGGCCTGAAGTTGGTAACTAGTAATACAGGCTATTGATTTGTTTTAATTAAGTGTTTGTTTGTTTGTTTTAAAGATTTTATTTTATTTATTTGACAGAGAGAGAGCACAAGTAGGCAGAGAGGCAGGCAGAAGGAGAGGGAGAAGCAGGTTCCCCGCTGAGCAGGGAGCCCAACGCGGGACTCGATCCCAGGACCCTGGGATCATGACCTGAGCCGAAGGCAGAAGCTTAATGACTGAGCCACCCAGGCGCCCCTGTCTCTATGGATTTGACTACTTTCAGTACCTCATATAAGTGGAATTGAATAGTATTTGTCCTTCCGTGATTGGCTTGTTTCATTTGGCTTAATTCTTTGGGAAATTCTCTCAAGGTTCATCCATGGTATAGCATGGGTCAGAATTTTCTTTCTTTAGGGTGAATAGGTATTTCTTTGTATATACCACATTTTGTTTATTTATTCATCTGTCAATAGACAGTTGGGTTGCTTCCATCTTTTTGCTATTGTGAATAATGCTGCTGTGAACACAAGTATACAAATATCTACTCCTGCTTTCAGTTCTTTTGGGTATATACCTACAAGTGGAATTGCTGGCTCTATGGTAATTCTATGTTTAATGTTTTGAGGAGTCGCCATATTGTTTTCCACCAGTAGTACACAGGGTTCCGGTTTCTCCATATCCTCACTAACCTTATTTTCCATGGTTGTTTTTTGTTTTTTGTTTTTTCTGATAGTAGCCATCCTAAATGGGTGCGAAGAGGTATCTCCTCCTAAATGGGTGTGAAGAGATACCTCATTGTAGTTTTGATTTGCATTTCCCTAATGATTAGTGATGTTGAGCATCTTTTCACATACTTACTGGCTGTCTGTATATATCCTTGGGCGAAGTGTCTGTTCAAGTCTTTTGTCAATTTTTTAAATGGTTTGTTGTTGTTGACTCATAGGAGTTCTTTATATATTGTGGATACTAATTCCTAAAGGGATATGAGAATTGCAAATATTTTCTCTCATTCCTTAGTTTGCTTTTTTACTCTGTTGATAGCATCTTTGATGCATAAAAGCTTTTAATTTTTCATGAAGTCCATCTTAATTATTTTTTCTTTTGTTGCCTGTGTTTTTGGCATCATATCCAAAAAATCATTGCCAAATCCAGTGCCATGACGCTTTTCTCCTGTGTTTTCTTCTAGGACTTTTATAGTTTCAGCTCTTATATTTAGGCCCTTGATCCATTTTGAGTTAATTTTTGTATATTGTGACAGGTGGGGTTCCAGCCTCATTTTGAGTATGTGTGTGTGTGTGTGTGTATCCAGTTTTCCTAATACGATTTTAAAGATAATTTTAATATGTGAAAGACGATGCTTAGCTGCTGCTCACAGGGGTTATTGAGCCAGTCTCTGGCAGGAGGGTTCTGTTTGAATGATGTAGGACGAAGAGATGCAAGCCTCTCACTCCATTCTGGAGAGTGAGCACACTATAGGACGCTTTCCCAAGGGAACTGTCTGAGTACTGTTTCCTGGAAATGTGCAGGAGTGATTTCAAGTGAGATGAGGAGGGGGGTGAGGATACCATTAAGGTAAGATTACAGACACTTGCTATGCAATGTGCTTCTTACTTTGCTGTCTTCAGTTATGGATATATCATTTATGGAAGGCTTGTCTGGACTGAAACTCCCCATGGGTCTGTAGTTTGTGGTGTTTTTTTTGGTGGGGTTGTGTGCTTATTTTAGCTATTTGCCTTGGTAGGGAGAAACAGGATTTCATACTCTTAACAGAATATCCTGCACGGGGTGGGAAAAATGCACCTTGTAAAGAAAGGTAACTTTACACTTCGTCTGTGATGTACTCCATACTTGCTGTGGATTCCCACTCTTACCGTGGGGCCACAGGCCTGATCCCTTAGCCTGTGTGCAGCTGTGGGCCTGAGGGTTGAACGTAGAGCCTGTGTCTCTTTCCGGAGGAATTCCAGAGGGACACAGCTGCAGGTTTTTCTATAACTGTTTGTATGTGCACAGGAAGTTCTTACAACCCACAGCGCTACATCTCATTTCCGTTCAGTTGCTTGCCGTCCGAGTCCCTGGCCATCTGGCTGGAAGCTCCTCATGCCATCTTGTGGTCCTCCCTTGACCCAGGCAGGATCTCAGGAGCCGAAGGCAAAGCAAGGGTGTGAGGGTCATGGAGGAGAAGACATCATAGGGCAATTTATTATAAGTTTTTGTGTAAGGAAGTCCTCTCTAACTATAACAGGATAAAGAAGCATTAGAAAATGTATCAATTTACATAAATAAAATTTTTCTTCGGGAAACACCCCTTCAAAGTAAAAAGACAGTAAACTGGAAAAAATATTGGTGATAAAATGAGAAACAGCCCGTTTTCTTAGTATATAAAGAGCTTTTGTGAATCAGGAAGAAGAGAGCCATAAGTGAGCAGAAAAGTGAGGATAAGGTATCAACAGCGTGGTTTCAGAAAAACAGAAGGATTTTAGGCATATAAAAGATGTTTATTCTCACTTAAAACAGTGGTAAATTAGGTCGATAGCATGAAGTTAGATATTCCTCAAGAGTAGGAGGAAGTAGCTAAATGTGAATCATTGAAGGGGGCTATGGCTTATGTATGGAAATTTTTAAAAATGCAGATTCTTTGCTTTAGCAAATCCAGTACTAGAAATTTATCCTGTTTATATAAAGCTTGTTTTATTTTTTATTTTTATTTTTTAAATATTTTTATTTGAGAGAGAGAGAGAGCTAGCACGAGCGGGGGAGGGACAAGGGGAGAGGGAGAAGCAGACTCACCGCTCAGCAAGGAGCCTTATGTGGGATTCGATCCCAGGACCCTGAGATGACTGAGCCGAAGGCAGACCTTAACCCACTGAGCCACCCAGGCATCCCCGATTCTCATTTTAAAGGCCCTGAAGCATATTGCCAGACCCAGAAGCAACTTCTTGGTCACCAGGCACACCGTAGATTAAGTTCAGTGCTGTGCAATTTTGCTTTTAAGTATAGTCGAAGTGTTCAAAAATGGGTTGAATCTTGTTGAGGATGCATGATAATGATTAACCAGGATATTTGAGGAAGTCGACACTCGATAATGCCAGTTAGCGGTAGTTTACCCTTAGAGCAAACAGAAACACCAGGAAGAATTCTGCAGGAAAAGATTGTAAAGTGAAACGGTATGTCATTATGGCATATATCCTCTGGAAGAAGAAAAAAAATTGTGTCCAGGAGTATATAAAAATAGAAGTTGAAGAAAGTGCTCACATCCTCTGATTAAAAAAAGAGCGAAATCGAGCCCACTAAAAAATGACAGGTGCATTCACTTCCTAGGGCTGCAGTAACAAATTGCCACGAATGTGGTGGCTTAAAACAAAACAAAATATTTTTATTCTCTTATAGTCCCAGAGGCCAGAAGCCCAAAATCTAGGGGTTTGGCGGTGTTGGTTTCTTCTGGAGGCTCTGAAGGCAAATCTGGTCTATGCTTCTCTCCTGGGTGCTGGTCGAGCTCCTTGGCTTACAGATTCTGGTCCCTACCCCTGTATTTTTTTTTTTTATTCATGAGAGACAGAGCGAGAGAGAAAGGCAGAGGGAGAAGCAGGCTCCCAAGGAGCAGGGAGCCCGATGCGGGACTCAATCCCAGGACCCTGAGATCATGACCTGAGCCGAAGGCAGACGCTTAACCATCTGAGCCACCCAGGCGCCCCCTACCCCTGTCTTGACATGGCATTCCCTGTATGTTTCTGTGTTGTCCTTTCCTGTTTCTTACAAAGACCCTTGTCATTGGGTTTAGTATCCATCCGAATCTGGGATGATCTTGAGATTTTTTTTTTTATTTGAAGATTTTTATTTATTTATTCATGACAGAGAGAGAGAGAGAGAGAGAGGCAGAGGGAGAAGCAGGCTTCCAAGGAGGAGGGAGCCCGATGCGGGACTCGATCCCAGGACCCCGAGATCATGACCTGAGCTGAAGGCAGACGCTTAACCATCTGAGCCACCCAGGCGCCCAGATCTTGAGATTCTTAACCTTAGTTACATCTGCAAAGACCTTTATTCCAAATAAGGTCACATTCTGAGGTTCTGAAGGTTGGAACATAGTCCTGTGTTTTGGGGGGCCACAATTCAACTCACAATAGTCTATTTTGTGCTCCTCCCCGCCAATTCCATGTCTGTCCCACATACAGAATACATTCACTCCATACCAATTAGTTATTTGGGGTTTGTGAGAAAAAAGAATTTTGAGAGG
Source organism: Mirounga leonina (assembly GCF_011800145.1). Taxonomy (NCBI): domain Eukaryota; kingdom Metazoa; phylum Chordata; class Mammalia; order Carnivora; family Phocidae; genus Mirounga; species Mirounga leonina. Next base: position 9,268,349 of record NW_023270389.1, read on the forward strand.
CGAGAGCCTGAATTTCTGGTATTAAAAAAAGACATTGCAGAAGATGGAGGGTCATTTAACTTTTTTTTTTTTTTGAGATCATTGTCAATTCACATACAGTTGTAAGAAGTAATACAGAGGGATCCCATGTACCTTTTCCATAGTTTCCCCATTGGTAATGGCTTACAAAACACAACCAGGGTATTGATATTGATATACAGTGAAGATACAGAACATTCTCATCACCCCTGCCTTCTCTGCACTACCATTCCCCCTTGTCCCTAATTCCTGCCAACCACTAACCTGCTCACTATTTCCATAGTTGTCATTTCTAAAATGTGATGTAAATGGAATCCTACAATATGTACCCTTTTGGGATTGCCTTTATTTTCCTTAGCAGAATTATCTGGAAATTTATACAGGTGGTAGTTTGTTCCTTTTCATTGCTAAGTAGTGTTCCATGGCATGGACATACCACAATTCGTTTAACCATTTACCCCTTGAAGAACATCTGAGTGGTCTCCAATTTTGGCTGTTATGAATAAAGCTTCTATGAACATTTGTGTACATGTTCTAGGGTGAACATGTGTTCATTTCTTTGGTATAAATGCCCAGGAGTACAATTTGCAGGGTCATATGGTAGTTGCATATTTTTTAAGAAAGTGCCAAATTGTTGGGGGCACCTGGCTCTGTCGGTAGAGTATATATATGTATATATGCATATATATGTATATATGTATATATATGACTCTTGATCTCGGGGTCATGAGTTCAAGCCCCACGTTGGGTGTAGAGATTACTTAAAAAAATGAATATATAAGAAAGAGCCAAATTGCTCTCCTGAATAGATGAACTGTTTGCATTTACACCAGCAGTATATGACTGATCTTTTCTCCCTATTGTCACCAGCATTTGGTGTTGTCACTGTCTTTTCTTTTGGCTATTCTGATGGGTGTGTAGTGACATGTCGTCTTGATTTTAATTTACATTTCCCTAATGGCTAACGATGTTGATTATCTCTCCATGTGCTTATTTGCCAGCTGTGGATCCTCTTGGGTGAAATGTCTCTTCATGTCTTTTGCCCGTATTCTAATTGGGATTGATTATTTGTTTTTCTGCTGTTGAGTTTTGAGAATTCTTTATGTATTCTAGATACTAAACCTTTGTTGGACATGTGTGTTACAAGTATTTTTCCCCATCTGTAGCTTGTTTGTTCATTCTAAGAGAGAATGTTTCACTGAGCACATTTTATTTTTATTTTATTATATTATGTTAATTAGCATACATTACATCATTAGTTTTTGATATAGTGTTCCACGATTCATTGTTTGTGTATAAAACCCAGTGCTCCATTCAGTACGTGCAAGCACATTTTATTTTTGATGAAATTCATTTTTTATCAATTTCCCCTTTTATGGATAATGCTTTTGGTATCAAGCTTAAGAAAACTTTGCCAATGGGGCGCCTGGGTGGCTCAGTCGTCAAGTGTCTGCCTTCAGCTCAGGTCATGATCCCAGGGTCCTGGGATTGAGCCGCATCGGGCTCCCTGCTCCCTGGGAAGCCTGCTTCTCCCTCTCCCACTCCCCCTGCTTGTGTTCCCTCTCTCGCTGTGTCTCTGTCTGTCAAATAAATAAATAAAATCTTAAAAAAAAAAAAAAAACAACTTTGCCAAGCACTAGATCCTGAAGACTTTCTCCCATGTTTTTTCCTTAATAAATCTGATAGATATTCTTTAAAGATTTTATTTAGAGAGAGAGAGGGAGCACGTGAAAGGGAGGAGGGGCAGGGGGAGAAGCAGACTGTCCACCGAGGGGGGAGCCCAATGGGGGGCTTGGTCCCAGGACCCTGAGATCATGACTTGAGCTGAAGTCAGACACTTAGGTGACTGAGCCATCCAGGTGCCCCAAATTTGATAGATTTTTGCCTGTGGTCCATTTTTAATTTAATTTAATTTAATTTAATTTTTTGTATTATTTTTTTAAAAAGATTTTATTTATTTATTTGAGCCAGAGAGAATGAGAGAGAGAGAGAGAGAGCACATGAGAGGGGGTAGGGTCAGAGGGAGAAGCAGGCTCCCTGCCGAGCAGGGAGCCCGATGTGGGACTCGATCCAGGGACTCCAGGATCATGACCTGAGCCGAAGGCAGTCGCTTAACCAACTGAGCCACCCAGGCGCCCTTATTTTATTTTATTTTATGTTTTTTAAGATTTTATTTATTTGTCAGAGAGAGCACAAGCAGGGGGAGTGGCAGGCAGAGGGAGAAGCAGGCCCCCCACGGAGCAAGGAGCCCAGTGCGGACTCGATCCCAGGACCCTGGGACCATGACCCGAGCTGAAGGCAGCTGCTTAACTTCCTGAGCCACCTGGGCGCCCCTGGTCCATTTTTTTTTTTTTTTAAAGATTGATATATTTATTTGAGAGAGAGAGTGTGAGTGGGGGAGGGGGAAAGGGGGATTTTTTGAATCCCTTTCTTCAAGGCTATGAAGAATAAATACTAAGTTGAGTTTTCAAAGACACTAAAAGAGACTTTCAAAAAGGAAGGGAAGTGGGTGCTTGGCACAATGTTTTCAGTTTCCTTTCCCTGGTGCTCTGTATTTAGGCCTGGGTGCTGGAGGAGACCTAAAGAGGAAATTAAAAAAAAAAAAATCTTTTGAGAACCTGCTAATTTGACTTCCGGTTTTCCACAGTGTGGATGAGGATTGCTGGGAAGGAAGAGTTAACGCACACAAAGCTGGTACAACAAAGCACCGTTGTGCTGCTGAGGCTTATTAAACGTTTACCCATGTGTGGCCTTCAATTTGGAAAGATTCAGCAGAGGATCCAACTGGCACACTGTGCTCTCCTTTATCCCATTTATTGTATTTTATTATTATTATTTTAAAGCGGGGGAGAAAGTCAACTGTCTTTTTGTGTCTCTCCCTCAGAAGGACTTTGAATCCTGGGCCACAATTTTCTGTGCTAGACCTATTATTCTTGTCCAGTAAGCCAGACTGCAGCAGGTGGGCGGGTTTGGGTGTGCCTTGTTCAAAGACATCCTTGTCTTTTCCTAGGACAAGGGGCTTGGTTTGCTGGGTCTTAACCCTCTCCACCAGCCTCCTGACCCTCAAGTAAAAAAAAGGGGAAGGAAATAGATCCAGCCTCACTTGGCAGCCACGAGGCAGTAAGAACTGGCCCTCCAGCCGACTTCCTCTTCGTTCCCACCTTTCCAAGAGGGCTTCCTAAGCAGCGAAGTCATTGCAGCTTGCCATGATCCTAGATGCTTTTTTTTTTTTTTAAAGATTTATTTATTTGAGAGAGAGAGAATGAGAGAGCACATGAGAGGGGGGAGGGTCAGAGGGAGAAGCAGACTCCCTGCCGAGCAGGGAGCCCGATGCGGGACTCGATCCAGGACTTGATCCCGGGACACCAGGATCATGACCTGAGCCGAAGGCAGTCGCTTAACCAACTGAGCCACCCAGGCGCCCGATCCCAGATGCTTTAAAGAGTGTGTGTGTAAGGGGCGGGGTGCCTTTTGTGCTTATCCTGTGGGGGATACAAAGACATAGCCACAAATTGAGTATTCAGGCTCAGAATCAGCCAGAGGAGACTGGAATCAATCACTGTTCTGTACTGAGTCATTTTAATCCAGTTGTGAGGCCTCCTGGCTGCTTGGGGACAAGCACGGTCCTGTCTTGCCCGATGTTTGGCCTTTGGTGGCACCTGTTTACCAGGCTGTGGATGAAACGAGCATTTGGCTTTATAAGGAGGAGCATGGGCACCACCCCTCCGTCCACACCCGCCCACCTGCCCCAAAAGATGATGTCGAAGAACTACAGCAGTTTTCAGTTTTGACCGATTTGCCTTCCAGATTTCCCCCATGATGTTCACATATATGTTACATGGTTACGGTCCTGGTGTGCACACCAGTCTGTATTCTGTTTCCCGCTTACACATTGACACATCATCTTCCTGTAATCCTCACTGATCCCACTGTAAGTCTGATACCTGGCCAGAGGGTAGGAATGTTAATGATCCTTTCTCCGTACTGCTTTCTGGAAGGGTTTCACCAGTTTGTAACATGCCAGCACGTGTGCATCTGTTTTAATGCGGCGAGGTTTTATTTTATTTTATTTTTAAGATTTTATTTAGAGAGAAAGCATGAGAGGGGAGAGGGTCAGAGGGAGAAGCAGACTTCCCGCTGAGCCAGGAGCCTGATGCGGGACTTGGTCCTGGGATCCGGGATCATGACCTGAGCTGAAGGCAGTCGCTTAACCAACTGAGCCACCCAGGCACCCACGCGGCGAGGTTTTAAAGCGTTTGCTTGTTTCTGCTCGAACACACCTGCAGGAGCTCACCTGTCTCTCAGAGCATCAGTCCAGCCTCCTTTTAAGTTGTACTTAAATACCATTTTCTCTCCAAAGAACGAATTGTAGGGGATCAGAAGTGATTTGTCTTGCCCTCTTCCTAGTAAATTACTTACCAGAAAAATTCACTTCGCGCGCCTGAGTGGTTCAGTTGTTAAGCGTCTGCCTTCGGCTCAGGTCATGATCCCAGGGTCCTGGGATCGAGTTCCGCATCAGGCTCCCCGCTCCGCGGAAGCCTGCTTCTCCCTCCCCCACTCCCCCTGCGCTTGTGTTCCCTCTCTTGTGGTGTCTCTCTCTGTCAAATAAATAAAATCTTTTAAAAAAACTTAAAAAAAAAAAAAGAAAAATTAACTTCGAAGGAAACCTGTGTTTTGTGAAGCCCACAGGGAATAATACATTGCACAGCCAGAATGTTCTGCACCTGGCAGCCCCTGTGTATCTCTTGCTGGCACAGTACGTGTGTGTGTGTGTGTGTGTGTGTGTGTGTGTGTGTAGGGTCGTTCTGGCCCTTGGGAAGAGAAGAGGTCTCCACCTCTCGTGTGGCAAGGCAAGGCAGTATGCTCAGCGCTTAAGAGTGTGCGTTCTGAGCCCAGCCTGCCCAAGTTCGTTGGAAGAGCGGCTCAGCTGCTTCTGAGCTGTATGATCTTGGGCTAGTTGTGTGATCTGCCTCCCTCTGCCCATTTCCTGTTGTGTAAGTGGGGATGATGAGAACACCCACCTTCTAAGGGCTGGTTTGAGGATTAAATAAGGGAGTATCTGCAAAGTCCTGCGAATAGTTGCTGGCATTTGGCACGTTCTGTGTTGCTCTTTTTTGTTTTTTTAATTTAATTTTTAAAAAAGATTTGTTTACTTGAGAAAGAGAGAGAGGGAGCATACGAGCAGGAGGGAGCAGTAGAGGGAGAGGGAGAAGCAGACTCCCCGCTGAGCAGGGAGCCTGATGCGGGGCTGGATCCCAGGACCCTGAGATCATGACCTGAGCCACAGGCAGACGCTTAACCGACTGAGCCACCCAGACGCCCCTTCTGTGTAGCTCTTAAGTGTTAACTGTTGTTCATTATCCCCCAGTTGATTCTAAAGCAGTTTAAGTTGATGAGTAAGTGCTCCTTAATAGGGTTTTTCGGTAGGCACTCATGACTTAAAGAGAGCAGGGCCAAACATGTAATTTTATGAACCCAGAAGTACATTCTCGAAATGTCTTTCCTAGGAATGGAGCTTAATAAGATGGACAATTCACCGAAAAGTCCTGGGAGCATGTTTATATTGGTGACTTGATCAATCAGGATTTTTCTCATGCAGTTGAATACCCGGGTTTTTCTAGGCTAAACCACCTTTGCATATGGATCGGGAATTAAAACTGAGAGCGTCTGTTGTGGGGAGTTTCTTATCTGGTATTGTGTATGTTCTGGGTTCCCCCCTCCTGGGTACTGCTTCCTCGGTGGAGCTTAGCCTGTAGCACAAGCAAGTACAGAAAGGTGGGGAGGATGTTGAATTCTGCTCTGACACCTCAGGGTAGATACATAGATGCTCGCAGGTGGCAGAGAGGTGCCCAGTGGTCCTCCTCACCCCACCTTTTAAAACTCGTGACATGGAAATGACTTGGCCGATGAGATATTCGTGACTTCTGTGATAAGTAAGGCAGCCTCATGGCCCGGGACATGAGAATTACCCTAGCTTTCAAGAGAATATTTACACTGAGGCATACTGGGTATGTGAGGGTTGACCTCAGTATTAGGGTCATTTTGGTTGGAGAGGACAGAAAACCACAAGTGACAGAGTTTAAACAAGATGAGTCACCTCACTGTCCTTCCTCTCTCAGCTCTGTGATCAGTGGAGTCTGGGACTCCCTTCATTTAGCTGCTCCTTTAGTCACAGACCAAGGCTGCAAAGTGGCTACTTATGCTCCAGCTGTCCAGTCTGCATTCCAGCCAACCGGAAGGAAAGTTGACAAGGGACCCTGATGCTTTAAGGAGATTCCAGGAAGCTGCCACTCCACACTCCTGCTTATTAAATTGGAAGCAGCAAGGGAGGCTGGGAAGCAGGGCCAGGTGCCCAGCTAAAACTCTGGGGAGTGAGGTTGGGGTGCACAGCTAGGTGTCCCTGCCTTAGTGCTTTAGGATGACATGGAGGCTCGTGCTAAGAATGAGGGCAGGGTACGCTTTTACAAATAACCAGGTCTGGGGGCTCCTGGGTGGCTCAGTAGGTTAAGCGTCTGCCTTCGGCTCAGGTCATGATCCCGGGGTCCTGGAATGAGCCCCATGTCAGGCTCTCCGCTCAGCAGGGAGTCTGCTTCTCCCTCTCCCTCTGTGCTCTCTCTCTCTCTCTCTCAGATGAATAACTAAAATCTTAAAAAAATACCAGCTCTGATTGAAAAAGAGGTCTGCTGGATGAAATCAGACATTTTCTGTGGTAATTGTGACATACATTTGAGCGAGCCCTCCAGGTGCCCAGTCCTGCCAAGCTCCAGGAGCGAATGCTGAGTCACAGTTGGTCTCTCTGCTCCAGGGGTTGTAGGTTATTGGATTGACCTGTGGCTGCTTTTTGGTACCTAAGACACTTTCATTACATAACAATTTAGTGAGTTTCTGACTTAGGTGTTTATATATGTGGGGTGGGGCAGGGGTGGTGGTAATTGTATCGTGGCCAGGAGAACCCATTTGCAATGCATGGGTTCTGGGGGATCTGGGCCCCCAAGACTGATGGCCTTACAGATATTACCGGAGCGCATTGAATACCACCTCCCGGTTGCTACCATGCGGTCAGTTTGATTGGGAATCCCGTCAGCATGTTTGAGCTTTATTTTACTTTATCCAGGGCAGATTACTGCTGCTTTAGTTTTCTCATGCCTGTAAATTAGAGCTTCAGAGCTGGGGGGTCAGGCAACCTCTGCCCCCAAAGGAGTGATGTAATGTCTGGGGGCCGTGCTGGACACCGTATCAGTTAGTGGTGTGTTTCTTGCTTAATCTTAGTGACAGCGAAAGCTGCTGTCTAGAGTAATTGGGGTAACTGGCAAACAGTCCCAGAGGGAGGGAGCTAGATGGGGTGCCCCCTGCTTGAAGAGGCTGAGCATCTGGCCTTCTTGCCCTGTTAGCTAATGGTGGTGGCAAGTTCAGGGCAGGTGTTAAGGGACGTCCACAACCCATTCCTAAGGCCGGGGAGGACATGGTGAGTCAACGCACTTGACCTGGAGCTGGCTGGCTCTTTTCAGCCCTGGGTTGGGTGGTTGCTAGGCTTTTCTCTGTCTCAGCAGCCCTCTGCCAGATCCTGAAGCAGCTTACCGAGGGTGGGATAGGCACCTCGATGGGATTCCTAAATGTTGGTCAGCATGGCCCTTCATCTGTGTTCTTCTATAAGGCAGCTCTTAAATACTAGCCCATTGCTCTAGGGACACACCCAGCCTGAAGGCCTCCTGGGCTCTCTGCTGGCCTCCATCGAGCTTCTCAGCAGCTAAGTGTTGAGGGTGGAGGGCTCTTAACAAAGAAGCCACCCAGAGCTCTGTTGCCCTGTTTGTTTTACTCTGTCAGCAATATTGGAACTGGACAGAGGACCTGAAGGATTAGATATGTGTGTGTGGAACGGACACACACCAGCAATAGCACAGTTAGATGGTGTCCAGGCCATCCGAGCCACCTCCTACATGAGAATCACTTTAGAGAAATCATACTTCCTATGGCAGGACAGGAACCTGCGGCCCCTCAGCTGCCCTCTTGGAAGGGCCAGCTGAAGTGTCTGTTGACTGCTTGCTCCTGGGGCTTCCCGAATAGGAAGTGTGTCTCTCTGAGAAACGAGGCTAGTACATTGTTCAGCACATCTGAGGGACTGGCCTGATCATCGAGTCGAGTGCTGGAATGTTCTCAGAACTACAGAGCCTTTGGGCTCCCGGTTACTGGCTTCTAACAGCTAGATTCTTTTGAACAGACTCCAAATTTAGGTTCCAGATATCTTGAACAGTGTGTGTGTGTGTGTGTGTGTGTACTTTCAGCTTCTTTTTGGTAACACAAATCCCTTGGCCTGCCTTTAGTTCTCTGAAATTCTATGACATTTACCATTATGTTGAGTCTCATGATGCCGTGGGACAGAGCTGTGTTATATTCCTAACCACTTGCCTCCGTGTCTCCTTTCCCCCATCGTTGATCTCTGGAAGTAGAGTCTGTTTATGGAGAATATCGGGGCTTTGGTTCTGGAATAGTGAAAAGAATTGGGCATTTGAAGTTAGAAGAGCTATGGTTTTGAGATTCAGCTCTGGGACCTTGAACTAGGCATTTAACTGATGGACTCTAAGCTTCAGGCTCCTCATTAGATAAAAAAAGAGATAAAATAGTAACATCTTGTTGTAATGGAATTAAAGGAGATGGTGTCTTCAAATGCCATACAAGTGAAGAAATTGTAAATCCCCTTCACTGATTATTCCATACATATATGTGTGTCTGTGCGTGCGTGTGTATATACATATATATACTCCCCCTTTTCTAAAATTAACCTCATGTTGACCTGGACTTCATATTCAGACAGCAACCCACAGTCCTAGCTGCCTTATTTTCCACCTCCCCACCTCTAGAAAAATGTGCTAGAAGTGTCAGGAACAGAATATACTCTGGATACGTTGCACTGAATGTGGAGATGCCACGTAAAACTAAGCTCAGCCCTAGCTCCAGTGGGCAATAGCTGTTTGCCTGTGGGGTACAGCCAGTGAGGGGGTGAGCTCTGGGGTTTGGACCACTTGGGTTGAGTCCTGGCCCTACCACCCATGCCCTGTGCAAGTCATTTAACCTGTCTTCATCTCAGTCTTGCCGTCAGTGGAGTGGGTATGATAATCCTTTCTATCACAGAGGGTTGTCATAAATAAGTGAGATCATTTTAAAATACCGAGCCGAGTACCATCTAGGAAGAAACTGCCCATTTTGCTCTTGTTACAATAATAATGTTTGCTTTTAATTGTAATCCACATGTTTGGTAACATTCACCACCTTAGCCATAGTTAGGAGTACAGTTCTGTAGTATTTTTTTTTTTTTTTTTAAGATTTTATTTGACAGAGACACAGCGAGAGAGGGAACACAAGCAGGGAGAGTGGGAGAGGGAGAAGCAGGCTCCCAGATGAGCAGGGAAGCTGACGCGGGGCTCAATCCCAGGACCCTGGGATCATGACCCGAGCCGAAGGCAGCCGCTCAACCGACTGAGCCACCCAGGTGCCCCAGGAGTACAGTTCTGTAGTATTAAGTACAGTCACATCGTTGGGCAACCAATCTCCTAAATTTTGTCATCATGTAAAAGTGAACCTATATCCATTGAATACCTCCCCACTTCCTCCCCTCCCCCAGCCCCCGGCAACCTCTATTCTACTATGTTTCTGAGAATTTGACTATTCTAGATACCTTCTTTAACTGGAATCCTACAGCTTTTGTCTTCCTGTGACATAATTATTTTAAATCTTAGCCCACCACACCGATTGCACCCTTGCCCACCCTTGGCGTTTTCTGTAAGCTCACAACTGTCTGTCTTCTCCAACCCTAGTCATTAATGCCTTATCTCTTCTCTCTTTTTTTTTTTTTTAAGATTTTATTTATTTATTTGACAGAGAGAGAATGAGAGAGAAAGCACATGAGGGGGGAGGGTCAGAGGGAGAAGCAGACTCCCTGCCGAGCAGGGAGCCCAATGCAGGATTCATCCAGGGACTCCAGGATCATGACCTGAGCCGAAGGCAGTCACTTAACCAACTGAGCCACCCAGGCACCCTGCCTTATTTCTTTTCTTGAGCGAAGGAGACACCTTGGAGTTCCAGTTCATCCTTTTGAAGAGGGCGAGATTAGGGGAAAGGGAAATTAACATGAAAGAGACCTAAGAAGAGGACATTAAATAAGGCAAAGACCATTTGGTTGTGGCACCGGGAAGTCTCTGTAGGGCTCCTTCCTCCCGATCTTGTGAAAATTCAAACCTCTCCTCAAGTAGAGGAATAGTATAATGAACTCCTGTGTACCCGTTGCCCCCAATACCACAGCTGTCTAGATTTTTTAGAGGCCATTTTTGACAAGTTCCAGGAGGAAGAAAAGTCTAGACTAACCTGGAGATAGGCGTTTCTTTGCTTGTTCACGCAGTGGTGTTTATCTTTATGATAAAGGACTTCTGCCTTGGGACTTCTGACTACCTTATAGGTTGAGGACGAAAGGAAGCAGGATTGTAGGCAAGTCATTTCACCCGGTTTCCACATCTGGGAAGGACAGCACTTGCGACTTATAAGGGTGGTGTCGTGGAGCACTTAGCCTAGGGCCTGACTTTAATAAAATTTGTTCTAGGTGATGGTGGCGTGTTTGTAGAAAGTAGGATCACCGAACAGGCCCATGAAAACATGGAACCGAGACATACAGCTGTGGACCAGCAAAACAGCCCAAAGACTTTATCTTTGATAAGAAATGGTGATGAACACTGGCTTTCTAAATGTGCTCATTAACCCGGTTTTATTGGCCATTATATCCATTTGTCCTAGGTTGTACCTGAGTGAAGGGAAATGATTGTTTACCTGCAAAATTAGGTAATGTAACTTCGTTATATACACGTTTTTGGGTAGTAGCGAGATTGCTACTCATTTTTTCTAAAGAACATTTAATGGGTTTTAACTACAAGTAAAAAATACCACGATTTGAATAATCAAGTAGATTAAATACATTTGGCTCCATGAAGCCCTCTTCATTTTTGTTGTCTTCTAATAAAAGCTACAGGTGTAGACTTTACCCTGCATAGCCTTAGGATGTAAGAAACAGATGTAAGTTAGGAAAAGGAAATGATGAGCTTGCACCTGTTTAAAAATGTATTATTTATAATTGTTTAGAGGATTTGATTCTGTTGTGGTATTTTCATTTTTGAAACTAGCTTAAGTCATGTGCAAGTTTTACCTTTCTATGATTTTCTGTGATTTTCTGTGATCTTTTCCCGGAATAGGTGCTATTCCAAAAATCCTGTTTTAAATTCTTCTCTGTTAATGTGTGAAAATGTCAGAAAAGTAAAATAGTTTTCTTTTTTTTAAAAGATTTTATTTATTTATTTGACAGAGAGCACAAGCACAAGCAGAGGGAGAAGTAGGCTCCCCGCTGAGCAGGGAGCCCGACGTGGGGCTCGATCCCAGGACCCTGGGATCATGACCTGAGCTGGAGGCAGACGCTTAACCAACTGAGCCACCCAGGTGTCCCAGTAATTTTCAAAATAATTAGCAATTGAGTCAAAATATTGTTCCTCCAAAGATCCTTATTTGGTTGTGTGTCACAATTTGTGCAACAGGAAATACTGTGCAAAATAGTTTGATGTGGATTGACTAGGGCAACAGGAATGTCCAGTTTTCCTTACGCTTGGACAAATCAAATTCGGAGCTTATGAGAAATGGAACTTTATAAAGTGTCCTGGTTTTTCCTTATTAAAACCAGTTGGTAACGTTAAGTTCGATAGTGAAGCAAGCTCCCAAGACTGAGCCCAAGAAATCTGTAACTATGCCACTCTTTTCATCTCTTGTAATTAGGTCAGCCAGCTCCATAAGGAGGCTTGGCTATGGCTTGTAGGGTTTTTGTAATGTAGGCATTCTTATTTTTAAATTAATCTGTATACAGTGAAAAAAAGGAACGAGTTCATTTGGTAACTACTGTCCTTCACTCTCTCACTCTTTTGAGTGCACTGAGGTAGATTTTAGGTTCTGTACCCAATTGCAATTCCAGTGTGTGTGTGTGTGGGGGGGGGCTTCCACACATCAACAAGCATTTCTCAGACACGAGCAGAATTCACCCCAATAATTCTGACACTACCTGGAGATAGGCTCAGGCCGCACAGGTAGGGCTCAGTCCCGCGAGAGCACCCCCCAGCCCCTCTGCCCTGCCATCAGGTGTCCTCAAAAGCACCTGTCGTCACCTGTGCTCCTGGCTGACTGGCCAGAGATTGAAGGTTCCAGCTGCCCCTTCCTTGGGTTTGGTTGATTTGCTAGAGCAGCTCACAGAACTCAAGACATTTTACTTACAAGGTTAATGGTCGATTATAAAAGGATATAAGGCAGGACTGGCCAGGTGGAAGAGATGCCCTGTAGGGCCAGGTGTGAAGAGGAGTGGAGTTACCGTGCTCTCCGAGCGGGCCACTGTCCCCACATTTCCATGCATCCACCAACCAGAAGGCTCACCAAACCTCATCCGCTTGGGTTTGTGTGGACGCTTCATGACATACGAATTTCTGGTTATATCATCGTTGTTGGCCCCTGACTCAGCCTCCCCCCTCCTCCCCTCTGTCTCCCCTCCCTGGAGGTCAGGATGGTAGGATGGAAAGTTCTAACCTGCTCCTCACCAGGCTGGTTCCCCTGGCAACCAGCCCCTATCCTTAGGTGCTTTTCAGAAGCCGCCTCCTCAGCATAGCAAAGACCGGTGCACTGCTCCCCTCACTTAGGAAATTCAAGGGCTTTAAGAACTCTGTGCCAGAAATGCAAGGAGGACTAAATACGGTATTTCCGATTTTCACAGCATCACAGGTAGATACGTGTATTGCTGACAACACGACACAAAGCGTGTAGGTTTGAGTTCATCTGGAACCAGCTGTCCCCTTCACGGCAGGGATACCCCGTGTTGGTTTAGGGGTTGGTCGTGTTTTGTGTCCCATGTGACTCCAGCTCATAAGTGGTGGTGCGTATTCGTGAAGCGGCCACGAGGCTTACCGTGAGTGTGAGTGTGAACAAGTCCATGGCGAGGCACTAGAGCAAAAGTAAGCCACGGAAGTAGGACGAAAGCCATGACCTTGGCCTTCTAGCTAACTGGCCGAGTTCTCTGGCCTGGGTTTTTGATTCCACGTGTGTGCTCTGTCACTTCGTGACCCAGAGGCCCTGGCCCTTTGAGCCATCAGCAACATCATCAGTGTGTCTTCTTTTCCACTTTCTGCTGTTTTGTGAGTGTCTATACTGGGGCAGAAGCAGGGATAAATAAATTCGTGTTCCTTTGTATGAGTAGCTTTAGGAGAGACTTTACGGAAGAGGAGGTAGAAGTTACTGTCCTCCTCACCCCTGTGGCCCCTGCAGATACCTGCGAGTAGTAAGCTGTGTTCAGGAAGGGAGGAAGAGGCTCTGGGACACTCCCCGCTCAGCGGACTTTCTCCTTCAGCCTTCTAATCCGTCATGCAAGATGGTAGCCTCCGGATTCTTCCTTCCAGAAGCCCCTGGTGCAGGGCGTGTGCATCCGGGAGCGACTCTGCACACCCCTTTAATCCTCGGTGTTCTCTTCTCTCCTACAGTCTTCCGTCTGTGCTAAGATTGTGCAGCTCCTGGGACAGAATGAGGTGGACTGTCGCCAGAAGCAGGTGGTCATCCTGAGCCAGGACAGCTTCTACCGCGTCCTTACGTCGGAGCAGAAGGCCAAAGCCCTGAAGGGCCAGTTCAATTTTGATCACCCGGGTGAGTCAGGAGTTGAGGGTGTGTGTGTGTGTGTGTGTGTGTGTGTGTGTGTGTGTGTTCACTGAGAAAATTGTTTGACCTCTCGGAATCTGTTTCTATCGATAAAATGGGGGATAAATAAATACCTTGCGGGGTTATGGTGGGGCCTCAAGAAAGAATTTTGAAACACTTTGCACAGTTGCGTGGCTCAGTAAATATGGATGGAATCTGCATCTGAACGAGGGCGACTCCTTGTGAGCCTGTTGCTTGAGATTGGCCAGACACAGGACAGCACAGAGCTGGTTCTTCTGCCTCTTCTGATCTGAAGCAGCCCGTGCCCCCTGCCCCCCATCCCACACATGTGTGCACAAGGCAGAGTGTGAAACTCACTGACTGGCGGAAAGGACCGTGGAGGGTCCAGGATGTCTGCCTGCGTGACGTTTACCTTGACAGTCCCAGATCAGCACATTGCCCTTTAGCTGGTTTTGGTTCTTTTTTTTAAAGATTTTATTTATTTGTCAGAGAGAGAGAGAGAGCACAAGGCGGGGGAGAGGCAGGCAGAGGGAGAAGCAGGCTCCCCGCTGAGCAGGGAGCCCCATGGGGGGCTCAATCCCAGGACTCCGGGATCTCATGACCTGAGCTGAAGGCAGACGCTTAACTGACTGAGCCACCCAGGCGCCCTAGGTTTTGGTTCTTAACAACTGTTGGAATCAAAACTTGGTGCCCGTTATGGCTCCCTGAGTCACGTGTATGCTTTCCGGGTTAACGTATTCCAGCTCCCAAGACAGCAGCTGAACTTGGGGGGAGAGAGGTGGCTGAGGCCAAGGGTGGATAGAAAGGTAGAAAAAAGAAGTGAGTTTCTTGGAATGCATTCATACGTTCTATTTTGAGATCCAGGGAGTTTACCTTCTGCTTTGGGTAGAGATCTGGGTTTTTTCAGTGGGGGCTCCAGGTGGGGTATACGTCCAGGAAATAGATGTGGATGATTATAGGAGAAATCATTTTAAAATTCAGCAGCATTTTAACAGTCTGATTTCCTTCAGATGCCTTTGACAATGAACTCATCTTCAAAACACTCAAAGAAATCACCGAAGGGAAGACGGTGCAGATTCCCGTGTATGACTTTGTCTCCCATTCCCGGTAAGTGAGCTCTTGGGGGCTGGGCGTTGCTCCTTGCAGCTCCCCGAGCAGTCCGGTTTCCCAGGCTGCAGGCTGTGTCCTCCCCTCCCCCGTGCCCACGGCTATCTGTGTGAGAGGCAGCAGCGTGCGCCGCGGGTGTGCACGGCTTGGGGAGTTTACCTGGTGCTTCCTGGAACAGTCTGCTCATCACGTTTTGCTAACTCTGAAAGGACAAGTTCATGAATTGGGGCTCTGGTGAGGGACTCTACACTTGTCCTGATTCACAGCACTGAGCGGTTGTTCCTGGAATAAGATGTAAAGGGGCTGGGCAGAGGATACAGGAAGAAGAACAAAGAAAACTGTTCTTTCTTCTCTCCTGGTTGGACCGGGCAGAGAGCTGTGAGGGCGCTGAGGTCACAGAGAGCAGCCGCTCAACTCCCAGGAGAGATTCTCAGTCGTGTCCTTTCTGCTGATCTGTGTTCGTGCTCCTGATTAGGTCTAGAGGAGGGGCTCATCTTCGTTCCCTCTGAGTGGTTGCCCGAGGCTCCTAGAGGACTTCACGCCTGCCGGCCAGGCTCCCAAAGTTCCCTCGAGCCTCCCAGGACTCTCTGCTTGCTCTGTCTCCTTGGGGACTTCCCAGGCAGACTCTAAACTTCTGAATGGCATTTAAAGCACGCGTAGCTGCTGCTTATTCTAGGCTAGTAATTGCTCAGTAAGTGTTGTTTTCAGCCCTGCGCTGTTTCGAAAGTTTCTCCCAGCTGCTTTCATTCTTCCCTCCCTTTCTTTCATTCTCTCGAGTGGAATTTTTTTTTTTTAAATGGGAAATTAGATTTCATGCATCTTTTACTACCAAATGCCTCTATAATTAAAAGCCCATCTTAATCTCCATGTGTGTTCCTTGAGTACACATCTCAGCCAGCCTTTGATGCGGGATTCCTCACATGTTCTGTGCCTTTCCCAGAACTTGAGGGTGTGGCAGAGATTGGTTGGAGGACGAAGAGAGTGAACACATTGTGCTGGAAAGCCAGGCTGCGTAGCGCCTCGCCTTCATCCCTCACCAGTATCTTCTGAAGCGTGTCCTACTATGGACCAGATGCTACTGTGCCAAAAACTCAAAGAACAAGATGCACTTCCAGCCTCAAAACACCACAGACCGTGCAGGAATAAAGGGGTTTAGTACAGGAATTGGAGCTTTTAAGAGTGTTGGGTGGGGCGCCTGCGTGGCTCAGATGGTTAAGCGGCTGCCTTCGGCTCAGGTCATGATCCCAGGGTCCTGGGATCGAGTCCCACATCGGGCTCCCTGCTCCTTGTGAGCCTGCTTCTCCCTCTCCTCTCTCTCTCTCTCTCTGTCTCTCATGAATAAATAAATAAAATCTTTAAAAAAAAAAAAGCGTATTGGGGGCTGGGGGTGCTGGGAGAGCTAAGATCCGGGAGGCTGTAGTCTAAGGGTCCAGGCAGGGTCCATGGCGAATCCAAGAAGCTGCCACATCTGAGCCCTAGCCTCCAAGGGAGGGGGCGACTTGCGGAGTAGCTGCAAAGTTGCCTTGTGTGGCTATTAAGGTCTCCTAAAAATTAGATGCGTTTTGTTTCATCTTCTACATTTCCCATTGGCAAAGCACCCTGGGACCCCAGAGGGAAAAGCATTCTGGGAATTGTAGTTTCTAGCCTTAGCAGGGAGTGGTGATGATGTCTTGTCCACAAGAGACACAAGGGAGCCCACCAGCTCTCAGGTCCAGGGCCGGGCACTACCTCAGAATTAAAATGCAGCTGACAACTAATGTAAGGGCCTATGGAGGAGTGTGAAGGAGGGAGGAAGGGCTGGAGTATTTAGAGCAGGTTGTATAGAGGAGGTGATCTTTAAGCTGTATGTTGGAAAGCCTAAGAAGTCGTTGGGGGAGGGGATTTTCAAGGTAACGGGTAGGGAAGCATTTCAGGGACAAGCTTGGTGGGGAATTGCAGCTGGTTAGGAGTGGCGGAATGGGGGTGAGTGTGCAGGAAGAGTGGCTAGGAGGCAGGCAGGCCCCAGAGAGGAGAGGCTGGGGACGCCAGGGCCAGAGCGCGAACATGTTGGCAGTAGGCAGTCACAGACGGCTGTTACGTGGGAGCAGATCATTCTGGTGGCAGGAAGAGAGGATCCACAATGCTATTTATGAAGCCCTTGGCGTCGTAGCCCAGGCGAGAGACTCCTGAGGGCCTGAGGTCAGGTGGTGGAAATCCGGGTGGTTGGCAGGAGGCAGGACCTGACCAGATGGAGGAGGTGGGGTAGGGGTAGCGTGTGCAGCATGAGGTTCATGGATTAACCACGAAACCCCAGCAGAATTCCCCATCCAGATGTGATTCACCCCCCCCCCCACCAATTCCTTCCCAAACCATATATTTTATAGCCTTATTCTTTAGTGGCCCACAGCCCATCTCTTGTGAAACTCTGCCTGACCACTTTTGGCCACAGCAGTCCCTCAACTCTCAAGGGCCACTCGTTAGGGACCCAGCTGTTAGAGTTTACTGCTGCCAACCCATCCACGGGCCTTTCACGGTGACGTACAAACAGATGTTGGACTAAGAGAAGACTCTTGTTTACTGTTAAATACCCTTCTCTGGCCTTGCCCCTCCTGATAAGCCAAACGAGAAGCTTGGATTCAGGTTATCTCAAATGCTCTAATCATCTCGGTATCTTATGTGGACTTCCCAGCCAGACTCTGAACTTCTCCACGGAATATTGCACCAAGTATGGCTCCTCTCGTGTTCTGGGCTGGTAGTTGCTCAATCGATGTTGTTTTTAGCTCTGGGCTGTTTTGAAGGGTTCTCCTCCCTAGATGTACATGCATACTTGGGAAGGGGTCGATCCCAGCTTCTTGGGGCACCTACAACAGCATGGACAGCGTTCTCCTTGCTTTCTCAGGATTGAAGAGCATGTTTGTTGAGTTGGAAAACCACCTACCTGTTCCTTGTTCGTGCTTACCAGCTAAGCGTCCTGATCGTGGTGTGAGCGCACGTACACCTAGCACGGACAAGGTGCTCTCTGGTAGAGTGTTTCCCAGACGGAACCCTGGGAGTTTCCCTTACCCCACACAAATGGAAACATTCTCTGTTTCCCAGCAGAGACTTTTCCACCCTCCTTCCTGTAGGGCAGTTGCCTACAGCGGCTCATTGTTTTATTCACTCACTGATCCTTTTTTCTAGCCCATTTCCCTTCTCAGCTCTGTCCAGTTGGGTTCTTTATCCTAAACCACAGTGGGCACCCTGTTTTCTGGTAGCTGACATTCCTCCAGACTGGTGCTCCTCACCCCTGGCCTCATGTTAGAAACACCTGGGGCGGTTTTCTAAAATACCAGGGCTCTGACTCTACCCCAGGCAAATGAAATCAGAGCCCTGAGGGGTAGGGCCCAACTATACATTTTTTTTTTCTTTTAAAGATTTTATTTATTTGACAGACAGCACACAAGCAGGGGGAGCAACAGAGGGAGAGGGAGAAGCAGGCTCCCGCTCAGCAGGGAGCCTGATGTGGGACTCGATCCCAGGACCCTGAGATCATGACCTGGGCCAAAGGCAGATGCTTAACTGACCGAGGCGCCCCAGGCATACATTTTTTTTTTTAAGATTTTATTTATTTGAGAGAGAGAGCATGCGCGCCTGTGTGCGGTGGGGAGGGGTGCAGAGGGAGAGGGAGAATCTTAAGCAGACTCCATGCTCAGCGCAGAGGCTCAGTCTCATGACCCTGAGATATGACCTGAGCCAAAACCAAGTCTGAACCAACTGAGCCACCCAGATGCCCCCAGGCATACATATTTGTTCTGAAGCTCCCCAGATGGTTCTGTGTGCATCCAGAGTTCCATCATTGGCCTAGAGAGTCTCCTCCTCGTACTCACCCGGTCCTCTTCTGTTGTCTTTTATGCCTCATGTTCTGCCACTTTGGTAGTTGTTGCCGCCTTAGAACTTAGACAGGAACCCGAGGGTCTGAGCTAATAAGGAATCAGAGTGTTTATGGGAGGGAAGTTCAGTGCATCCTCTTGCATGGGCAGCTGCTGGGGTCCCTGTGTTTGCACAGATAAACCCATTGTCTTAAATGTTTTATTTGGTTTTATTCCTCAGTGTCCGCCTGAGTAGTAAACCTTGCAGTGGAAACTGTTACCTTCCTTTCAGTGACTTGAGCAAGAGGCAGTAGAGGATGGTTAGGACAGAAGCAGATGGCAACCCTGTGGGGCAGATGGGGAGGTAGCGCGCACCCCTGCCTCACTGAGGAGGAGGAGGAGGGCCTCCAGGCCCGGACCCACAGCCACAGTGCTGCTCATGCCCGAGCCAGACCAGACGGACCTCGGGACGCTTTCCTTCCCTGTAGATGCTTCCTCTCCTCTCTCTCCTTCTCCGCAACTTCCTTTTTCTGCCTCCTCCTCTCCCATCCCTTCCTGCCTCCTTCAGTTGCCTCCGGACAAGGGGAGGGCGTGGGGCTGTTGGGAGAAGACTGTGAGTTTCTGTTTGTGAAAGTTCAGTGTTAGCTTCCATAAGTGCCGGGCCTGAGAGCATTCCTGGAGACGCCCCCAGAGAGAAGAAGAAATCACATCTGCTTCTGTCTGTCTCCATTGTGTGTTCAACAGCATGTTTGTTTTTTTCTTATCCCAAGGAGAGGGATGACTGCCTTCTCTTTTTATGGTGAGAGCTCAGAAGAGCTGGTCAGAGACCTTTGCCCCGGTCGTGATGGCCCTTTGGTCAGTCTTCAGTGGTGGTCTGAGGGCCCTGCAAGGCTGCGTTAGCTCCCCCTTCCGGTCCTGCTGTAAGTCTACAGGGAGGGGACCCCAGACTCCCAGACAGACACTGCTGTCCTCCTCCCTTTGCTCACCCTGCCTGGTTCGGCTCATCATCTGCTCTGTGCTTTGCAGGAAGGAGGAGACGGTTACTGTCTACCCCGCGGATGTGGTGCTCTTTGAAGGGATCCTGGCCTTCTACTCCCAGGAGGTGCGAGACCTTTTCCAGATGAAGCTTTTCGTGGACACAGATGCGGACACCCGGCTCTCCCGCAGAGGTGCGTTCTAAAAGCCTCCAGTGGCCCTGTTGGTGGCCCAGTCCAGCTGAGTCAGTTCAGCCCCAGGATGTCCTGCTTCTCAAACACTTGGTGACATCTGAGAAGGGGTTAGTCACTGTGTTGGGTAATGAAAGGCCTGTGAGGTCACGAGATGAAATCAGAAGTTTACATTGTGATTTTGCTGGAGAAAAGTTTGATTAAATGCCCAGTTCTTTATGGTTTTCCCACAGGCATCGTAATCAAGACAGGAACTAACTAGGATGTCTGGGGGTAGGAATCCTAGTGACTGCAGCACTGGGCAGCTTATCCCACCAGCCCACTTCTCTAGCCCTTTATTTTCCAGAAAGCTCTGTGGAGGTTTGGTGACTCTGTTCAGCCAGCTGCAGAGCAAAGTCGCTCGGTCATTCCCTCTGCAGGCCTTACTGAGGGTATGCCTGTGCAGGTCCCCGTGCCTGGTGTCCTGAGGGACAGCTGCCCTTCGCTGGGGAGCAGAGCCCGTGAATTCAGCCCTGCAGGGATGGAGTGGAACCCTTGCTCCCCGCCACGGGGATCAGGAGGCTTCACGGGGGATGGGGTAGGGTGATGACATAGACAACCCATGAAATTACACGGTGCAGATACAGACACATGGGGCTTGTCCCGGGAAGCAGGTGGCTGGAGTTCCTAGAGGGCTGTCCGAAGAAATGCTGGAAATTGCTTGAGGCAGATTACGGGGACGTGGCTTCCCATTTGGTCCCTGGTCCACGAAGGTGAGCTACCAAGGGGTTTTGAGCAGGGCAAGCAAAAGGGCCTCGGCTCTCTGTTGGGAGATGACTCTGATGGAGGGAGTAGAAGTGAAGACTGCAGGTAGGGTTGCTGTAGGAGGTGGCAGGGATGAGAAAGGTACCAGCAGAGTCAGAAAATGACAGCCCCCCCCCCCCCCGCCCACCCCTGTGGAGGCCGTGGGGGTGGGGGTGAGGAAAAGAGCAACAGAAGGTGAGGAAAGTGAGCAAGGCTTCAAGTCCCCGTTGCGTGGAAAAGGAACGAGACCCCGGGAGTGACTCCTAGTCACAGAGCAAATCGTGGGCAGATTGGAATTTTATAAGTTCCAGCCCAGAGCCTTCTGACCTCAAATTCTGTGACGTTTTCTCTTCTCGGTTCATGAAACAGATTTGTGGTTTACCCACTTAAACGTCCTCTCTTTGCAAGAACTATAAATGGAACCAGCGGAATATAGAGAAATGAGTCCCTGGGTTTTGTCCTCCTAAGGAGTAGTGTCTGCATGCTATTAAGTGAATTGTTGTTACACTCTACTCCCAGGTGGGGTGTGGGGGTAGAACTCCTCGATGGAAGAAAGGAGGGTGGGAGGCCCATATTCTAGTCCCAAAGCCTCCAGCTAGCTTTGTGACTTTGGTGGCTCTTGGGACTCGTGTGACCTCCCAGGCTTGGGTTTTTTTATGGGTAAGATGAAAGAAACAGGACTATTTTTAGGGTCATGACTTTGGCCAGGAAAGAGTTGCATGGTCTTTTTTAATAGATAATCAAGGCCGGAGGCTGATAGTCCCTCATGCATCTGCCCCAGGGCCTGGCTTATCACCTTAGTCCCCAGACCCAGGTCCTGCCGTGGTTGATCTACTCAATGTCCCCATTAGTCTGTTAAATCAGGGAGGCAGCATGATGCACCTGGGGAGAAATTGGAGTCAGATGAACTGGACTTAAATCCTGATTTCACCATTTAGTAGATGTGTGACCTTGAGCAGGTTATGTTGTTACCTCTTTGTACCTCATAAATAGGGATACTCGAGTTGGTTGATTACATATTGATCAGTACCCCTGGGTTCTGAGGGTGAGCTGTAATGCAGGTTAAATGCCTGGCGGTGCATTAGCTGGTATGTTAGATCAGGACTCTGCTTTGCCTGAGATGGTAGATGTTCTGCCTGAGTTTTCCATCAGGACTGGTCAGAGCCCCTGAGTCGTCATCGCATCCTCAGGAGCTGGGACACCGGCCTGATCCCATTGTTCGGTCAGCACATGGTACTGAAGCCCCGGGGGGTGCAGTTATGCTTGAGGGAGGAGCGCATGCGAGCCGTGGCCCGGGAAAATAGAACCAAGTTTGAGAAGTACAGAATTCAGAGTCCTTGGAAATCAGACGATCTTGGCCTCTGATTCAAACAGATCATCATGGCACCGATGACATGGAAAATTCTCCCTTGCTCTCTTATACTTGGATCATTGTGCGAAACGGGGGCGAGGGGGAGACAGGAGGTGATGGTGGCTTTCTGTGGGGTTTCTCCGGCCGCTTTCCCTCTCAGACCTCTGTCTTCTCCTGTCACCTGCTGGCGAGTCACTTTCTGGTGGACTTGTGGGACGTTTCCACATGCAGCTTCTACAAGTTCATTTCTCTGTCCAAGTAGGACAGAAAACATGCCTGGCATGCGCTTTGTGGGATGGGAGGGTGGGTTAGTCAGGAGCAGCTGCTGGGCCTCAGAACAGTCCTGGAGACTTGAGTTAGTGCCATGGTTCTACCGTTCCACTGTCACACTTCCTGGGCTTGTGACCCTCGCGGTCAGAGTTGACCATCATGTGGGACGGGGGATTTGCCTTTGAGCCATGCAGCCTTGGAAACACTTACCTCCATCATGGGAACCCCTCATACTTTGGGGGTTTTGGTTTCTTCCAGCTTTCACCTTCCCTCCATGTGTGTTATTTACTCTTAACCCACCCTTGAATTCGGGGACGGGGAAGAACTGAGACAGGGGACCAAGGAGGGCTGACACCTACTCTCTATACTGCTATAATTCTGTGTCCAGTTCCCATAGCTTCAGGGCTGCAGTGGACCTTGAGATAGTCTGTTCTGTTACTAGAGTAACACATTTCCTCAACTAATTTTTAAAGTGAATCAGCTGAACCATTGAGGAATTATATTTATTCTGGGTCCTTTTAAATTTCGTTCTTGGCTTTGGCTGACTAGAGGAGCCCTGGTGGCTTTGGAAGGGCGGCCGTGAGAGCCAAGCAGGGAAGGTAGGCAGACGGGTAGTTTCCTGCCCTTTCCCCCCTCTTCTGAAAGGGCCTTTCCTTTCCAAGCAAATGTGCTGGGTCAGAGTGATGATCAGGGAGCCGGTTTTGAGTCCCTGGAGTTTCCGGTTTGTGCCAGGACCTTGTTGTGACTCAGTCCTTGGCTTGGCCCTGTTTCCTAACTTCGCCTGAGAAGCAGGGCACTTCGGTGCAGTGAATGGGCTGGCCTTGTGTTGTCCTTGGCTTGAGGAGGGGTCTCGGGCTGTTTGAGGTGATAACTCAGTGGAAGGCTCTCGGGGAGCAGAGGTGGGCGATGCCTTTTGATTTTGCACATTCCCAGTGTTTGGGCAACATTCTCACCCGTTTCCTGTTTCCTTTTCCAGGGTAGAAACTGTAGGATGGCTCCTCCCTGTCTTCCCTGTTTCGCCCTCCCCACCATGTCTTCCCACGTGTCTGTGCCCTGCTGTCCCTCCCGTACTGCACCCCCCACTCCCTGTTGTTCTGCGGGACCCTGCTCTCGGTGTGCTCTGCTCCCCTGTGCTCGCCTGAGCTCACAGATGCTGCCCTTCCAGGGGTCTGCTCTGTCAGGGAGCCATCCCTCTCCTGCAGCTTCCCAGATTCTGTTACCATCATAATCCGTGGCAGAAACTCAGGTTTATTGAACGCATACTATGCGCCAGCCACAGCGCTGAAGAGTTTCATGTCCATCCTCTTGTATCCTGAGGAGTAACGGCTTGATGAGAAAGTCTCTGTGTATCATGTCTCTGTTTTACAGTTAAGGAAAATGAGAGTCACAGAGGTCGAGTAACCTAAGGTCACAGAGGTAAGAGTGGGGTCAGGATTCCAACCCAGGTCACTTTTGCCTGCATTGCTCCCGATGGCGGGCCGAGGGGTAGCTCTGGGCCCTGGAGCAGCCTCAGTGTGACTCTCCTGCTCCCCACACTCTTCCCCCGGCACCTTCCTCATGCAGTGGCCTGGCGGGGGGAGCTGTTGGGAGGAGCTGACAGGTGATAAGGGGGCTGCAGGCTGGGTCCCAGGGCAGCGGGAGAGCGTGCAAAGCATGTCTTGTGAAACAAGCACATCAGGCTTTTGCAGGGCTTTTAAGTAAAGCTGCCCGAGTGCGGGCGTGTGTTTGTTTTTTCCCCCAGCTCTGATACCCTTTGCCCTGGCTTCCTTTTTTCTTTGTACTTTATCTGGGGACGTGAAGAAATTGGAGGCCACACTGGCTGTGTGTTCTGGCCCAGGGGAGCCCACTAGCTGGCGTGCCAGGGCTCCCGAGGCCTGTGGGGGTGAGCCACGTGGCGGCCCGTCGGCGGCCTCCTTGGCCCCGTCTCCCTGGCCCCCGGCGCCCGAATGCCCGAGAACACCGTTTCCCGGCTGGGGGAGGCACGTCTGGCAGCCCCGGGGCCGGGAGGGGCTGTGAGGCAAGTCCTGACAGCGCATTAAAGGCCAGGGTTCATGCGGAGAAGGCTCCTTGTAAATGGAGGGGCAGGCGGAGGAGTCAGGAGGTCTAGCAGCAGCACCTCACGCTCTGGAATGTGGTCTTCTAGTCATCTGATCCTCACAGAGTGCACACCAGCCCGAATCCTACCCGCGGCCCGTGCATGCGGGTGTGCGGACGCACGGAATTATCTAGAGACGTGGCTGTCCAGAAATTCACTCACAAGTGTCCCCTAGTTCATTTGCGGTGAGGTGCATCCCTCGCTCAGTCTAACCTGAGCAGTGGTCGAGAGGAGCCAAGAGGCCTTCACGAGGGCACCTGGGTGGCTCAGTTGGTTAAGCGACTGCCTTCGGCTCAGGTCATGATCCTGGAGTCCCGGGATCGAGTCCCGCATCGGGCTCCCTGCTCGGCAGGGAGCCTGCTTCTCCCTCTGACCCTCCCCCCTCTCGTGTGCTCTCTGTCTCTCTCATTCTCTCTGTCTCAAAAAAAAAAAAAAGGCCTTCACGAATGATCGTTGATGGACAGGGTACCCTTTCAAGGTGGGGCTGGAAGACTGAGCAGCCGTGTTACTAAGATTTACAACACCTGTTGGGAGGCGCTGTTTGGACGGAGCGAATCTCCTTCCAAACTCTCACTACCGAGTTCGGGGGGAAACTGAGGCTAAGGGATGTTAGTGCCGAGTGGCAGAGCCAGGATTCCAATCCCTTAGATGGTTGGACCCTTTTCTGTTTGTTTGTTTGTCTGACAAAAGACTCCGTTAAAATAATAAAGGTGTTGGATGAAAGTCCCTAAATGACACTGTCCCAGACAAGAAGTTAGAAGATGGTGAGTGTGGATCAATCTGGGTGGCTTTACACCTCCAGCCCACCATTTCCAAAACCATGGTATGGCCGTCTTTCACTAAGTGGTTTTCTGTTTGGCAAGCCTCCCTGCTTGAGGTTAGCAGGAATGGCTGACCACAGCTGGACCCTCTGCCTGCCCTCCACCCCTGTAGGGGCTGGAATGTGGGGGGAGCCAGGCATGATAAGGTGGCACATCAGCAATAGGTCAGTGGACTGCACACAGGTAAGTAAGTGCAAGGGGACAGCATCCAGGTGAGCAAGGGGCTCCTTTGCCAGGGAGCCCCACCACCTCTCTGGGCCCCGTCTACTCCCTGTTACGAGCTCCGCAGGACTGTCCTGCTTTTTATGTTGTTCACACTGCAGATTTATTTGGGTCAAATGCTGCTTGAAACCAGAAGACTGTTGGCTGAGGCTGGACAGCCTTTTGCTTCAGAGATCCTTATGTCATAGCCAAATTTGACTATAGCAATAAAAATGTAACTTGTTTTTCTTGAAGCTGCTGCTGACCTGCTCTTGGTCAAGTCTCTCAGGAATCCGGCTTGTGAATCATCCAGAGTAATTGTGGAGTCCATGTGAGCCTGGTCTGCCTCACGAAGGGTGGACATGTGTTGGCTCATGCACCATTTTCTTGATTCTTGTTTTTCCTTTTCTTATAGTATTAAGGGACATCAGCGAAAGAGGGAGGGACCTTGAGCAGATTTTATCTCAGTACATTACGTTCGTCAAGCCTGCCTTTGAGGAATTCTGCTTGCCAGTGAGTTGTGTTCTTGGTTTGTTTTTTGTTGAATTTAGAATTTAAAACTGAATCGTACACATAAAGGTATGTAAGTTGATGGAGCCCCCAGCCTGAATTTCATTCCTCTCTGAATGATCCTCTGTCTTCCCTCCAGTCCCAAGAAAGGGCAACCTTTGAGGCTTTGTGTTCTCTGGGAGCTGTAGGCCACCGTCTTCATCAGAATGGTCCTTCAGGGTCCTGCTGTCTGACTCCAGCAAGTTCTGCACTCCTTGCTTGGTGGGCTCAGGGTGTGAGGGTGTGCCATACCTAAGCATAGACTTGGCCATTTGGATCTTCAAAAGGTCTGTGATGGTTGCATATTGGTGCAGGGAGGGCTCAGCAATAGGGTATTTCCTTCTGAATCTCTTTTGCCACTGCATTGAGCCTCCCCGCCCCTTTGAGCTTGTCTTTGGCCCCTGGATACGTTCCCCTATGGGAAGTATCCTGCCATGCTGGAATAAGCTTCCATACTTCTGCCCTGGCTCAGGCTCATCAGTCCTCCTATGGCAGCTGGGAACTCTCTGGGGAGGTGGCTTTCAGAGAAGGAAGGTTGGGGATATGGGGAATTTTCAGCATTTAGTGAATCAGCCCTTGGCACAGGAAACACACTCGGTTTCATGGGGACAGACAGGTGAGTGTTGAGGGAGGGCCACCAGGAATAAGAGATGCAGGGTGGTGGTGGGGGTGGGGGGGGTGGTAGAGGAAGACGTAGGAGACGATGTTGTTTGAGACGCCTGCCCCTGTGTCGTGTGTCTGCACCAGGTTGGCCTTACCATGGTCTAACTCCCTAATGATTTATAATTAAGCTGTGAGAGTGGGGAGACATTGGGGCTTAGCCTGATCTTGGGTAATCTCTTTTGGGAGACTGGAATCTGAGGGCATCGAGAGTAGAGCGAGGCTGAGTGTGGGAATTTCTCTGTTTCTCGTAGTAATGAACTTGTCTTTCTCCTGGAAAAGTATGATCTCAAACTATCTGTTCCTTCAAGTCTATTAGAAGGTTCTGCATCGAACCAGACTATACTTTTGTTTCAGATTGGGGACAGGTGGACTTTCTGAGTCAGTCTGAGTAACGCTGATGCCCTAGTCATTCCCCTGGAGAGGATTGGGTCACAGGATTAGGTTTCTGGGCAGAGGGCAGAGGGAGTGGAGAAGCCAGGAAATTCTGTCTGTCCATCTATCTCTCTGAGGACTTCTCCTGCTCTTTTTACCTTAATAATAGAGCAAGGTAAACTTATTGGACATAAATTAGAGTTAACTGCCAATTTTCTGCTGTTTCACTTAGTTGTAATGGAGCTTAAAATTCTGCACGTTTTCTGGGTGGTTTCTGCTTCTTCCCACTGTCCAGCCACTCTTTGCTCAGGGAAAGCCAGGTGCTTGGATCTGATAAATTGTCTGCCTAGTTCAGGTTGGGTTTGGGCCTGACACAGGTTTTCCATTTGAACGGTTCTAGTACAGAAGATGCCCACGCGCTGAAGGCATTTTTGTGGTCTTATCCTAAACTTGGGTCATACACCAGAACACAGTTATTTGTAAAGTGGTCCACAAAATCCCAGTAAAATAAGAAAACAAAAAAGGGAATGTATCTAGTTGTGGCTTTACTTTGTTTTGTTTAGGTGTGATAACAGAGCCAATGAAAATGGTCATGGGGGGGAATTATTTTTCTTGGGTTTACCCTTGCGTTAGGATCAATGGTGTCACCTTTCAGACTGT
The DNA here is from genome assembly GCF_011800145.1 of Mirounga leonina. Classification (NCBI taxonomy): domain Eukaryota; kingdom Metazoa; phylum Chordata; class Mammalia; order Carnivora; family Phocidae; genus Mirounga; species Mirounga leonina. The sequence continues at coordinate 9,295,948 of NW_023270389.1, forward strand.
GTGTAGAAGTCCAGGTGAACCACTTCCCTTTTTGATTTGGGTTTTTCTAATTCATATCTTTCTTGATAGGGAGGAGGCAGTTACAAGTTTGGTTTCAAAGACCACGTTTTCTGTACAGGTCATAAGCTTAAACAGTGTTAAACCATTAATAATGAGAAATCAAGAGAGCTGATATATTGTAATTGAGATAAAGGGGATAGAAAATACTATGTTCGTAGCCTCAAGCTGCCACCCTCTGGGGTCAGTGGTAGAGAGGCTGACCCTTCCCTCATGGCCCCTCAAGAGGGGCTTGGGCCAGTTTCTCTGGAACTCCTCTTTAATGCATTGTGAATATCTTTCTCCACAGACAAAGAAATATGCTGATGTGATCATTCCTAGAGGTGCAGATAATCTAGGTGAGTCCTGGTCAGGTCGGGGGGTGGAGGGTTATCCCCTGGGGCATAACTTCTACCCTGTGTCAGTCCTACTTTGGGACAGGATGTGGTTACCAAGCAAGGCTCCATGGATGTGGCTGAACCACTGCTCTTCTATTGGGATCCAGAAAGGAATTTTTGCCTACACGTTTGGCCTTGGGAACAGGCCCCTGTGCATACGTGTGTATGGGCCTGGTGACAAAACAGGAATTGGTGCTTCTCTAGCAGAAAGCAGAGGGCTGGAGACTCTCCTCTGCTGTCCCTCCCAGCGATGACACTTTGGGGCCTTGCATCCAAGGCCACCTTTTAGCAAAAGCACATTTTCTTCTTAATTTAGAATGGCCTGCCATCAAGGTAGCCTTTCCAAAAGGGAGTTGTTTGCATTTATTTATTTATTGGTTTTGGCGTGTCTGAGAAGTAGGGGTACCTCTGGACTGAGGCAGGCTGGGGCATGATCTGTGAGAAGTCCCTATCTTCTCATTCTCTTATTTATTTTTTTTAAAAAGATTTTATTGATTTAATTTGACAGAGACACAGTGAGAGGGAACACAAGCAGGGGGAGTGGGAGAGGGAGGAGAAGCAGGCTTCCCGCTGAGCAGGGAGCCTGATGCGGGGCTCGATCCCAGGACCCTGGGACTGTGACCTGAGCCAAAGGCAGACGCTTAACAACTGAGCCACCCAGGAGCCCCTCATTCTCTTTTTAAATTAATTTTAACTTTCCTGCATTTAAACAGTTAAATTTTTTTTTTTTGCTGAGCCATTTGAGAGCCCATCATAGCGATGAATATTTCACTGTGTATTTCTTTCTTTTTTTTTTTTTTTTTTAAGATTTAGTTAATTTATTTTAGAGAGAGAGAGAAAGGGGGAAGGGCAGAGGGAGAAGAAGAGAGAAAATTTCAGAAAGACTCCCCACTGAGTGTGGAGGCTGACGAGGGGCTCGACCTCATGAGCCCGGGATCACGACCTGGGCCGAAACCAAGAGTCGGATGCCCAACCAACTGAGCCCCCCAGGCACCCCTCACTGTGTATTTCTTAAAGAGAAGGGCATTTTCATTCATAGCCATGGAACAGCCATGCCATTCAGGGAGGTGAAGATGGATAGTCTTTTTTGACAGATTTGAGTACAGGCCCGTTGTTTTGTAAAATGGCCCTCAATTTGGATTCATCTTTGTTTCCTCATGATTGGATTCAGTTTATACAAGCTGGGGAGGATACCATAGGAGAGATGTGTTGCATGTTCTTCGCAGCATCTCAGGGCGCACTTGATGTTTATTCCGTGTCTGGGTGTTAACATCAATCACTTGCTTGAGATGTATCATTTATTTCTAATGCTAGGAACAGAGAGTCCCATATTACATTTCCTTTAGAGGGAAGAGCCTTCTGTGGGGATCAGGCTACTTGGGACGGGGCGCGGGTGGGTTCCCTGGTAGAAGGCTTGTCTCCTCCCCGCACTGTCCCTGACGCGGCCACTCTTTGCCTCACAGTGGCCATCAACCTCATTGTGCAGCACATTCAGGATATCCTGAACGGAGGGCTCTCCAAACGGCAGACCAATGGCTATCTCAACGGCTACATCCCTTCACGCAAGAGGCAGTCGTCCGAGTCCAGCAGCCGGCCCCATTGACCCCTGTCTCCTTCAGGCCTGGCCCCTATCTTCAGGAGACAGGAGGAGGGATCAGGAGGCACTGTTCATCCGTACATGTGCTTTCCTAGGACACTGCTGTATTTAAGAACACACCATGGAGATGACATGCCTTTGTTTTTCCTTTTTTTGTTTTGTTTTTTGTGCTTTGGAGTGGCGAAATGAAACCGAATTTGACCCTGAGCTTAAATGACAAACTGTGCCAACTACTACTGGTGATGCCTAATTATGAATCCAACGTGTAACCAGTTATAAATACACATATATATATATAAAAGGATCTATTTTTGTGTAAATGTACAAATACTGTAAAGCTGTTTGCTGTTACTTGAGTGTTCGGGACTCGAGAGCTGGAGTCTCACCGAGGGGCCACGGCCGCTGTTTCCGGGGTGGTGGGGGGCTGGGGGGCAGGAGAAGGGAGGCTCCCGGCTCATGATTCTCGGGCCCGTGTGGCTCGAGGACGATGGAGTTGGGAGCCTTAGATTGCCCCTGCCCTGCCAGATGCCACATACTTGGAGCTGGAGCTTAATGATGTGTCGACAAGAGATACTCTTTTCTTTCTTTCTTTCTTTTTTTTTTTGAGTTGAAATTAGGCAAGACCTCAGCTCAAAAATCAAACTCAGGGAAGACGCCCACTGAGGAGAACAAGTCTTCTGTGTTTTCTTCTTGCCCAATGCCCCACCTCTGGCTGCCCGGGTAGCTCAGCCACTCCTTCCTGACCCACCTGTTTCTCAGTCTCAGTCTCTCCAAAAGCCAAAGCTGCCCCTCTCTCCTTCCCTGACAGGGATTTGACAGGCTCTCTTCTGGTAAGATGGGGAAGGAGAGAGTAGAACGGTACCTGGTGTGGGGTCTGAGGAAACGCTGGCTCCCTGTGCCTCCCAGGGAAGTCTGCGATCAGACTCCTTGGGCCTTTTCCCAGAGGGTAGCATGCACGGTGGCCTCTGGAGTCTGGGCTTTGGTTGAGGACTTCTGCTGGCAGAAGGACAGCTGACAGCCCTTTGCAGGGTGGCATGGGGAGTGAGTGGTCGTTTCTGCTCACTGAGATGCAGGGCCTGGCGACGGGGCGAGGACAGCATACACCTTTCAGCAGGAATGCTCTCTAGCAGCATGCCAGCCAAGCGGATGGCCATGGTTACCGGGGAGAGACTCCCACCTCTCCTGAGGGCTCCCTCTTTGAGAGGAGTACAGATCCCTGAAGATTCTTGGTGGAGGGGTGGAGGAAGTGGGGGGATCAAGTGAGACCCAGGAGGGATGATGCTTGGGTCCTAAAGCCTCCACTGTTAACTGCAGACGAGCCAGAGCCTTCCATTTCTCTCTTGATGGTCTCAGTGCTTGGCAGGCCATGCCCACAGCCTTTCCACCGCCTGAAACGTTTTGGGGGAACTTCTGTCCCCCGCCCCCCACCCCGGCTTTCCTAGCCTGCTGGAGCCATTCGGGTACATCTGACACGCACCGTGTCTCTCTAGTCACACCGAATTGTCCCTCAGACTCACCGCCATCCAGTTTTGATTCCCCCTTTCTGGACTCAATGTGACTCTCACTCTGGCCATTTCAAGAAGTCAGACCTCCTCCCCGGCAGAGCTTTGCCACCCCTGAGACATTGCAGAGACAGCTGCAGGCCCTGGGGGGGGCTCGCTGGGGTTGGGGCAAGGGAAGGCTCCTGAGGTGCCTACGTCTGAGGCCGGTACTCACCGGGATGAATACGTTCTGGAGTGCTTCAGAATCAATATTGTCTTTCTGTCACGCCTTGCACGGTTCTGAGATGAAGGGTGGGTGGCAGGCCTGGGTTAGGATCCTGGGGACTCAAGGCCTCTGGCCTTGATGGGGCCTCTCTGTGCTCAGGGGCAGCCCACCCCTGTCTCAGGGAGCCTTGGCCTTTCGGTGGGTAGCACATTCAACACTACTTGAAGCTCCCAGGTGCCAAACCATTTAGTGCCTTGGCTGTCTGTCCCACTGCCTTGGAAAATGGAGTCTTCTCGTCTCTGAGCCTTGACGTCCTTAGCTGCTTCCTCATCTACCTGTGGTGTTGGGACCAAGCCTCCAGTGTCTGAGTAGCCCAGTCCTAGCTGGGAAACGGCTCTAGGCTGCCTTGCCTCCTGGTAAACACCGTCACCAATTCTTGGTGGCTTGGCTTGGGGCACTGGACCGAGCTCACTGGGCAACACTGACAACTCCCTTGGTTCTGTGACACACTGTGTGGGGCAAGGAAGGGATGAGAAGCTCCGCCCCTGCGTGGCCCCCTCAGCATTTAGCCAACTATCTGAACTTGAGCTTTTTATACGACAAATCTGGACTTGGTATTTTGAGAGTCATTAGATCTCTGATTCTACTGGAGAGTCAGCAGTAGGATAACTAGGCCAGAAACCATGACCCGAGTCCTCTGGGTCCTCTCTGTGGTCCAGGGGGGTAGGTACCAACAAGCAGGGTGGGGTAATGTTGATCATGTGTGCACGGGAGTCCTGGGTCTTCAGAGCTGCCCAATGGTGCTTGCTTCCCCCCGCCCCCCCACCAGGTATTACCCATACACCAAGTGTTTAAGGAACAAGCATCCAAGCTTTGTGTCATGGGAAGACCTCACACTCCTTCATGCTAATGGAACTTGTGCTGACCCAGGTTTTTTTCTTGGGCACCTGAGGCCAGTAGGGGCAGAGAGATTGGATTCTGTAGGAGGAGCTCACAAGTGTTTAGAACTTCGGAGTAGATAGGGTAGGGCCTCGAAGAGGCAGTGGTTAGACAAGGGGATCCCTGAAGAACAGACCAGGGGAGGGTGGTAGGGGAAGGACTCCAGTTCATCCTTCAGAGCCCATCATTCCTCCAAGAACCTGCTCTGTTCTTGGCTGCCCAGTGGTCATGTGGATGCCGCCGTCCTGCCTGTCCTTGGATTGGCACTGGACACTTGTCTCCGTGCCCAGGGCAGACTGCCAGTCTCTCATGAGACCACTAGGTCAGGTTGAAGGCTCGCGTGCTCCTCAAAGCGGTTGGGAAGCAGGAGGGCCTGGAGCCGTCGGTTTGTGTATCACCCCCTTCACTGTCCTTGTTCAGCGCCCTTGATCTAGCAGCCTTGACCTGAGCTAGCACCTAAGGCCAGCGGAGGGAAGTAGTAGTCTCTGGCAGGGCGGTATTTTCTTCTGCTCTGGAGTCTCGCACCTGCCTGTCAATGATTCCAGCACCAAGGACCCGTGGTTGGTTAGTTAGGCTAGGGCAGGTCCTGGATTGCAGGGCTCTGCTTCTGGGGAGGACCCACTGGGCTTCCCTAACTGCCTTTTACCCTGTCTCAGGGTGGGGTGGGGGGACAGGCTTGGTGTCAGGTACAACGAGGCAGAGACAGGTTGGGAAAAGCACTGGGGTCAGTCTGGAGCTCAGAGTCCCCTTTGATCTTTTGTCTCTGGGCCCTGTGCTGCCCTCCTCAGGCCAGGTGGCTGGTGTTCAGATCAGCTTCCTTGCTGCTCTTAGAGGTGGTGACTGCCTCAGGAACAGGGTGAGTAGCTAAATAAAGACGTAGGCTTTTTTCTTTGTTTCAGATGCTTGCTCTTCCTCCTTTCTACCACCCTGCCTTTATTGTTAGTAGTTACAAAAATGACCACATACTATGTACTTTGCTGTAAATAAAGACTGGACAAAAAAAGAGCCAATTTGTCTCCTTTGTGGTGTTTGGGCAGGAGGAGTGTGACTGAGGCCAGCAGGCGTGAGGGCTCAGCGACTCAGTGGATGTTACTAGGAGGCTGAGTGCACACAGCCTGCTGTCGCTAAGCCTCGCGGTGTGGGGCTGGACCCCCCAGACCTCAGCTGTCCTGGAATGCTGGTGAGACGTGCACTTGCGCATTTCTCCTCTGTCCCCCAAAGCCAGGGCCAAGGTTTCTGGAAGGCTTCTGATCCCTGGGATGTTCTGGCTCCAACATCCTCACTGCTAGCCCTGGGCCATTCACCACCCCATCATTTCCCACATTGAAACCCCAAGCAACCGTCTAAAGGAAGAAAACTCTATGGGGGTGGGTGGAGGAAGTTTATAACAAGGTGAACAACTTCAAGAGAACTCGTGTGTGTGATTACTCTGAATATATCTATTGGTACATACCAATCAATGTAGGTATTCCTACATCTCCCTGTTTCTTTTTTTTTTTTTTTTTTTAAGATTTTATTTATTTATTTGTGAGAGAGAGAATGAGAGACAGAGAGCATGAGAGGCAGGAGGGTCAGAGGGAGAAGCAGACTCCCTGCCGAGCAGGGAGCCCGATGCGGGACTCGATCCTGGGACTCCAGGATCATGACCTGGGCCGAAGGCAGTTGCTTAACCAACTGAGCCACCCAGGCGCCCCCTTTTGTTTTTTTTTTAAGATTTTATTTGAGAGAGCGAGCGCGTCTGTGAGCCAGAGGAGGGGCATAGGGAGAGAGAATCTCCAGCAGACTCCCCACTGAGCACAGAGCCTGACTCTGGGCTTGATCCCAGGACCCAAGATCATGACTTGAGCCAAAACCGAGTCAGACGCTCTACTGACTGAGCCATCCAGGCACCCCGCACATCTCCCTGTTTTTAAAAGACCTAGGTCACCCACCAAAGATTGTAAAATAATGGCTTTTGTGCTCTTCTTAGCCGCCAGTCCCCCACCAACCCTGCGCCTTCTTGGCTTCCATCCTTAAACCACTGCCTTCCAATCACCCTCATTACCGTGCAGTGAAAATTAATGAAGGGAAACCTCGCTAAAATGGAGTCAGGAGGTCCGGCCGGGTGTTCTGGCACCCTACCCACGAACCACTCCTTGTCAACTGCAAATCCAGCAGGAAGAGAGGACCTCGCACAGGGATACTACTTGATTACCCCGAACGGAGGAAAAAAGGCTTACCTCCTCTCCCGCCAGCAACAGCCCAGCCAATGGGAGACCCGCACAGCTCAGCCAATGAGAGACCCGCATAGCTCAGCCAATGAGCGGCCATGATACTTCCCACCCCCCCAAGTTTCCTCCAATGGACTTGTTTGTAACAGCGTTCCCGACTTCCCTTTCCTCTATAAAAGCCGACACCTCTCCTTTGTTCCCATAGTTGGCTTATCCCAGTTTGAAAGTCTTTGCTGTTCCCGAATAAATCCATCTTTTGCTGGTAAAATAACTGGCGGTTTTATTTTAAAGGTTAACAGTGCAGAGCCACTCTGCTGTCTCCAGGCACTTGTTTCACGGATACATGGAAGCCCATCAAGGAATGTAGCAGATCCAAGGGAACTTTGATTTAAGGGGATCCACCCTCAGAAGGCTGCTATGTTTTTAAATAACGCCTAGGTGCCTCCACAAGAGCTGGTATTATCGTCAGGCAGGACTGTCCTCTCCAGGCCGGTGAAGACATGATCAGTCACGGAGCAAGTGCCTTGCCTGGTGGCCCACAGGTAGTGCTTGTGCAAGCCGGTTTAGCTGTGTTTCCCCCTTGCCTTGCTCTCCACCTCCTCCGTTCTTGGCGGACCACCTCTGGGGCTGGGTGCTTTGCGTGGGACTCAGCTCGGTCCTCAGATTTCAGTTCTGCTCCCGTGTAAGTGGAGGGACAGTGGGGCAGGCCAGTGAGGCCCTTAGCAAAATTTGCTTTGCTTTGTCTCCCCACCCTTTGTCACAACATCCAACCTTCCGCTCCACAGCTTGGAGACGCCCGCTTGACTAGTGCTGATTTAGTCTAACCCTCCCTCGGTTCAGATGAAAATAAGCCTGTTCGAAGGTTCTACGGAAGGGGGAGGGGTGGAGAAGGGGACCTGGCAGGTGGGAAAGTTCACATTTCTATCATCATCTGGTGGTGGAAGATGTTTAGAATTTTTTGCCCCCCCCCTTTTTTTTAAATAGTGTGCAGGCGTGGTGGGAAAGCGCAGAGGGGGAGGGAGAATCTCAAGCAGAGTCCCCACTGAGTGTGGAGCCCTACGTGGGGCTCGATCTCACAACCCTGAGATCATGACCTTTGCTGAAATCAAGAGTCGGATGCTTAACTGACTGAGCCACCCAGGCGCCCCCATTTTGTTGTTGTTGCTGTTTTGTTTTTTAAGATTTCTGTTTTGGAAGATGAGTTTCAACAGATCACTTGCTTAGAATGAAGTTAATTCACTTGCTAAATCTTGGGCTATGCCTCAATTTATACTCAAGATATTTTTTCAATGCACTGCGAACCTAAAAAAACATAGCCAAATGAGTCCGCTTGAGTTAGGACTAAACCCAGACATCGATCCATTCGCAGTGAAATGAGTGGAGGTGAGGGGCCGGAGAACATGAAACTGCCCGACACAAACTCACTGTCCTACAGTCCAGTTCCTGCTCAGCATTCATTCGCCTCTGATACTGAGGGTGTTTGGGGTAGATGAGCGCGTCCTCTGATGTGTTGCAGAATGACAATGGCCTGGGGTTCAGTGCAGTCTTTGTTGAATGCAGACCGCCCGCGGCCAGGGAAAACCAGCGTGGCCTCTGCCTTCAAATCTCACGTGTTTCCGTGGGTTTTATGCGGAAAGGTCCAGGATTCTCTCACGTAAGGTAGTAACACCTGTGGATGTTTCAAGATGCCTCTTTATCAGTGCCGTGTACTTTCTTTTCAGTTCGTGAAATTCCCGACTTTCATGGCAATACTCCCTTCGGACTTTTCCAGTCTTCTGTCCACCTCCACTGCGCTTCAGCCCTCCTGCAAGGTATGTAAGGAATGCGGTCCTGCTCCGGTTTCGCCGCGGAGGGGGCGGATTTAACCCCGAGCTGCTGGGAAGGAAGCACCCTGGCAGGTAAGGCTGTCTGGTGCGTGTCTGCCATCTAGTGGTGGGATTTGGATCGCAACAGGAGGGTGGCCTGGCGTGGCTGGGCTAATGTCCTTTGCTTGGCTTCTGTGGTTTTGAGTTGTCAGTGTCCCCACACTTCTGACTGCCGATGTGATTTCTGTTTTGTTCTTCCTTGGAGGGTCTTTATGAGAGCCTTCATTAGGGCCGATCGGAAATGACCCTCTTGGTATCTCTATTGCTGTAACCTATGGGAAGTGGTTCTGCGAGCTGGTCATCAGTCAGTGGGGGGTTGTTGAAAAGATCACTGTGATCCATTCCTGGGAATTCTGATTCTGTAGGTCTGGGGAGAAGATCTTTTATAACAAACTGTGCAGGTGAATCAGATGCATAGGCAGGGCTGGAAAGGAGGGGCCTTGTGTATCTCATCATACAGACCGTTTGGATCCGTGGTGTTCATTGCACTGGGGGGCCCATTTCTCCCAGAAATATCTGTGCTGTAAGGCCCCTCTCTGCCTGTGCGGACCGGAAAGGTTTGATTTTGCTCTTAAGCCCATTCAAGGTCAGCACTGCCCTCTCATGTTGCAAGACCCCCACCCCAACCTCTACCCCAGGAGATGCTAAACTATGGCTTCCCGAGGAGAGTTCCTCAGGATGTCCTCAGGGGTGGGCAAGGAGTCATCTTCAAGCAGGTTTTAGTCAGAGTGCCCTTCGTGACATTTTATCGGAAGTCTCAATAGAGAAAACAGAAGTGTGGTTAAAATTGGCAAGAGGGCGTCTCGAGAATCACGCAGCCTCTCCCTTGGGAATTCTGAGTTTTCTTGGGATCCAGGAATCCAAGGCCTTCATTTTACAGATGAGGAAACCAGGGCCCAGAGGCAAAGTGACTGGGTCAAGATCCTAACACCTGGGCACTAGGTCTGCAGTGGACTTGATTAGGGCTTTAGAAAAAAAAAGAATTCCCTTCTCCTGGGCTTCTCAGGGGCAGGCATTGTTGGCAAAAGTTGGGATGGATCTCCGCTCTTGGACTGATTCTTTTTGCAGGAAGAAGGACCAAGTCCTACTCACTTGGTCGACAGAAGGCCGTAGAATGAGGAGAGAAAATTGAACGCCTTCTACTTAAAAAGATTAGGTTTAGTGAGTTGGTGTCAACTGAATTTTGTGAAAGGGGTTCCACCTGTGTTTAATGACTTCGGTGTCGTCCAGCTTCTGCTACAAGGAGAGACAGCCAGTTGGAGTAAATAACTCTGGAGTCAGCTGACCTAGCTTAAGGTGTGTGCTCTTTTGTCTAATAGCTGGGTGGGGTGTTGGGCAGGCTGTAACCGAGGGGCAAAGCCCCCTGCTTGGCCCAGAGTAGGGAATGAGAGTGTGTAGGCAGAGGCAGGACCTTGCGTGGTGTAAGTGCCCAGTGAGTGGTGGCTGTTTTTGTGCTCTTGGGAATTGGGCTGCATGGATGAGACTGAGTTCTGGGAAGGCCATTTCTTCTCTGGAGCTCAGGGAATCTGGGAGAAGCCGGCTGGCATGGGGAAAATCCCTAAACTAGAATTCTCGCAGCTGTTGCTAAAGCCCTGCCCAGAGGGTAGGCTCATCTATTGACAGAGGAGGATTTAACAAAACTAAAATAGGCTCTTTTGCTGTGGAGACATGCCCCAGGGCTCTGAGCCTCCCAGGCTGAGACTCGCCCCTTTCTGGGCGTCTCCTCAACTCTGATGCCCCTGTGATGTGGGAGGATGGAGTAAGGAAAGGTATCTGTGTAGGTATTACCTAGTAATTTAAAATGGATCCGAAAACTTAATGTTGTGCTCTTTAAGACCTCAAAATAGTGAGTATCTTGGACAGTCCTGGCATCAAAATGAAGGGGTCGGATATCGTGTCCTCTGGTTCTGTAGCTGAAGAGTCTGTTGGGTGGACAAGCTGAGGGGGCACCGGGCATCTTCAGTGGGACAGCCTGTGTTGTGCCTGGCACGCCCTTCAGGACGGTGTCCCCCTCCCTCAGGATGTACCCGGGCTGATGAAAGCACCTCTCTTTTCTCAATTAGGGTTTTTAATTTCTTTTTGTCCCTAGGCCCCTCTAGCAGTGTGCCTTCTAAGGACCCCCTCTCAGGATACATGAAATAACACCCCAAAACATATATATATAAAATTTTTTTCTTTATTTAATTTTTAAGATTGTATTTATTTGAGAGAGAGAGAGCACAAGCAAGGGGGCAGGCAGAGGGAGAGGGAGAAGCAGACTACCCACTGAGCAAGGAGCCTGATGCGGGCTCCATTCCAGGACCCTGGGATCATGACCTGAGCCGAAGGCAGATGCTTAACCGACTGAGCCACCCAGGTGCCCCTATATATATATATTTTAAAGATTTTTTATTTTATTTATTTATTTGAGAGAGAGAGCTCGTGCATGAACAAGGGGAGAGGCAGAGGGAGAGAGAGAATCTCACGCAGACCCTGTGCTGAGCATGGAGCCTGACATGGGGCCCCGTCCCAAGACCCCGAGATTATGACCCAAGCCAAAATCAAGAGTTGGACGCTCACCCGACTGAGCCACCCAGGCGCCCCAGGAAATGAATTATACTGAAACGCAGTTACTGAAATATAGAAACAAATGCTATGATAATGGTAATACATGTGCTTCTTTATTAACCCATCAAATAACAAGATCCTGTGTCAGGTCTAAGAACTACCATGATTATGTAGAATTAATGAACCTAAATGATATTTTGAAATTCTGTAACAACTATATAATGTTATGAAAATGACTGATTTCTACTGCTGATAAACAAGTATAAGTACAGCTAATATTCCTGTGGTTTGTTGCCTACATTCATAACGTAAGGAAATGCAAACATTTCAGAGGCTGGTGAAAATAAAGAGGTAAGTTTTAAATTCATACACCGCCTGAATTTTGCCCTTCTGTCATTCTGTCCTTAATCCTCAGACTAAGAACCCCTGGGTGAGATCCAAATCTTCTGAGTCAGCTGGTGACTAAAGTGGACAAAAGTGTCCCCTTTCAGTACATGTCATAAGCAGGCCAGGCCCCAGCCCTGGCCCGGGGCGGGCAGTGCAGGATGGGCACGGAGTCAGGCAGCCTCGCTGTGGTCTGAACTTGCCTGTGATGTTGGCAGGTCTATCACTCGTCCTGCCAGGCTCTCCGTCTGGGAAATGAGAGTGTCATCTCTGCCCTGCTCCACTTAATGGTTTAGTACATGATGGGAGAGTATATATAGAACCTGAATTAGAAACAGTAAAAACTATAATGTAAACATAAAGTGTGTTATTTATCTTCAGTGTAAAGTGTAACGAGGCCAAAGCGGTATTTAGAAATGATCAGCTTTGACTCAGGCTAAGTGCTGGCGAGGAAAATAAGATGTCTTTCATCCAGAAAGGAGAGTAGAACGGATGAAAACGGTGAAGTGAGTTCGTGGAGTCCAAGCCTGTAGCAGCCACTCAGAGACCGTGGCTTTGGGGCAGCATCTGTGACCCGGCCACAGGCACGAAGACAGTTCATTTCTCTACCTCTGGTCAAAGAGGTCTGTGATCCATTTTCTGTTAATTTTGGTTGATGGTGTGAGCTGTGGATGGAAGTTCATTATTTTGTGTGCAGTATCCATTTATTCCAGCACCATCGTTGTGAAGACTCTCATCTTTGAATTGCTTTTGCACCTTTCTAAAAAATCAGCTGTTTATATTTGTGGGTCTGTTTCTGGACAGTATTCCACTGATCTTTTTGTCTCTTTTGGTGTCCACACTGTCTTGATTACTGCAGCTTCATAATAAGTCTTGAAAGCAGGTAGTGTTTGCCCTCTAACTTTGTTCTTCTTTTTCAAAATAGTTTTGGCTATTATAGGTCCTTTGCATTTCTGTATACATTTTAGAATCAGTTTGTCAGTTTCTACAAAATATCCTGCTGAGGCTCTAATTGGGATGGTGTTGAATCCATAGGTTAATTTGGGGACAATTGCTATCTTAACAATGTTGTGTCTTTTGACCCCTGAACAAAGTCTGTCTCTCCATTTTTTTTTCATCTTCTTTGATTTGTCTCAGCAATGTTTTGTAGTTTTCAGTTTACAGGTATTTACATCTTTTATCAAATATGTTTTTATGTATTTTGTATTTTTTGATGCTATTGTAAATAGTATTTTTTTTTTTAAAGATTTTTATTTATTTATTTGAGAGAGAATGAGAGAGAGAGAGAGCACATGAGAGGGGGGAGGGTCAGAGGGAGAAGCAGACTCCCTGCTGAACAGGGAGCCCGATGCGGGACTTGATCCCGGGACTCCAGGATCATGACCTGAGCCGAAGGCAGTCGCCTAACCAACTGAGCCACCCAGGCGCCCCGTAAATAGTATTTTTTTTAAATTCCAAATTCTAATGTTGTTGCTAGCATATAGAAATACACAAGATTTTTGCATACTGGTCTTTCATCTTGCGGAACTCACTTATTTGTGTCAGTATTATCTTTAGAGTGTTTTCAGGAAGAAGCAGAGAGAGAACAGTGGTTAAATCTATTGTGTTTAACCAGAAGTTCTTGAGATTTCTATATTCACTTGTATCATCTCTACAGGCTTGGAAATTGCACATTATATTTTTCTTTTGTGATTATCTTTTAAAATTAATGTGCAAGCATTAGCATACTTGACAGAATCCCTAACCTCCTCCCAAACAACGTAGGAGCTTTAGAAAACCTTAACTCTGATCACACTGTCCGTCCTACACGTTCGTGTTGCTAAGTGTTTTAGTTCCACCTTGTTCTTTTGTATCCCGTAAGTTAGTTATCATTACTGTTTTTCAAAAATTGTTATTGCTGTCAGTGCTTGTTTATATTTACCCAGAATTTTGCTAAAATGCCTTTACTTGCAATGTCATTTTGCATTATTCTTTGTTCTGGATTAGATTTTCTTCCTAAAGTACATCCTGTAAGTGATCCCCTCACAGAGGGTGTTAGTGGTCTATGCTTTGTTGGAAAATGTCTTTATTTCACCTTCACTTAAAAAAAAAATTTTTTTTTAAAGATTTTATTTTTAGATAATCTCTACACCCAGTGCGGGGCTCAAACTTACAACCCCAATATCAAGAATTGTATGTTCTACTGGCCGAGCCAGCCAGGCGGCCCTTACCTTCACTTTTGAGTGAAAATTTAGCTGTGTATTTTTTCTCAACATTTTGAACATATTTTCTACTTCCTCCTGTCTTTTTTTTTTTTTTTTTAAAGACTTCTCTTTGTTTTTGATGTTCTGCAATTTGTCATGAAGTGTTCAGGTATGGATTTATTTTTAATTATCCTACTTGTGCTTTCTAGTAGCAAGATCTCTGTTTCCTCTAGTCTAGAAAATCATAGCTGTTTCCTTTTCTCCTGTTGTCTACTCAACCTTTCTCTGTTCTTTCCCTCTAGCTATGTGGTTACATAGATGTAGGACCCTTTATTCTTGCCTCTGAGTCTCGTTACTCTTTTTATTTTTCACGTTTTTAGCTTCTCAAGGCTACATTTTTGCAAAGTTTCTCAGATCTATTTCCAGTTTCCTTATTATTTCTTCAGCCATGTTTAGTCTGCCATCTAAAATGTAACCGTCGAGTTTTTAATTTCATTGACTTTATTTTTTAGCTTTCAGAAAAACTCTTTCATCATGTTACAAGTCTGCTCATTGATTTTCTACAGTGTCTTATCCTTATGTTTCAATTCCTATTCTTGGCTCCTGTAAAATGTCTTCATTTTCTTGTTTGCTCCCCACTGCATTAAGCAGGGCTTTTTAATATTTTATCTAGAATTTCTAAGTATTTTGTAGCAAGAGGGTTTTCTGTTTATCTGAATCATCATAGTGAAAAAAAAAAATAAAAGTATGCCATTCGTTTTCTCGGATTTTTTGCTCCAGAAAATCTTTGCTTTGTCTACTGGGTCAAATGTCACCTGGAATTTTCAAACTTCCGCTGCTCTAAGTACGTGAAGTGTGCTGGGATGTCGGTGCTGTGGAGTGTGATGACTCCAGATTAAACTGTAGGCTCTTTAAAATCAGGAACTGGAAGTGTGCTTTTCCTGTATTTTAATGTGCTCTGACATATACTTGTCCACAAAATCAATGCCTACCAGTTGGCCGATTTCCTTATTAGACTTTTCTTTTGGGACCACATACTGTGCTAGCATGAGATACACATATATTTTTATTTTTATTTTTTTAAGATTTTATTTATTTATTTTTGCGAGAGAGCGAGCACGATCGGGGGAGGGGGCGTGCAGAAGGAGCAGCAGACTCCCCACTGAGCAGGGAGCTGGACACGGGGACTCGATCCCAGGACCCCAGGACCACGACCTGAGCAGAAAGCAGACGCCTAACCGACTGAGCCACCCAGGCCCCCGAGATACACATATATTTTTAAAGTGGGTCGTGGAAATCTGTGCGTGAGTCGTTCCTGATCAGAAGGGTGGACTGTAGCCTGGGGGTGGCCCTGCTGGCAGACTGGGGGTGGGGGTGGGGCGGGGGAAACGGCTCCATCTGTGCGCTGTTTCTTAGAACTGGCCACGAGATGGCAGCAGTGAGCCACAGTAGGTCAAGCCCTGCTTTCACCTTCAGATCGGATGGAGGACAGTCAGTTCACAAATACTGACCATTTACTGTGTGCCAGGCAGTGCGCCAAGCCCTCCCTGCCCTCAGGGACCTCACACATGGCCAGCAGCCACTCACGTGTAGACACAGCACTCGTATGGAGCAGAATGGAGCATCCACAAAGAGGGATGATTCCGGTTCCTGGAGATAGGAGAAACCATTGACACCTTCCCAGCGGAACCCACGCTGGTCAGTAAGAAGGAAACCTCCAGCACCTGTGCTCTGTCTCATCCAACCCCTATGTGGTTGTTCCGTGCAAGCAAGGCTTAGCATTCCCATTACTTTTCCGGCTAGAGGCCTCCTGGGCCTGGTTTTGCAAGTAACTAATTGTGTGACCCTGGATTAACTACTTCCTAAGCCCCAATTTCCTTATTTTTGGATGACAGGATTGGTCCTTGCTGCTTCACAGGGTTGAGTCATCTTTAAGTAATAAAGGTTCATGCTTTGAACATTCATTAGTGTCATACATTTATGAGGCATTAAGATAATTGTCCATATACATTTCCCTAAAATTTCTTCAGGGCCGGTTGGGACCATTGTGGGCATTTACTGAGCTGATTAGAACGTAAAGTCTTCCAAAAGAGGAGACCCATAACCAGCTGATGCATGCCAGGCTGGTTCCGACCAACCTCAGAGCGGAGAGAAGAGCCGTGTCCCTGACATGCTGGGATTGGTGTCAGGCACTGATGCTCCCCAGGAGGGATCTGGCCTGGCATTCAGGGGGCCGTGTGTCTCCCCCAGCAGGAGCTCCTGTGTCAGGCCCCCCAGGGAGGGGCCTGCCTTTCCTTCCCCTGAGGAAGAGGAGATGGGGGCAGTCGGGCTGTAAGGGTCCCTGAAACAAGCCCCAACAAGGAAAGTCACAGTCGCCTTTCAGGACCAATGTGACAAGGGCCGGCTGGCTAGTGGGGACTTTCCCGTCCCTGCTCGCTTGTGAGGGAGGGAGACTCCTTCTCCAGCTGATGGAGGTTTCGGGTCCCTGGGCGGAAGGGAGAAGAGGGCAGCCTGCGGAGGTCACCATGCTTACCTGCCACAGTGGAGAACATTCCGGTGAGACTGCTAGTCCTTCTGCCACCAGAGTGTCTTTTAAAAACAACCTGTCGATTCGATCAAAACCAGTGTTTTTAAAACTTCACTTAGAATGAGGTTTCCATGCAGACATTTGGTGTGAGTGTGTGTCGGGGACTGCTGGGGCGGGAGTGGGCACCTGTGTTAAAAGAGCATTTCCTCGGGGCGCCTGGGTGGCTCAGTTGGTTAAGCGACTGCCTTCGGCTCAGGTCATGATCCTGGAGTCCCGGGATCGAGTCCCGCATCGGGCTCCCTGCTCAGCAGGGAGTCTGCTTCTCTCTCTGACCCTCTTCCCTCTCATGCTCTCTGTCTCTCATTCTCTCTCTCTCAAATAAATAAAAATAAAATCTTTAAAAAAAAAAGAGCATTTCCTCTGAGACGGTTCTGATCAGCTTTATGTTAGAGATTTATTTGTTCTTGCAAGGATCACTCAGCAACAGCATCCTCCAGTTTGCTAACAGACATTCTGTAACGTGGCTTCTGGACACTCTCAGATGCGGAGACTTCTCTCTTGGCTGCATTTTGTGTGTGTGAGCCCCGGGAGAAGCGGTTAGCACATGGTTGCCTCTTTAGCATTAGGGAGGATCTAGCAGAGGGGTAGCTTCTGTGTGTGTGTGTGTGTGTGTGTGTGAGAGCGAGAGTGTGAGAGCGTGTGTGAGAGTGTGAGTAGGTAGGTGTGAATGTGTATTGTGTGTGCATATGTGTGTATGAGAGTGTATGTGCGTATGTGCGTGAGTGTGCATGTGTGAGTGTGTGTTGGCCACAACACACCCTGTAAGTTACGCCATCTCCTGAATGCTCCTTTCATTCTCCAATGTGTTAGGCTTCAAGACTCCACCAGGGGGCGAGACTGAACATTCTCCCAGTCCTTTCATTCATCAGCCATTTATCCAGCCGGCTCCTACTGTATGTATGTCCCTGAAATTCGTTAGTTTCAAATCTCACTTGACTTCTGTGAAGTGGATTATATTACCTCATTTCCTGTGAAAGGGACTGAGGTTTAGGAAAGGTTAAGCAAATTATATCAAGTCAGCAATGCATGGAGAAGCTGGGATTTGACCTGTGCTTTTCTGATTGCAAAGCTTAAACTCTACACCTCACTCCCTACCGCCGCCTCTGTGTCATGCTCTCTCAAAGACCACCCTCCTCCACCTGGATGTCCTTCCAGGGGCCCTGCCCGCACTAAGCTAGTCCCTCTTGGAGGCCCCTGTTCACCTTCCCAGCAGGTGATCATTCCCTCGAGTCTCCATGTAGCATCCCCACCTGGGACTGGAGCACTCGTATCTGCGATGTACGGGCCCTCATCGCAGACTTCTCCAACTCCGTCGTGGCTGAGCGCCGGGCCCCTTTGGATGCTGCTCCTTGGACTCCCAGCAGTCTGTAGGGGAGGGGGTGTTACTCCTCAGACCGTTTCCAACGCACAGTACTCAGTCAGGTGAGGGGAGCAGGACCTCGATGGATGCTGCCTGAGAAAGTGAGGGGTTGATCTTGTCCTGAGTGGAAGGACACAGGAAAAATAAGGTTTGCCGAGAGGAGAGGGGTCAGCAAAGGCCAGGCCCAGGGCACTGTGTGTTGAGGGTTTGGCTGAGATGTGCCTGGGGGTGAAGGAAGCAGCAGATGGCTTAGGGCTTGCGTTGCTCAGGACTTCAGAAGAACCCAGGCTGATCATGTTCTCAGCAAAGTTTGTGCCTTTTTTTTGACTTTGTACCAGAACACAGACCTGGGATTGGGGGTGTGTGAGGTGAGGGAGTCGGGGATGAGTCTTATTATCCAGTTGGGAAATTGGAATCTGTATTTTATTTTGCCATGACTGTAGAGTTTTCTTTACATCTCACAGGTTAAAACCCTTAGCTTTGAGAAGATGGTTACATCTATTCAAGGACACCGCTCAGGGCTATTGATTTACTCTCTCCAAAAGGACATATTTGTCATTAGATCACGTTTTCCTGAAGATGGAAAGTGGGGGAAACCTCACTGACCTGCAGTCTGCGCATAGCCGTGTCCCTGAGCACAGGAAGGGGCTTTTCTGGACAGGACGCAGGTGGCTTGCACATCGGTTTCCAGAACTCTCTTTAGAGGGGTCACCAGTCTGCCACTAGCCACCAGGGAGCCTGCAAGGAGCACCGCCCAGATGGAGATGTGGTTGGGAAAACAATGCTGGCAGTGGTGTGAGACCTGACCAGACTGGGAAGTCTGTGCACTATTATCATGCCCACGAAAAATCCTGTTCTCTGGGTTCCCACAGACCTGGGTGCAAATCTCAACTCCAGAAACAAATCTATGGAGTCAGAAGTCAGGATAGATTAAAGGCTTAGCTTTGGGGAGGGGAGAAGGAGAGGGTTGGGGGGGAACAGGAGGGAGGTTCAGACTGGTAGGATTCTGTTTCTTGACCTGGGTTGTGGTTACTACATGTATCCTCTTTGTGAGAAGGCATCCAGCTCTACACTTAGGGTCTGTAATCTTTTCTGTGTGTGTTGTATGTAAGTAAAAACATTTATTAAAAAAAAAAAATCTCCATTTCTCCTCTTACTAGCTGTAGGGTCTGGGTCAAGTCACTTAAACTCTCTGAGCCTCAGTTTGCTCATCCTGCCTCCGGGTGTTGTGAGGACTCCAAGAGCAAATGCTTTCAAGTTCTTAGGGCCTGCCTGGCGCATCGCTCAGCAAATACGAGTTGTTTCTGTCGTAGCCGCAGTTGCTCAGGCTTCTCAGGGCTGCTCTGCATGTGCATGTTCACATCTCGTGCCTCTGTTCACATGTGGTCCTGCCCGATTGTCCCCTTCCTACCCACTGGCACCAAATCTTGTTCAGGGCACATACCGAAGACTTTTTCCTGGTCCCTTTCCCTGGTTCCTTTCCCTCCACCCTAGATTCATCCTTGCTCCTTCCCCTGGGGCCCTGCAACCCCTCTCCCACCACCAGACTGAGAACCCAGCACCCTGTAATGTACTACTTGGCCCCTCAGCAAGCACCTGGCAAGCAGGTGCTCTCAAGAACATGTATTGAAATGAAGCGTCATCAGCTCCTCAGTGGGACATAAGGCCTGGCTCCCTGGAAGCGCCTCCCCAGAGTTGTGCCTTTGTTCCACCATCTTGCATTAAAGTGGCATGCTGTGTTTTCACTGCTGGGGAAATGTCATCTGAAAAATACACAGCAAGTGTTAGATGGTGCATCTGGCCTGCCATCTTGAAAGGGAAGCCCAGGGCGGTTCTGTGGCTGGTGCTGGGCCTCCAGCTGGACAGTCAGTGTGATTCCAGGGTCTCCAAAGCAGAGGTCCCCGGCCAGGGCTGAGGGAGCCGCTTCCAGAGCAGGCTCAGCTCTCAGGACCGGTCACCCCACACACTGCACACTCATCTTCCCCTTCCTGCTCTGTGGCTCTGGGTTTCCTCTTTTGTTTCGGGGGATGAAACCCACCCCCCTGTCTTCACAGGCAGGTTGTTAGGATTACAATCCTGTTAACTATCCTGAACCCTTCACTTCTCAACATGCCCGCTTGCTTACCCTCTTGGCACAGGCCGCCCTGGTCTGGCAGATGCAACACTCCCGTGGCTTCGTCCCGGGACTGGGCTCCCTGCTCCCATTCTTGCCCTTTACAGCCTGTCCCTCCATAACAGCTGTCACCATATTTTAAGAATGTAAGTCAAGGGGCGCCTGGGGTGGCTCAGTGGGTTAAGCGTCTGCCTTCGGCTCAGGTCATGATCTCCGGGTCCTGGGATCAGCCTGATGTGAGCCCCATGGGAGCCCCACATTGGGCTCCCTGCTCAGCGGGGAGTCTGCTTCTCCCTCTCCCTCTGCCCTGGCCCTGCTCCTGCTCTCTCTCAAGTAAATAAATAAATAAAATATTTTTAAAAAAAGAGTATAAGTCCAATCAAGCCACTCATTCCATAATCCTTCAGCTCTCGACACACTTAAGAATAAAACCTCAAATGCATCCTGTGATCAACAAGGCTGAATATCCCTCGGCTCACCCCCGTGCCCCTCCCACCAGGCCCCAGCTCTAAGACCTCACCTCCTGCCGCTCACCTTCTTGCTGGTTTCCGGCCAGGTCTTACTTGCTTGTACTGGATCCCTGCATTGCTCCTTTCTTGGGAACTTTGCATTGGCTGTTCCCTCTGCCTGGAATGTTCTTCCCTGAGAGTCACGTTGTCTGACTTCTTTTGGGTCTCTGCTGGAGGTGATGCTCAGAGTAGCCATCCTTGACCGCTCAGCCTGTCTCCAGCCCTGGTCTCATCTTTAAACTGAGATTGTCTCTACGCGCAGGTCTCACTCCATCTGCCTACCTTTCCTTCTGTGTGGATAATTTCGTTGGGTCTGTCTCTTCACTCACACGTAAGTTTGGCGCTCAAGGACTTGTAGGGTTTCCTGCTGTATCCTCTGAGGCGGGAAGATTGTCTGGCACACAGCCATGCTCAGTACATATTTCCTGAGCGGGTGAATGAAGGCGGGGAGACTGTGTGTGAAATCGTCCCGAAAAGTGAAGCATTACCCCTCGGTGGGGGTTGCTGTCTATGCCTCTGCTTCCAGGGCCAGTAAAGTCTCCTGTGGGTTGGGCCCTGGTTTCTCCGAAGCCAGCGCGGAAAGCATGGGCTGTGGACCCCGGCTCTGCAACTTGCTCGCTGTGTAAGCTTCGATAAGCTACCAGATCTTTGGGCCTTCGTCCCCCCCGTCAGTAACTCATGCCAGTCATGCCTGTCCCAGGGCTGGTCGGGGATGCTCGGAGACAGAAGCCGCATGTCCCCCTGCCACTCACAGATTCCTTCCACCTTCATGCCTCATTCAGGAGGGACAGAGGAGGGATATAGTAGGGCCCCCACTCTTGGCCATAAATTCAGTCCATATTCTCCAACTCAGCTCTTGCAATAAATCGGACTTAAAAACAAAACTATTTCATCTTTGTCTTTTTTTCTCATTAGTTCTGAGCTCAGGAGGGGCATTATTTACTTGCCCCCCAGTGCATGATCTTTCTTGGCCTTCCCAGCAACTCCGTGGGATAGGGAGGTATTACTTTCCTCCCCCTTTCTCAGGTGAGGACACGGAGGCTTAGGGATGGCGTGGCCTGAGTCAGGCCACACAGTTAACAAGTGGCAGAGCTGGGAGTCACACCTGAGCCAGCTAGCTCTGAGCCCTAGGCCCTTTCCATTTTGCCACGGGCACGTGTGGGTGACATGTGGTCATCCCATGCATCGGGGGAGGGCACAGCGGAGGACAGGTGCAGCAGGTCTGCTCTGCTGCTGGCTGGGGCCCAGTAGTCAAAGGCACTGGGTCTGAGACACAGAAATCCAGTTTGGGGAGGAGGTGGCCAGAGTTAGGGGGAGGGAGGCAACAGAAAGGGGCACTAGGGACGGCTCCCAGCCTTTCAGCCCGGGCTGGGGAAGGAGCCAGGGGAGCCCATTAGCTGGAGCCCCAGCTGAGGCTAAGCTGCCTGGCTGAAAAGGAACAAGCAGGGGGCCCTGAAGCCAGCCAGCCCTTCCCGCCACCGCCGGGAAAGAAATGAGAAGCAGCCTTAGTGGGAAGTCTTGTAGAAGAAACAGAAAAAGAGCACTTGGGGAGTCAAACACTTTGCTGGGTGTAGGAGAGGCCCTGCTTCTCTTACAAATATGTCCTCCTTTCCCCAGTGTGGCAATGTGAGGATGGCCATTAGGATGCCCGGTGACCCAGGAGGGCTGGCATTTCCAGCCACGGCCAGCTGTGAGGCCAAAACCGGCTTCAGCTGGTCAGTGAGGCTCCGGCAGGCTGCTGGGGCTGGGCGGGGGCCGGGGAGGGGGCCGCTCCAGAGAGCCAGCTGTCCTAGGCGGCCCTTTGGACCCTGTGAGCTCTCCCTGGATGCGGGCTGCGGTTCCTGGCAGAGAACACCTGCCTCCCTGCTTCTCTTCCTCTGGGTGCTTCAGCTCCACCCCACAGAATACAGCTTCAGTCTCGGAGCTAAAGTGAGTTTGGTGGTGGAGTTGGGGCAGCCTTGCATCTCTAGGCCTCCCCTCCCCCGTATCCGACATCTTCAGGCCTCCCCCCTATATCCTGCATCTCCAGCCCCCCATATCCTGCATCTCCAGGCCTCCCCTCCCCCATATCCTACATCTCCAGGCCACCCCCCTATATCCTGCATCTCCAGCCCTCCCATATCCTGCATCTCCAGGCCTCTCCCCCAATATCCTGCCTTTATTCCCCCTACATTTCTTACATGATGCTGCAAATTCTCACATTTGTTGTTTCCTTGGGTTCAGAAATGGTCTCCAGAAGATCTGTAGATGAGTTCTCTATGTTTACTGAGTCAATGTCACAAGGAGGGGCCACACCGGTAACGTGCATCCACTGACCCCAGCCCCGGGGATAGCTGATCCCACCTAGTTAGCTACTGACAGCAGGGAGGGGACAGAGAGAAAGACACAGGCTGAGTAAGCATTGAAAGATGTGGCTAGAAAGGCCTAGACCCTGGGAGAAGTCTTACCTTGGGAGAAAGAGTTACAGAGAAGCAGTATGGTGGGGCCAGGTAAAGCTCTGGAAGAGGAGTGGTGATGGATGACCAGAGGCAGACAAGGGCTGGGGTTGGCTTAGGGCTGTTGGCCCCATGAACTGAACCCATGGTGTTGGGCCTGCAGAGGCTGGGGAGCAATCTGCTATGTTGACCGGCCAGAAGCTCACAGCCATCTTCTAGAAGACTTCATCCAGAAAGGACTCTGGCTCTCAGAGGCCCTGGGGCAGCTCTGGGAGTCTGCTGCAGAGCCAGCCACTCAGCACCCGTTCCCAGAGTGCCCTGTGTCCCCAGAACCCAGCAGTGCCTAGCACAAAGCGGGGCCCACTCCATGTGATTGCACAGATGAACCAGACTTGGCCCTGCCCTCTAGGAGCTCTCGACAGGTCCCAGCAGGACCAGCCTTCCCACCCCGGCCAGCCTCACCTCCTGCCTTGGTCACACTTGTCTCTTGCAATGTACTGCTTGGGGGTAATGAAATAGTCCTAACGGAACCCTGAAATTTTTTTTAAATTAATTAATTTATTTGAGAGAGAATGAGAGAGAGCACATGAGAGGGGGGAGGGTCAGAGGGAGAAGCAGGCTCCTCGCTGAGCAGGGAGCCCGACGCGGGACTCGATCCCGGGACTCCAGGATCATGACCTGAGCCGAAGGCAGTCGCTTAACCAACTGAGCCACCCAGGCGCCCCAAGGAACCCTGAATATTTAAAGCTCAGAGAGCCACAGCCCTGTACCATATGGAGCTAAAGCTAAATCATCCCAGAGAAGGCCTCGCTGGGCTCCATTTTCTCTGCTTTAGCTGCCTTGCCTATTGGAGCTTTACTTTGTGAGTGGATTGGAGGCCATGTTTGATGGATCTCCTCGTGCCCCCATTCATTTTCCTTGGGTAAATTCAACAAAAAATCTCGAGGGCCTACCCTGGGCAGGAATTTTTGTCTGATTTGTTCATGGCTGTGGCATCAAGGTGGACAATGGGGCTGGCACACCATAGGGGGTCCATAACGTGTCACCTCAGATGCCAGTCCCCCCCGTGGCCCTGCGAAGTGTTCGTATCATTCTCAGTCACAGATTGTACACCAAGGTCACAGTGTGACCCACCCGGATGTTATCCTAAGTGGACCGCCAACTCTGTCGATTAGCTGAGTCCCTGCACATGTTTCTGACATTTAATGGTCCACTTGTGGGGAACAAAACTGGAGGGAGCAGTAAAATTGGGGGTAGACTGGCCTCCCAATACTTGGTTTGTGACCTGAGGTAAAGGACTGTCCTTAGTTTCTTTCAAAAGTGGATCTACCTAAGCACGAGGCCAGATAGATCAGGAATATTCTTCAAGATGGAGTTGACCCCCTCCACCCTTTTATGAAGACACCAAAAGTGTCTTCACACATTGCCCAATGTCTCCTCTGAGGCAAAATTGTCCCTCTGAGAACGATGGGCCTAGACCATCCTTCTCAAAACGTGGCCAGTGGCCCAGTAGCCCAGTAGCATTGGCCTCGTCTAGGACCTTGGTAGAAACAAAGATGCTGGCCCCACCCCAAATATCCTGAATCAGAATCTGCCCTGAACAAGGTCCTCAGGTGACTCATCTGCAGTTGGAGATTGACACAATGACCTAAACCAACTGCCTCATTTTACAGATGGGGAGACGGCACTCTAAAGGGAATGACTTCCTCAAGGTCATGTCTCCAAGGTCATGTCTAGGTGCTCATTTTCTTTGGTTATTTCTGAAGTTAGGAGAACTGCCCACCTGGATCCTGAGGCCACAGTTTTTGGAGGCCCTGGGCACAGAGGGACCTCTAGCTGTGAGCCAGGCTTCTTCATGGCAGGGTCCATAGCGGCCGGTATGTACAGTGATTTTGAGATCTGATTTGATCTTTTGTAGACTGTCCCTCAGTTGGGATTTGTCTGATGTTTTTCTCATGATTAGACTGGGATATGGGTTTGGGGGGAAACCATAGAGGTAAAGAGTCACTTATCTCTAATCATGTCAGAGGGTAGATTTTACTTCTTTTTCCCAATAACTGTTTATATTTTCCAAAAAGCAAAATGCTCTGCCCACCCCCCGCCCCAGCTACCCACCAGCAGAGCAACTTTACTTTGCCTTGTTGGATGCAAAGCGAATCTTGTATAATAAAGTGTTTTTGCAGTGTTCCAGCACCTTCTGCCCAGAGCCTCCCGTGGCCAATGAAGGCAGCCAGGCACTGGTGGAGCTGCGACTTGACACAAAGTCCCACCTTTCATTCATTAATGGGGAGTGATGGGCACAGCCCTTCTGTAGTGAGCAGCCAGCCGCTTGCGATTTTCCTTTTACGGTTCCCGTTTCCGATCACTGCACCATCCTAATTAGGCAGGTTGACAGCAGGCTCCTGGAGAACAAAGGCGGCAGCGGCGGATTCCCATAGAAAGGCAGTGAGAGGACCAGAAAGCCCTGTGAAGGGTGAGGTCTCTGCATGGCACATTCTGGCCTGGTCTCCTTAGGCGCGTCCTGGGTGCCGTGTTAACCGCCCTGGGAAATTCTCTCCAGCAGAACAGACTGTTGCCATTCCGATGAATATCCAAGTATTCTTGGCCACTCCGACAGCCCCTCCTTACAACACTCTCCTGCTCACACCCACAAGACAGGCACCAGACACACACATCTCCCCTACTGGCCTGACAGATTTGACAAAAATTTCCTCTGTTGGAAGAAATGCCACTGAGTTAAGATAGTAAAGATTTCTGTTCAAGTTGCGAATGTTGTTTAAACTCAGTGTATCGGTTTTCTGTTGCTGCTGTAACAAATTTGTACACACCTAGTAGCTTAAAATTATGCAAATTTATTATCATTAGAGTCTGGAGGGCAGAAGTCTGAAATGGGGCTGATGGGGCCAAATCAGGGTGTCAGTGGGGCTTCGATCCTTCTGGTGGTTCGAAGAGAAGCAAATCCCTTGCCTTTTCAGTGTCTAGGGCTGCCTGCATTCTTTGGCTCATGGCCCCTTCCTCCACCTTCAAGGTACACTATTCCAGCCCCTGTTTCTACCAATACATCTCCTCCCTGACTTGGATGTTTCTACCTCATTCTTGTAAGGACACTTGTGATTACCCTGGGCCCCCTCAACAAACCCAAGATAATCCCCCCATCCCAAGATACCTAATCACATATGCAAAGTCCTTTCTGCCAGGCAAGGTGGCAGATTCATATGTGCTGGGGATTGGGATGTGGGCATCTTTGATTGGGGCATTCTTTGGGCTATAACTCCTGATTTATTCTTCTGTTTAACAGCAATAATAATAATATCTATTATAAGTACTAAATTGTGAGTTCTTTCTTTCTTCTTCTTTTTTTTTTTTTTTAGAGAGAGAGGTGGTGGGGCAGAGGGAGAGAGAGAGAATCCCAAGCAGGCTCCACACCCAGCACGGAGCCTGACAGGGCTTGATCTCATGACCCTGAGGTCATGGCCTGAGCTGAAATCAAGAGTTGGACACTTAACTGACTGAGCCATTCAGTCAGTTCTAAATTGTGAGTTCTAAATTAGATCCTGTATGTCCTTTGTTTGGCACAGGTCCTGGCACGTAGGAAGCCCTCAGTAACTGTTAACTAGTTATTATTGGAATATTGAGTTACTCTCTACCATTGACACATTGGTATTAGTTTTATCAGCCAGCCATTTGGAAAGGCCAGGTGGTGATCAGAAGTGGAATGGGTCTGGTTTATGTGGGAGAAGGACTAAGAAGGTTGGAAATATGGGCGTTGTCTAGGGCAAGACAGGTGGAAGTGGGGCATTGTTGAGAACAGGCACTGGGTGACGTGGGTGGGGAAAGCCGGTGTGCAGGGATGTGTAAGCAGTACCACGAGGAGGGGAGGGATGAGACAATTGGAAGAGAAGCACTCTAACATTTTTCTCAAGTCTCCCTGACTTCTGGTTGGTGATGGCCTATCCCAGATGCCCAATGCTGCAGCCCCTCACTCTTGCCACACCCCTGAAACCTCCTGAAATGTGGTCTTCCTTCAAGGTCTCGCTCAAGCATTGCTTCCTCCTCCAAGAAGCCTTTGCTAATCATTCAGTAAGCACACACGTCTCTTCTCCTCCTAATTTCAGGAATGCTCCACATCAAGCCACTGGCATGGCATACCCTCGTCTAGTTTTTAACAATTAGATCATAAAACATTTTGCTGCCCTTCTGGGTTGTCTGCACTGTCCAGCTTGGGGCTAGTTTGGCAACTGTCAATGTGCCCAACCCTGAGCTCCTCTCTGCTCCCCTCCGCAATTCAGCGTCAGCCTGTGGTTTCCTGTTCTGTGTTTAAAGCCCTCTTCTTTTCCAGTCCCCTAAGCATGAAACCTCAGTCACTTTTCAGCCTGCAATCTCTATCATCCATAACTCCATGGTAACAAAGTTTTGATGATTCTTCCTTCTTAACAAAAATGCTGGGTGATTTGTGTGCCACGTGGATTTGGGAGCATAGTGACTGGCAAGAGCAGTCCCAGGAGTCAGGACTCCAGGGTGCTGGTTGGTCCCATTTCCACCCTTAGGGAGCCACATGACCTTGGACAAGGGCCCTTCCACCCCTAGCCTCCACCTTCATTTTCCTGGTGCCTACAAGAAGAGCATTGGGCTGGATAGTCTCAAGGCCCCCTGTGGGCTCTTGAAGCTTTCCTTTCTGTGTGCCCAGCCCACGTCGTGCTGAGGCCCCATGCTCGGGGCTGTTGCCTGCCCCCCACCCCCCACCCCGTCCCTGGTGGAGGTGGGAGAGGACAGAGCTGGTTTTCAGACATCTTAAGATAGACCCAGTCTCCCTCCCTGCAGAGGATGAAGTTACTGATTAGGGAGCAATTTGTTCAGGAGACACTGAAGGTAATTAGCAAGAGAGGAGGCAGTGCATCTGGAAAGGAGTTTTTCTAGTCCCTTAGGCATTGATCAGTCAATTCCATGAGCACTACACTGGCTGGTCAGGACTTCGATAGGGAAGTAAAGTCAGCAGCTTCGCAGGCACTAAATAGGATACTGCAAGGAGGCAGATGTTGGTGTTGTTTTACTTCGGGGGGCTGCTGGATGTCCAAGAGAGACGGTGGACATGCTCGTTCGTTTTCCTTTCACTGAACATTTATTCGTTTGCGAGAACAGTTTTGAGGGCCTAGTCCATATGAGGTGATGTCACTAACGAAAGGGGCTCTACCACCTTCCCTAACTGGGAGAAACTTCTAACACAGTGAGAGATCAGACAGACGGCTCAGTAACTGCTCTGTGAAACGGGATGTGGAAGTGAGTAAGCGAGCAGCCCCCACGCCCACCCCAGAGTGCTGTGGAGGTTGGGTGGAGGTGAGCTCAGCTTGGTTGGTGTTAGCGCCGCCTCCAGAAGGATGGCCAGATGCGCAGTAGGCACAGAGAGTACCTGAGGGTACCTGAGGCGGAGGGGCTGACACAAGCAAAACTGCTCAGGAGGAATAATGAAGGGCAAGTTCAGAAAATGAACGATGTTTGATTTTGTCTGGATCACAACGCCCTCCACAACGTGAAATGCAATTAGAAAAATAGGTCAGGTTCAGCTTGTTTGAGACCTGAAAAGATGCTGGGTTGAATTTGCTGGCAATGGGGTGGCATTGAAGTTTCTTTTGGGCACGGAGTCGCATGATATATAGAGTTATACATTAATTAACAAGTGAGAAGGAGGGGCGCCTGGGTGGCTCAGATGGTTAAGCCTCTGCCTTCGGCTCAGGTCATGATCCCGGGGTCCTGGGATCGAGCTCCGCATCGGGCTCCCTGCTCTGCGGGAGGCCTGCTTCTCCCCCTCCTTCCTGCTCGAGCTCTCTCTCATGGTCTCTGTCTCTCTCAAATAAATAAATAAAATATTAAAAAAAAAACCCAAACAAACAAGTGAGAAGGAATATGCTCCCTTCTTGTTCTGAGATGAAACCAAGAAGCTGTACAAAAGGAGAAGGATGGCAGCGTTTCACATTCCTCATAGTTCCATGAAAAGGAAGAGGTGGCCAAGCCAGGCTCCTTGCCACCATTTCTGAAATCCCTCATGATTCCCTGGGCTGCGGAGTGCAGAGAGGTGTGACGAGAAGCTGTTTCCCCCAATTCACTCAGCTGCCAGGTGCTACGTGCATCTGGCTTAGGAAAAACAAGCACATGGAGAGCTGTTTGTTCCTGAGTTCCCTCTAGGTGGCCGGAAACAGCCCCTATAATGGTTAAATGAAAAAGAAAGAAAGAAAATTAGAGAAAGCATTCAAAAGTACTCAGCTGCTTAGCAGTGTTTGTGGCTGTTAGAAAAGATTTCTTCTGAGGGTGTTCAAGAAGAGAAATGCCCAGGGCGCCTGGGTGGCTCAGTTGGTTAAGCGACTGCCTTCGGCTCAGGTCATGACCCTGGAGTCCCGGGATGGAGTCCCGGGATCGAGTCCCGCATCGGGCTCCCTGCTCGGCGGGGAGTCTGCTTCTCCCTCTGACCCTCCTCCCTCTCATGCTCTCTGTCTCTCATTCTCTGTCTCTCAAATAAATAAAATCTTTTAAAAAAAAAAAAAAAGAAGAGAAATGCCTGATCCCTTCAGTGCCTATCTGCCAAGGGTCTGGTGGGGATTCTGGGAAGTGGGAGTGAGTAACATTCACACCGATGAAAACCAAAACAAAATGACAACAAAACTAAACCCTGCTTAGCAAGGAATAGTCCTTGGGATTGCAGACGTGCTACCGTAGGACAACTCCCTCATTTTCCTCTTGTGTGCTACTTCTCACAAGAGAAGAAAGTCTGAGTCTGGGGTGCTCAGCATTGGGAGGGAAGAAAACCGGCCCCAGATGTCAGCCCTGGTCTGTGTGCTCTGTGCAATGCCTGGTCACTTCCCATCCTCTGGAGCTGTAGGTGAGCCGGCAGAGCTGGCTGACCTAGGGTGTCCTGGGCCGCCCAGGGAGTAACATGAGGTGCCTGGAGACTTGGTGGGGGGCACTGATGACTGGTGGTTCTAGGGTTCATTAACCCCAAACAATCACAGTGGGACAGTGAGTTAAAAGTTGCTCAAACCAAAAAAGAGAAAGCCAGAATTCATTTAAGCTAGTGAGTTTTGATAGCTTGGGTGAGGGGAAGCGGTTATAATTCATCAGTTACCTGAAGGTTTTACAAAAAACCTTTTTATCATAGAAAAATGGAAACACCAACAGAATAAACAGGAGTGACATCATAAAAAATGACAGAATGGGGAACTCAAACATTGTTTCTTGACTAAAGCAATAGTTAAGCAGGCAAAAACTGTCAGGATCAATTTTTGCAGAACTATGGAACCCTAATAAAAAACTTACAATGACTAGGGGAGTGCTTAATGAAGAAAGAAGCTGCTGAATTTCAGGAAGAGAGCACTGCGTTGTGTTAAGTTAACCACTTCCCAACCCCCACTCCTCAACTGGGCTGCTGTACTAGAGGGAGCAATGCAGACTTCTTTTCTTTCTTTAAAGATTTATTTATTTTAGAGAGAGAGAGAGTGCATGAGCTGGAGGGGCAGAGGGAGAGGGAGAGAGAATCTCAAGCAGGATCCCTGCTGAGTGCAGAGCCCAACACAGGGCTCAGTCTCACGATTCTGAGATCATGACCTGAGCTGAAAGTAAGAGTTGGACACTCACCCGACTGTGCCATCCGGGCGCCCCTGTGGACCTTATTTTCAAAGGGGTGCGGTGTGTGTTTTGACAGCTTCCTGAAGACAGGCTGAATGGCTTGCTTTTGCTTCTCCTTCTTTCAAGCTTTCTCAGGGCTGAAGCAGCTTCCCTGGATGGGTTTTTTTTAAGGCACTGAAAGGCAAATATACTAGCTGCAGCCACCTGCTGCAAGAGAGGACAGTGAGGACAGGCAGGGACAGACAGGAAACCCCAGAAAGGAAAAGGCTGGGAAGGAGATACAGAATAAGGGTTTTGAAAAGCTCCCATCTGCCAGGGCACCTAGAAGGCCACATGCATGCCCAGGGATGGACACATGCTCAGAAAAGACCTGAGAAGACCTAAGCTTCCACCTCCGGGTAAACTTTAGATTCCATCCTCTAGGAAGAGAAGGCTAAGGTAGAGTTGTAAACGCCTGGCTAAGTACAGAAGGAGTAACACACAGCCAAAATGCAAAAATCAGGATAATTTTTTAAAAATATTTATTTATTTATTTATTTATTTATTTATTTATTTGAGAGAGAGGGTGAGCGTGCATACACACACATGAGTGGGAGGTGGTAGGAGCAGAGGGAGTGGGAGAGAATCTCAAGCAGACTCCGCATTGAGCACGGATCCCAATGTGGGGCTCAGTCTCAACGACTCTGAGATCATGACCTGAGGTGAAATCAAGAGCTGGACATTTAACTGACTGAGCCACTCAGATGCCCTGCAGACAATTTTTTTTTTTTTTTTACTTTACTTTACTTTTTTGCCTCCAGGTGTTTAAGGACATCTCTGTCAAATCACTAGCTAAGTAAGCACTAAGCCAACAGAACAGACGTCAGTGGCCACACATGACAGAAAATACAGTCTTGACATATACGCAGTAAACAAAATGGTATATGTGCCCAGCATCCAGTGTCCAAAATTATCAACATTTTGCCACCCTTGTTTCATCCATCCTTCTACCTACTCATCAACTTACACTCCATTTTATTATTCTTTTACAGTTACAACATTTTTATACATTAAAATGCATAAATTTTATTAGTTCAATTGTGACAGATCTATATGCCCCTGTAGCCCCCATCCTTATCGCAATATAGAACTTTCTATCTTCCCAGAAAGTCCCTCATGGCCTTCCTAGTAAACCCCCTCAGATTTTTCTTTTTATACTTCACATGCTCCAATATCTTGCCTTGTCCCTGCCCCTCCCCCCCCAAGCCTGGCAGTCACTGCCCAGAAGGGCCAGTGTTTCAGATGGGAATGTGGGAGGCTGCCTATGTATCTGCCTGACCCGTCCTTCCACTGTTCCATGTACAAGTAAATACTCATGAGAGCTTTGGGAGAAATGGCCAGAGGTAAGTGGTGTCCCTAATAGATTTGGCAGATGATGTCATTGTAGGGTGTGACTGGTGGTAGGGTAGTAGGAACACTGGCAGCCACAGCAAGGGGCTCCTGAATGGGGAACATTGGGAGCAATGTTTGGTAGGAGATTCTGGAATGGTTTAATTCTTCCAAGCCTTTTCATATACCATTCCTTTGTCCTGTATCACCACTTATCAGACTGCCTCTTATATATCTATCCCTCAAGACTTAGCTCAGCATTCCTGACTAGACCAGATAGCCTCCTTTTTACTCCTAACCTGCATCTCCATTATGATAACATATCCTATTAACACTGAATGTGTTGGTGTCCTGGAACAGACTTAAACTTTTTTTTTTTAAAGAGCAGGGAGCTCGTTGTAGGGCTCGATCCCAGGACCCTGGAATCATGACCTGAGCTGAAGGCAGATGCTTAACCAACTGAGCCACCCAGACTTAAACTTTTTGAAGTCAGGATCTCGGTCTTATTTATCATGGTATTTTTTTAGCCTCTAGAGGGCTGGTATATAGTAAGCACAGAACACAGGTTTTAAAAATAGGTTCATATTGCAAATTGGCCTTCACCTTACTTCAGTCAATGGGCCATTTTGTGGACTAACTCTTCACCTTGTGTCTTGGACCATTGTATTGCAAGAGCATGCCATTTATCACAAGAGGAGCTTGATGAGACTATGGGTCTGAATCAGTTTTTTTTTTTTTAAGATTTTATTTATTTATTTGACAGAGAGAGACAGAGAGAGAGGGAACACAAGCAGGGGGAGTGGAAGAGGGAGAAGCAGGCTTCCTGCAGAGCAGGAAGCCCGATGCGGGGCTCGATCCCAGGACCCTGGGATCAGGACCTGAGCTGAAGGCAGATGCTTAATGACTGAGCCATCCAGGTGCCCCCTGAATCAGTTTTGATGAGGTTTAGGGGGTATATGCAAAGGATAGCTAATTTTGAAGTCTGATGCACTCTACTGAAATGGAAGCTCCTAAAAATCCGGAACAATCTTACTGTTGTATCTTCAGTAAAGGGCCAAACGTGTCATAAGCACCCACTAATGCAAGCACTGCTCCATCAGAGGCCAGCTGGGAAGTGGCTTCTCATGGTGCTCTAAATTGAAGGGAACCTTATAGCTTCTCTGCCTTCTCCCCCCCCACACACCATCATCCTCTCTGAGAACTTAAGATAGTGTATAAGTCATAAGCTAGCTTTCCTGGGTTGGGACAGAGGAGCCTGGCCTACCAGGCTGATAAAGGCTTTTACTCTATTTATTAGAGAGTAAACTTTCTTCACCTTCCATTGTGACTCCATTTAAAAAGTTCCTGGTTTCCTCTCCACTCTGTAGCAGGGAGCTGGCTCTGAGGCAAAGTCTGAAGCAGGCTTTGTGGAGACAGGCTGAACAGGGCAGCTAGGAGGTTGTCAGGAAGTTATTTTTGGTCATTTATGATTGAAAAGGATCTTGGCCTGAGTTCCCTAGGCTCAGGCTCTGGCCTGAGGCAAAACTTATGAGCTAATGCTCACAGGGGCACAGGAATGCAATGCCAGGGAAGTTAGAGTGAGGGGAAAGTGAAATAATGCAAGTAGGAAGGGAAAGCAAATATGGGGAGGAGTGTTAACAAACTGGCTGCAGTTTAACCAAGAAGGATTACTATTGATCCATCAAATGGGAGGCCCCTGGAGGCAACTCTGAGGTGCCTGAGTGGCTCAGTCAGTTGAGCATCTGACTCTGATTTTGGCTCAGGTCATGATCTCAGGGTCCTGGGATTGAGCCCCGTGTCAGGCTCTGTGCTCAGCGAGGAGTCTGCTTGTCCTCCTCCCTCCCCCTGCCCCTCCCCTTGCCTCTCTTAAATAAATAATAAATAAATAAATAAAATCTTGTAGTAATAATAATAATAATAATAATAAAGAAATACTGAGTCTGATAGTAGTCTGTTGGGAGGAGGAAAGGAGAAGAATCGATCCACTGTCTCCTTCTTATCTTCCTGCTCTGATAAGCCAAAGTCCCCCCATGAGGCCTTAATTCCTTTGTATTCTCAGGCTATGTTACCTGCCCCTGTGGGCAGCTGCTGGGGAAGCCAGAGCCCATGACATAAGTGGTTATGGTGTGAGCTAGCGGCACACCTTCCCTCCCTGCCTACCTATAGCAGAAGCCTGTGGGCCAGCCAGTGTGTATGCATAGCAGCTCAGTGAGACTGAGCGGGTTGGGGTGCATGAGGCATGGGACATGGCATGCGAGACATGAGTGACACTGCCCTACCAAGCCTGGAGCAACATGGGAGACCAGAAGCAGCTGCAGTGGTGGGCCCAATTGCCCGTGCTGATGAAGGGGGCATGCTGGTTGATGGGAGACAGAAAGAAGCAGGGACTGGGTCCCTCTGAGAGCAAAGGATACAACTATGGTATTGGCTCTCTGCCTCTTGCTTATGGTTTATTAGCTCCTGGAAAGCTGGGGCCATTTTCAGGTCCTGACCCCAAGTGCAGCATCTGACTCAGAGTAGTGTCTCTGCAAACAAAGTGAGGAGGAGACAAAGTGAATCCACCTAGGAAAAAGCCATCCACATCATATCATGCAGCACCTGAGCAGGGTAAATGACTCCAGTACAGATGGAGGTCTGCCATGGTTTCCAGAGCCAGGGAGAGAGGGCTTGTCCCAGTGCTGCTGGCTACCTGCACAGAGTTATGATTTACAGGATTTTGTAGCCCTGTTTTCAGATGTTCACTCATTGTTTACTGCTCTGCTGCTAATAAATATCTTGTCATAAATGATAAACAGGGTAGCTTGAGGGGGATGTGGGAGCCATGTTTAAAGAGACTTTTTCTGCAGAATAACCAACGTGCCTGTGGATTAGGTGGCCCCAAATTTATTTTTTAAAGTCTGTCTGTCTTTATTGTTTATGTGACTGGACTCCAAGAGAAGGAAACTGCCTAGCTTTGATGGAAATCTGAAAGGGATGGGCTGCATGGCGGCAGGGAGCTGTCCGAGGTACTGGATGGGGTGGGAAGGAGCTGCTCAGGCGCTGCGGGCCTTCCTTCCAGGGTGCCCAGCAAGATTTGTTTAGGAGGAAATGGGAGCCCTCCTTGAGGGCAGATTTCCTTAGGTTCCAGGAGGGTGAAGTACCACATTCTTCAGTGCTCAGCGGCTTGGTTGGAATATGAATGGAGGCAACTGGCAACAGCTTGGCCCTCATGGTACAGCAACAGGTGCTTTAGGCTATGACAGAGAACCTTCTACAACCTGTGCTTCTAAGATACAGCTGGTGCCACGTGCCACCACCCTGTGGATTCAGAGCCTTCTGTTGGTGCCCTCTTGGCCCTTCTCCAGATACTCCTCCTCTCCCTCCCCATGCCCTATCTGTCCCTCCCATCTCCTTTTTACCATATCCAAGTTTCACACCTGCTACATGCTGGAGGGCTGAAATGGAAGAAGGGCCAAGCAGCTGCCTGCAGGTGGGTATTGTGTTGTTCAGGGTGGGAGGAAAGAAAACATCCAAAAGAAATTGAAAAGCTTCAAAGTGACTGGCACTGGGAAGAGGCCTGTTTGGGCTGCCAACTTTGGATTCAGGCAGATAGGAGGCAGCTGGTGGAATGCCTGTTGCCCCTGACACTGGCATTTCATGAGAAATGAGGAAAATGTAGAGCTGCCAGTCCATTCAATAGGCCTCACTTCCTTAATTTGAGGTTTTCATTTGAAAATGGCAAGAGATATACTTTACTCTGATGCCATCAGAAACGGAAAGAGAAAGTTCTGTGGTCCTGGCAGGAACTTGGAGCTTTGGGCAGCAGAGTTCCTTGGTTTAGGACAACTCTTAGCATCCCTGGGTGTTGGGTTGAGCCTCTGCAGGGTCTGAAGAGACCAATCAGGTTGTGCAGTCATAGCTCAAGGGCCTGGGCTCTTTCTTCGAGTCACCTTATGCAGCAACGTGTGACTTCTGGGCAGGGTTGGCACACTTCCAAAGATGGGGGCCAAGGTTATACCCTCTTCTAGTGTAGAAGGGAAGTGACTTTGGCAGCCACATGGAGGAGGCAATAGAAACTACAAAGACCCCAGAGACCTACCTCCTCCCCCCCGCCCCCCCATTACAATATTGTTCACACAACTCAACCGATTATAGATTCATCGGGGTAAAAAAATGTTCTTCCTTTAAAATTTAAATATTTCCTGGAAGGGCCAAGACTCACACTTAAATGAAGTTCCTCAGCATTATTTATACTGAACAGCTGAAGTTCTGGGGCCTCTTCCCAGTTGGAATGGCCCATGGGTTGCAGGGAAGGAAGCAACTGCCAGCTCTATCGTCTTCTTCTGGCACGAGAGTTTCTGAGATGCTGGGGGTCTCTAGCTCCTACCTTGATCCTGCGGGTGAACTGAAATTTCCACAGCTCTGGGGCCACAGGACAGAGAAAGTGCTGACAGCTTCTGGTTTTATCTTTTTATGTCTTGGCAACATGGTGTAAGAACACAGACCTCGTAATCACAGACCTTGTAATCACAGACCTCTTAATCACAGACTTATGTTCAGATCTCAGTTTCCCTGCTTAATAGTGAGGAAGACTACTTATCTTTACCTACATGAAGAAAGATGTCACCCCTAACGTGTTGTGGGAGTCAGAGAGGTCGCATATCAGAAGCACCTGGAACACAGGCTTCTGTCAAGGGTTAGATTCTCAGCAGGAGAATAAATACACTCTCTATCAGTAATGATGAATTTCTTCTTTTCAAATGGATGCTTTTTATTTTTCTTTGATGTCTTATTGAATTGTCTAGAACTTTATGAACAAAATAATAAACTGTAATGAAAATGGTGGGCATCTTTGTTTAGGGCTTCTGGTATTTTATACACAACAGTTATGTTAGTTGGAAATAGGATCTTTTTATCCTATTGAGAAACAACACATCTAGTCTCACATCTTAAAATGTTTATTTTGAATGCATTCAAGTTTTATCAAATGCCCTTTTCATACCTTTTGTCATATATAACTGGTGATATGATATATTCATAAGTGTCTTAATGTTTGACTATCCTTATGTTTATGGGATAAACTTTGCTTTATTATTGAGGATTATTTTTAATGTACTAAATCCCCTTTGTAATATTTTAATTTGTCCTCCTGCCTCTACTCTTGAGATCCAAACTGCACAAAACAGCCAGAATTATCTTTCTATAGCATAAGTCACATCATGTCTCTCTCCTGCTTAAACACTTCTAGCATTCCATTGTAATGGGAATAAAATAAAACTCTTTGTCTTGACCTGTAAGACTATTTATTGTTTAACTCCCCCCTAACTCTCTCTCCATGTTCCCCCTTGTTCCCTAGTTCAGCAGCGTTTTTTTGTTTTGTTTTGCTTTGTTTTTGTTTTTGTTTTTAAGAGGGAGGGAGAGAGAGAGAGAGCACAAACATGGGGAGAGGCAGAGTGAGAGGGAGAAGCAGACTCCCCACTGAGCAGGGAGCCTGATATGGGGCTCAATCCAGGAACGCTGAGATCATGACCAGAGCCGAAGGCAGATGCTTAACCGGTTGAGCCACCCAGGCACCCAAGCAGCATTGGTTTTAAACTTTTCCTCTGTCCTGGACCATATTCTCTCCCCAAGTCTTTTTTGAGCTACCTCTTTCTCATCGATCATAACCCAACTCAAATGTCACCTTCTTAGAGAATGGATTCCTGAGCTTTCTGGTTAGGCTGCTTCTCAATGCCTCTATATCATTCTGTTTTATTTTCTTCTTGGGATTTAGTGGTGCCTGAAATTACTTTATTGCATTTGTTTGTTTGTTTATGTGCTGATTGTCTATCTCCTCCCACTAAAATGCATGTGACTTGATGGTGAATATTTCTGGTCTGTACTGGTCATTGCTCCTAAGAACTGCTGACTGGTAAATGATGAGTGCTCAGTAAATAGATTCACAGGTGCAATTGGCTTTTTACATTCTTGACCTTTTCTTTTTTGGTCCTTTGTCATCTTCCAATAACTGCAAAATCTTGATTTGTTTTCTTGTCATCTTTTTCTTTGACTGGGATCACCTTACATAGTACAGGACTCTCAGAGTGTAACAGGACCTTATAGATTATTTAATCCTTGGACTTGTTCAGTGCAGGAAGCCTCCTGTCCCATCCTGGAAGATGACCATTCAACCTTTGCAGATCTTTCTAGGAGCTGACAAGAGTATGAAATTGCTCTACTTCCATTCTTGCTTTTCAGGGGGAAAATTATTGCAATGAGGAGACCTGAGGACTTTTTGAGACTAATGGTAGGAAGACATGAGTTAAGCCGTAGGCTTTCCCATGTCAAATAAGGGAGGTAGATGTCTGACCTGAGTTATGTTTTATATGCCATAAATGTTTTTGAGCTGTGGCAGGACCCCCTGGTTATTGTAGCCAATTCTCCCAGGGCCTGAGTGGCTGTGACTAGTGCCCTCTTATATCCTCTAAGCTTAGTTTGGGGATTCCTGTGCTCACACATAGATATACAATTCCCTTTTCTCTTTTTTCTTTCCTGCATTTATTATGACTTTCTTCCTTTATCTCAGAAACATTTTATTATTTATCCATCACCCTTATGGTGCTTTAGGATCTTGAGGACATTGGAAAAGAAGCAAACTAAAAAAAGTCATCCAGGTGACTACCCACCTGTGTGAAGGAATCTCCCACCTGGTGGTACAATTACTCTATTACTCTTGATGTCTTTGTTTTTATTTTTTCCTCTAGACTGTGAGCCCTTGGGAGAGGGATGGTGTCTTATTTGTCTTTGGATGCTGAGGGCCATTTTAGTGTCTGTCACAGAACAGAGACTAGATTTGTGTTGGTTAAGGAGACCCACATTGTTAGACCACCATGACAACATGATATGTGTGTGGCACCCCAGAAAATCCTTATGTTCCCCCTTTGGTCAGACTAAGGTTTGAATCTTTAAGCTGCTACCTACTGCTCGTGTGATCTTGGGCATGTTGCTTTAGTGTTTTCTGGGCTTTCATTTTTTTTCCCATGTAAAATGGGAATCACAAAGCCTACACCTCGTGGGGTTGTAGGGAGGATTAACCAAAAAAAGATATGTAAAATGCCTGTGCTTAGTAGGTGCTCCATGACCAGCAGCTACTACTATTAATATTTTATGCTCTCCCAGACTTCTGAGCAGGGCTCAGTTTATTTATCCTGACTAATTATCCTCGGCAAGGAGGCTTCCCAACACCCTCATCAGTCGTAATTACCCCAGTGAAGTCATCCGCAGGGTGCAGAGCTACCATCTGCTTGGAGGCCTCCCGGGCTGGGCTCCTCTCCCCCTTCTGGAGCCTGGGAGCAGATGTGGGAGGCTGAGCAGACAAGACTTCCGCTGCTGCTGTTAGCAGCTGAATTTCTGGAATTCTTGCTAATAGCTCAAATCAGAAAGTGAGAGCTGCTGTATATTTCCTTGGGGTCTGCCAGGGCTTTGTACATGCAGGATGCCCCTTTTTCATTCTTCCCCACTCCCTACCAACTTTCTTTCCTTTTTGCGTTACTGGAATTTTCTGTCAACGATGATAGTATAGGAAAGGAGATTGCTGTGGGCATGTGAACTTTTGTAGGATGAGGACACCCAGGGCAGGGGGAGAAAGAGATAGGGATGGTGGTGCAAGGTGGGCCCTAGCAAAATGGCCTTTGGGGCCTTCAGTCTCAGTCTCCAGGAGATGCATGGTATAGGAAGAGCAGTAAATGAGGTCAGGAGATCTTGAACGGGGAATTCACATTCTTGTTAATGGATCTGGGACTGTGGACAAGTTCCTTCACATCCATGGGACTCAGCATCCTCATATACATGATGAGAGGTTGACCTAAAGGACTTCTAAGGTCAACTGTCCTCTTTGAGGTCTAAAGGCTAATGATTCTCTTTCCATATTTTTAGGTCTCTCTCCCCATTATCCCAACAATGGGATAGTGGGCCTAATCCTATGCCCCATTTCCTAGGTTTGCTTCTGGCTACAAATCTTCTATTAGATATTAGGCGATGAAGGCTTACCTTGTCACATAAACTTATTTTCATTTCCTTGGGGCCTTTCTTGGACAGATATAATATTTCCAAACATAAAAGATAGAATTTCTAGTGTTGGAATTTCAGACACTATACAGGGAGTGGGGGTGACTAGCATGTGTGTGTGTGTGTGTGTGTGTGTGTGTGAGAGAGAGAGAGAGAGAGAGAGAGAGAGAGAGAGAGTGTGAGTGAGCACCAGGGCTGGAGGGGCTTAGTGAGAAGGCAGAGGTCTTACTGATCATCCCTTAGATACCACCATGGCCACTAGGTTAGGGCACCTATGTGTCCACATGTGGCCTGACGGAGGCTACCTTGTAACAACAATGGTTGTCACTTGTCACTTGAGTACCTGTTGTGTACTAGGCATTGCCCAGACTCGTCTCTGATCCTCACAAGAACCCTGCAAGGTGAGAATTACAATATTTATCATTTACAGTTTCAGCAATTCTGGAGAAACCTGGAGGTCCACAGTATGTGGCAATCTGTGGTGTTGCCAAGGCGGAGTCTGTGAGGCTGGGTGCAGACGGAGTTACTCAGCCAGTGAGGGAGGCTTTCTCACTGCTCTGTGCCTACACCTCAACCCATCAAGAAGTCATAACTCATTAAATGATAATAGCTTACTGTCTTGATGAAAAATGGTCTCTTTGAAAGAAAGCAACAACTAGTACTGAGGATGGAGGCAAAAGTGAAGGTTACGACAGTGGGCCAAAAAGTAGAAATTTGAGATAAAGACTGTAAGGTTGAATTTAGTAGCTGCTTAGATTTATAATGTGACTGAGAGAGCTCACCATGTTTTCTATGTAGACACACGAACACTGGTTTAGGGAGTGTTTCAGCCTGTACAAAAGATGTGGAAGGCACTCAAAGTGTGGGTTACATGGAGTGTGGGTCCCAAAGATCAATGAGACCCAAAGCCCTGTTCTCAAGGAGTTCATAGTCTAGCAGGAACACAGTCAACAAATAGCCAAACATTTTAGAAAACTCCATAAGATAAATACCCATGAATGGAACACTGAAGGGGTTATTGGAATCCACAGGAGGACTCATTTCTAACTCAGGTCATCCAGGAGGGCCTCTTGAAGAGGGAGTTGCTCTGTGGTTTTTATAAGCTGGTAGGATTGAGATGGGAAGATGGCATTTCAGGCAAGGGGATGAGCATGAGAAATGGCCTGCATGTCAGATGCTGCTGGATATGTTTGGAGCATGGTAAATAGACCAGTTTGGCTGGAGTGTAGGATTCATGTAAGTATTGTGAAAGAAAAGCCTGTATAGGTAAGTGCTCTGA
Organism: Mirounga leonina; assembly: GCF_011800145.1. NCBI lineage: Eukaryota > Metazoa > Chordata > Mammalia > Carnivora > Phocidae > Mirounga > Mirounga leonina. The sequence goes on from NW_023270389.1 coordinate 9,337,104, forward strand.
TACACGGGGAGGCCTTCGATGCCAACCTAAGGAATTTGGATGGACTGCACTCTGCTGTAGGGACAAAAAGATTAAAATCGTCAAGACTTTGAATCAACAAAGCTTCATTTTAACTCATGCTACAAATCCATCTCAAGTCAGCAGGGAATCTGCTCCCTGTCCTCCTCACTCTGGCTCATGATAATGATGGAGCTCCCACCATTTACAATCTTGTCATTTGTAAGAGGGAAGGGACACGGAAATTTACACATCAGTGTTTAAAGGCTTCCACTCAAAAGTAACATGTCACTTCCACTCACATTTTATTGATCCAAGGAAGTCATATGGTCATGGGGAGGGCAGGGAAGGACAGTGCCACTGTGGACGTGGAAAGAAGAGAACAGGGATATTGGTGAAGAGAATCTTGATTGCTACAGTTAGGGAGGACATGGGATATGCTGGTAAGCTTTTGGACAGGAGAGTGGCATGACCCTCTGAACTGCCTGGGTGCCCAAAGTTCACATGCCCATTGTTGCCCACATTACACTGAATGGTCTGCTCCATGTTGGTTTCCAGGTCTTATTCATCTTGTCCCTCAATGGTCCACAGATTGGATGCTCAAATGAGATTTGTTAGGTAGACAAGTTTATTTTTTGAAGGATAGATTAGAGAGAAGGTAGATTGAACCCTGGGGAGGTGAGTTACTGTACTTGTCCCGTTTAACTTTAAAGAAAGGAAGACACTCTCCTTAGAGTTGATTCTGCCTTTTTATTGGGAAGTATTTTGTCACTTCTTTTTTTTTTTTTTTAAGATTTTATTCATTTATTTGACAGAGAGAGAACAAGTAGGCAGAGAGGCAGGCAGAGGGAGAGAGAGAAGCAGGCTTCCTGCTGAGCGGGGAGCCCGATGCGGGGCTCGATCCCAGGACCCCAGGATCATGACCTGAGCCGAAGGCAGCGGCTTAACTGACTGAGCCACCCAGGCGCTCCCAATTTTGTCATTTCTAGTGTACATGGCCATCAGTGTTAATAATTAGTAATCAAGCAAAATAGTAATTTCCTGGAGGCAGAAGAGAGCTGCTTGCTCCTCTCATCAGGCGCTTCCCTAAGGGGCCTATGCCCAATTTCATCATCTGGGGACTGTTCCCATCTGGTCTGGTGTGTCTGGAATGCTGGCCTTCTTTCTTACCAGTCCCTGGTCTAATGGGTACATGAGTCTGGTAGCTTCTGGCTCCAGAGAGATTGATTCGGGCAGCTCTGGTAGGGACAGCTCAGGAGATCAAAGTGTCCTTTGAAAGCTGCATTGTTGCTGACAGCCCCAAGCCTGATTAGACTGTGACTGGATTTTTTTTTTTTTAAAGATTTTATTTATTTATTTGAGAGAGAGAGAATGAGAGAGAGAAAGCACATGAGAGGGGGGAGGGTCAGAGGGAGAAGCAGACTCCCCGCCGAGCAGGGAGCCCGATGCGGGACTCGATCCCGGGACTCCAGGATCATGACCTGAGCCGAAGACAGTCGCTTAACCAACTGAGCCACCCAGGCGCCCTAGACTGTGACTGGATTAAAGGGCCCTGATGCAATTAGTGGCTTCTCTTCCTTCCCCACCCAGGGCAGGCAGAGGCTGCCGTGCAGGGCCAGGTGGAGACAGGGGTATAAATCCCCTTTCTGCCTCCCAGGGAAGGTAATTTGGTTTCAGTCAAGGCAGTTGTCCTGCTTGGGTTGCTCATGTCACTGTCCTTGTCACTGTCCATGTCACTATCCATTGTCACTGTCTGCTTCTTGGCAGCCCGAGCAGGATCCCAGCTGTTCTGCCTGGTCACAGAGCAGCTCTGGTTAAGGACTCAGCAGAACAACAACCCCCATGTAGCAGTGTTTTGTTCTCCCACAGTCACTGAGCATGGATACACAAATATGTTTATTCACTCAGCTCTCAGCTAATATTTTTCCAGGACGTACTGTGTGCCAGGCACTCTGCTAGGCATTGGGTCTGACTGGACAAGGCAGTTCCAGTTCCTGCCCTTCTGGGAGCTTCCATTTTAGTAGAGGAGGCAGATAATAAGGGAGTAAATGGCAAAATAAACAAAATTCTTGGAGATTGTTATAACTACCACAAAGAAGATAAGTGGAGGGCTGTGATATAGAGGAAAAGGAAACTTTCCCCCCCAACTACTTGTAGCTTCTTTCTCCTCACCCCCAGGTGATCATGGAGCCTCATGCCATACTGAGAAAATAGGCGCCATCAGATTTAAACTCCTTCATCTTCCCGCCGTTAAATCTCAAAACGTAAACACATTTTCTCCCCCTGAGTTAGCAATAGAACATGCATCTATTTCCCATTAAGAGCCAATCTCTCCACTGTTCTCTGGATCTCCTCTCAGTTCCCTCAAGGATCACACCTGTCTGATTGGTTTCTCTCCAGCATTGCACCATCAACCACTGTCTCTCTGTTGAATCGTCCCTAGACTATACAGGGACACTCTGACAGCTCCCAATCTAACAAATCTATGGACCTCACTTTGCTATCTAGGTACTATTACAATTCTCTGCTTCATTTCATACCCAGCCTTTATGAACAGGTCTCAGATATTTCCCTGCTTCCTCCCCTCCCCTTCAATTCTACCACTCACCATTTCTCTAAATTAACTCTTGTCAGGGTTGTACTTGATTCTGTCCCCATCGTACTTGACCTCCCAACACAGTGAAATCATTCTTGAAACACTCTCCCCTTTTGGATCTGCTGATACCACTCTCTCCCCTTTTCCTCTTCCCTTATTTGTTCCCCACCTGCCTATTTGCTGGCTCTTCCTGCTCTACTTGACCTCTAGAGGCCAGTGAACTTTAGGACTTGCCTTGGGTCATTTTCCAACTTTCTTTAAATTCTTTCCCTAAAAAATTTTATCTGGTTCCATAAATTTAAAAAGACATCTTGGGGCACCTGGGAGGCTCAGTTGGTTGTGTCTGACTCTTGATTTTGGCTCAGGTAGTGATCTCATGGTTGTGAGATTGAGCCCCATGTCGGGCTCCACGCTGAGCGTGGAACATGCTTAAGATTCTCTCTCTCGGGGCGCCTGGGTGGCTCAGTCATTAAGCGTCTGCCTTCGGCTCAGGTCATGATCCCAGGGTCCTGGGATCGAGCCCCACATCGGGCTCCCTGCTCCGCAGGAAGCCTGCTTCTCCCTCTCCCACTCCCCCTGCTTGTGTTCCCTCTCTCGCTGTGTCTCTGTCTGTCAAATAAATAAATAAAATCTTAAAAAAAAAAGGATTCTCTCTCTCCCTCTCCCCTGCTCACATGCTCTTTCACTCTCTTTCTCAAAAAAATAAAAAAATAAAAAGATATCTCTATGCTAATGATGACCAAATTGACCTCCCCAGCTCAGAATTCTACTTAAAACTACAAAATTGCCCATTACCTACTTTCTTGATCATCTCACAGACTTCTTTAACCATGTCTGAGGGGGACACTTGACTTCCTCTCCCTCACCCACCCTACTGACCCCAGGTTCTCCATCTTGCTCAGCACCACCATCTACCCATTGACTCATTGCAAAACCTACAAGTTATCCTTGGGTCCTCCCATTCCTTTTCTCTTAAAAATAAATCTTGAAACTGTTTCTTTTCATCTTCACTGTCACATCTTAGTCCAGGAAACCCTTATTTCGCTCCCGGGCCTCTGCAACCACCTCTTCCTATGTCTCCCCTCTTCCAGTTTTGCCAGTCTTGCATCATTAAAACAAATTAAACAGCATCTTGACCCCAGTTTCCAAATATTCTAAGGATTTCATAACCCTTTATTTCTAACCTTTGCCCATCAACTTATATATTATTATTGTTCATGCTTTTAGTTATAACCTTTTTAACCCCACAAATTAGACATGATTATTATTTTATTTAGTATTTGTTTTAATTTGTCTATGTTTATTGTTTTCTTTGCTGTCCATTCTTTTTTGCATTTTAAGTGTTCCTTCCTTTCTTTTTCTGAAGAATGTCCTTTAGTTTCTTAGTAGTAAACTCTCCCAGTTTTTGTTTCTCTGTAAATGTTATTCTTTTTTTTAAAAGATTTTATTTATTTATTTGACAGAGAGCACACAAGCAGAGGGAGAAGCAGGCAGAGGGAGAGGGAGAAGCAGACTCCCCACTGAGCAGGGAGCCCCATGCGGGGCTCAATCCCAGGACCCTGGGATCATGACCTGAGCCAAAGGCAGATGCTTAACTGACTGAGCCACCCAGGTGCCCCTATAAATGTTATTCTTTTACTCTCTTTCTTTAAAGATAATTTTGCTGGGTGTATACCTTTTTTTTTTTTTTAAGAGAGAAAGAGCATGAGTGGGAGGGCGGTGAGGGGAAGAGGGAGAGGGAGAGAGAGCATGGAGCCTTACACAGGGCTAGATCTCACAATCCTGAGATCATGACCTGAGCCAAAATCAAGAGTCAGACACATAATTGACTGAGCCACCCAGGTGCCCCTGGGTATATACTTTTAATTGTCAGCTGTTTCCTCTCAACCTCTTTAAGTTGTAACTGCACTGTTTCTCATTTCTGTTGTTGCCATGGAGAGGTCAGCTTTCTAATGACCACTTCCTTGTAAGTAATCTGTCATTGTCAGGCTGCTTTCAAGATGTTGTCTTTGTCTTTTGTGTTACGCAGTTTTACTACTATGCTCGGTGTGGATTTCCTTTTCTTGATCATATCTGGGGTGTTTTACTTCCTGAATTTTTGGATCAGTACTTGTCATTAGCTCTATCAAGTTTGTGGAGCCATCATCATGTTAAATATTGCCTCTCCTCCATTCTCTCCTTCTGGGATTCCAGTTGTACACACGTTAGCCTTTCTCATTCTATTTTCAATTCCTCTGAGGCCCTCTTTTATATTTCCTTCCTCTTCATTTATCTTCACTATATTCTGACATTTCTCTGGATACCTTCCACTTCACTAATTCTCTCCCAAATTGCATCTAAACTGCTATTATTGTCAGTCTTTTGAGATTTTGATTTTTGTATTTTTAAAAAAGATTTTATTTATTTATTGGACAGGAAGGGGGAGAGAGAGAGAGAGAGAGCAAGCACAAGCAGGGGGAGCAGCAGAGGGAGAGGGAGAAGCAGGCTCCCTGCTGAGCAGGGAGCCCAATGCGGGGCTCAATCCCAGGACCCTGGGACCATGACCCAAGCTGAAGGCAGACGCCCAACCAGCTGAGCCACCCAGGCACCCCTTTATGTATTTTTAAAAAATTTTAAATGATTCCATTTGTTTTTCCCCCTAAAGTTGGTTCTCCTTTCCTAATAGTTTCTTTTCTTTTCTTTTTTTTTAAGGTTTTATTTATTTATTTATTTTAGAGAGAGAGAGCTCAGGGAGGAGTAGAGGGATAGGTACAAGCAAATGCTGCACTGAGCATGGAACCTGATGCAGGGTTTGATCCCACGACTTTGAGATCATGACCTGAGCTGAAATCAAGAGTCGGATGCTTAACTGAATGAGCCACCCAGGTGCCCCTTTATGTAATTTAAAAAATTTTTAAATGGTTCTATCTGTTTTTTCCCCCTAAAGTTGTTTCTTCTTTCCTAATAGTTTCTTATTGAACGCTCATCTTTGTAATTGTATCTTTTATTTCTTTAACATAACATAAAAATGTAACTTAAAAAATACATTCTCATATCTTTGGGGTTCTGGGTATCTAAATCTAATAATTCTTGTTTCAATACTGATTCTCACTCAGAGTGGCTTTTCCTGTACTTAAGGCTTTTTAAAAATGTAGCTCATTGCTTGATCTTAGTTTGTAGAAGTTCTCTAGGCCCAACGTGGGAAACTTACTGCAGAGATGGTTTGCTTTTGCTTTTCTTAGACAGTGGACAGGGGCTGCCTGGAAACAGGACCATTTAAGCATACCTAGAAGGTTTGGCTCAGAGCAAGAATCTTGATCTCAGCTTTCCCACCTAAATTTATTTCCTAAATATCAAAATCCCCTCAATAATCTTAACAGAAATCAGGTAAACTTTCATATTCTGAATTCCTTTTTTTTTTTTTTAAGATTTTATTTATTTATTTGACAGAGAGAGACACAGCGAGAGAGGGAACATAAGCAGGGGGAGTGGGAGAGGGAGAAGCAGGCTTCCCGCCGAGCAGGGAGCCCGATGTGGGACGCGATCCCAGAATCCTGGGATCATGACCTGAGCCGAAGGCAGATACTTAACGACTGAGCCACCCAGGCGCCCCCATATTCTGAATTCCTAACAGTCTAGGCTAGCTCCTTACCACCCACCGAAGCCCTCCCACTCTGAATCCTTACCTCTTAAGCCCTGGCCTCCCACCTCTGTGACCTGAATTTTCAGACATTCCAGACTAAGCTCACATTCATATGTATATATCTGGGGGGAGGCATCATTTGTGGAGACCTTCTCTTTCTTCTGTGAGATCTCTGATGACAGAGAATGTGTCCTCATGTTTTGGTCTGGTTGTGGGAGCAGGGAGGTCTTCAGAGCTCCTTGTCAGCTAGGCTTCAGTCACAATGTGCACTGTGTGTACTTGTTGTACATGATCAGCTCATGGGGCTCCTTGCTCATAGCCTTTCAGCAGCTTCCCGTCACACCTCAAGTCAGTCCATGCTTCTCACTGTGGCTCACAAGGCCCCAGGGGATTTTTCCTTGTTGTCTCTTCAACTTTATTATTCATGACTCTTCTCCTTTGCCTATACCTCCAGTCACACTGGTCCTTTTTAGTTCCTAACTACCAAGCTCTTCCTGCCTGTGGGGCTTTGTGCATGGTCTTCCTTTTACTTAGAACAGTCTCTCTCCTGCTCTTCACATGGTCCTTCCAATCTCATCTTAAACATTGCCATTCTGAAAGGCCTTCCTTCATCACCTCCTATAACTTATGCTTTCATTTATTACTCTCCATCTCAGCCTCTTGCTGGTGGGTAACTTTTGTTGTATAGATATTCTAAATTATATTTTAGATTTTTTTGGCTTTTATGATCCATGATTTTATGTGTTATTTAAGAAACGTTTTCTTATCTCAGTATCATGAAGATGTCATGCTTATTTTCTCCTATAGTAATTTTTTTTTTAAGATTTTATTTATTTATTTGAGAGAGAGAGAGAGAACGCACATGAGAGGGGGGAGGGTCGGGAGGGCCAGAGGGAGAAGCAGACTCCCTGCCGAGCAGGGACCCCGATGCGGGACTCGATCCCAGGACTCCAGGATCATGACCTGAGCCGAAGGCAGTCGCTTAACCAACTGAGCCACCCAGGCGCCCCTCTCCTATAGTAATTCTAATTTGATTTTCTTCCACATGAAAAACCAGTTGTCTTACCAATATTTGTTTAATTTCCTGTCATTTCATGCTGATGTGTAATTTTTTTTTCCAAAGAGAAACAGAGTGTTATGTGTGACCAAATAGGCTTAGGTCAGTTACCAATAGTCATATGAGGTTTGGGATGCTCTATTTGGATATTCAATGGGAGATGTCTAGTAGTCAGATGAGTCTGAAGTTTAACGAAGATGTAGAGCAAGAGATACATAAATCAGTACTACATCGTTTTTTGTTTTTTTTTTTTAAAGATTTTATTTATTTATTTGACAGAGACACAGCGAGAGAGGGAACACAAGCAGGGGGAGTGGGAGAGGGAGAAGCAGGCTTCCTGTGGAGCAGGGAGCCCGATGTGGGACTCGATCCCAGGACCCTGGGATCATGACCTGAGCCGAAGGCAGACGCTTAATGACTAAGCCACCCAGGTGCCCAATACCACATTGTTTTTAAAAACATGGGACAGGATGGGATCATTTAGGGAATGTATGTAGATAAGGCAGACAAGGGGTCTAAGAACTGATCCTTGAGGCTCTGCAACATGCACAAGTAGGGAGGTGAGGAGTAGAAAATGAGGCTAAAAGGTCACTAAGAAGAGGTGATTAGTGATGGAGGAGGAAAGCCAAGAGATTGGTATCCCAAAAGTGAAGTGAGAAAAGTTTCAGGAAGGAGGGAGTAATCAACTATATTGAGTGCTGCTGGTGGGTCTTGTCAACTAAGACTGAGAGGTGGCATTGCTTTTGACAACATGAAGGTCTTTAGTGATTTTGATTAGCACAGTTTTGGTGTAATGTTGGGTATTAGCTCAATCAGAATGGGTTGAAAATAAGAGGATGAAAAGAAGTAGAGACCATGAGTATAGACAAACCAAGACCAAGTCTTTGCGATGACAATATAGCTGGAAGGAGACATGGGGTCAAGGGAGGATTTTCTTTTTTAAATATTGGAGGTAATACAGTGCTTTTGTATAATGATGAAAATGATCCAGTAAAGAGAAAAATAAAATGATACGGGAGAGAATAAGGAAAATTGCTAGAGTGATGTCCTTCCATAAGTGACAGGGAATAGGATCCACTGTATAAAGGAAGGCTTGGCCTTAGATTAGGAGCACAAATAGACTTATTATTGGCAACCGTTGGTTCATGTGCAGACTAGGATCAAGGAGGAGCTCTGGGCTTAGGACCATCCAAAAACCTTTGACCCAAAAAAAGTACTCATGTTCTGCATGACACCTATCATAATTGTCCTCTAACTCTCTGACTGCCCCTAAGACTAGAAAGACCTTAGGCTGGTTACTAATTTTTTAACAACCCAAGGAAGAGTTTATCCACATGGATTGAGGAGAAGATACCAGTGAGATGCTAGGGTGTGGCTTTAACTTCGGGTAGCTAGACACATAGAGAGTGTGTATACCTACTTAAAGAGAAAATCTAGAGAGAGTACCTTGCATTGTTGACCAGCAAGACCCTTATCAAGTTCTCCTAGTGGAGGGCGCCTGGGTGGCTCAGTTGGTTAAGCGACTGCCTTCAGCTCAGGTCATGATCCCAGGGTCCTGGGATCGAGTCCCGCATCGGGCTCCCTGCTCTGCGGGGAGCCTGCTTCTCCCGCTCCCACTCCCCCTGCTTGTGTTCCCTCTCTCGCTGTGTCTCTCTCTGTCAAATAAATAAATAAAAAATCTTAAAAAAAAAAAAAAGTTCTCCTAGTGGAATGAGAAGTTTAAATTTAATTCTTAAGCATGGCTCTTGAGAATTTTGCTTCAGGATGTGATATCCTTTATTGAAAATTAATTGGGGGCACCTGGGTGACTCAGTTGGTTAAGTGACTGCCTTCGGCTCAGGTCATGATCCTGGAGTCCCTGGATCGAGTCCCGCATCGCTCTCCCTGCTCAGCAGGGAGTCTGCTTCGTCCTCTGACCCTATCCCCTCTCATGTGTTCTCTCTCTCTCTCAAATAAATAAATAAATAAAATCTTTAAAAAAAAATTGGGCACCAGCTCTATGCCAGGTCCTGGGGATATATCATGGGTGAGCATTGTCCTTGCCCCTTCAGAATTCAGACCCTGGTGGGGAGACAGATACCTAGTCCATGAAGCAGACTGAGAGAAGCTTGCCAGTATAGATGTGAGCAAAGAGCTACAGGAATCTTGGGGAAGTGGCTGCAGGACTGGGAGCTAACTGTAGAGGGGTGACACCTTCTGCTGATTAATGGGGAGGAGAATGAAGCAGGCATGGCCTCTGCTGGCTTGGCAGGGAGAATGCCCAGGCCAGCAGCTTCAAGGCTAATTAAGTGAAAAATAATGCGATTGATTTTTTGCTTCCAGCTGAATAGAACTTGATCTGCATGGAAAACCAGTGAGTTTAAAATTTCTCCACTCTGAGCCCACAAGATGACTTCAGAATCTTCCCTCAACCCTGCATTCCAATGTTGAAATGTGATATAATTTAAATATTTCACAATGCATCACTGCAGCTGCATGAGTGGACCGCACCTACCCACAGCAGAGTATGATGGTTACCCTTGGGTGTGTGGAAGTAAAAGGGGAGGTGGGGATGTTTAAGGGATGGTAGGAAATGACATGATTGGATCTATTTATGCAGATCATTCTGGTGTGCTGAGGGGGATGAACTGGAATGGGTAAGACAAGAGGCCAGAGGCCCAGGAGGAGCACATTGCAATTCTTCAGTCAAGAGCTGAGGAAGGTGGTGGCAAAGGGAAGGAACAACTATTTCTCAGGAGGTGATAGGACCCAGGATCTTATTTCATCCTTGGCAATTCACCACAGAAAAATTAGATGCCTGCTGTTTCATTATGAGGGTCAGATCTTGAACTCAAGCAGTTTACTAAATTTGCTGAATTTGAACAGTTTATTACTAAATATTGCTTTTTAAATTTAATTACAACAATTTTTAAAATGGCAATAAGGTGCTAAACCCCAAGTTACAAAGAGGAAGACTACATAGGCCTGTGGCTGTGGATCTTCAGTCTCACCTGGTTGGGGAGGGACAGACACATGAACTACGCTCACAGTAGTGCAGGAGCTTGCTAAATGGGCAAGAGGAGCAGAAGAGACGTTTAGACAGAACAACATGGACAAAGGCACAGACGTGTGGCAGCATCTAACAGGCTCAGAGACATATGGTGTGCTGGTTAAGGGTGCAGAATCTGAAGTTAGACAGCTCAAGACACTTAACTTTCTGTGCCTCAGTTTCCTCATGTCAAATGTAGTTATTAATAATACATTTCTCATAGAGTTGTTATGAGGATTATTGATACTTGTAGGTTACTTATAACAGTGCCTGGCACATGGTAAATCCTCAGCAAATGCTAGCAGTTATCATTTGACCGAATATTTAGGAATTAAAGAAAGAAGGATGGGGGAAAATGGGAGGCACAGCTATTTTTGCTTTTCCTTAAGAATATTCATGGGTGTCAAATAATATAGGGGAGAGGGTCCTAGGACCAGGTGAAGATTTAGTAAAAAATAGCTGTTAAATTATTGCTATGGACTAAATTGTGCCCCCCACCCCTGAATTCCTATGCTGAAGCCCTAACCCCCAAAATGATGGTATTGGGAGATGGGGCCTGTGGGAGGTAATTAAGATCAGACAAGGTCATAAGGATGGGGCCCTCATGATGGGATTAATTGCTTTATAAGAAGAGGAAGAGAGGAGGAGATATCACTCTACCATGTGAGGACACAGCAAGAAGGTGATCATCTACAAGCCAGGAAGAGGGCTTTCACCAGGAACTGAAATGGCCAACATCTTGATCTTGGACCTCCAGTATCCAGGACTATGAGAAGTAAATGTCTGCTATTTAAACCACCTGGTCTGTGGTATTTTGTTATAGCAACCCTAGCTGACTAGTATAGATTTTGGTACCAAAAAGAGGGGTGCTTTTGTAACAAATACCTAAACATGTGGAAGCAGCTTTGGAATGGGGTAGCAGGTAGAGGCTGGAAGAGTTTCGAGGCATGCTATAGAAATGTTTTTTTTTTAAATGATTTTATTTATTTATTTGAGAGAGAGAATGCACACAGGCAGGGGGAGGGGCAGAGGGAGAGGGAGAAGCAGACTCCCCACTGAGCATGGAACCGGTTATGAGGCTTGATGTGGATATGAGGCTTGATGCAGGGCTTGATCCCAGGACCCTGAGATTAGGGCCTGAGCCGAAGTCAGACACTTAACCACTGTGCCACCCAGGCACCCCAGAGATGTGCTATAGAAATGTTAAAGGTGATACTGGTGAGCTCTCGGAGAGAAAAGAGGAACATGTTGGAAATTAGAGGAGAAGCAATCCTTGTTATGAAGTGGCAAAGAACTTGGCTGAATGATGTTCTAGTGTTTTGTGGAAGGTAGAACTAGGGAGCAATGGAATTGGGTATTTAGCAGAGGAGGTTCCTATGCAAAGTGCTCAAGAAGCAGCTTTGTTCCTTCTGAATGCTTAGAGTGAAAGGGGGAAGGAAAGAGGTGAATTGAAGAAGGAACTTTTCAGCAAAAGGGAACCAGCACTTGGAGATTTGGAAAATTCTCAGCCTATCCATATTGCAGAAAGTGAGAAAGTTTGTGAAGAGAACACTGTGGCTGCACAACCATTTGATAAACAAACCATGGGTGTGACTCATGGACTTAATCAGCCATTTCAACAGAAGCCAGGAATAGAGCTGGGATTATGCCAGCAAAGACACAGCCAGTTTGAACTAAAGGGAAAGAAGAAATGAGACAACAGGAAAGCGGACTGTCAGCCTTCTTAGATCATGTGGGACAGGACCGTAGCCAGTCAGTGGGGAACATTGGCTACTCTTCAGGAAATGGGAAGGACTTTGAAGGTGATGGTCAGAGATGATAGGGAACCACCGCATGTGGCAAATCAACAGCCACTTTGTGGAGGTTTGTGGCATTTTGTTACAGCAGCTCGAATAGGCTAATACAATCATTTACAACTTGGGAGAGGGAAGGTGAACTCCATACAGCTGGTGGATCCTGGACTTCCATCCCAGGCATTTTCAGTGTATTCTCTAGAGCAAATCAACTAATTATTCACAAACTGCCACATTTCAACAGCTGGATTCAAACAGTATATTCCCCCGCTTAGTCATTCCTCACTCTTACTGAATTTCAGGCCAAGGCTTGTCTCATAAACTAGAGGAAAATAACAAAACGTGGGCCCCCGATGTGGACTGTATGTGAGCAGAGGACAGCACATGGGGTTTCACTGAGCTGACCTTTCAATTGATACAAACTAATTGCACCCTTTTAATCCCCAAGTCCTGTCTAATGACCATGATGCTGGGAAATGCTGGCCTAGCTGAGATCCTGAGGCCTCCAGTAATGGAAAAGATGGACATGCTGAGATTACTATTTCACTTGTATAATAGTGTGTCTGTTGGGCCTCCTGTTGGTCAACTTGCTGAACTGATCATTTCTGCTTTTGGGGGCGGGGGATGAGAGGATGACCATTTTAGGATTTTTCTGTGTCTGTCCTTGGATTAAGAGGTGTCTATGACTAGTGAGAGCTTCCCTCTTTCCTTCCCACCACCCCCACTTTCCCATTCTGGACCCATCAATATTGGCTGAATCTCACTAGAGTAGTGTTGTTGGGGAGGGGCATTCACCACACTCTCTCTACTGGGTCTGGAGCCTGAAGCACAGCAATGGACCAGAGAAGCAGAATTACACACCTACTGTGCTCTCCTCCATGCAAGGCACTGTGAGGAATAATAGCCATCAATTTATTGAGTGTTTGTGTGTATATGCATATGTGCATGCCAGACTCTAAGCACTTAAATTAATTAATTACATGCATATTCTCATTTAATTTTCACAATTCTGTGGAATAGGAATGTTATGCCCAATTTACTGATGAGGAAGCTGAAGCTCAGAGATTTTAAATAATGTATTCTAGGTCATTCAGCTAGGAAGAGGCAGTATTGGGACTTGAATGCAAGTCTTTCTGACTCCAGAGACTTCTCCCTTGACCACTTTGATGTCCTGCCTCCCTGATACTAAAGTAGTACAAGCCTTGGTCCTTGCCCACAGAGAGAGACACTGTGCTACAGGCCTACTTCTCAGAGAGGGGCTGTGACCTGGCCAGATGCCCTACAAGTTGGCTACTGAAGAGGAAACCAAAGTACCGGGGTGCTCAGGTAGCAGTTGTACTTCCTCTGGACAAAGGCTCAAATTTAGAAAAGAGGAGTCAGGGAGTTCTGGAAGGTTCTTAGTGATCACTCAGTATGACACTTCCCGTTTTACAACTGACGGAATGCTGGCTCAGAGGACGTGACCTCTGAAAAGTCACACAGCACGTGTTTGGGAAGTGGCCAAACAGGGTAAGACGCTTGAGAAGGGGCCACACTGAGCCAGGACTTCAACCCCAGGACCGTCCTCAGATGAGCAGCAGGGAGGTGCGGGAACCAGTCTCTTGAAAGACAGCCCTTTGGTTAGACATCTTCACCAAACTCTTCTCACCCTCCAGAGACAAGTCGGGGCGGGGACAGCTGTTTCTCCACCCACGGACGAGTGTCTATGGTGTATAAGCCACTCCCTGGTCACCTGCAAGCAGTCTCAAACATCACTTTGAGGTGGAGAGTTGATGATGGTGATGGGGTGTGTGTGTGTGTGTGTGTGTGTGTGTGTATAGGGGGTAAGGATTCAGGCTGTGGAGGAGGCAGCGTAGCATAGAGAAGTGGCTAACAGAATCAGTTCTGGAAGTGGAGAGGTGTATGTTCAAACCTGGGTCTTGCCACATGCTGTTACATAACCTCACCAAGTCTAGGCTTCTTCATCTGTAAACCTGGAGTGCCACTAGTGACTTCTCACAGTTCTCATGAAGGTTGACCTGAGATTATAAAGCACAGTACCTAAGTGTTCAGTGAGCAGTCTTGCAGAAATATCAGCTCAGTTCTCACAGGAGAGTTTATAAGCTGCCATCCTAATCCCAGCCACCACTGCACTGGGTTGGGAGGGACCTCCCTGCCAAGGGTTACAGCCAGTCATAGCAGAACACTGATCTACACATGCTTGCCCTGAAACAAAGAATTCAAATAGTACAAAAACACAAAGAGTGGAAGGTACGCCTCTCTCTTACACTACAGCCGTGAGCAAACTCTGTATCCTCCTAGACATCTCTGCAGGTGACATGTTTGCCTTTGGAATCTCCCTACATCATTATAGTATTTTTTTAGGGTATGAGTAGAGGATATTCCCTGAGACTTTTGGCACCAGGTCTGGTGCCTCCTCTCTGAAGAGCCCATGTCCCTAGATGGTGTTCATCTAGGAAAGGCCAGCTTTCCCTTTTCTCCCATGAGGAGGGTCACTGGAACTTCCTGCAAGAGCAGTTGACATCAGACTTTGGAACTCAGAAAAAATCCAGGCCCTGGGGCAGCCCCTTATTCCTGCCTGTCTCCTTCTCCCTCAGGATAATAAGAACAAAGCAAGCCTAGAAAGCCCAGACCTGTATAAGATTCTAGCTGTGTAGATATAGTGTCAGAGTGTGGTTTAGAAATCCATGAAGTAGGATGAAGCAAGAACTGACAGGCCTGCTGCTTGGGGTGGTTGGCAGAGAAAGACAGATGGACTCATGGGAGCATTTGTATAGATGGCTATAGATTTCTCTTGATTTAATTGTCACAAAATGACAAGAAGTAGGAAGTAGGTAGTTATGCATGTTACAGAAAATGAACCTGAGGTCTTTGGAGAGGTGAGGGGATTTTGCAAGGGTTGTCCACATGGACACCTGACCCATTGTGCGTGCCCTGAGCTTCCCACCTGCTTGCCACTTACTCAGCAGCCAAAGACACTTGGAGGGTGGGGAAGAATGTGTTTTGCAAGAGAATTGTTCACCTGACCCAGGTGGCTTTAAAAATTGGGGGATAAGGAGCAAAATACCAGACTATTAATTGTTAACTGTAGAGAACAAGGGTCCTGAGCCTGAAGGAAGAATAGTGGAAGTGTACAGCTATTCTAAGGAGGGAGAAATAGGGAGTTGTGACATGGACAATAACTAAGATCTCATGTACAGATCTAGTGATATGCAGGATATAGAGAATCAATAAGGAAACTCTAGCATTTTAACAAAGAAAGATCGCAGAGTATCTCAGATACAGAAACTTGATGAGGAAGCAAAAGGGCAGGTATAGCCAGGGGGAGACCTGGGGGCAAAGTGACCCCACAGAGGGGTCCTGCATGAACTCAGATATATAAAAACCTTGCATAAAAGATAGAACAATTGTGAAACAACTAGGAAAGCACAAGAGAAGTACGAATGTACAAAAACCTATCAGAGTAGGTAAAGCCCAGGATGAGATGCAGCTTGCAGAAGTTGTTCCTGACCAAAAACAACAAACAAACAAGCAACAACAACAACAAAATTGAAGCTACCTCTGAAGCAAGAAGCTGAAACAAGGGCTGAAATGTTAGGCCAGGGACTGGAGCCAATAGTATGATGTAAACAGATGACGGAGAAAGCAGTTGGTTTTGCTTCTGTCTTCTCTATCAAGCAGGATGATCTTAAAACTGCAAAGGGTAGAACAAACATGATTAAGAGGGAATTGAAATCTAAGATAGGTCAAGTGATAGTGCAAAGCAGCTTTAAATGAGTTCAAACCCACATGAATTACTTCCAAGGAGCTGGAAGAAATTGCAGATGTGACAAAGAAATGCTGCCCTGAACTCTGAAGAAATCATGGAGAATGAGGGGGCCACACAACCGTGGGCTTCCCTCTCTTTCCTAAAGGGAAAAGTTAGGTTCCCAAGACCTGATACTGATACTTGGCAAGATCCCCGAGCATACCATGAAGTCGAAGTAGACTTAGCAGAGGAAACAGTGTCCCTGTGGAGCTGGTATAAGTTCACTGAAACAAGGCAAAGTAAGTTGAGGTAACCACAAGAGCTCTCTTTGGGATGGGAACTAGAGTGGTGGATGAGAAGAGCACATGGTCAAAGAGGTTGGTGCTGCTCCTCAGAATGAACCTGTGAATGAGAAGGAGTACCTTCTGAATGACATCTCCAGGAGGAAGCAGTTTGAATGCCTATTCCCAAAATGTGTTGGTAAAGGGACTGATGGTGCTAGGGTCTGAGAAGGCTCCATGATGAGCACCTCCCTTCCCCACCTGTGTTCTGAACATGGGGAGATAGAAGACAAGAGAGTCAGCAGATGAGAGCTGAAACATCATCTTTATTAGTGATAAAGGCTAAGTTGGAGGACTTAGCTTGGTGTGAGAGCCAATTAAACCTCTCAACTGGACAGACCTATCCACTCAGCCACAGACAGCATGGACCCCATGACAAGCACCTCTCTTCCCTACCTGCATTCTGAACACGGTGAGATAGAAGACAAAAGAATGAGCAGATGAGAGCTGAAACATCATCTTTATTAGTGATAAAGGCTAAGTTGGAAGACTTAGCTTGGTGTGAGAACCAGTTAAACCCCTCAACTGGACAGACATATCCACTCAGCCACAGGCAGCATGGACGAGAGCTGGCCTCCTGGAGAAGAGCAATGAGAGGTGGGGGGATGGCAGGAGTGTCACAGCCACACATGGACAGAAACAACAGGAGCCGGAAGAAGTGTCCCCCCCAACCCCCCCCTGCCATGTCATTCTTTAATTCTGTACCAGTCTCACTGTGACTTCTATTTACTTGTCTTCCTCCTTCATCAGCTACCTCCCTCAATCACTTCCTGGCACATGGAATGTCCTCCATTAAATATGGAATAGCATAATGTTTTTTGAAATATTAACTGATTTATTTTTTATTCTTGGTAAATCTTGTTTGTTCCTAGTTCCTACTTTCCTCAAGGGCCTCTGCCAGTTAAATCAATAGTAGTCATTGTTTCTAGAGAAAAATAAACATGGCCTAGACAAAAGAATCACTGCTCAGTTTTGTTTCAAAATAGCATTTTGTTGAAAAATAGAGTTTAAGTCCATAGCAGAGACAGCAGTCTGAAAACTGATTTGCAAGAGCCAGGCTGACAAAGTCTGTTGGCATCCAGAGAAATAAATGTGGACTATTTTTATTTATTCAGTTTGCAAATTGGGTAACTTGGACTTGAGTTGTTCCTTAACTCAGAGTATCAGGGATCCCAGGCCTCCCAGGTAGGTTAGTTTGGTTGTATGAAGCACTTTGTCAAGATGGAGGTGGAGGATTATGTTCTCCTATAGTTCAACTGAACAGGGGTGGGGAAGCTAACAAAAAAACCCCTTTGCTTCAATGTCATATCCATTTAGTGGTGGAAGCTTCATGTGCCAGGTCCAGGTTGGAATTCAAGCTCTCTTGGTATGACCGTGGGCGACCTGCTTAACCTTATGAACTGAATGCTCTGCCATGGCTCCCTTGACTGGTGCCAGCCTGCCCACATCAGTAGCTGTGGGCACCACATGAACCCAGCCCCAAACTCCAGCTTAGGGAGCCCTCCAGATGTTGACTTGTTGGCATCCTCTTCAAATGTTCTCATGAAGAGGGTCCCTGGGCCACTCACTCTCTTGGCTGGTTATCTCTTTTCTTGGTTAACCTAGTGGGATTTGGCAACCTTACATCAGCTTGTCACTTTGATTCAGGCCAGATACCCTCATAGAATAGGCCCAGAACCCAGCAAGTCTCCTTGGACACAATTAGCCAGGCCACTAGGGCAATGTGGGCCAGGCTTTCTGAATGCTCTGGCCTCTGCCTTTCTGGGAGGGAAGTCAGACAATTTATAGGATTGTCATGAAGAGTAAGTAAGATTTTACAAAGTGCTCAGCACTGTGTTTGGAATATAGTGGGTGCTTACAAATATTGGTTCCCATCAGTTTCATAGTGCATTCCAAGGGGCTTGTCTCAGTAAGGAGAAAGATGATGGCTTTTCTTTTTCTTTCTTTCTTTCTTTCTTTCTTTCTTTCTTTCTTTCTTTCTTT
>NW_023270389.1:9355278-9373264 GCF_011800145.1 Mirounga leonina
CTTTCTTTCTTTCTTTCTTTCTCTTTCTTTCTTCTTTTCTTTTCTTTTCTTTTCTTTTCTTTCAAGATTTTATTTATTTGACAGAGAGAGACACAGCAGGAGAGGGAACACAAGCAGGGGGAGTGGGAGAGGGAGAAGCCGGCTCCCGCTGAGCAGAGAGCCCCATGCAGGGCTCGATTCCAGGACCCTGAGATCATGACCTGAGCCGAAGGCAGACGCTTAACAACCGAGCCACCCAGGCGCCCCAATGATGGCTTTGCTTATTTAAAATTCATAATTTCAAGAGCAATGGAGAGCAGAGAGAGCTAGTGTGGAAAAAGGGCCAGAGAAGCGGGGCGTGTTGCTCCTTATCTCTGCTGAGATGTATCTCATAATAGCTACTTGGCCCACTGACGCTTAATCACTTAATTCGTAGTCACCTCCATTAGTCACTGCTCCTGGGCTAATTCTTATCACAGTTATGATTCCTTTGCTTTATTTTTAAACCCAATCTACTGCCATTGGAAAAACCAAGTTGGAATTCAGCAAAGCCAAGTGAGCAAAACCTGCAGGAGGGATGAAATCTTAGGATCAGAGGGACTTACCAGTGGAGGGTTTTGAAAGTAAAGACAGGGTTTTATTGGGTAGGGGTAAATTAGGAAGTCAAAGGAAGGTAGGCTAAGGTTTGGTCTCAAAGAATCCAGCATGGCAAACACCTTGATTTGATGCCCACAAGCAAAGGATCTGATGGAAGAGCCCCAGGCCAAGCTATTCATCTCAATGCAGTTCTTCAAGGTGGACTCACATGGTAGGGCTGCCCAACTGACACTAAAGGATGCCAGAGGGTTTCTGGAAAACTCAAAGAATAGTGTTAATGCTGCTGCCTCTCTGGGGTGGGGGGAGGGGCTGGCTGTATGGGTGTGAGACCTGCACAGTCTACTCTCAGAAGGAGCCAGGCTCTTGGTTATGCTCTGCTGTTACCATCTTGGAATTTGTAATGATTTTATCATTGAACTTGTGTTTTGTAGGAAAGCCTGCTGGTACGATGGAGCACATATGTGAGCAGAGGAGATATTCCAGGCAGCACACATGCAAGTGTAGGCCAAGCCTCCAAACATGGCAGGCAGTGGGCAACACACATGCTGAGCAGTTGGCCTGACCACTTCCTCTGCATGCCTGGGGCAGTCCAGGCCACCGAGGCCAGACGGGCGATGATTGCTGCAGCCACAGTGGTAGTTATGTGACTGGGAGACAGGAGGAGCTCCCCACTGGCCAGTGCTGGGGTCTGCAGTGGGAGCCTGTCCCGGTGGCCTCTGCACAGATATTAACTCTGAGTGCCTGGATGGGAACTGCAGGCACAGGCAGTAAACTTTGTGAGCAAATTATTACAGAATGAAAGCATCCATACGGGCATTGCAATAAAGCGTACAAGAGAGCTATTACAATTCTTCAAAGACTTTAAAACCTCTGGGTTTGAAAGCTGTTGCAGCATTGCAAAGTAGACATCCACAGGCTTAGAAATAGAAATTAAAATTAAAGATCATCACATTCAATGGAAAAGAACCATATTTTCTTTTTTTAAAAAAGACTTTATTTATTTGAGAGAGAGAGCATGAACAGGGGGAGAGGCAGAGGGAGAAGCAGGCTCCCCGCTGAGACATCTCAGGGCTCAATCCCAGGACCCCGGGATCACAACCTGAGCCGAAGGCAGATGCTTAGCTGACTGAGCCACCCACGTGCCCCTAGAACCATACTTTCATATGACGCTTTGGCTGAACCTATTATTAATGAAAAAGAAAATTGAAAAATTATTTTTTCCTTGTAATTGAGATCCAGCCATATAATGCATGTGCAGACATTTTGAATGATACACAAACCATGATGCCACTTTTGGTTTGTTGTACATCTTCCATAAGTTACAAGAAATGTCAGAAGAAACATTAAAATGCCATTGTATAAGTTTGTATTTAAAATTAAATTCAGACTTACACAAAACTGAATTATATGAAGAGTTAAATCTTTTTAGAAAAATTATTTTGCAAGAATTATCAGTTCTAGATGGACTAACATTTCTATTTTGAAAGAATTTATCAGAAATGCATCCCAGTGTTGTCACAGCTTATAAAATACTCTTAACAGTTCCAGTAACAGTTGCATCATCAGAAAGATCCTTCTCAAGATAAAAAATTACCAAAAGTTATTTGCAATCCTGCATTTGCCAGGAAAACTATTCAGAATAGTCCTATGTAAAGCAAAAATGAAGTTGTTGAAAGAATAAATTTCAATAACCTAGTAAATGAATTTCTAGTAAAGCAAGCCAGAAAAATATCAACCAAGATATTACATTAAGATTATTTATTAATTTATATTTATTATACCTATTTATGTTTATTATATTTGATTTATATTTATTAATAAATAATAAAGTATTATTGAATGTGTTATATAAAGTTATGATGCCAAAATATTAGTTTTGTAATTTATAAATTTATGTTGTTATTCATATATCACTATCCTGCCTATTATGGTTTATAGGTAATACAATATTTTTTTAATACATTATTTTTAAAGGAAAAAGCTTTATATTTTAGTACCTTTAGTTGCACTCCCCCCTGCTTTTTGAATAAGGGTCCCTGCATTGTTATTTTATGCTGGCAGATGAATTATATAAATAGCCCTGCTCTGAGGGCTACTTCTCAGCTAGCCTTAGGACTTATTGTGGAAAAATGATCACTTTTCTCATCTGCTTTGGTAAAAGTCTTGAGTTCATTCTTGTAAAAGAGAAAGCTCTGGAGATTATCTAGGGGCAACAGGTGGCCTCCTCTTCTGAGGTGAACACCAGGAGCCAAGCGGTCAAGAGCCCATTCATTCACTGCTGACTTGCCAGTCCTATTACATGGCCTGGCCCAGCTCAAAAAACATTTGTCAAATGGAGGAATTGTGACTGCCATCCTAAGAATGGGGAGGCTGAGTTTCAGGGAGTGTAAGCACAATATTCAAGGTCACAGAGCAATGGGTTTCCTGGTGTAGTGGGGAGGGGTGAACTGACTGAGACAGGATGAAAACTAAGGTATCCTGACTTATTCACGTGTGGGATTTTCAAGCCTGTTCCTCAGAACACTAATTCTGGCGATGTTAATGGGGCAGTCATAAAATCAGGGTACAATGGCAGAGCAGATTTGGGAAATGCCACATTAAACAAAAGTAGACGGGTTTTGTTTTGTTAAACTACAGTGTTATCCACATTGTTAACATTCCAATGTGCATTGTGACTCACCAAGAAAAGAATATGCTATGTATTCTTTCTTCAGGTTGATGATCATGAGATCTTTATTTGGTCATCACTGTTCCTCAGACATAGCCTGGGAAATGATCATCTGGTACCTTTCTTTTTGGTTTCTTCTGGGTGGGGTCTCTAGCAAAAGACTAAAAGGTGATGCTGAAATCCTTCAGCAGCCAAACTCTGGGATCCAAGCTGGAATGCAAGGTTAGCTCTTGACTCTTGAGCCAGGCAACATGGTGCCGGGGGAATGAGCATGGATCCAGAGCCTGGGAGCCCAATGCTTCTCCTCTCCTTAGCTGTGTGATATTGGATAAGTCAACTCACCTCTCTGAGTCAGTTTTCCCAGCTCTAAAATGGCAACAATAAAACCTATATCCTGGGTTACTGGAAGCTTAAATGCAATAATGTATGTGACATGGTGGAGTACGAGGCCAGGCACATGACAGCTGTTCAGTAAGTACTGGATCTCAAATTTCTGCAACCAGCCTATTTTCACTGGTAGTGTTTTGCAAATACTTCCAAGGTGGCAGAATCATTAATTCAGATGACATCTTTCAAGGAGACCAACCTAGAGAATGGGTATAAGTTGGTATAAAGCATGTTATTTTTATTGCAGGGGGTTGGGAGGCAGAGTTCAGGGGCATTTTCCATAAGCTCAACCTCTGTTTCTAACTGTATACTTGGCAGTTCCATTTTGATTTCTAATAAACATCTCAAAACAAATTTCTTGATTCTTTGCCCTCAAAGCTGATGCTTCCTCCAATCATTCCCATTTCATAAGGTGGCTCTGGTATCCACCCAGATGCTTATTAGGTTCCCACTCCAAGAGCCATCCTTGACTTCTCTCTTTCCATCACTCCCCACACAGCTAGCAAGCTATGTCAGCTCAAGTTCAAATCTATCCACTTCCCACCATCTGCAGCACTATCTCCTATTTCAAGCCATCATTACACTTCATCTGGTATAGCAGATGATGTTGATGCCCACTCTTCTTCCTCAGACTTGGTATCCCAGTGCCTGAGGGCTGTCCTCCTCCAATCCTGAAAGGCCACTCTGCCCACCTGCTGTAGGCTAGAAGTGCTGGGGGGTTAATACCCACTGCCCCCTAAGAGCAACCTCAGTTTGGGAGTTGGTGCCTAAATACCCCAGCTCCCATGCCTTTTAGGTGGGACTATTCAGAGGTTTGTTTTAAAGCATTTCCTGAGTTTCTCTGAAGGATTAAGCTTCAGATACTCACATGGTAATAGTTATTAATGAGCCGTTTGTTGCTTGCCTCCCCTTCTCTGTATCACTTTCCCACAGTCCTACCAAGGTGCTGCTTCTGGGGGAACCCAAACTAAGACTGTTTTGTTGAAATAGCTTCTTCTCTCCTACAAATCCTTCTCTGCATATTAGCCAGATTGAAACTCTAAAAATGTGAAGTGGATCATGTCTTCCCTTCTTATAAGTCTTTGTTCATTTCCCACTCCATTTAAATTAATATCCTCAATCCTTCCTGTAGCTCAGCATGGTACAGATTCTGGCCCCATCGCATATCATTCTTTCTCTCTTTCATTTCATTCTAGCCACACAAGGTTATAGTTTGTATCTTGAACTTAACAACTCACTTCTGCCTACAGCCATTTCACTTGTTCCTTCTGTCTACAAAATTGATTGCAGAACTTCAGGGGCCAAGCTCCCTTTTAAAATTTCAGTCCTTCAAATATCATCTCTTCTGAGAAGTCACTCTGAAGTAACCATACCTTCCCTCCATTACACCCGTTTCCAGTTATCTCGATATCTGTATATTTACTGTTTGTTTGTCTTCCCCTTCTTCTTCTTCTTCTTTTTTAAAAGATTTTATTTATTTGAGAGAGAGAAAATGAGAGAGAGCACACGAGAGGGGGGAGGGTCAGAGGGAGAAGCAGACTCCCTGATGAGCAGGGAGCCTGATGTGGGACTCGATCCCGGGACTCCAGGATCATGACCTGAGCCAAAGGCAGTCGCTTAACCAACTGAGCCACCCAGGTGCCCCCCCCCTTTTTTTTAAAGATTTTATTTATTTGACAGAGACACAGCAAGAGAGGGGACACAAGCAGGGGGAGTAGGAGAGGGAGAAGCAGCTTTCCCATGGATGTGGGGATCGATCCAGGACCCTGGGACCACAACCCCAGCCAAAGGCAGATGCTTAACGACTGAGGCACCTAGGTGCCCCTGTTTGTCTTCCCTTTCTATAGGGCCCAGGCTGTTAGGACGAGAACCTTATGTGTCTTGTTCTTGTCTTCAGCACCAAGGACAGGGATGAACACTTAGCATGGACTTGATATGTATTTATTGAAAGCATGCATGTACAATATAATATCTTGTTTGTCTTTAATTATGTCAAACAATGGCCCATCTGTTAATAATTATCATTTGTATTGATTATTATAATTATTTTACTTAAAATCTATTTAATAGAAATAAATGATCACTAATAATAAACACTCATTCACCCAACAGTTATGGAATGTCAGAGATATACCAGGCACTGAAGATATCAGATGAATAAGACAGTCTCTCGTCCTTCATGGGAAAACTTGTTACATAATTGAGACTAGAAAACTGGAAAAGCAAAAGTTGTCTTATGTCTAACAACCACAAAAACAGCAACAGCAACAACTTCCCCCTGAGGATGATTTTCAGTTTTCCCCAGCACCTTCACTTCACTGTTGTGGTCAATCCTCATGGCAGTACTGAAGGCAGCCCTGTTCTTCAGGCAAGGAGACTAAAGCTTAAAGGGGTGGAGAGCCTTGCCAGAGCTCATGCAGCTCCCAGGAGACAGCAGTAGGACAGGAACTGGATTTAGGGATTCCAAAAGCCAAGCCTCTCACTGCATCTCCTGCTCATCACAGCCAGGGCAGAGAACAGATCTCCCTCATGTGCTCACTGATGAGTGGAAGGATGCTTACAAACATCATAGGGAGCATCTTCTACACGGGAGCCCCTTGGGTGGCTTGACCAATAGACATGCCATCTGCTGCTGCTGCTGATTGTCCAAAATTATCTGGTCACTGTGAGAAGCAATTGGCTTCTTGTAAAGCAAATTTGCTATTGGTAATGAATAGTTGGGGCAGGTGTAAACCTGCTAGGTAGATAAGTTATGTTTTTAGGTATTGTTAGTTGAACTCACTAATGAAATACATGGGTAAAATCAATAATATGTGTAATCCGATAATGTGTGTTGGTGCCTACTGCAGTAAGCCAGTCTTAAAGTACCAGCTACTAAGAGAACCAGACTGTTTAAGGCATAGATTTGCCCTATTTGAGGACAGGGAATTAATAGATTTCTTCTTTTTATAAATACTAGATTGATCTTTGCTTTGCTAATTTAAATCTGTGATGTAGCATTTGCCTTTCTACCTATTGCTTCAACAAAGCCCTGCCACATGTTTGCCTGAGCCGAGAATGCAGTATTTTTTGTGAATCAAATAATGTACACTGCAAGGCAGGGATGAAGGGAGGAGAGTGTAGAGAAGAATGTACCAGGGAGAAGTCAGGTGGAATCAGAAAGGGCCATTTGCTTGCTGATTGCTAGGTGAGATATGAAGGTGAGGATGGATGTGGGAATTTAACTTTTTGAGGGATGGGATGCCACAGTGGAAAGTCAGTGTGCTGTACAGAAAGGAACCTTAGACTGGAGAGTTACATGCTTAACTGGTTCACTGATCCCATTATTTAGAGGGGAAAAACCCCTCAACAGGCCTTACAGGCCACTTGGTCTCTTTCCACTATCACAAACCTCACCCAAAAGAAAGAAGACCAGGCACTGTTTTGGTCATCAAAGGATGATGTCTTGCTTTCATTAAGTGTGTTGTAAAATGTTTACCAGAAATATACAATCAAAGAATCGTGGAACTCACAGGACTGTATCTATTCCTACCCTTTAGAGCCTTAAGTAAGAGGTGTAGGGTTTTTCCCAGAGCCCCACAGACTCTGCCCATCTTCCTGTCCAGCGCCTTCTTTCACATCTCTCTCTCTCTCTCTCTCTCTCTCTCTCTCTCTCTCACTTTGCAGCCCTTAGCTGTCCTCAGCTGTCCTCATGGAGCATGCTGATTTGGGCCCTATGTGGTCCCAGGGAAGCCAGAGCAGATTCTCTCCTCAGTTTTCTGGCTCCGGATGCACTAAAGCAGGGAAATAATTGCAGCCCCTCCCATAAAACACCTGCATAGGGCAGGTGGAGTGTGCTACATGGTGTGTCTTGGGGCATTCTACCCATTCCAGGCATTCCATTTATACTGCCAGGTATTGGGCTCTTCTTGTTTTTGTCCATAAGCCTAGATTCTTCAAAGGGGCTCTGTGTCAATACTTGGGGATGAAGTGACTTACTGCCACAAAAATTTAGAAACGGGAGAAACAGGAATGCCCTCTGGAAGGTTAAACAGTGGAATGAGCATGCCATGCATACACACCATGTCCCTCCTCCCTCCCCCCACCTTCCTCTTTAGCCTGATCTGCCACCCCGCTCCCCCCAGCACTTTGCATCCCAGCAAACAAACATCTTTCCACTTGCTGTCCCTGTCTGGGACATGCTCCTCCTTCTCCCTGAGATACTTTCCTTCTCCCCTTGTCCCCCTTCCCTTAATCCCTCCTCTTGACTGGGTCCCATATCCCTGGGGGTGGACACTGTAGGGCTCTGCCCAGATCCCCTTTTTGGGGTCAGTGCACTCACCCCCAGATGCTGGGCATGACAGCAACGGCTGCAGCTATCACTGAGATCTGCTCTGAGCCACAGGAACCACCTCCCCAAGGTTGTGCCCTTTCCCAGGGGCAGCAGACAGCCAGTGACCAGCTAGTTTGGGGATTAGAGGCTTAGCTCCCTTGCCTCAGTTCAGGCCTGCTCTGCAAGGCTGTCTTGGCTCCCAAGTCCCCATAAAATTGGCGGGGACCTGGGCTTCAGCCTCACTGCTGTCCAGCTTCTCCCTCTCCCAACCCTGCCGTCCTCATTTTCTCACACATGTATCTCCTTCGAAAACTCTCCACTCAACTTTCTGTACACACCTGTCCGTCTTAGTCTGTTTCCCTGAAACCCAAGCTAAGACAGTTGGTGTCAGGCACAGTCCTTGAAGATACTAAAACGCCATCTTGGAGCTCCCACTAACCAGTCATCCGGTAATGAGGACCTCAACACTGATGGCAGGAGGAGGAAGGAGGGCCTCAGGTGTGTACAGCAGTGCGATGGTCAAGCCTAGGATAGGATACCGGTGGAAGGGGCTGCACTGGCTCATGTAGTATCTTGGGCACTAGAGAGGTTTGAGGGCAACAGTAACTAGTAGTACTATGGAATTGGTGTCAGGCACTGAATGCCATTGTTTCATTGAAGAGAGATGATGGCAGGCTCAGAGCAGGATTAATCACCAATTCTAGGCAAAATGTGAGAGCCAGAGGCCTCCTTGGCAGCATTTAAGACAATCCTAATCTCTGTAGAAGGGCCAGGAAGAATGGAGAATCAGGCTCAGAGCTCAGTGGTAGGAGGAACAGATCTTCAGAGAAAGATGAATTCTAGCCCTGGCGGGTCTGTAGTGCCAGAGTCAGGGCCCTAATAGAGAATAAAGTGACCCTGAGGCTCAAGATGGGGAAATTTGGGTAGATGCAGTTGGGAATCTTCGGCTTACAGATTCCCCTGGAGCCACAGACGTGGCGCACTCCTCTGCTGGGTGGATGCTGATGATCACGTGGAGGCTTCTGTTGAGGCAGGTGTCTTCCAAGATGATGCTTGTTTCTCTCAGAATCGACCTCTGGCTCCTCTCCTGGCAACCAGACCAATCACAAGGGCCAAATCCCAGCACAACTTGACAGAGGGTATGCTTGGCCCACTAAAGAGGAGAGGGACTGATTCTACACTAAAGTTGCTGCAGGGTCTGTCTGACAGGTACCAGTAGGAGCTGGAGGACTGCACTTGGGACTGAATCCTGAGGTGCTGGGTCAAGGCTCCAGAACATAAAGTTGGGTAAAGAGGTATTTATTTAGATACAGGAGCACTCTGAAGGGCCTTCTTAATTTCAGAGCTCCCTGTAGGATCAACTGAAGCTCAGCTTCTCTCTCTGCCCAATTATATCATTGTCACTTCCTTACAGATCCTTCAACCTTCTCTAGGTGACCCTCCAATCAACTTTCTCATGTAGCTCTCCATCCTAGAGTCTGTTCCAGGTTCTCTCCTGTGTGCCTCCAGTCCATTCTATGCTTCCTCCATTGTAACACTTGTTACAATTCCCTTGTTGTTGTAGATTTTCTCCCCATAAGACAAAATATTTAATGTGCTACATGGTGTGTCTTGGGGCATTCTACCCATTCCAGGCATTCCATTTATACTGCCAGGTGTTGGGCTCCTGGCTCTGAGATTTTCTCCTTCTCCCTCTGCCCGTCCCCCTGCTTGTGCTTGTGCTCTCTCTCTCTAAAATAAATAAATAAATCTTAAAAAAAAAATAAAATGTTTGCCAATATATGTTTTACGAACCACAAAGCAGTATAAAAATTGAGCTCCCATAATAAATGGTGTGATTTTAGGGAAGCTATAACTTAAAACCTGACTTCTACCATAAGAGGTGCTCCCTTGGACTGACACAGTATATGACTCCAGTAAACTACTATTAAAATGCACATGATTCAGCAGAAGGAAGGGAAAAGGATAAAGCATGGAGTTATTAGCATTCTCCTTCTCCCTCTGCCCGTCCCCCTGCTCCCTCTCCTGCCTCTAGTGCCTACCATAGTGCCTTGAACCCTGGCACATAGTAGTTGCTCAATTAGTGATTGATCGTTGAATGAATGGTGAAATGGGTATGAGTTGGAGAGACAAATTTCCTCTCAGGCCAGAATAAGACCTAATTCCTCTTGTAAGTGAATGAACTTACATTCTGATTTTATACAGTGAGTCTGTTCTCTGTGCTGGCAAGCCATGTTTCTGGCCCTGGGAGGGCCAGGGCCAGAGCCCAGATTGTGGGTGATCTCACTTAAGTAATGATGCACCTTTCAACTATCCATGTTGACTATGGGAATCCTGTTGGCTTTTTCCAGAGACTACTCTGACCTCACCATTTGCTAAGAACCTATTCTCTATTTTGGGATTTCCATGAAGAGTAGGGCAGGGACTGGGTGGTCAACTTCCTTTTCACCTCTAATAATATTACCTGGTGCTGGACTCCTAGTCATTATTTAACAAAGACCAGATGAACTAAATGTCCCTACAGTACATGGGGTCCCTTGGAACGAGGGAGTTCCTGCATCAGGGTGACTGGTGAGCTGATGAGGAGGTCTCAGGGGCCTGTGGACTGAAGTGGGTCCTCTGCAGGATTTCACATGGGATATGGGATGCTTATTGCTCTCAGGGGCCCTGGGAAGGCAATTTGGGTCTACAGGAGAGCTCTGAACCTCAATTTCAGAAATACTGATTAGAACTAATTTTGTTTCTTATGGCTTGGAATAAAGCCATTTGTATACTTTATAAAATCCTTTGTATTTGTATGTAGGATTTTCTCCATTTTACTTCAGGAGAAACTGAAGCTTAAAATTACCATCACCATAATCATGATCAAAAGTCTTTGGTAGCAACCAACTGTTCTCCACTCCGACTATATGGAAAATTTCACATTGTAATCCCCACTCTAGCAGATGAATGGTATTATGTCAGGCAGTGGCAGCAGCCTAGACATATTGACCCAATCAATGTATAGGTGTTATACTTCATAGATTTTAAGATGTACATTTTTTTCACATTTATCATCTCTGAAATTGGGATAAATCTTATAATCGATGTCATGTCATAGTTTAAGCTGGAAACAATTTTTCTTTCATAGTATTACATAAAACTTTGGTGTCTTACAATTGATGATGTCTTAGATTAAGTGAAATATGGTGAGTAAAATATTACACAGCATTCTTGGCTGAGAGGAAGTTAGGGATTGCAATGTTTTTTTTTTCTCACTTTTGTCTTTCATACAGTAAATATTTTGTCTTATGGGGAGGAAGATAGTTGTGTAAAAGGAAGAAACACTTCCCAAAATAAAATTAAGAGGAAGACAATCACTGCTCCAGGATGAAGGGTGCTGGCCTTCTTGCTGTCACTACACTGGCCTGGGGAATGCCAATCCTGTGTTTACCTGGGTCTCCCTCTCTGAGTGTCACCTGGAAACTTTCTATCCCTTCTCTCTCTCATAAAACCTTATCTTTCCTATCTCTTAGCTTCACAGAGTTGGCCAGTCTGAGCAATAATTCCATGAGAATACTCCATAGCAGTTAATGCTAATAACTCCATGCTTTATCCTTTTCCCTTCCTTCTGCTGAATCATGTGCATTTTAATAGTACTTTACTGGAGTCATATAACTGTGTCAGTCCAAGGGAGCACCTCTTATGGTGGCCCCTTAGAGGCATCAGTCACAAGCTGATAGAAGTCAGGTTTTAAGTTATAGCTTCCCTAAAATCACACCATTTATTATGGGAGCTCAATTTTTATACTGCTTTGTGGTTTGTAAAACATATATTGGCAAACATTTTATTTTTTTTTAAAGATTTATTTATTTATTTTAGAGAGAGAGAGCACAAGCACAAGCAGGGGGACGGGCAGAGGGAGAAGGAGAAAATCTCAAGCAGACTCCTGGCTGAGTGTGGAGCCTGACACAGGGCTTAATCTCACCACCCATGAGATCATGATCTGAGCCAAAATCATGAATCAGACACTTAACTGACTGAGTAACCCAGGCACCCTGGCAAACATTTTCTTATTAGAGGCTTACAAAACCTGGTGAAGTAGGCAGGGTAGACTTTACCACTGTTTTTCCGATGAAGAAGCAGAAGACTAGAGAGATGAAGTGGTTTGGTCAATAACACTCAATTGGCTAATGGAGGAAATAGGACCAGAACCCAGGTATTCTGATTCTGGAGCCATTGTTCCTCTTTCTAGGAAAGAGACCCCCTTCATACAGCTGCTTCCCTTGCCTCTGACTAGATGGGCTTCAAAGAAAGCTAGATTATTCAGAGCCTGGTAGGTTAGGTCAAAGATGTGTGTCTTTTTCCCAAGAACCCTGGGAAGTCATTGAAAGATTTTAGGTGGGAGAATAAGATGAACAGATTTTTGTTTATTTGCTAAAGAGCTATCTAGGTGCAGTGGGGAGAATGGATTGTAGGAAGGCAGGAGTGGTAACATTCAGGAGGCAGTAGTTAAGGCAAGAGATGATGGTGCCTTGTCTAGATACATGACAATGGAGAGGAGATGAGTAGAAGGAATTCTGGGAAGATGGTGGCTGGAGCAATTATCCTACTGCCTTTCTGTCCTAGCTCCAGTCCAATTAATAATGCCCAGATTTCTGGGCACATCAGGAGCATATCAGGAGATAGCAGAAAAGCCATGGGGCAAAAAGTAGAGTTATTACAGGGAGCTTGATCCGTGGAGATCCACTGACCATAGAAAATCAGTGCCAGCCTGGTGTGGTTCTAAGAGCACCTGTTGGTGTACCTGCTTCGAGGGAGCTGAGGTAGAACTGCAGCAAGGACTGGGCTCTTCCATCCCTGAGAGGTGTGGTCTTTATTGCTGAGGAGATAGATTGCAGAGACTCTTTCTCCAAAGGTTTCAGCAGGTGAGAGACAACTCATCACCTGGGTCAGAGGCTGCTGTGCTTTCTAGTGCTTCCAAGTTCATTGCCATCCTTGATAGGCAATGACCTGGGTTCCAAGACAGAACAAGCCAAGAGCTCACAAAGGAAAATGCAAGGAGCCCAGGGATGCACAACAGCTGCAGAGAGCAATAGTGAGTAGAACATTCAGAGAGACAACTCCTTTGGAATAAAACTGCTAGAGGAGATAGACATCGATCTTAATTTAAAAATAATACAAGCACTTAAGGAGAATTGTACCACATTAAAAAAAAGAAAGAGCTCCTGGAATTGGGATAAAAAGAGAACCAAAACAAACAATAGTTATAATTTTTGAATTTAAAAATTAAGGAAGGGATGATCACTGTTGAAAACAATATTAATGACCTAAAAGTTCAAGTGAAAGAAATATCTTAGTACAAGATCAAAAATACAAAGAGACAGAAATCATGAGGGGCAAATAAAATTTGGAGAGCAGATACAGGAGGCTTAGCATGGGAATGATAGGAGTCTGGAGGAGGCAAACTAGGGAGTTTGGTGATTGGTGCCAGCAGGAGTGGACGGAGAAGAAATGACGAGGATGTCTCTCTCCTTGGCTTCTGGTTTGGACAGTTGGGTGGACAGCAGTGGCACTACCTGAAATGGGCTGTCCTGGAAGTAAAGTGGGCTGTGGGCAAAGCAGGCAGATGGGGGAATTATGGGTTCAGTTTAAAAGTATTGAGCATGAAGAGTGTACGAACACAGAAGTGGAGACGTTGAGTGGCTGTCGGATATACATCTAGAGAAGAGAGGCCTGGGATGGAGACAGAATTGGGAACCACCCGCCTGTCATGGCAGATGAAATAGAAGGCAGAGACAAGAGTGCCTTGAGTGAGAGGGAAAGAAACCGTCAAGAGACAGGTGGCCATGTATTCTTTCTCTTCTCTCCCTTTCCTTTGTACTCCCCACTCTTGATGTCACACTGTGCCTACATTCCATGTCCTTTCTTTTTTTTTTTTTTTTAAAGATTTTATTTGTTTGACAGAGACACAGCGAGAGAGGGAACACAAGCAGGGGGAGTGGGAGAAGGAGAAGCAGGCTTCCCGCCGAGCAGGGAGCCCGATGCGGGGCTCGATCCCAGGACCCTGGGATCATGACCTGAGCCGAAGGCAGACGCTTAACGACTGAGCCACCCAGGCGCCCCTCCATGTCCTTTCTTATCACGTGACATGGGACTTGGTTGGGGAGGGGAGGGGAAAAGGGAAAGAAAGAAGGAGAAAATGGAGAAGGACTCAAGGAAGAATCGTGGGAAGGAAGCCTGGAAATGGAGAAGCAGTGTCATATCTGTCCATAGAGTTATCAGTTCTTTTTTTTTTTTAATTTTATTTTATTATGTTAATCACCATACAATACATCATTAGTTTTTGATGTGGTGATCCACGATTCATTGTTTTCGTGTAACACCCAGTGATCCATGCAGTACGTGCCCTCTTTAATACCCATCACCGGGCTCACCCAACCGTCCACCCCCTCCCCTCTAAAACCCTCAGTTTGTTTCTCAGAGTCCATCGTCTCTCCTGGTTCATCTCCCCCTCCGATCCCCCCCCCCCTTCATTTTCCCCTTCCTTCTCCTAATGTCCTCCATGCTATTCCTTATGTTCCACAAATAAGTGAAACCATATGATAATTGACTTTCTCTGCTTGACTTATTTCACTAGGCTAACAGACACACGAAACAGTGTTCATCATCATTAGCCATCAGGGAAATTCAGATTAGAGTTATCAGTTCTGATTGCCTGAGTGGAGGGCTGATCTGTGAGAATGCAGTCTATCGACAGCAGTGGCTTCACAATGAGGCTCCACGGACATAAAGGGAAAAAGGTGGAATTAGCATTTATTGAGCAACTACTATGTATGGGGCCCTGGATATATTCTTTAACATTCACTGTCTTATTTAATTTCCTCCAATTGCCTTATAAATAAGGAAAGTGAAGCTCAGAGAGGTCAAGACACTTCCCCAAGGTCAAAGAGTTGGTAGCAGAGTTGGGTGAATCTGTGCAACTCCAAAGCTCTTCCTTTTTCCACTGTACCACGAAACATCTATACAGGAGAGAAACTGGCAGCCAGGAGATTCAGATTCTGACCCATATGACTTTACTTGTATTTTCACTGGGCTTTTATTATCTCAGGACTTTCAGAGATTTACCTTTTGTCTTCACACAGAGTTGAGTACACACTGCCAGCCTGACCTTTCAATCTGGACTGCTCTCTGGTTCTTCCAGGTTCCTGGCCCCTCAGACAAAGGGAGAAAAATGAGCTATAATTCTTTCCGGGAGTTGAATGGCTGCTTCCTTGTAAATACCTAGAAAATCAATCCTCTGTGAATTAAACTCTTTCATCAGCTATCAGCCAGATTCTAAATCATTGATAAGATGGAAAACCTCCCAATTCATTGATCAAAATCTTGAGGTTTTATCAACTCAAATAAAATAAAAGCAGTAACCTTTGGGACAATATCAGCAGTTACTCACTTTGAGAGAAGAAGAAATTCTTGCTTTCAACTTGGAGAACGCCTGATATTCTCAGGATTGACATAAGTGACATTTCTTCTAACTCCATTTATCATCTAAAAAAGCCACATTAACAGGGTTTCTTGTAAGTAGAGCACACTGTATTAGGTGCTGGACTGTCAGGGGAGTAGCAGGTTAAGCCAGAGTGCTAGATTTCTCAGGATCATCCAGATTTAAAATATTCACTTATGTGGTCCTCATCAGTGCACTGGAATCTGTCAGAAATTTCATCCTGACTTTAGTTTGGAGACTCAGATTATTACAGGCATATCTTTATAGGTTTCTTTAAGGACTTGGCAATTATCTCAGGGTGCCTGAGCATGCATAATATGCACTGGGCATTCCTATTCAATTCAGCAAACATTCAAGGAATGATGTTTAGCCACATGTGTCAGGCACTCAAGTTAGGGACAGAAGAAAAAACATGTGGTAGCTCTTTGTTTACTGCCCTATAGCAGGCAAACAGGTAAGGAAATAGAAACTGAGTTTCCGAGTAAAGATAGGAGACTGAATACAAAGCTTTATCTTCTCTCCCCCAAGACCCCTTAAAATAATATTAAATCACAAAAAAGTTATCATCTCTCTACAATAAAGGCAGAGAGAGTTCAACATTTTCTGGAAGATGGAAAATAGGTGGAAAAGGAGTACCAGGTGAAGGAGAGGAAAGGAGGGGCTACAAGGAAGGGGAAAACTTAGATGCCCACAGGCACTGGAAGGAGAATATCAGACATAACAGAGGGGGGCGTGCTATGTGGGTCTGTAATTGTGGGGAGGAAGTAATTGCAACTACATACAGAAAGTCAGCCTCTCCTTTACTCCCTACACTGAATGCCTAGCATCAGGATACATACTCCCTCAACTTAGGCAAACAAACACATAAAAACAAAAAATGGGAATTATTGTTAAAGAAATTAAATGAACCGAATGGCAGATCAAGCAATACAGGAGGTTCAACATCTGATTACTAGGAGTCCCACAAAAAGCAAACAGATAAAATCGAGGAGAGAAAATTGTCAAACAAACAATAGAAGCAAATTCCTGGAGTCAAAGAGTAACATCTCCATATTGAAAGAGCCTGCCACATTCCCAACGCAATCAATGCAAAGTGACTCAAATCTGGACTTGTCATCGTGAAACTCAAAACTGAAGGAGCTCCTAAAAGCTTCCAAAGAGGAAAAAGGAAAACAAAAACAGAAGGTCCACAAGGAAACAAGAAACAGCCTGGCATCTCCTTCTCATCAGCGACCTTGGATGTCAGTATTCCATTGAGACATGTCCTCAAGGTTCTGAGGGAAAGAGAATTTTAAACCTAAAGTCCTATTATCTCTACAAACGAATTGTCAAACATGAAGGTAGAATTATTTTTTGACTTGTAAGGACTGGGAAATAGTATCTCCCATGCATGTTTTCTCTGGAAGTTGCTTGAGAGTGCACCACATTTGAATGTAGGGCTAGGCTAAGACAGGAGATGGTGCATCCAGCCCTGGAGAGTGGCAGAGTCCATTCAGCAGGCCTGGGGTGTGGCTCAGGAGATTGGACTCAGGGAGGCCTTTTGAGGGGGAAAGTTGCCAACTCTATGGTATGATTGTATGGTATGGTACCTTTTTTTTTTTTAAGATTTTATTTATTTATTTGAGAGAGAGAGAGAGCACATGAGGGGGGGAGGGTCAGAGGGAGAAGCAGACCCCCCGCTGAGCAGGGAGCCCGATGCAGGACTCGATCCCGGGACTCCAGGATCATGACCTGAGCCGAAGGCAGTCGCTTAACCAACTGAGCCACCCAGGCGCCCGGTATGGTATCTTTTTTAAAATAAAGATTTATTTATTAATTTGAGAGAGGGGAGCACAAGTGTGGGCAGGGGCAGAGGGAGAGAATCTTCAAGCAGACTCCCCGCTAGTGCAGAGCCCGACATGGGGCTCGATCTCACAACCATGAGATCAAGACCTGAGCCAAAACCAAGAGTCCAACACTTAACCGACTGAGCCACCCAGGCACCCCTGGTATGATATCTTTTCTAATACATCAGTGGTTTAGTTGAAGCCCAGAAGTTTTGACAAGCAGTATTTTTTAACTGTTATTTAAACTATATTCTAATTTTTATTGTGATTTCTTCATTGGTTATTTAGATGGTATAGTTCTTTCGTTCTAAACATACGGAGACTTCCTGTAATCTTTCTGTTATTGATGTCTGGCTTAATTGCATTATGGTTAAAGATACTCAGTTTGATCTCTGTCCTTTGAAATGTGTTGAGACTTGCTTTATGGCTCAGCATATGGTTAATTTTTGTAAGTGTTCTGAGTGTGCCTGAAAAGAATGTGTAATTTGCAGTTGCTGGGTGAAGTGTTCTAAATATGTCAATTAAGTTCAGTTTGTTAAACATGTTGTTCAAAGTTTCTACATCCTTACTGATTTCTGCCTGCTTGTTCTATCAGTTTCTGAGAGAGGTATATTTAAATCTCCCCCTGTTTTTATAGATTTGTTTATTCTCTTAGCAGTTCAGTTAGCCCTTCCTTCTTTCTTTTCTTTCCTTCCTTCCTTCCTTCCTTCCTTCCTTCCTTCCTTCCTTCCTTC